>NC_053491.1:212291608-212910608 GCF_905171775.1 Rana temporaria | reverse complement strand
CTGGATATACATGTTTTTTAGTGGACACCTACTACAAGATTTCATCCTGAGTGTTCTATGCTGCAGCAGGTTCAAGCACAACATGAGCAAAGAGGATTCTGACAGCAGTACAAGGAGACAGACATCTTTTACCAGGATCCAAACAAGAAGTCCAACCCACAGTACTGACACCTGGAAAGAGTCTCCCAAATCATCCAGATCTATTAAATTCCTGCCCCTGCAAACCTGAAAATGGCAGCTGCCTCCAATGTACACTTAGCCTCAAAGCTTTGACTCGATGCACTTTAAATGCATACCTTGTAAATGTGCAGTACATGGTGAACAACAATAATATTAGCAAGAAAATGTCTATTTTAAGTAATATCAAATATAATGTATAATGTATTGTGTCTAGGATGATGTGTGCACACCTCAAATAAGCATGCTTTGTGTTTAGCGGCTATACATTCAAAAACCAAACCCCCATCTACCTTTCAATGTTACTACACTGTACATAAAGAATGATGTGAGAAGTAAAATTACTTGGACTGTACACAAAATAAAGTCATTTATATTGTATATACAATACTAATCTATGTCAAATCAAGGCAAACACAGAATTAATAAGTCACTCTTTAAGGTAGCAGCAAAAATTTAATGTGAATAATTTCCCATTCAGCTTACTGTTTTAACACACCACAGTTGCTAATGTAGACGATTGGTCTATATTAAGTTAATAAGCTGAATATGTGACATTATGATGATCCTGTGCTGAGAGACCATACTTCCTCATTCCAGCTTTCCCTCACTGCCTCTGATAAGACTTCAGACACATGGAATTGCATATAGTGACCCAGTATGAAAGCAAACCAGACACAAACTTGGCCATTTCCAACTGATCATCGTATGTTGAAAAGTGCATTAGCAGAAATTATTTTCAGTAAAAACAGCATGTCAGTATAGTCATTACATCTAGAAGGGCGAAAACATTAATTAGGGGACTGAAGGGCTTCAAGAGTTACATACAATATATATTTTACTCTAATGCCGCGTACACACGTTCGTTTTTTGTGATGAAAAAAAACGACGTTTTTTATCATGAAACAAAACAACATTTTTAAAACTTCATTTTAAAAAACGACGTTGCCTACACACCATCGTTTTTTAAAAATGCTCTAGCAAAGCGCGGTTACATTCAGAACGTACGACGGCACTCTGTTCCATTCAAGCTCACGTCATAACTTGCTTCTGAGCATGCACAGGTTTAAAAACGTTGTTTTTAAACGTAATTTTACCCACACACTATCATTTTAAATGACACAAAAAACAACGTTTTGAAAAACGACATAAAAAATTGAAGCATGTTCGAATTTTTTTTTTTGTCGTTTTTCAGAAGACATAAAACAACATTTTCCCCACACACAGTCATTTTAAATGACGTTTTTAAAAATGTTGTTTTTTTTCATCCCAAAAAATGAACGTGTGTACGCGGCATAATGCATTCCCTGCATTAAGTTAAAGATGTCCCATCAGTTGTATTGCTCCATCCCACCCTTCCTAAACACTTACCTAAATCCTATTTTAATCTAGCGCTGTGCCTGTCCACTCTCCTCTTTCTGTCTCCTCACGGGAGATGGGAACAGCAGTGGAAGCCATTGGCTACTGCTCCTGTCAATCTAATCCTGTAAGGAGGAAGCAGGGGGCAGTGCTGAACCATGCAGTGTGTGTCTATGGACACACACAGCCCGGCTCGGGAGTGAACCCACAGGTGCACTTCCAAAAGAAGGGGCTTTGTATGGTGGCACACAAAGAAAATGAGGAGCATTGAGCACCAGCATGGGACATCTGAAAAGGAGGCTCAGGGGTGCTCTGCACAAGTACATAGATTAAATAGATACTAAAGGTAAACAAAAAAAAATACATTACAGAGAGGTTACACTTACCAGCTCTGTGCAATGGTATTGCACAGAATAGTAGTTTTTCTTCTCACTTGCACTGTTGGCTTCTCCCTCCTTTGGTGCCTCGTGTAGCAAGCTGGGTGCTAAGGAGGCACCTGTGTGTGTGGGATCTGCTTGGGTCCTTAGCCGGGCTGTGTGTTTCCATAGGCACACAGCATTGGTAAGCCACACCCTGACTCCCTTCTTACATAATTTTGACTGACAGCAACAGGAGCCTATGGCTCTGCTGTTCTCGGTTTATTTTGTCAAAGCAGAAAGTGAGAGGTGCATTGCATATAAACTGCTTACTCTAAGGTCTCTAAACAAAACACACAGCCACAAACCTGAGGTTAGAAGAGGCTTAATCTTAGATTGCAGAAAGGGTTCTCCACTATTAAAGCAGTGAACATGTAAAACTCCCGTTAGTGGATCTAGCCAAGAATGTAAAATATAGGCAGCTGAACTTTTTTTAAGCCTTGACATTTTGAGCCTTAGACCCTGTACACACGGGCAAGAATCTCGTCAAGAAAAAAATGTTGTTTTCCCTGACGAGATTCTTGGCAAAAAACTCTTGCTGCCCGAGTGTACAGACTCTCGTTTCAAAAGAACTGCGGTTCTCTTGAAAGGAAAGAACGCAGTGATGTCATCGCGTACGACGAGCATGCGCTCGTCACATTCGATGCCGTCGCCGCCATCTTGCTTCACCCTACTTATGCCGTGGAAGCTACCGTGCATGTGTCAAAGTCATTTCGAGCATGTGTGGGTTTCCACGGCGACAGGTAAGTATACACACTCTCGGCTTTCTCGTTGGGAAACAGGCCGACAAGAATCTCGACGAGAAAAAAGAAAGCAGGTTCTCTTTTTTATCGTCGAGATTCTGGCCAGATTTCCTGACGAGAAACCTGAATTCCTCATACACATGAACGGTAATCTCGGCAAGAAGCAGTTTTCTTGCTGGTTTTTGCCGAGAAAACCGGTCGTGTGTACGAGGCTTCATGATTGCTTAGCGAGATTTCCCATCACTAAACCAACCTATATATTTATTTCAGTACATATTTCCTTCAATAATAATAACATATTAAGATTTCACTTACATAAAAGCAACTTGATCAGTGCATATTACCAACATTATCTCATTCCAATTAACACCAACAGAAGTAGAAAGTATTTTGACTGGAAGTCTGCAATAAGAGAGGAGACCATCAGAATGAAAATTATGGGTGGATTCTGGAGAAGTCATGGCTGCAGAAGTGTCCCCAGCTGGAACTAGAGATTAACACAATATGTGAGTGGGATGATAAAGTACTTTCACATAGCTTGCATGTTTTGGGAGTCATGTCCCTTCAGACTCCCATCATGTCCCCATCAGACTTCTATCAGTAGAACATTAGAGAAGTAATATTTTGCACATTTCATTTTATCAATATATAATAAAATTGTGTCAATATTTCTGTTAAAGCAGCATATTTTATGAACAGTCTGCTTTTAAGACATACACTATATTACCAAAAGTATTGGGACACCTGCCTTTACACGCACATGAACTTTAATGGCATCTCAGTCTTAGTCCGTTGGGTTCAATATTGAGTTGGCCCACCCTTTGCAGCTATTATACCTTTAACTCTTCTGTGAAGACTGTCTTGAGACAGAGGGATCTTTGAAATAATTGTCCTGCATTTTTTTATTTATGGAACAAAACTACATCACCCGTCATAAATTAAGGTAAGTCCAGGGCTGCTTTCATTATTACTGACCATGTGGCATTGTTTTTAAGAGCTTAGAGTTCACTTTGGGGAACACACCACTACCTATGTGTGGGGGTTATTGCAGAAAGTCGGGAGATGTGACTAATGAAGTTATAGGGATCATACAGAACAGTAGTAACTGCTATACACCAAATTCATTTTTAACGTTACACCCCAGGTGTCTGTATCCTATTTCAACTCAAAATCACCTCCTGGAACAGTGGGTACAGAAATTTATGGCAGGGGGAAACCTGCAAGAAAAGATACATTCTCCAGGACTAAGTTATGAAATTAATCCCTAACCTGCTGTGTAGTCATCCGATAGCTACAAAGTTCAAACCAAGAATTGTAATGAAGCAATTATAGGATTCTTTTCATGGGCACTCTTCACAATTGCCCTTTCTGTAATGCCTCTGTTCTATTTTGTATGGTTCAACACAATTTTTTCATCAATGCCCACCATGTATGTATAGGCTGCTCTAAATGAATTGTATATTTTTCCAGAACCTGCCCCTTAGAGCTTTGTAAATATTTTGTGCTGATCCTCTATTGGCATTTTTATCCTTATGTATGCAGGTTGAAGAAAATACAAATTGGTGTTTTTGCCTAAAAAGACCAATGAAATGTCCTTTATGTTCTAATATGTAGTAAATAAAACTGACTGCTAAATCTGGTTGATGATTATCAACCAGGGGACATATAAATTATTCTTTGAAAAGCTGGTTCAGTCAGCCCTTCAGAGCGAGGTACATTCCTCTCAAGTCAGTCCTGTGTATTTTTAGAGTTTAATGGGATTGATTTAGCCACACATATTAATTACATTAGGGTCTGAAAACAAAATGCTATAAAGCCTGCTATTCAATTTGTTAGCAGTTATTTATGAACTAGAGTTGCATTTACTCCATTAAGGGCAGAGAATGATAGCTGTATATAACCCTGTATCATTATTTTAGAAAAAAAACTGAAACAATCATTGTAACTACAGATACAAGCTGTAAACACTGAATTTGAAGGTAGCTTATATAGAAGATATTAAAAAATATGAATGAATAATTAAAAAAAAAAAATTCTAAATCTTTCGCATAGAACAAGTATAGTTCATTTTTTTTTTTTTTTTTTTTTTTACAATTCATGCAAGTAATGTAGGAATTACCCATTCATTATTTTAAAGATAATGTATTACACACTACTGTAGTATATTGCAGTCTAATATAGTATGAAATAAATAAATATTTTTTATGACTACTTTTATTTAAAAAAAAAATCATCAACATTTTTATGTTGGACGAGGAGAAAGGAACGACTGGTGGATGTGGATGGATGGATAGATAGATTCATTTATAGATCAGTCCAAAATGCTCTACTTTAAATTAATGCAAATATTTTGCATAATATTCCTAAGGAGAGTTGACTAAATTAATATATTTTTTTATTCTTTAACTAAACCATAAGTAAGTAAATAAGTAAAATTAACTATACATGTAAAATGGGGTACTAAATACAAACTGTCAAATTATGTGAAAAGGAAGGAAAAAACATAAAAAAAAAAAAGTTTATCAAATAAATAGATTTTTGCACTGGCTTAGTCTCCAGTCATATCATAATTTAATCTTCATAACAGCGGTTGGTTATCTTTTTTTAATTATTCCTATAATATTTCACTCAGTAGACTGTTATTGTACTTTGCACTGAGCACCAGAAACATAATAGTGCTAACGTTCAGCTCTAGGTAACACCACATTTCATTCATTTCTGCAATTAGTTTTATTGAATACTTATCAAATAGCACCACATCCCTTAGAAAGCAATACACCATAAGAAAGACCATACTGTGGCACTTTCGAGGTGTATAATCTCAATAATATCACACAATTGTTAAAAAAAAAAATCTTCACAGTTTTTGTTAAAAAAATGTTAAAATAAATAAACATAAAATACCAGCCGTTTATATATCAATATATTTTACACCTCTGTGTACTCAATCTCACATGTTTCTATGCCTTCATACCTAATATGATAAAGCCATCTCATATTCAGGTCAGAGAATGGGAGTAGCTCAATTTAATGTATTTTTTAGTTAAGCTTCTTCAGGAACTCAGCGGTATTCTAAACTAGGCACAATAGTTAACATTATTTCATGAACACTGTAACAAACCTGTGCTATTATTGAGGCTACGCCCCTTAAAGTATCACAGTTAAGTTCATTGAAACCTAGAGAAGGTTGATAAAACATTGTTTCTTATTATCTATATAATGTAATCATTTTGCAATTCTGTTGTCTTGCCACTGCGTATGGTATACATTAAAATTGTTGGTTGAAAAGTGTTGAGCCTCTCATGCTACTCAACATTAAATGCAAGCAGAGGTCAAGTAAGCTAAAGAATGTTATACCATATGTGTACCTTGCTGGATTGGATTTTATTTAAAAACTTCCTGTAATGTCATAAAGCAACATGATTTTATCACCCAACAGTTATAAGTACAAATTACACCTATCACTAAAATTGTGTAAAAGTTTTATTTTGTTCTTTTAAATTCAGTATTTGTTTTCAATGTTTTTTATATCTATAGATTTCATTAAAATAATATCTGGTACTACCCCTGCTTAGAAGGTAATTGATCAGGCAGAAGGTATTTGTTCCTGCTGAGTGGTAATCTATTGTCTCTCAGTTATGCTGTTTGGGAAGAGTTACTAAAACTGGAGAGTACAAAATCTGGTTCAGCTCTGCATAGAAACCAATCAGCTTCTAGGTTTTATTGTTAAAGCTTTATTGAACAAGCTGAAGATATAAGCTGATTGGCTACCATACTCAGCTGCACTAGATTCTGAGTGCTCCAGTTTTAATAAATCAACTACAGCTGGAGCAAGTGCATTTAGACAGAAAGGTCCCTCATGATGTCCAAAAGAGTTGGTTGATGATGTTTGGACCAAGTATTGGGATCTAAGCATAGAAGATGATTATTTAATTTTCATAAGATATGAAGTTAGGGGTTATTCTGCTTGCTACTGTAACTGCCTATTTTAAGTGAACTGACGATGAAATAAAAAAAATGTAAAATAAAAGTAAATATTGTTATATGCATAGGCAATGATATGTAGAAAATATAATATGATGTATACTTTGTTTTAAGCAAATGTTCCTATATTTTATGTATAACTAAGTAATTACGTATATTATTTGGAGTGCTGACGTGATATCTTAATGTAATCTATTTTTGTATGCTTAAGCTTGAATTTGTAAGAGAAAACGTTATAAAGTTACCTTTGACCTGAAATAATGTGAACTATAACATCCTAATAAAAATAAAATACATCTTCATCTGTAAAAATAAAGTGCTAAGTGATTCTTCGAAGTTGCATTTTTAACAACTTAAGTACCAGCCTAGTTACCAGCCCATTTTTCAGTTTGCACTACTGTGATAGCTTGACTGACAATTCACACAGCACTGTACTCAAATGCATTTTATATAATTTTTTGTAGTCAGATAGAGCTTTCTTGTGGTGGTATTGGATAACCACATTGTTTGTTATTTTTTTACTATACAAGATAAAAAAGGTCAAACATTTAAAAAACAAAAAACAAACATCCTTTACCTTCTGTTATAAAGCAATCACATTTTCCAGGACAGTATGAACAACTGCCCTTTTTGGAAAGTAAACCCCCTGTCACGATCAGGGGTCAGGTTTGAAGACCAGTTGCTATGGCAGTAGTGGAACTACCACCGACCAGCAGGATAGGTACACAGGCAGACACCCTGGTGAAAGACGCAGGCTCACTTGAGGTGCAGAGTCTAAGTACTAACCAGTGTTTACCAGAGCTCCTGATAGTGGAGATAGATTTTTCTGCGTGTACCAGGTCTTGGCCCTCAGGATCGCCCCACCAAAAGATGAGCAAGCTGGGTTCCAGTGGTGGATAAGCAGGTAGGAATCTGTATCAAATGTGGAAAATCTAAAGCTGTTATTAAAGTATAGATAATAATCTAATAACAGTGGGAAACAACTATTTTTATAACATCAAAAGACTGCATAAGATCGAGAAGATTAGCTCCACCCACAGAATGTAATCATTCTTCTTGACCACTCACAGGTCGTTTTGTGAGTGATGTCAGCAAGACATGGTTGCACTTCCCCCCAAAACCACACGGTCAATTGTATATGCCGCAGCCATTTTAAACACACAACGTCAAGGCTATTCTCACTACACCACCTGTGGGTGAAAGATATTATTACACATGCATGGGACATTTGTCATGAATCAGTTAAACAATCAGGTAGATCCGTGCAATATTTGCGTGGGCAAAGGGCAACGATTTTTGCTCTGCGCCCACGCAAATATTTCGATTTGCCCGCGATTCACGGAGCAGTAGCTCCGTAAATTGCGCGGGCGCTATGCTAATTAGCCCTGCGTAAGGGCGCCTAATGTAAATGATCCCGCCGGGGGCGGGAATCATTTAAATTAGGCGCGCTCCCGCGCCGAGCGAACAGCGCATGCTCCGTCGGGAAACTTTCCCAACGTGCATTGCGGCAAATGACGTCGCAAGGACGTCATTTGCTTCTAAGTGAACGTGAATGGCGTCCAGCGCCATTCACGAATCACTTACGTAAACGACGTGAAATTTAAATTTCACGATCGGGAAGGGCGGCTATACTTTAGCATTGGCTGCTCCTACTATTAGCAGGAGCAACCTTACGCTAAAGTCGCCGTACCGAAACTCCGTACCTTGCGTGCGCAGGGCCCGCGCAACTTTTGTGAATCGGTGGTAGTATGCAATTTGCATACTATACGCCGATCACAATGGCCGCGCCCCCTAGCGGCCAACGCAAGAATGCAGCCTGAGATATGAAGGCATAAGGAGGCTTATGTCTGTCATATCCTAGGCTGCAGTCCGTGTAGCGATGTTCCTGAATCAGGGGCATTCGCTACGCGGGAGCAAAACAGCTATTGCGCCGCGCAACCTATGGTTGCGCGGGCGCAATAGCTTCTTGAATCTGGGCCAATATCCACAACTGATACAATCCATCTGTTGATCCCATACATAGGCAATAATTACAATTCATACATTTCTACTTTTCGTAGGGGCCTAGATTTTCTTAATGCTTTTTTCCCTATACACATCACACACATAACACAAAAGTACAAACTAACACATATAATAATTAATACCACTGCCCATTGCATTAATGTGATCCCTAAAGTACGCAACCGCAAAAGGGTCCTTTGTCTGGTGGATTACAGAGCAACTCTCTGACTTTATTTATCCGTGACAAATCATGAGTTATCGCCCCAGAATTATTCACAATATATATATATACAGCACTCAGTCCGGACACATACAGCACATACACCCGCTTTTGACGCCAGAACATAATCCAATGCCAGTCTGTTCTGAAGAACCACGGGTCTTATTTGCACTTGTTCCTGGGATAACTTTAAGATAGAGTCCACCATGGCATTTAGTAGACATGTGCATTCGTTTTCGTTAGAATGCATTTTCGTCCAAAAATCAGTTTTTTTCGTTATCGTTTTAACAAACGATAACGAAAGTGCAAGAAACGAAAACCGTAAGATCCGACCTAAAAAATGCTTTATTTTCATTTTCGTTGCGGTAAAAATTCGATATAGAGAGATTTGACATTATAGGGAAGATTTGTCATTATAGAGAAAAGATTTGACACTATAGAAATAATAGATTCGACATTACAGAGAATAGATTTCGATTTATGAGAAAATAGATTCGACATTATAGAGAATAGATACGACATTATTACTAGTCATACAACATTAGAATTCTTGTAGGCGGAATATTCGAATGGAAATGTACGATTCGGCGCAAAGATTCGACGTTCCGTCGAATATTCTTTTGACCATTCGACAGAAACCAAGTATTATTGGATTTTCGGACGAAAGCTATTCCCCAACGAAAAACGAAATAAATCAAAACGATTTTCGGGAGTAACTAAATAAATTTATTTTCCAAACGAAAACGAAAAAACGAAACAAAATATTCCAGTCTGCACATGTCTAGCATTTAGGTCCTCATCCATTAGGTTTTGTAAGGCATCTATCTGGTTCAATGACCAATATACTCTCCAGTTGGGGAAAATAACTCCTGAATTACCCTTGTGTGTTCTGATAAATGAGCTCCATCTTTTTTTTCTGATCAACTCTACTGGAAAAATCTCTCTTCGCCTTATTGCAAGGACAATATATAGCCAAGGTAACATTCAAGGTATATATGTGTAAATATATTAATTTGTGCTAGAAGTGAATGAACAAACATGTAGTTTTGCAGCTGCTGTACACAAAGTGCTAACACTTGAACAAATTAAAATAAAAAGAATTACAACGCTCACAAAATAAATTAATTTAACATGTGACAACATCCATATGAATTGTGCAAATGTGCTTCAACATTCTCCTTGCCAGCTAGTTGGTAGCCATTGGTAGGCCCAATTCCTTCATAAGAAATATTTTAAAACATTTGATAGCAGTGAAGTAGTGAAAAACTGAATAAGCTTGCGAGTAGAGTTGAGCGGACACCTGGATGTTCGGGTTCGACGGGTTGGGCCGAACTTCAGAAAAAAGTCCCGGTTCGGGACCCGAACCCGAACCCCATTGAAGTCTCTAAAAAACGAATGGAAAGGGCTAGAGGGCTGCAAATGGCAGCAAAATGTCGGGAAGAGCATGGCAAGTAAATATGGATAGGGAAATAACTTAAAAAAACATAAAAAAATAAATAAAAAAATAAATAAAACCAATAAAAAAAAATAATAATAATAATAATCTTGACCTAGGAGGACGGTTAGGGTTAGGGTTGGGGTTAGGGTTAGGGTTGGGGTTAGGGTTAGGGGGTTAGGGTTAGGGTTGGGGTTAGGGTTAGGGGGTTAGGGTTAGGGGGTTAGGGTTGGGGTTAGGATTAGGGGGTTAGGGTTAGGGGGTTAGGGTTGGGGTTATGTTTAGGGGGTTAGGGTTAGGGTTAGGGGGTTAGGGTTGGGGTTAGGGGGTTAGGGTTAGGGTTAGGGGTTTAGGGTCAGGGGGTTAGGGTTAGGGTTGGGATTAGGGTTAAGGGGTTAGGGTTAGGGTTAGGGGGTTAGGGGGTTAGGGTTAGGGGGTTAGGGTTAGGGTTGGGGTTAGGGTTGGGGTTGGGGTTAGGGTTAGGGGGTTAGGGTTAGGGTTGGGGTTAGGGTAAGAAATGCAGTGCTGCTGCTGTAATATGCAGAGTATCTCACAGAAAGAAATGCAGTGCTGCTGCTGTAATATGCAGAGTATCTCACAGAAAGAAATGCAGTGCTGCTGCAATATGCAGAGTATCTCACATGAACAGATGCAGTGCTGCTGCAATTGAATTTGTGAACCAGGACTGACTCCTATATAATTCTCTCCCTAGCCCCCCCCCCAAGCAGGAACCTTGCCCTAAAATAGCTAATGCAGAGTATCTCACAGAAAGAAATGCAGTGCTGCTGCTGTAATATGCAGAGTATCTCACTGAAAGAAATGCGGTGCTGCTGCTGTAATATGCAGAGTATCTCACAGAAAGAAATGCAGTGCTGCTGCTGTAATATGCAGAGTATCTCACAGAAAGAAATGCAGTGCTGCTGCTGTAATATGCAGAGTATCTCACAGAAAAAAAATGCAGTGCTGCTGCAATATGCAGAGTATCTCACATGAACAGATGCAGTGCAGCTGCAATTTGATTTGTGAACCAGGACTGACTCCTATCTAATTCTCTCCCTCAGATCAGCAGGAACCTTGCCCTAAACTATCTGATGCATAGTATCTCACAAAAAGAAATGCAGTGCAGCTGCAATATGCAGACTATCTCACAGGAACACATGCAGTGCAGCTGCAATTTGATTTGTGAACCAGGACTGACTCCTATCTAAATCTCTCTCTCAGATCAGCAGGAAACTTGCTCTAAACTATCTGCTGCAGAGTATCTCACAAAAAGAAATGCAGTGCTGCTGCAATATGCAGAGTATCTCACATGAACAGATGCAGTGCAGCTGCAATTTGATTTGTGAACCAGGACTGACTCCTATCTAATTCTCTTCCTCAGATCAGCAGGAACCTTGCCCTAAACTATCTGATGCAGAGTATCTCACAAAAAGAAATACAGTGCAGCTGCAATATGCAGAATATCTCACAGGAACACATGCAGTGCAGCTGCAATTTGATTTGTGAACCAGAACTGACTCCTATCTAAATCTCTCCCTCAGATCAGCAAGAACCTTGCCTTAAACTATTTGATGCAGAGTATCTCACAAAAAGAAATGCAGTGCAGCAGCAATATGCAGACTATCTCACAGAAACAGATGCAGTGCTGGTGTAGATTTGTGAAGCAGAATAGTCCTATCTTAATCTCTCCCTCAGATCAGCAGGAACCTTGCCCTAAACTATCTAATGCAGAGTATCTCACAGAAAGAAAGTTGCTGGTGTAGATTTGTGAAGCAGGATAGTCCTATCTAAATCTTTCCCTCAGATCAGCAGCAGCCTTTCCCTAAACTATCTAATGCAGAGTATGTAACAGAAAGAAACGTTGCTGGTGTAGATTTCTGAAGCAGGATATTCCTATCTAAATCTCTCCCTCAGATCAGCAGCATCCTTTCCCTACCCTAGCTAATGCAAAGTGACGAGCTGTGCTATGTGCCTCTTGCTTATATAGAGGCTGGGTCACATGCTGGGTCACATGCTGCACTGGCCAATCACAGTCATGCCAATAGTAGGCATGGCTGTGATGGCTTCTAGGTAAAACAAGTAAAACAAATGGTGATTGGCTGCCCTGCAGCCCGCCGCAACATTGCCGAACTCCGAACCCGAACTTTCAGCAAAATGTCCGGGTTCGGGTCCGGGTACAAAAAAAAACAAAGTCCGTACCGAACCCGAACTTTACAGTTCGGGTTCGCTCAACCCTACTTGCGAGCGAACCAAACTAATGACCCAGAACCTTCTTAATTGACACAGCTGCTGGCACTGATCACAATCTCATAAATGCATAAATATATAAAAACAAATAAAATGCTGCGCTATATTAAACCCTTACAACCCACTTTTTGCTATAGGTAAGCCTATAATAAGGCTTACCTGTAGCTAGTCTGGATATCTCCTAAACCTGCACAGTTTAGGAGATTTCCCCAGTATCTGAATGTGCCAAAGTCATCAGCACATGCGCACTGAAGCAATGGCCCATCGTGCTGTTGCTTCAGTTAGACTGTGCCGTTACCTGCGGTTCCCGCGTGCATGCACGGGAGTGACGTCACGTGGCTCCGGCCAATCCCTGAGCTGGAGTCTGTGGCTACGGAAGTATGAGGGGCCAGAAGATGGACACAGTCTGCACAGGGGACAGCACTGGATTTGTTTGCAGGTAAGTGTCACATAATGGGCTAGTATGTGATGCATACTAGCCCATTATGCTTTTAATTTGCAGGGTTTGCTATGAGCAAAAGAGGAAGTAAAACCCATCAGGGTTTACGTCCTCTTTAAGATTACCAATGTGATATGACACACATAAAATGCCTGAATATCTTGGTGCAAACCGTTCATTTTATTAAACATAATAACATGTCCATTGTGCTGGCAAATTAAAGAAATAACAGATGAAATGTACCACACTATGTTGAAGTAACAAATACCCCTGAGGAAGACCCTTGACCCATCCCTGTGTCGAACACACGTAGGGGAGGGGACAGGACGGTGCAGTAGTCATCCGGTTTGAATGCTGCGATCGGACAAGCTATCTCTGGAAAATGTGAGTACCCAGATTGATGTTTTATTAATAAAATATGTTTTTAAACAATAAAACACCATTTAGACTTTATTTTTATATATGGAAGGAGGAACTTACTGCTGGACTTCTCAGGATTCCAAAGAGCTTCATTCACATAGAACCCAGGGGTGGTTCACAGGCGTTTTTTGACCAAACTTAGGTATGTGGTCAAACCCCTTGTCATGGACCTTGGAATGCAGAAGTGTGCCTCCTTGAAAGCTGTTACACAGTGGGGGGTCTTCTTCCCTGTCTTAAATCTCCAGACGGCTCCATTGTTCTGTGTCTGGCTATTGTGTACATTGATTGCCCCCTGGGGCGAATTCTGTCTCATTACACATAGCAGACATAATGCAAGCTTTCGGACCAATCTCTGCTGACTCATTTTCAAGTCCTTATTTGCATGCCTAAGAGGACCTGAAGGAGGACTACATGTACTTTACAATTGACCAATAGGAAAGCGATTGTTGGGGCGGGATGTTCCAAATTCTGTTTAAAAGTGTGTTGTGTACTTCCAATAAAGGTCTTCCTGTTTGAACTTACATACAGCCTGCCTGGTGTTTGTTCTAATGGATTACGAATGGCACATAGCTGTAGTTCGGATCCCGGAGCCTTGGATGACTGAACCATCAGACGTTGCGATCTGCAAGCTGACTCAATAGTAGCAGAGGAGTGTCGGGAGAGCGGAAGCGAGCGAGCAAGGATCTCGTTACATTGGTTGGCAGCGGTGGGATTTGCTCTCCAGTTACTGGGACACTCCAACCCACCACAATGAATGACCAGCTATGCAGCGTGCAGGAGAGCCACGCTGAAAGACTTACATGAGCCATGGAGGGACCGGTGGGACAAAGAACAAGGCCACCCTGATTAGTGAGCTAGCCGAGTTCGAAAGCGGTTGGCATTATATGGTGCTAACTAATCAGAGACCGCCATACAGAATGCCATTAGAGGCATCCAGCTGCAGGATGAGCGACAAGAGAGAGAACGAGAGCGACAAGAGGAGCTGGAGATCGCCTACAGACAGCTGCTAGACTCTGCTCAGCAGCAGGAACGAGTTTGAAAGCTGTTGGCATTATATGGTGCTAACCCATCAGAGACCACCATACAGAATGCCATTAGAGGCATCCAACTGCAGGATGAGCGACAAGAGTGAGAACGAGATCGACAAGAGGAGCTGGAGATCGCCTACAGACAGCTGCTAGACTCTGCTCAGCAGCAGGATGGGGCTCCCTTTGCCTGGGACTATCAGGGAATATCAGCTGACAACTCTGAAATCCTGGCTGATGAATCGGCAGTGGAAAATCTGAAGATTGCCATCCCTAAAGCCAAAGCGGATGATGTGGAGTTCCAGGGGGCTAGGGCAGTTGGCTCATCTCCCCAGCCACAGATTACAGAAAGTATGGACTTAATGGACTGTTCAGAAGATGTTATGGATTATGCATCGCCAGCTCAAGTACTGGCAACAGGGCAGAGTGCTACCAATCTCTGCCCAGCACCGGAAACAACTGTGGAGTTCCAGGGAGCCGGGGCAGTTGGCCCCTCTCTGCAACAACAAGCTGAGGTTGCAAAGCTTTTACTCCCAGCTGAATCACTGAGACAGGAGGATGTCAGCCTTGCTTTGGAAGCACCGGGTGATTTTCACCTACCACAAGTGGATGGGACTTCAGTCTCCACTTGTAGACCCCAGGGATGGGGGGCAGTTGGCCCAGATCCCCAGCGGCTGAAAGGACTCCAGGGAGAAGGGCCAGTCCAGGCTTCTCCCCAGCGGCAGGCATGCTCTCTGAGAGAGGCAGAGGTTGGCTGGGTGAGTAATGCTTGGTTTGGGACAATTTATTTGGGGTACTGTGTGGGTACCGGAATTGGGGTCTCCACCTGTGTTAGTCTCCTGCCAAAGGGGGAGATGTGTGACAGACCTAGCCGGGACAGAGGCTTTTGGAGAGGACTGAATGCGAGCCTCTTGCCTTCCGATTATGGGCCAGGGCCTCAAAACAGGAAAGCGGATGGGTTATCCCAGCAGACAGACCTGGAACCTTAAGACTACTTTTCCAACATCCTCGAGTTGACCCGTTTGGGGTCCCACTGTGGCTGTTGGACTGTTTTCCAGGGGAAGTAGTGTCGTGGACCTTGGAATGCAGAAGTGTGCCTCCTTGAAAGCTGTTACACAGTGGGGGGTCTTCTTCCCTGTCTTAAATCTCCAGACGGCTCCATTGTTCTGTGTCTGGCTATTGTGTACATTGATTGCCCCCTGGGGCTTCTGTCTTATTACACATAGCAGACATAATGCAAGCTATCAGACCAATCCCTGCTGACTCATTTTCGAGTCCTCATTTGCATGCCTAAGAGGACCTGAAGGAGGACTACATGTACTTTACAATTGACCAATAGGGAAGCGATTGTTGGGGGCAGGATGTTCCAAATTCTGTTTAAAAGTGTGTTGTGTACTTCCAATAAAGGTCTTCCTGTGTGAACTTACATACAGCCTGCCTGGTGTTTGTTCTAATGGATTACGAACGGCGCATAGCTGTAGTTCGGATCCCGGAGCCTTGGATGACCGAACCATCAGACGTTGTGATCTGCAAGCTGACTCAATAGTAGCAGAGGAGTGTCGGGAGAGCGGAAGCGAGCGAGCAAGGGTCTCGTTACACCCCTTGAGGTGAGCAGATTCACACGGGGGGGGGAGGCAGAAGTTTGTTGTCACCTTGTCAACTTTGAGCACCATCACAGCATATTGCTTTGCCAGCACAATGGAATTCTTTTTACTTTCTAATCTAATATGTTTGATATTATTCACATTTTGCACTAAGTCATTCATGCACTTTATTTATATGTGTCATATCACATTGGTTACTTCAATGCAGTGTGGTACTTCTCATCTGTTATTGTTTTAATTTGCCAGCACAATGGACATTTTTTATTTTATTATTTAATATGTTTAAAGCGGATGTGCCACTAAAAAACTATATTAAAAGCAAGCAGCTACAAATACTGCAGCTGCTGACTTTTAATATAAGGACACTTACCTGTCCTGGAGTCCAGCGGTGATCGCAGCAGATGACGAGCCGATCGCTCGTCACCCTGCTGCTCCCCCCTCCATCCACGGTGAGGGAACCAGGAAGTGAAGCGCTCCGGCTTCACTGCCCGGTTCCCTACGGCGCATGCGCGAGTCGCGCTGCGCCCGCCGATTGGCTCCCGCTGTGTGCTGGGAGCCGAGTGTTCCCAGCATACAACGGGGGGCGACGGGAAGCGGAGAAAAAACCCGTCCTTTGCCCGTATCGTAGGGCCGGAAGTGGGTGCAGATACCTGTCTGTAGACAGGTATCTGCACCCCCCTCCCCCCTGAAAGGTGTCAAATGTGACACCGGAGGGGGGGAGGGTTCCGATCAGCGGGACTCCACTTTAGAGTGGAGATCCGCTTTAATATTATGCACGTTTTGCACTAAGTCATTCATGCACTTTATTTACCGTATATGTCATATATCACACTGGTTACTTCAATATAGTGAGGCACTTTTCATCTGTTATTGTTTTAATTTACCATCACAATGAAAATGTTTAATATTATATGTTATATTATATGTATATGTTATTATGTTTAATATCATGCATGGTTTGCATGAAGATATTCATGCATTTTATATGTGTCATATCACATTGGTAATCTTAAAGGGGTGGTTCCCCTAAAAATAAACTTTTGACATCGCATTTAGCAAATTAATTACAATTAGAATCGGCTTGTTTTATTTAAAAAATAGGCGGTGGGCGTTCCTAATTGATGGACAGGCATCCGACCGACGCATCCATCGCGTCACGAGATGCCGAAAAAAGCCGAACGTCGGTGCGGCTCTATACGGCGCATGCGCACCGACGTTCGGCTTTTTTCGGCATCTCGTGACGCGATGGATGCGTCGGTCGGATGCCTGTCCATCAATTAGGAACGCCCACCGCCTGCATCGTACCCGGAAGTGGCGGTGGGACCGAATATAGGAAACGATACGTACGGAGGTATTTTTTAAATAAAACAAGTCGATTATAATTGTAATTTATTTGCTAAATGCGATGTCAAAAGTTTATTTTTAGGGGAACCACCACTTTAATATAGAGCAGCATTTTATTTGTTTTTTATATAGTGAAGTAGTAAAGTCAGCATTCACTAATAAATATTAAGAGAAACCCAACCACCATTTTGTTTTGGGCTGCACTATTTGGTAAAAAAAAGTAATCCCAGACTTTTTCTAGCAAAAATATAAACAAATATTCTGCTTCCGTGTGATTTAGATCCCGTAGCATCCATTATACATAATCAGTGAAAATCACTGCATTTCCATTGTTGGTGTCCTGATGGTTGCCCCTTGTAGATGTTTATGAATGTTACTTGGCATTTGACCCAGATAGTCTGGTTGTTACGTATTAAGAAAAACATCATGGGCTGGATTCAGATACCTCCGCGTATCTGTCTGGCCGGTGTAACGTATCTCTGATACGTTACGCCGCTCTAACTTTGGGCGCGAGTTCTTTATTCAGAAAGAACTTGCACCCTTAGTTACGGCTGTGTAACGTATGTGTTGCGGTGTAAGGCCGCGTAATTCAAATGGGGATGTAGGGGGCGTGTTTTATTTAACCACTTCCCGACCTCCTCATGTACATATACGTCAGCAGAATGGCACGGACAGGCACATGTACGTACCTGTACGTCCTCTGCTAGACGTGGGTGGGGGGTCCGATCGGGACCCCCCCCGGTACATGCGGAGGTCGGGTCCGCTCGGGGAGCGATCCGGGACGACGGAGCGGCTATTTGTTTTTAGCCGCTTCGTCGCGATCGCTCCCCGGAGCTGAAGAACGAGGAGAGCCGTATGTAAACACGGCTTCCCCGTGCTTCACTGTGGCGGCGCATCGATCGGGTGATCCCCTTTATAGGGGAGATCTGATCGATGATGTCATTCCTACAGCCACACCCCCCTACACTAGTAAACACACACACAGTGATCCCTAAATGTTACAGCGCCCCCTGTGTTTAACTCCCAAACTGCAACTGTCATTTTCACAATAAAGAATGCAATTTAAATGCATTTTTTGCTGTGAAAATGACAATGGTCCCAAAAATGTGTCAAAATTGTCCGAAGTGTCCGCCATAATGTCGCAGTCACGAAAAAAATCGCTGATCGCCGCCATTAGTAGTAAAAAAAAATAAAAAAAATAAAAATAAAAAAAAACTATCCCCTATTTTGTAAACGTTATAAATTTTGCGCAAACCAACCGATAAACGATTATTGCGGGTTTTTTTTACCAAAAATAGGTAGAAGAATACGTATCGGCCTAAACTGAGGAAAAAAAAAATTATATATGTTTTTGGGGGATATTTATTACAGCAAAAAGTTAAAAATATTGCATTTTTTTCAAAATTGTCGCTCTATTTTTGTTTATAGCGCAAAAAATTAAAACCGCAGAGGTGATCAAATACCACCAAAAGAAAGCTCTATTTGTTAGGAAAAAAAGAACGACAATTTTGTTTGGGAGCCACGTCGCACGACCGTGCAATTGTCTGTTAAAGCGACGCAGTCCCGAACTGTAAAAACCCCTTGGGTCTTAGGCAGCAATATGGTCCGGGGCTTAAGTGGTTAAATTATGCTTGACCCCGCGTATTTGACGTTTTTTTTAACGGCGCATGCGCCGTTCTTGAAAACATCCCAGTGCGCATGCTCGAAAATCTGCCGCAAAACATCATTGCTTTCGACGTGAACGTAAATTACGTCCATCCGTATTCGCGAACGACTTACGCAAACGACGTAAAAAATTCAAAACTCGGCGCGGGAACGACGGCCATACTTAACATTAGCTACCCCTCATATAGCAGGGGTAACTATACGCCGGAAAAAGCCGAATGCAAACGACGTAAAAAAAAAGCGCCGGGCGGTCGTTCGTTTCTGAATCGGCGTATCTCCTCATTTGCATATTCCTCGTGTAATAATACGGAAGCGCCACCTAGCGCTTCCGTATGAAAATGAAGTTCAATGCTTCCAAGCATGCGTCGACTTGATTCTGAGCATGCGCAGGTTTTGAACCGATGCTTTTGCGTACTAACCGTCGGTTTTGACCGATCGGTTAGGCGTCCAGCGGTTCAATTTTAAAGCAAGTTCTAAATTTTTCGACCGAAGGATAACGGACCGATGGGGCCCACACACGGTCGGTTTGGACCGATGAACTTCAGTCCGTTTTCATCGGTTTTGTCCGATCGTGTGTACAGGGCCTTACTGTACATATATATAGTCTGCATACAAATTAAAAGTATTTAAAAGCTTTTTTTTTAAAAACCTGACTCCAATTCACTGAAATATTTCTCTCTTCTCCAGTGCTTTCTCTTACAAAAACTCCACTTCTTTTTTTTGTTTTCAAAAAGGTTTTATTTGGAAGACAGGTAATAAAACAGTACAATACAGTGCAGTGTGTTAGGGAACAGGAATATGGGATAAAACAAGAGGGAGACAATGATCGAGGAGAAATGGCAAAAGTATCATACAAGGGGGATGGCAAATACCTGTGTACAATAATATAAAGGTAGACAAAAAGGTAAAAGTGAAAAGCAGATTATATTGAGATATTATGCTCTGAATCAAACATATCGGTGAGGGAAGGCAGGTAGACCAAGTGCAATCATGTTGTATGGAGATGGGAAGCTATAAAAGTTACAAAGAAGGCATAGACCAGTAGAGCCATTTATTAGAGAAAATATGCATGCTGTCAAATAAAGTGTGGTGGATTCTTTCAGAGAGTTTGATGGATTCCATTCTAGAAATGACCTGGGGCCATGGGAGGTTTTGTGATTTCTAGTTGCATGCAATCATCCATTGTACAGCACTGATAAGGGAATGAATCATTCTGTTACAAGGGGGGGGGGGACATCTGGGACTGTGGCAAATAATAGGCATATATAAGGGGTGAGGGAGATTTTTTTCTTGAGAGTGATCTCAAGTCTATCTATAACTGCAAGCCAAATGGGTTGTAACATTCTACAGTTCCAAAAGATGTGAAAGTAGTTACCTACCTCTGGACAACCTCTAAAGCAGTTCGGGGAGACATTAGGGTAGAAGGAGTGAATTCTAGCGGGGGTCATATACCACCTGGTAAAGATCTTTAGGGGAGTCTCCCTGAAGGCGGCTGCACGGTTACTTTTTCTAAGATTGTCAATCATAACCAACCATTGATCTGCCTGGAAGGAACAGTTAAGCTCAAGTTCCCAGCGTTCCATAGGGCCAGATTTCTCTGGTTGGTGTAGGAAGTTCAGATAGTTATAAAACGTGGATATCAGGCCTTTGTCTCTGGGGCTAGATAGGCAAACATGTTAAAAAAACTCCACTTCTTTCTACTGTTGACACTGGTTTTTCATTACAAGGCCTCATGCTCAGTGTGCTTAAAAAACAACACTTTTACAGTCGTTTAACATTTTATAGACTGTGAACACACTTGTTACCCTATGTGTCCATGCACACATAAGCATTTACAGGTGTATTTAAAGAGAAGCGTTTATAGGCTTGGAAAAAAGCGCTAAACATGCCTGATCATGTAAAACTGTCTAAAACCACCTAAATGTAAGACACGTATAGTGCGTGAGAGCTCATTGATTCCATTGGCAAGAATAATAGTTTATTGATGCTTGATGCACACATGTTCAAAAAATTAGGACTACATGGCAGCCAGGGTGTTATGAACTTACCCTCTAAGACAGTGGTCATCAACCCTGTCCTCAGGGCCCACTAACAGGCCACATTAGGGTGTTTCATTTTTACAAAGATGTGATTTTCATATGACTTTGCTTACGCCCCGAGTCTCAGTGATGTAAAAGATATATATATGCCAAATTTCAAGAAGATTGCATAATATTAGGGTTTGCACACATTGATCACTTTTATCACAAACGAGTGAAATTTCTAACATTGAACTAAGCGTACAAAAGAAGAAAAGATTCATATAAGAATAACATTACAAAGCTATCGCTGAAATCAATAAGACAGTTATACCAGAAGACTCATCTCCATCATCACACGTACCTACTGACGAAGACTCTGAGTTGTCGCCTCCAGCAACGAAAAAATTACATTCAAGTCTTAGATTAAAACCTCTTGATCAGACACTCATGTCTACTTGGGATCAAGAACAGCTATCTATTCAACAAGCAAGTACTTGATTTATAGCAACTGCAAACAGCCTTGGCCACAATGTTTCAAAAATTTCCATATCTCCAGTTACCATTTACCGAGCTTGGGCCATCAATAGAAGTAAAATGGCAAAGAAAATCGAAGAGTCACTCTTTGAAAATCCTCCTCATTTGGTCTTGCATTGAGATAGTAAACTGTTGCCCTCAGTTGCCCATGGGAATGTCAAAACTTTGGAAGATAGAGTTGCAGTTCTAGTGACTGGCAAAGATTTTGAGCATTTGCTTGGTGTACTTGTTGCCCTGAAAGGCACTGGCGAGCAGATGAAAATATGACTAAAAATGTAAAAACCAAGGAAGTGAAACAATTTGAGGGTAAAAACATGGTTTTTGAAGGAAAAGACCTGAGCCATTTAGTTACTAATAAAACAAAGACAATCTTTGAATTGTTTGGGATCCACGACGTGACAGAATACTGCAGTGATTCTCTAAGAAGCCATGTGAACGCTCTTTTATTTTTTAAATACATTTTATTGAAAGAAGCATCATACAGAGTATAACATTGGTAATTGGTAATTTTTGGGAAATTTTTGCACACAAAAAAACAATAATAATAATAAAGAGTCTTATAACCTGGGGATGGTGAACCTGAGCCCCCAAAGTGGGGTTGACAACAGGGACGTAATCACAGTACAAGAGTAATAACCTTCAAATTAAAAAGCAAAAGGGTAACTGGATGGATCTGAGGAGAGGGAGGGACGCTAGGGTTCCCGAGAGGGAACTAGTGGATGATTCCAAGAAAAGGTAAGGAGCAGGGAAGGGCAGGGAGAGAGAGGGGAGGGATAGGAATGGGCACCAAGATCATGTTGTAGATATAGAATGAGGGTAGACAGCGAGGCATTGGCTGCGGTTTCAGGAGTTGCAGACTCTTTTGATACGTTTAGAGGAGAAGAAGCAGTTGGGTGTCAAAAGGAGGTCTGGCCCCGAGATGCCATACCAGAAGTTGATTTCCTTCTGTTGTGGTTCTTTCAAATTGGAGAGACCGGGTCCGGCTGAGGCAATGGGGGAGATTTTTGATACAAGAACGAGAGCTTCTCGAAATTTGCCATATCCATAGGAGTGAGTGTTGAGGCCATAAAGGCTTGCCATTTGTGATAGAAACGTGTTTTAGTCTGATCATGCGTCAAATCCGCGTTGAGCTTGTCCTTATAAAGTAGTTGCAGTAGTTCCTTTTTGAGTTGGGAGGTGTTTGGGCGAACGTTGGAGATCTTGTTTTTCAGGATGGATCTTCTGGCGAGCAGGAGGCAAATCAGGGTCCAGTCTTTGCCAAAAGGGGCAGATAAGAGTGACCAGGGCAGCAGCTGGGGGTCCCAGTGGCCAAAAATGAGAAGTAGAGGGTCTTTGGGTAGTTTCAGCAGGGTTACTTACTTCGAAAGTTTTGTAAGGCCATTCCGCTGCCAGGTGAGGTACGGCTGATTTTCCAGACCTGGGGGGAAGCTCGGATTCCCCTGTATGGGGAGGTGGCAAGATATGAAGGGTGAAAGTTTGAGGCTCTTCCTAACTTCTCTCCATGCAATGACTGGGTCACGAAGCAGGAGGTTGTGTTGAAGGGGCAGTGGGATGGATTTCCACTGACAGTGGAGGAGGGCCACCAAGGAGAATGGGTGGACCATTGCGGTTTCCAAGGGGAAGTTGGAGTAGCAAGATGCTTGGGATTCTCAGTCCAAACCTGTCCTTAGTAGGCAGGCTAAGTTGTATGTTCTGATGCTTGGGAGACTGATACCCCCCTCATGTCTGGGAAGATATAGCTTCGGAAAGGCTATATGTGGTCGGTCTGCCTCGCCAGAGAAATCTAGAGATAGCCGCATTGAGAAATTTTATGTCTTTCTGTTGTAGAAGCAAAGGAATGGTTTGAAGTGGGTAGAGTAGGTGGGCAAAACTGACCATTTTCACTAGATGGCACCTTTCCAGGAGTGAAAGGGGCAGATCCATCCAGTTATCTAGTTCCTGCGAGATTTTTGTAAACAGGGGGGGATAGTTGAGATGATAGAGAGAGGAGGGTAGTTTCGCTATTTTAATTCCTAGGTAAGTGATGTGGGATTTTGCGACGGAAAAAATGGACGTTTGGGTCCAGAGAGGGTTGGAGAGGGAGCATATGGGGAGGATTTTGCTTTTGCCGTGGTTAATGCGAAGGCCCGAACACAGTCTAAATTGGTCAAAAGTTTATTTGATCATAGTCATGTTATGAGAGGGGTTTGCTGAGAATATAAGGACATTGTCTGCGAAGACGTCGTCTGTGTTTACCAATTTTAATACCATGTTGTGGGGCTACAGTACCTGTCGCCGAGAATGTGTTTCCAGCACGACGGCATCGCGCTGATTTTCGGCGACATGGTGCCGACATCTCACACTCGCTGGAATAGGAAAAGCACATTCCAGCGAGCGCGTCATAGAAGCGACGGGGATCCGACTTGGATTCCCGCCAATTCTAGCCGCGGCGTTTGGTATGAATCATGAGGGGGAACTCCACGCCAAATTTTAAATAAAAAACCGTCATGGGTTCCCCCCAGGGGCATACCGGCCCTTATGTCTGGTATGGATTATAAGGAGAACCAAAAAAACGGTGTGGGGGTTCCCCCACAATCCATACCAGACCCGTATCCAAGCACACCGCCCGACCGGTCAGGAAAGGAGTGGGGACGAGCGAGCGCCACCCCTCCTGAGCCATACCAGGCCGCATGCCCTCAACATAGGGGGGTGGGTGCTCTGGGGCAAGGGGGTGCCCTGCGGCCCCCACCCCAAAGTACCCTGCCCCCATGTTGATAAGTACAGGGCCTCTTCCCGACGACCCTGGCCATTGGTTGTCGTGGTCTGCGGGCGGGGGGCTTATTGGAATTTGAGAGCCTAGGTGAATGAGTATGGGGGTACATCGTACCCTTATCCATTCACCTGGAGGAAAAGTGTCAATAAAATATACACACAACACAGGGTTTTAAAATAATTTATTAGTCAGCTCCGGGGGGTCTTCTCTGCTCTCCGGGGGTCTTCTTCGCTCTCCGGGGGGTCTTCTTCCATCTTCTCCGCTCTCGGCTGTCGTCTCGGCGCTCCCCAGGTTCTTCTCCCGCTCACTTTCCGGTGCCTTCTTCGGGGCTGGCCGCCGCTATCTTCTTTGAAGCTCCGGGGGGTCTTCTTCCATCTTCTCCATTCTCCGCTGTCGTCTCGTCGCTCCCTGATTCTTCTCCCGCTCGCTCTCCGGTGCCTTCTTCGGGGCTGGCCGCCGCTATCTTCTTTGAAGCTCTATTACTAGCGGTGGCCAGCCCGGTCTTCTTTGCCGCCTTCTGCCTTCTTCTTTTCTTCTTATGTTGACTCGACGCTTCCTCCCACTGTAATGCCGTGTATGCGAGGCGTCGGCGATTTATATAGGCCTCTTATGACGTCACAGTCCCAGCATGCTCCATGGTTTTCGGAGCATGCTGGGACTGTGACATCATAAGAGGCCTATATAAATCGCCGCCGTCTTGCACACTCAGCATTACAGCGGGAGGAAGCGTTGAGTCAGCATAAGAAGAAAAGAAGAAGGCAGAAGGCGGCAAAGAAGACCAGGCTGGCCGCCGCTAGTAAGAGGGCCCCGAAGATGGCACCGGAGAGCGAGCGAGAGAAGAACCGTGGAGCGCCGAGACGACAGCAGAGAGCGGAGAAGATTGAAGAAGACCCACCGGACAGTGGAGAAGACCCTCGGAGAGCAGAGAAGACCCCCGAAGCTGACTAATAAATTATTTTAAAACCCTGTGTTGTGTGTTTATTTTATTGACACTTTTCCTCCAGGTGAATGGGTAGGGGTACGATGTACCCCCCATACTCATTCACCTAGGGTGGGCGGTCGGTATCTGGGGGCCCCCTTATTAAAGGGGGCTCCCAGATTCCGATAAGCCCCCCACCCGCAGACCCCGACAACCAATGGCCAGGGTTGTCGGGAAGAGGCCCTGTCCTTATCAACAGTAAATTGTGCTGGCATCATTATATCATTAGTTCTTTCTGCTTCCATTCAGCACTATCCACTGCTGGAGAGAAGAAGAGAAGGAAGAGGAACTAACTTATAAGACAAACAAATACAAGACGCCTGGAAAATAGTTATGTGTACTTCTTTTTTACTTTTTAATGCTGGGAGATGGGGGAGTGTGGGGTTGAGTACAGGGCATGATCATTATGTTCAATCTGAAATTGGACTTTAAGTAAATTATGCTCTGAGCTAAATAAATTCAAAATCAGGGCTGGTTTTATACTGACTAATTTCATAGTTAAACAATGCCTATGCTATAATCCCACTTTCTATTTAACTATGTGATATTTTTTAAATAAATGTGTTATCTTTAATTAGTAAAAGGAACCATAATCTTTAACAAATATTTTAAGCGATCTAAGCAATTCATTGCACAAAAAATTACTTTAACACTTTAACTATTTCAGCTCTTTTATCTCTACACCCCTTAAGGAACTGAGCAATGGACCTGTTTATTTCGCAATCATTATGGCATTTAGGTCCACCTTTTGTAACATGTCACATGTTACACCTGAATATAGAGTGCAACATGTTAATGTGCCCCAGTCCCAACCCTCCCCCCAATCCCCCGCTGTGACAGCTGGGCAGGGGATCCTCTTCCCGCACCCACTGTCACAGTTTAAAAATAGTGCAGCAGTGCGGAGCTCCACTCATGCATCTACTGTATATCATTCACTCACATAAATCTTTGAATGAATGAACTACAAGTCATGTCTTCTACTGCAGCAAACTGCTTGCCAGTGGCGGCTGGTGCTCAAATTTTTTTTTTGGGGTGCAAACAAACAAAAAAAAAAAACAATTACAGCCTCACTATGCCCATCAATCGCAGCTACTGTGCCCATCAAACGCAGCTACTGTGCCCATCAAAGGCAGCCACTGTGCCCATCAAAGGAAGCCACTGTGTCCATCAATTGTCACCACTGTGCCATGCTATCAATTGTCGCCACTGTCCCATCAATTTTCGCCACTGTGCCATGCCATCAAATGCAGCCACTGTGCCATGCCATCAAACGCAGCCACTGTGCCATCATTTATCGCCAATGTGCCCATCAATTGTCACCACTGTGCCATGCTATCAAACGCAGCCACTGTGCCATCAAATGTCACCACTGTGCCCATCAATTGTCACCACTGTGCCATGCCAAACGCAGCCACTGTGCCATCAATTGTTACCACTGTGACATCAATTGTTGTCACCACCGTGCCCATCAATTGTCACCACTGTGCCCATCAATTAGCGCCACTGTGCCCATCAATTAGCGCCACTGTGCCCTGTAACATGCTGCCACTGTGCCCATCAATTAGCGCCACTGTGCCCTGTAACATGCTGCCACTGTGCCCTGTAAAATGCCTCCCCCCGGCACTTACCTTTCTTGGGTCAGCCATCCTGCTTCCACCGTCCCTCAATGTCTTCTCTTGCCCTCAATGACGCTTCAGCCAATCAGGTTACTGGCTGGCTCTGATAGGCACTTCCAAAGCCGACCAGCTGCCGTTATTCAGATGGCGGGCGCTCACCAGGGGGCCGGCCATCTGAATAGTGGGCGGCAGAGACAATACATAGATTCATGCAATGCATGAATCTATGTATTGTATTCAGTGGCGGTGCAGGAGCGAGAGGAGGCGGCGCTCCTGTGCCCTCTATAGACGCGTACCGCCACTGCTGCTTGCAGTTCTCAGCAAACTGCGAGGGTGTGGATAAGCACTCTCGTAGTTTATTGGCTCTTTCTGCAATTCAGTAACTGTCTGCCTGTCTATATGGAATAAAAAAACATACTGTACAAGCTATCACATATTTGCTATAGTAACAGCATATAATCTACTGTTTCTTCTACAGTCAACATAGCATTCACACATACCAATACACTGGTGATACCATGCAAATAATTTCCTATACAGAAATAAGCTGTTCATCCACTTGATACCAATGACATAGTACATGAACCTAGAATAAGATATATTGGATAGATATACAGGGCCGGATTCAGATACCTGAGCGTATCTGTCCGGCCCGCGTAATGTATCTCCGATACGTTACGCCGCTCTAACTTTGGGCGCGAGTTCTTTATTCAGAAAGAACTTGCGCCCTTAGTTACGGTGTTGTAACGTATGTGTTGCGGCGTAAGGCCGTGTAATTTAAATGGGGATGTAGGGGGCGTGTTTTATTTAAATTTGTGTTGACCCCGCCTTTTTTAAGTTTTAGTTGAACGGCGCATGCGCGTCCGTAAAATATCCCAGTGTGCATTGCTCTAAATGACGTCGCAAGGACCTCATTGGTTTCGACGTGAACGTAAATTACGTCCGTGAACGACTTACGCAAACGACGTAAAAAATGCAAAACTTGGCGCGGGAACGACGGCCATACTTAACATTAGCTACCCCTCATATAGCAGGGGTAACTATACGCCGGAAAAAGCCGAACGGGCAGTCGCTTGTTTCTGAATCGGCGTAAATCCTAATTTGCATATTCCTTGCGTAAAACATATGGAAGCGCCACCTAGCGGCCAGCCTGAAATTGCAGCCTAAGATCCGATGGTGTAAGACACTTACACCTGGCGGATCTTAGGGAGATCTATGCGTAACTGATTCTCTGAATCAGTCGCATAGATACGACCGGACGGACTCAGAGATACGACGGGCGTATCAGGCTGTTGCATGTGCATGAACAATTTATAGCTATGCATTTTTCCTATGGGTGAGTAGTGGGTGGGGCTACCACCACATGTATGCTGCCATGTTAGCACCAGGAAAAAAAATATTTTGACTTACTTTCTTGCCTTCTTTTCTTTAAAAAAAACAGTGGGCCGGATTCAAGTAGATTTGCGCATTTATTACGGAGGCGCAGGGCAACGATTTTGCCCTGCGCCCCCGCAATTTTTTGCGCTGCCCTCGATTCACGGAGCAGAAGCTCCGTAAATTGCGCGGGCGCGCCAGCAAAATGCCTGGCGCAAGAGCGCGCAATATAAATGATCCCGTAGGGGGCAGGAATCATTTAAATTAGGCGCGTTCCCGCGCCGATCGTAGAGTGCATGCTCCATCGGGAAACTTTCCCGACGTGCATTGTGGCAAATGACGTCGCAAGGACGTCATTTGCTTCAAAGTGAACGTGAATGGCGTCCAGCGCCATTCACGATTCACTTACGCAAACTACGTAAAATTCAAATTTCTCGACGTGGGAACGACGGGTATACGTAACATGGGCTGCCCCTGCTAATAGCAGGGGCAGCCTTGCGCGAAAACCGCCGTACGTAAACGACGTAAATTGCGTACGTAGGGCTCGCGCAACGTTGTGAATCGGTGTTAGTATGAAATTTGCATACTATAAGCTGAGCACAACGGGAACGCCACCTAGCGGCCATCGCAAGAATGCAGCCTAAGATATGCGGGCATAAGAGCCTTATGCCGCACAGATCTTAGGCTGCAGTCGGCGTAACGAGGTTCCTGAATCAGGAGCACTCGTTACGCCGGGGCAAGTAAGCAATTGCGCTGTGTAACCTATGGTTACACAGGCGCAATTGCTTCTTGAATCCACTACAGTGTAACTGAGCACTATATCATAAAAATAGTGTGAATTGTCATGGTTTCAGCAAAGGTAGGTTATCTACTTATGGTTTGACTTACTTTTATAAGTGTGTTTTAAGGTCACAAGAAATTTAGGAATATTCACACACTGCGATTTCCCAAAGTCAACAAACTACCAATATGCAAAGTAAAAAGCGCATTCACATAAAAATCAAGCAATTCCCAGAAGTTACATACTGTATAAGGTCAAAGTATGTGGACAATGTACTGAAAGATTTTACAAACTTTTAATTAGGCAGAGACATTATTTACCAAAATGTCACATGTAATCCAGATTTCCATTTTTATTAGAGGCTTGGCAACGAGCTATTAAACAATCTATTCTAAATGTTCCCAATGGTATAATTGTAATAGCTCAAAATAACAAACTTTTTTGTTATATGCCTTTTAATGGTGCATACTTTGTGTAAAAAGGTTTACTGTAAGGAATATATAGTTTTGATATATACTCTGGACTGTATTATATATACTATACTATATGGACTGCACTGTATACTCTGAACTGTATTATATATACTATACAGACTGCACTATATACTCTGAACTGCATTATATATACTATACAGACTGCACTATATATTTTGAACTGTATTATATATACTACACGGACTGCACTATATACGCTGAACTGTATTATATATACTACACGGACTGCACTATATACTCTGAACTGCATTATATATACTACACGGACTGCACTATATACTCTGAACTGTATTATATATACTACATGGACTGCACTATATACTCTGAACCAGTGTTTCTCAACTCCAGTCCTTAAGGCACCCCAACAGGTCATGTTTTCAGGATTTCCCTCAGATGAAACGGCTGTGGTAATTACTATGGCAGTGAAACTGATCAAATCACCTGTGTAAAATAATGGAAAACTTGAAAATATGACCTGTTGTGGCGCCTTGAGGACTGGAGTTGAGAAACACTGCGATCTGAACTCTATTAAATATACTATAGGGACTGCACTATATACTCTGAACAGTATTATATATACTACACTTACTGCATTATATACGCTGAACTGTATAATTTATACTACACTAACTGCACTATATACTAGACATGTGCACAGAATTTTTTTTCGTTTTTTTTTTTGTTCTGTTTCGTATCGTTCCGTAGGTTCGTTTCCGTTCGTTTTTCGTAAAACGCCCGTTTTCCTGTTCGTTCCCGTTCGTTTTTCGTACGACCAGATTTTTTCGTATTCTGATCGTTTCGTATTTTCGTTACCGTTTTATTTTCGTACATGCGGGATGGTTCGTTATTCTGTTTAATTCATGTTCGTTACTTGTTAGACAATAATTTTCGTGAATTTTCGTCAATGATTTGCATTCTGTGTTTTGGATTCCTTTTTCTGTTCATGTTTTCGGTCGTGTGTTCGTGCGACATCTATGACAATTTGTTGTGGATGTCATGTGGGCATGCGACTGAAGATACGAACAGAAAAAGGATTTTCGTCATTTTGTACTTTTGGGATTCGCAGCACTTTCAACACGCGGCTCATCCATATTAACGATTGTTAAGCCCCATACACTTGGTCAGACTTTTTTAACAACAAACATAAAAACGATCGTTTTCCGTTCGTTCTCAGAAAATGTGTTCGTTTTTAAACTCCATCAGAAAACCATTTTTGGGTTCAAAAGTCTGGCCAACTGATCTCCCTTCAGATGAAAATCCACAGAAAAGTGTATTTGACTTTACTGTACTACTCAGCACAATAGAGAAGCTGCTTCACTAACTACACTCACTGCCCATTCAAAAAAAACGAAAATTACATCTGTGGCAAGGGATTTGCATTCTGTGTTTTGGGTCCTTTTTCTTTTGGTGTTTTCGGTCGTGTGTTCGTGTGACATCTGTGGCAAAAGATTTGCATTCTGTTGAATCCAAAATACGAACAGAAAAAAGGAATTCAAAATACAGGGTGCGGGTCTTTTGTTGTGGATGTCGTGTGAGCATGCGACTGGGGATGCGGACAGGGAAAGGATTCAAACAAGATACAGAGTGCAAATCTTTTGTTGTGGATGTCGTGTGAACATACGGCTGAGGATACGAGCAGAGAGGGGATTCAAACAGGATACAGAATGCAAATCTTTTGTTGTAGGTGTCATGTGGACATGCGGCTGAGGATACGAGCAGAGAGGGGATTCAAACAGGATACAGAATGCAAATCTTTTGTTATAGATGTCATTTTCAATCTTTTGCCGTTTTCGCTTTGTCGTATTTTCGTCAGATCGTTCGTTCGTATTTGTGGTTGTTCGTTATGCGGCTCATTCGTAATCCCGTCGTTTTCGTATTTTGGTGCTTTAATTTTTTCGTATGTACACATTATTTTGCGGGTACGAAAATGAACATTTTCGTACGAAAATGACATTCGTACGAACAGGAATGCACATATCTACTATATACTCTGAACTGTGTTTTATATATACACGGACTGACTGTACACTACACTTTCTCCCTGTCTAATCTCCATTCATTCTCTTAGTCCCTGAGCCATGATTGGGCCATGATTGGCCAAAGGCACCCTGCCTTTGGCCATCCATGGCTCTTACAGCACATTGCAGCGAACGCCCCATATGTTTTTTTTGTTCTAGGAACAAACAGCTGATGTTCGAGTCTAACTTATGTTCGACTGAAATACAAGTCCAACCCTGGTTAAGCGAAGACCAAACCTAATTATCTTGGTTCATGAACGTTCTGTTCACAAACAACTCGGTTCGCGAACAGAAGAGTTCACAAAAATTGCTTTGGTTCACGAACACAAGCTGTGGCCATCTTCCCTGCTCTGACATGTCCATATTTAGAAGAGCAGTGCAAGATGAGTCTTAGGAGAACCTGTCCACTCAGATAGGGGTTTCTGCCCCCCGACTACCATAAGGGTGGGCTCACTAAATTGAGAATCATGGAAAAACAGTTCATATGAATTCTACAACTTTATCAGATGATCTTTTCCTGGATGCACAGTGCTGTTTTCTGCCCCCTAGATTGGTCATTTAAATTGGGGTTTGGGATTGTTTCAAACAAGGATTAAATTAGACCTATAGGGCCAGATTCACGTACCTGCGCTGCGGCGTAACGTAACTCATTTATGTTATACCGCCGCAAGTTTTACAGCAAGTGCTTGATTCACAAAGCACTTGCCTGTAAACTTGCGGCGGCGTAGCGTAAATCCGTCCGGAGCAAGCCCGCCTAATTCAAATGGGGCGTGTATAATTTAAATTAGGCGCTTTCCCGCGCCGAACGTTCTGCGCATGCTCCATTTGAAAATTTACCGCCGTGCTTTGCGCGAAATTACGTGTTTTTTGAACGGCGACGTGCGTTACATCCTTTCGTATTCCCGAACGTCTTACGCAAAAAAAAATTGAAATTCGACGCGGGAACGACGGCCATACTTTAACATGGATGGTCTTTTACACCTCCTAAATAGCACTCGTAACTTTACGACGAGACGAACGCGCGTACCTTCGTGGATCGCCGTAAACAGCTAATTAGCATACCCGGCACGGAAAACGACGATGACTCCACCCAGCAGACGCCGAAGAATTACACCTACGATCCGAAGGCGTACGAAGCCGTACGCCTGTCGGATCGAAGCCAGAAGCCGTCGTATCTTGGTTTGAGAATTTCAAATTAAGATACGACACGGCAAATTTGAAAGTACGCTGTAGTATCTGCAGATACTCCGGCGTACTTTTTCTGTGAATCTGGCCCATAGTTTTTTCTGTTTAGATGTACACATGAAAGGGGTCAGCTTAATGTAAAAGAACATGTAATATATGTAATATATGTTTAAAATCCCTTTTTTGTACATACATTTCATAATTTTACTGTGTACTGTATACATAAACCAAAAAAAGAGTTCAGAACAGATTAACCTGATTTACATTGAACCCTATGGGAAGATTTGCCTCGGTTCACAACCAATTTGGTTCGTGACCAGAGTCGTTTCACGAATTAAGTTTGTAAACCCAGGTACCACTGTACTGAGAACAACACATAAAAAAGAAATTGAATCGTTTTAGGCACGGCCAACACTGAATCATTTTAGGCACAGCTAACATCCATTCAAATGAATCAGCTTTGACAAACAGCTCTAGCTTGATTGTATTTGAAAAATTATATTTCAAAAGGTATTCAAGTATTTAAAAACAACTACCATGGAGGTTAGGCAATTGTATGGGCAGCAGACAAATACTGATTATCTTACGGTCAATAGAGGTTTAGAAGGAGAAGAAAACAAACTCCAAACTGCAATAGAGCAAGAAATAAGGTGTCGCTTTCTGGCACACATGGAGTTTCGTAAAATATAGAATGTGTAAAAACAATTTGCCTTTTATTTGTATTATATCAATAAAGCTAATATCTAAAAGTATACATAACTTGTTTTACATTCAAGTCAGGTAACTCTAAAGCCCTGTACACATGATCGGTTTGTCTGATGAAAACTGACGTTTTCATCGGACAAACCGATCGTGTGTGGGCCCCATTGGTTTGTTTTCCATCGGTGAAAAAAAATAGAAAATTTTTTAAAATTTTCCTATGGATAAAAAACCGATAGAAGTGGAAGTCTATCGGTCAAAAATCCACGGATACTCAGAATCAAGTTGACGCATGCTCGGAAGTATTGAACTTAATTTTTCTCAGCATGTCGTAGTGTTTTACGTCACTGCGTTTTGGCACGGTCGGATTTTTGACTGATGGTGTGTAGGCAAGACTGATGAAAGTCAGCTTCATCGGATATTCGACGAAAAAATCCATCGGATTAGATTCCATCAGATATCCGATCGTGTGTACGAGGCTTTACATATCTCTTTTGGCAATAACCACCCTGTATTGTTTCCATTAGCACATGTCCCAGTTCTGGATAGTGTCACCCTTTGTTGGACCCAAACAATAAGCCATTGATAGACCACACTTAATTAATAATTAAATAAGATGCGGTATTATAAGATTACGGAATAGAATGGCATGACGCTGTTCACGTCCTGCGGATTGCCATTATGAATACATATAATGTCTTGGCCTACTACCTATTGACTCCAATATTGACTCAGGGGTTTTTACCTTGGGCAACCTAGAGTGGATGTCGGTGATCCCTGGGGGGTCTTCTTGGTTTACAAGTTTTAGCAGAGGTGAAGTGTTTTTTTTTTCTTTTTCCTCTAGGTATGGGCTTTTAAAAAATGTGCGGTTATAAGGGGAGTGATGCTGTCTCCTGCCTGACAAGGGGGGACAATTTACATGTTTCCTATAGATAAAAAAACAATAGAAATAAACGATCGTCTGTGTGGAAGTCCATCGGTCAAAAATCCATGCATGCTCAGAATCAAGTCGACGCATGCTCGGAAGCATTGAACTTAATTTTTCTCAGCATGTCGTAGTGTTTTACGTCACCACGTAGGACACGGTCGGATTTTTGACTGATGGTGTGTAGGCAAGACTGATGAAAGTCAGCTTCATCGGATATCCAACAAAAAAATCCATCGGATTCGATACCATCAGATATCCGATCGTGTGTGCAGGGCTTTACATCTTTGCTAATATGCTGTATGCTGCTTTGTAATATTCAAAATACAGTCTTATAATACACAATAAAGATTTTAGCAATAATTTTTATATACCTAAGACTCTGTTATTATTATAGTTGTATTGCATTATTTAGTATGTGTTTCACTTTTTGTAAGCATTTTAACATTTCTTGTTGTAATTCATATTAATATATGTTAAAAAAAATAAGCGTCTTCTACATACGGGTTTACTGTATGTACTGGAGTTACCAAAGACAAGCTTAATATTTTGGCTGGGGCGGAAATACAATTGATGTTTAATCCACCACTGGATCCATGGCGGATGCAGCAACTTACTCACTTTCTCAGTTCCCTTCTTCGTAAAGAGAGGTCAGATCGTCCGAATACGCCCGTGGAAAATATATGCTTGGTAAATGCTCCCTCAGCACATGGGGTATCTGAGATGTATAAACTGTTAGTACAATTGTCAGAGGGTTATGCCTTTCCTTCAGAAATGGGAAAGAGATTTAAACATTACATTGTCTGAAGAGCAGCGGAGATATATTTTACATTTTACTCATCACTCCTCAACGGCTATTAAGTACCAAGAGCTGTGTTATAAAATTCTCACACGTTGGTATAGAGTCCCATCATTGTTGCATAAAATGTATCCGGAAAGGACGAATATGTGCTGGCGTTGTGGTGTGGCAGAGGGCAATATGCTCCATATTTTTTGGTCGTGTCAAAAAACTGCAGGCATTCTGGGCCAAGGTCCGAGATATGATAAGACAGCTGACAGGTCAGGACCTGGTCTCTGAACCAGCCAGATACTTGCTCCATCTTTCAGAGCTTTCTAGGCGTAAATATAGTAATTCGATGAAGTTCACCTTCTGAATGCAGCCAAGTCATGTGTATCAGCTCTCTGGAAGCGGGAATCATCTCCCTCTGTCTCGCAGTGGCTTTAAAAAATTGCTGAAATATATACTATGGAAAGAGGTAGTGCTACTATTCAAGGCAGAGAAGAGAAGTTTAATAAAAAATGGTCAACATGGTCAGCGTATGTCTGCTCTAGAGAATATGGCTGTGCACTGGCGGAGGCGGAATAGAGGAATATTTTTTTTTTTTTTTTTTTGAGATATGTTATATATGTGATTTGTATGCAATTGAAGTATGTTTGTTTGTATAAAATCGATTAAAAAACAATAAAATATAGAATTAAAAAAATATATATATATATATTTGGCTGCTTCACATCAGGGTTATGACTATTAGTGAACAATGATTCGTGCCTCTACTGTTTACACTATTTTCATGCTAGAAAAAAGACGATAATGGAAAATTTGGGTCAGTGAATTTTATTATTCATTATTCATTCCATCAATCAAGGATTATATTTACCTACTTTATTGGTAGATTAGTAAAACATGGTTTAAAAGACCACACACCAGTTCACTTTTTTGTTTGTAGAGTGGTGATGGTCTAAATCCAAACAGGAAGTCCATTCTACAAAGGAGCCCAGGTTTCCTTCACAATGGAAGAACTCAAAGGAGTTTCTATTTGTAAAGTCAGATTTGTCACAGGCCTAGAATATGCCCAATTAATGCCCTTTTGTATGCCTTTGGATTTGAGGGAAGAGAAAACCTCTTCCACTGTGCAGAGTGAAAGTGAACTATATATTAGGCTCCCAAAGTGAATTTGTTAAAGAGGGGGTGAAATGGCACTTACTCAAAATTATCTGTTAATAATTAATATATAGCAGGGATATGCAATTAGCGGACCTCCAGCTGTTGCAAAACTACAAGTCCCATCAAGCTTCTGCCACTGAGTGTTATGCTTGTGGCTGTCAGAGTCTCGCTATGCCTCATGGGATTTGTAGTTCTGCAACATCTGGAGGTCCGCTAATTGCATATCCCCGATATATAGCAAAGATATCTGTGCAAATAAATACTGTTCCTGTGCAAATAAATTCCTGTGCAAAAAAATCAAAGTTGATTTGTTGCAAATTTGCACTTGGATCTTTATGCACATCATTTGGACTGTTTCAGAAATTTTCCAGTACGGAGGAGGTTTTTTTTTGGCACGTTTTGTGCTTCTTTGCACTTAAAGCGGGGGTTTAAAAATGTCAAACATTACATCCAGCATACAAACAACATTTACAGTATGCAGGTCTTTTTTTTTTTTTTCGCCGTACATACCGATATAGTGTGAATTTCTCCCCGGCTTCCGGGTTCTGATTCCCACGGGACTGGGCGTTCCTATCCCTGGGTTAGATGATTGACGTGTTGTGAAAAAGTTCCCATGTCGCACAAGGCGCGTCACCAGTGTTCCGTAAATAGCCGAGCTGCGAGTCGGCGCTATACGGCACCTGCGCAGTCAGCTCTACTCGGCGGGCGCAGTATAGCGATGTCTCGCAGCTCGGCTATTTACGGAAAACTGGTGACGCGCCTTGTGCGACATGGGAACTTTTTTACAACACGTCAATCATCTAACCCAGGGGTGGGAACGCCCAGTCCTGCGGGAATCAGAACCCGGAAACCAGGGAGAAAATCACACTATATCGGTATGTACGGCGAAAAAAAAAAAGACCTGCATACTGTAAATGTCTTTCGTATGCTGGATGTAATGTTAGAATTTTTTTTTAGGGTGAACCCCCGCTTTAAGACTGTTTTTTGCACAGAAATAATGATTGTTTATTTTCTGACTTAAAATTTTTATTCACTTTTTACTTTGCACATTATTGATTTTGAACCTTAATTTTGCATTTGCTTATTGGCACTGAAGAAATAGTTTAGTACTTTTAATATTTTGCACTCATTTGTATTTGCTTTTGTGTTTTTTTTTTGTTTTTTTTTTGCTTGGAAAAAAACAACTTTATTGATATACTGTAAAGCACATGTAACAAGTCATTCAAATACATTTGACAATAAAAGAACCTTTACAAACGCTGGTCAGTGTAATGAAATATGCAAGTATGTTATAGGATGTACAGTCACATGAATACAGGTGCCCTGAGTCAGTTGGCTGCTTAATCTAACATACACTTAAAAGCGTGCCACAGGTACATAGGTATTCCTCACTGGGTATGGGCCACTTACACACAGGTTTCCCCATCTTCCAACCATCTATCCCAAATCTTGGAATATTTTTGTGTAGACCCTCTATGCGTATAAATCAGCTTCTTGCTGGGCAACGTGTCATTAACTGCTTTTTTCCATAACTGTACTGTGGGGGGCACATTTTGCATCCATCTCTGGGCTATCACTTTACAGGCTAGGAATAATGTCTCAAAAATTAAGATTTTGTGATATTTGTCCACCTCTACGTCTGGAAGTAGCCCCAAAATACACAACCTGGGGTCCAGCACCACCGGGGACCCCATGTTACCGTGAAGGAAGCAGACAACCTGTGTCCAATATGCCTGGACATATGGGCAGCTCCACATGAGATGGTAAAACGAGCCTGGGTCAGCTCTACATATGCGACACAACGGGTCTGGCGTGTGTTGAAATGTTGTCATTCTGATCGGTGTCAGGTAGGCTTTGTGTATAATATATAGTTGGGACAGTCTATCTGACAACTTAGGGGACACTCTCTTGGTTCCCTCTAGAATCTCATTCCAGTCAGCAGTATCTATGGGGCCCAAATCCATCTCCCACACAGTTTTTGCCCTGTGGGTGATAGCAACTGCCTCCCGTTGTCTAATTGTGTAATAAAGGTGTGATATAAGTCTAGAGGGTTCGTCTCCCAGAACTATATCCAGCACTGCAGGTATTTTAAAGCTAGTTGGTGTGGCAGAGAGAACTCCTCTTTAAGGGCCTGAAACTGCTTGAGCCCGGAACCAGACAAAACCTGGTGCAGATACAGTATTCCATACCTAGCCCAGACCACCGAGTCAGGAATTATTTCCAGTTTCGGCATATGTTTGTTAAGCCAAAGTGGGGTGGGGGGAGTGAAATTTACCCACATTCTGTTTTTTGAGAGATATTTCCCATACCCTTTGGTGGTGTGCCAGCATACCCGAGTTATACCGTGCGGTGGAACCGGTTGTGCTTTTCCCGCGAAGGATGGCCTGAACTGATGTGTATGCCGGGTGTCCCGGTTTGTCACAAACCAATGATCTATAGCGCTTCATTTCGTGTGGAAGTGATACATGTGCTTTTGTACACCAAGGAAATTTAATATTTATTTATTCAAGGTATAGTGGGCTAGATTCAGAAAGAATTTACGCCGGCGTATCTATTGATACGCCGCGTAAATTCAAATCTGCGCCGGCGTATCTTCTTTCTGTATTCAGAAAGCAAGATACGCCGAAATTTGCCTAAGATCCGACTGGCGTAAGTCTCTTACGCCGTCGTATCTTAGTTGCATATTTACGCTGGCCGCTAGGTGGTGCTTCCGTCAATTTCAGCGTAGAATATGCAAATGAGCTGGATACGCCGATTCAGAAACGTACGTACACTCGGCGGTATTTCTTACGTCGTTTGCATAAGGCTTTTTCCGGCGTAATGTTGCTCCTGCTATATGAGGAGCAACCAATCTTAAGTATGGACGTCAGGCCAGCGTCAAATTTTGCGTTGTTTACGTCGTTTGCGTAAGTCGTTCGCGAATAGGGCTTTGCGTAAATTATGTTCACGTCTAAAGCATTGACGATTTGCGACGAAATTTGGAGCATGCGCACTGGGATTCTTTCACGAACAGCGCATGCGCCTTTCGTAAAAAACGTCAAATACGTGGGGTCATGTTTTATTTACATAAAACACGCCCACCTCTTCAGAATTTGAATTCGGCGCGCTTACGCCGGCATATTTACGCTACGCCGCCGCAACTTACGGAGCAAGTGCATTGTGAATACTGCACTTGCCTCTCTAAATTGCGGCGGCATATCGTAAATACCATACGCTACGCCCGCACAACATTACGCAGGGCTACCTGAATCTAGCCCATTGTATTTATCAGATTTTTGGCACAGGAATTTATTTGCACAGGAACATTATTTATTTGCACAGGAATCTTTGCTATATATTATTTATTAACAGATCATTTTAAATAAGCGCTATTTCACCCCCTCTTTAACAAACTGTTTTTAGTGTGTGAAAACTGACTTGTGCAGGCTTCTATTGTGGTTCAGAAAAGTTGAGTTAACACCTGGGATGCATAAAGTAGGTGTAAAAAACATATATAAATAAAAAAATGCAAAGTCTTGATAGGCCAATTGGTCTCTATTCCTATCATCACTCTTCTATGTTTCGATGCAGTCCACCTGCTAAGCAGTTCAACTTCTTTATCCACGTATTAGGTTGTAGTGCACCAGTTCATCCCTTTTCCCTTTGTCTATTATTTGGTGCTTTTTATCACACCTGTTGTGATGCTGAAATAACCTCCTTGCTGACCTGATGTAAAAATATTAGTACTATCACGTCTGTCACAGCCACCGGATTGCTGTAATGGGTAAACGGGTATATGACATCATATGATGTCAGAAGGAGGGCGGGGTCACCTCCTTATGTTACTCGGGTGGCCCTGCCCTTGCCTATATAACAGCTGTCACTGCGAAAAGACAGCAGTTGGCGGGATGCCTCTAATCGAGGCAGAGCTTTTTTTTTCTATTTTTCGGATCTCGTAGTGCATTTATGGGGCATTTTGCGGCACTCAAATTTCCCGCAAACACCCCATAATATTCGTTGCCCGGCAAACACCCAATATTTGAGTCGAACTTACATTCAATCAACTCGAACATCAAGCTCATCCCTAATCCACAGGCAAAGGTGGACATAGTCAGTCCTCAGGCAGGACATAATTTCCTCTGTTTAGTGAAGTTGCCCATGCTATCCAAACACAGCATGCAGAGGAGGTGGTGGACTGGCTTACTAAACCATCCTCCTCAAACTCTGTCATCCAAGCAGAGACTGGTGCACAGTCCACTACAGCTGTCAGAGTGGCTTAACTTGCCTCCTTGTCCACAGCTGTAGCCCCAGCATCAGGCATGGAGGAGTCAGCTGAGTTATTTGAACACAGTGTCAGCCATTTGCTCCTTGATGATGCACAGCCATTACTTGATTTAGATGTTGATTCTGAGGTTGAGGTTGAGGAAGGCAGGAACATGAGCCTACAAAGAGGGGAGAACACTGGTACACAAATTGGCAGTCATGTTCCTCCAGCCGCAGTGTATTGCCAAGTTGTCTCCAGTGGTAATGAGGATGGAGGAGATGATGATGAGGTCACTGGACATAATTTGGGTGCCAGATGGAGGAAAGTGAGGGTGAGGCACAACCCCAATGAGGCAGCCATCACAGAGGAGCAGAGAGCAGACACCCTATTCCTGTTGGCAAGAGCACCTGAAATCCAGTCAAAAGGGGTGCAAATCTGTCCCTCCACCTTACCCACCTCAGTCTGTTTCCACTATACCTCATGACCTCTCAGCAGCCTCCACTGATAGGGATGATGGTATAGTGCAGGCAGTGGCGTCTCCAGCTTTCATATTTAGGGGGGGCACATGGGGGGACAGGGACAAAAGTAGGGGGGCCAACTATAAAATGCAATTTTATATATATATATATATATATATATATATATATATATATATATATATATATATATCCTGGGGCCCTTTACTACGATCCCACTATGGGCCCTTTCACATGTTCTGCAGTGAGCTCCCTTCCTACTATACTGGGGCCCCCCAGGGTGGCAGAAAACAAGAGATATATGTCACCAGCACACCAAGAAAATATAAGGGTCCAAAGCAAGTGGGAGAACTATCATTGTTGCAAAGGTTGTCTTGCCACCGGGCCCTGGTGTTCTGCCACAGTGGGGATCCCCCAGCTGTCCTGTCCCTGCTATTTACAGCGCTGGTCTGGCATCTGTCTCCTTGGCAGTGGCGGCAGTCTATTAGGACCTAGTGCTGGTGACATTATGGGTGCATGCAGGGGAAGGCTGGCACTATTGGTTATAGAGAGCCGAGCCCCCAACTGGTCACCTAGCAGCAGTAATGCTGTATAACCTTCTCTGTTGACATGCTGATCGGCATGTGATCCAGGTGATGCTCCCAGTCAGATCTAATCAACACAGTATTTATTAGCATCAAGAGTACAACCACATAAATATAATCAACCGTATGATCAGCAGCCATGTGGGCTCTATGCCTATAAAGTGTGGGCTCTATGCCTGTAAAGTGTGGGCTTTGATCAATAAAATCACTGATATTTATGACTAGGATTTGACTAAGAGCATCACCTGGATTGCATCCCGATCAGCTTGTCAGAGAAGGGTCCACTGCTGCTAAGCAACCTGCAGGGAGCTCAACTGTCTACAACCAATAGAGATGGGCTCGGGTGTGTTTGAAATCCCACATGCCCGATCCCGCCAGGAAGCCGACACTCCACAGTGCTAATCAATGTATGGGCTGCCTAAGAGCTAAGACCAGCCATAGACAGTTTAAATCTCAGCTGGTTCAGCAGAAACTGGCTGAGATTTGAACCATTAATGAGCAGATTCTCTTATAATTATCACTAGTGGTTGCTGTATAGCCACTGGTGATAATCACTGTTTGTCGGGAGAGTATAATTGCTGGGCAGGAGGGATATTCCCCTGTCACCACTGTCTGTTGATGGGGGAATCATGCAAGTTTCTTTCCTGCAATCTGTGGATGCAGGAAAGAAATTTGCACCGTATATTATCTGCCTAACTGAAAGTGAAAGTAAATTGTGAATGTTTTGAAAGAACAGGAGAGGGGGAGGGAGACAGATGGGGGGGAGAAGGGATGGAGATAATGTAGTTCAGTGATTACAGTGTACTGCAGTCTGCAGTGCACACACTTAAACACGGTCCAGGCTAGAATATCTGGTTGTGTGAGCGCTCGCATTATGCAGTGTCGGCGAGCAGAGGGAGGGGGAGGAATCCCCTGCAGAGCTGACTGGGGACATTCTCCCTCTCGGGGAGCAAAATACAAAAATTGCAAAAAAAAAAATTAAAAACATTTTTTGGGGGGGGGCACATGGTGGGGCACAGCATGATGTTGGGAGGGTCAGGGCCCCCTCTGGCCCCCCCCTAGGGACGCCTCTGAGTGCAGGGTGTCCCAGGTCCTTTCAGCACATCTACCAAAAGCACACCACCAGCTGTAGACTATATCTAAATTAGCTATATTAGAACATGTCTCTGTCCCTGTTATCTGCTCCAGTGGAAATAAAATACAGTCACTGCCACCTGCATGCCCAGCATCTAAATGCAAGCTTGTCAAAGCTGCTGGTTCTACAACTTCTGCCTTTCCATCTGGTGGATTCAGCCCCCTTCTGTGAAATTGCACAATGTGCTGTACCACAATAGAAGCTTCCCATTCACTATTTATTTTCCTGTGAGGCAATTTCACCTCTGTACCATCACTTGGAAGGCAAGTAGGCATGTGCAAAAGGGAAAATTTAGTTTTGTTTCGTTTTATTTCATTATTTAATTAATTCCGTTAAGTTAGGTTCGTTACATGTGTTAAATTCGTTTTCGGAACTCGTTCGTTTTCGACCGAATTTTGAAAAATCCGGTCGAATTCAAAAGTATTTCGACTGGATTCGACAACAAATAGTCTCTTTTCGAATATAATTTTGAAATTAGATCGGAATTCGAAAAAAAAAAAAAAAATCGAATTCCAAATCGAAAACCCGCGGACGAAATTCGATCGGAATTAAAAAAAAAAAAAATCGAATTCCGATCGAATTTCGTCCACGGGTTTTCGATTCGGAATCGAAAACGTTCGTTCGGATTCGGTAAATTCATTAATATTGCAATTCGGGAATTCGTATGCATCCGAATGTCCGAATAATGAAAAATTTGTCCGAATTTCGATTCGGAACGAAATGAAATGCACATGCCTAAAGGCAATGTTGTGGCATTGTTGGGCAAGACAGTCAGCTGCAAAGTCCACGTTACTGCTGACACGTGGTCCAGCAAGCATGGTCAAGGACAATATATTTAGCTCACAGCACACTGGGTAACTCTGCTTGCAACTTAGAAGGATGCAGGACAGGGCTCAGTGCTGCAGCTTGTTGTGCCCCCATGTCTCCATACAGCTAGAGGTGATGATGCCAGATTTGTCAGCTCTACCCCCTCCTCCTCTTTCTCCTCCTCCACCTCCATAACCTCCCCTGCTAAATTGTTCCATGAATCACAAGTACCCCCTAAGCTTTCAAGGGGCTATTCAATGAGTCAGACGAAAAGGTGCCATGCAGTGCTTCACCTGGTGTGTCTAGGGGACAGGAACCACACTACAGCAGAGATTTTTGCAGCTCTGTAGTGCCAGGTCTAGTGGTGGTTCACGCCACACCAGTTGAAGCCAGGAATGGTGGTGTGTGGTAATGGCACAAACCTCCTGTCTGCCCTTAGACAGGGAAAGTTGACACATGTGCCATGCCTGGCACATGTCATGAATTTGGTGGTGCAGCGTTTCCTAAATAGGTACCCATGGTTGGAAGATCTGCTAAAGCAGGCCAGAAGAGTCTGTAGATATTTCAGGGAGTCATACATACACAGCCAGTGATCAGTTGGCTGAAATTCAGTGGGAATTCCAACTGCCTGTAAACCGCTTGATTTGTGACATGCCCTCAAGGTGGAACTCAACATCAGCAATGCAGCAGAGGCTGAACATGCAGCAGAGGGCCGTCAGCGAGTGCCTGTGTGTGTATGGCACAATTACAGGCCACAAGCATGGTGAGCCATGAAAATACATACATCAGTGACACAATCCATGTTGTGTTCCTGCGTGGCATTATGGATAGGGCACTTGAGGCAGAGCAGCAGGAGGAAGAGGAGTTCCTTTCCTTTCAAGGCCCACTTTATGCAGACACCATTATTTCTATGCCACAGAACACACAAGAAGAGGGAGGAGGATTCTGGCAGTTTTGGAGGCATTGAAGTAGAGGAAGACATACATCAAACAGTAAGAGATGGTTTTCCATCCGCAGAACCCTTGGGAGTAGTACATGGCTGGGAGGAGCCTGTGAAAGGACCCAAGAATATGTGCCATAAAGGAGAAGGATCGCTATTGGTTGGTAACCCTCCTTGACCACTGTTTCAAGGGGAAGGTCTCAGAACTCATCCCGTTTCCACAGAGAGTGCAGAAGGTGAAATCTCTTGAGGACACCTTAAAGAGAAGTTCATCTAATGCTTTTCCCGACTCGTTTTGAGGCTTCTGTTGGTCAAGAGAGGAGTGGTGGAGAAGGTTGTAGTAATGCATTTCACAATTTTTTAATCCTCGCTGCCCAGGGCTGTCAGCTTCCACATCCCATCGGCAGTGTCTGCATCACACTGTGGACGATTATCTAGGGGCAAAAAAAGATATAGAGATCTTTCCAGTCGACGATCCACTGGCTTACTGGGTCATGAGAATAGACCACTGGCCAGAAGTTGTCCATTATGCAATTGAGCTGCTTGGGTTGCCCTGCATTCCAGCGTGCTTTCTGAATGGGCATTCAGTGCTGCTGGAGGTTTTGTTACTGAAAATAGAAAGCATCTGTCCACAGACTCGGTGGACCATCTAACATTTATCAAAATGAATCAGACCTGGATTACCAGCATCTATGAATCCCCTGATGCTGAGGCCGAGTACTCACGATCAAACATGTCCGATGAAACCGGTCCGCGGACCGTTTTCATCGGACATGTCTGCCCGGGGACTGCCCGGGGACTTCTGTTCGATGGCCGTACACACCATCGAACAGAGGTCCGCGCGTAAACAATACGCGGGGCGTGTCCGCGGTGTCGCCGCATCGATGACGCGGTGTCGCCGCGACAATGACGTGGCGACGTGGGCGGTCTGCCTTTAAAAGGCTTCCACGCATGCGTCGAAGTCATTCGACGCATGCGAGGGATGGCGGGCGGCAGGACATGTACGGTAGGTCTGTACAGACGACCGTACATGTCCGGGCGGACAGGTTTCCAGCGGACTGTTTTAAAGCAAGTCCAGGAAACAGTTGTCCGCTGGAAACCTGTCCGATCCGCCCGAAAATGGTCCGCTCGGGCCTACACACGGCCAAACATGTCTGCTGAAACTGGTCCGCGGACCAGTTTCAGCAGACATGTTTGGTCGTGAGTACAGGGCCTGATGTTGCTGATTAAGTGTTTTTGAGATGTGTAATCTCTGCAGGACTTCTAGGCTGCCTAGCTTTGTGGGTGTTGATTTCGTCAGGAATATTTTTTTCGGTGTAGGTTTCATAGGCACAATTAATTAACACCCAAAGAAAGACCAATTTTTCTGCACCTGTTTGACAGGTGCATATCATTTTAATTTTTGACAGCAAGGCAAATTCTTGCTTTCATCAAGAGTACCTCTATAGGGTTACGGTGTGTAAGCGCCAGTGACTCCCAAAGACCAATTTTTCCACACCTATTTGACAAGTGCATATCACTGCAGTTTTTGACAGCAAGGCCAATTCTTGCTTTCATCATGAGTACCTCTATAGGGTTACAGTGTGAAGGTGCCAACGACACCCAAAGACCAATTTTTCACACTGGTTTGGCAGTTGCATATCTTTTTAATTTTTGACAGCAAGGCCAATTCTTGCTTTCATCAAGAGTACCTCTATAGGGTTAAGGTGCGAAGGCACCAATGACACCCAAAGACCGATTTTTCCACACCTGTTTGACAGGTGCATATCTGTGCAATTTTTGACAGCAAGACCTATTCTTGGTTTCATCAAACCAATATGGTTACGGAGTGAAGGTGCCACTGACACCCAAAGACCAATTTTTCCACATCTGTTTGACAAGTACATATCATTGCAATTTTTGACAGCAAGGCCATTTCTTGTTTTCATCCAGAGTACCTCTACAAGTTTACAGTGTGAAAGCACCACCGACAGCCAAAGACCAATTTTTCCCCACACCAGACACCAGAATTTATCCAAAAAATCTTTAATTTTGTTCCCAGTGCACTACATTGTAGCCAAATCATACAGACTGGCTCCGCAAGCCGTTGCTTACAATATAAGAAGCTTGCATGAAAATTTTTATTTTTTGGGCTTTATAAATGCAATTATTTCTGCAGCAACTTCTATACACAGTACAGATGTGCCACGTTACAGGTAGACTACGGGGACACCCCATGCACTATTTTGAACAGCATTTTTCATTTTTTTGCTTTAATTTTAAGCATTCATAAATCACTACTCATTTAAAAATAAAAATTTTTACAGACTTTTTTTCATTGAAACATGTCCTCCAGGGCAGTACACTGACCCACATAAACATTGTATGCCCAATACTTGCATATAAGTAGGGATGAGGGGCGTGGCTTGGCGCGTGGCGAGGATGGCAGCTTGTTGAGACGGCTCTCCGGCACACACGGCCCGCTAGCAACCTATACTCGACCACAGGCTCCCAGATGCCTGGCAAAAAGCTCCACTCTACGCCCTCATCCCGCTCGAAGCGGAATCCGGCGCCTTCATCGGCCAAGAACATTGCAGAGCTCTTCAAGCCGAGAACAACAGGCCGTGGTATCGCCGCCAGCTCCAAGATGGCGCCGACACACCATGAAGAGGACTATAGCGACGACTCACAGTCTGCTTCTGAGGGCTCCGTACACAGTAAGTCCTCCCCTGATCACCCACTGACCCTGGCAGACATGTCAGTGATTGCTGCTGACATTAAAGCCACCTTCTCAGCGGCCCTTACCGATTTGAAAACGAGCATGATAGTGCTCAATGAGAAAATGGCGGCCACGGAATCGGCGGGGAAGCGCAGAGATAGAGCGATACACAAGATAGAAAGGGTCACTATGGTCCATGCCCAACATCTGATAGACATGAACCGTCACATAGAAGACCTCGACAACAGAGGACGGAGGTGTAATGCGCGCGTAAGGGGCATCCCAGAATCAGTGGACCCGGACCAAATCGTTGTTACATTGAGAAGTGTTTTTAACAGTCTACTGGAGAGACAAGAAGACGCTGAGATAGGCTTTGTAAGGGCACACAGGGCGCTGCGGCCTAGAGGCCCTGACACAGCACCGCCGAGAGACATAATCTGTTGCTTGGAGAACTATGCCCTCAAAGAGGACATTATGCGCAAGGCCAGAAGGAACGACAACATTGTCTTTAACGGCTCTACCATCATGTTATTCCAAGACCTTTCACAGATAACACTGCGCAACAGGAGAGCTCTACGCCCCCTGCTGGAGAAGCTAAGGGAGAAGGAACTCAGATACACGTGGCGCTTCCCTTTCGCCTTGAATGTCTCCCATAATGGAAGACAGTACACACTACGCACTCCGGCTGAGCTCCCCGAGTTCTGCGAGGCCCTTGACTTAGGTCAGATTGACCTGCCCGACTGGTATGCGGATTTCCTGTTACCGCCAGCAACACGCAGCCCACCAGACTCGCCGCTCTCCACTCCTGACAAGAGACCGACGAAGCGGTCTAAACAAGCTCGCAATGGAGGCCCGAGGAATGACACCCCGAATCGCCCTGCTGACGCGCCCGGGAGACGAGCCGAGGACTGATCGTGAGTTTTGACTGTATAGTTTTTACATCTTTATTTTTTTCTTCTTTTTTGCTTTTTGCCTCTTATGCCAGGAACATAACCCCCCAAAGGACTACCCCGCACAACTGATGTTCCCCTGCGCCCCACCCCACTGCCCGCAGTTGATCACTGTGATCACTTTCAGCCATTGACTCCCTTCCGCTTGACCGAACACCCCCCTTGACTAAAGTCCTGTGTACCTGACCCTCTACAGCGAAATACGGGCTGACATGCTGGATACTAGGGAACTACCACGGTCACCATCGTCACTCGTGCTGGCTGTACGGTGAGGACTTTTAGCTCAGTCTTGTACCCTGCCATGGATGTGGCTCTTTTCTGGGTACGAGAACACACCTCCATGTCAAGATCTATCCATCACCCGATCGCATGAGAGGGATCCCGCACGTACAATATGATGCTTTGCATGCGACGATGGGGGGCCAGTAACCCTGGATGTTCTTTGTTCTTTTTGTTAACTGGTCAATGGGACAGTCAAAACCATTTAGTGCCTAAGTTCATTCCATGTTTACTTATTATTTCCCATTCAATATAAGGCAGGCTATTGTTGATATGCTGTAGGGTGGGGAAGGCCCGTTCTACAGTTTTACCATCGATTGTGCTGTGTTGGGGTTTGTGATACAGCTTTTCATAAGAATTCTTTCATACCGGCCTGGCAGATTTGTTCACATTTAGGTTGGGTATTTGTTTAATAACCTGCATGTTTGATCATGTTGATCCTGTTCTATAGGGCTGTGTGTGCCGCCCGTGGTTTGGCAATATCTGTCTGAAATTTTACATCTTTGGTTTTTTTTTTCTCTTTTTTTTTACTCCTGTATGTTCAGACAGTTACTTGTCTGAAGTACTGACATACCGCTGTCGCTGCCTCCCTAATACCCCACAAAGTGTCCTGATCTCCTTCTGGATTCGCAGGGTACAACATTCACTGCAAACAGACTCTCCCTAGCGGAACCGATTTCGGATTCGTGGGGGAGACCCTCTGTCAGGTGATCTTCTTCTGACTCAATTGTTACTTCATTTCCTACTAATCTTCTCTCTTTTATCTGCACTATTCCCTGACCTCTCTCACACCCCCCCCCCTCCTGTCCCACACCTCTAAAGTGTATTAATATACCTGCTGCACTGTGATACTGATAGGCTCTAAGGTATTTTTGCTAACTTGTCTTCTGCAGTTATATCATACCAGGTTATCTTACCGACCGACCACACCACCTGAGAAGATCAACATGGCCTACTCCTCTTTGGGGAACAGTCCTCTGGTGATCTCGCACAATGTCAGGGGACTGAATATACCCGAGCGTCGTTTAGCCCTACTAAAAGAATTAAAAAAAGGTAGGCCACACTTTGTATTCCTCCAGGAGACCCATTTTAGAACTGACCAGGTTCCTAGACTCTCCAATGCTCACTTTCCAAGTGTATTCCACTCAACCAATAGTGAGTCAAAATCAAAAGGCGTGACAATACTGATTAGCAAGGATGCACCTTTTCAACTCACAGACCAACTGAGCGACCCAGGGGGTAGGTTCATTTTTGTTAAGGGCACATATGGAGGATCACCAATGACCCTTGCGAACGTATACTTCCCGAACAAGGCTCATGGCACCTTCTGCCGGAGAATTGTTGGGGAACTTGCTGGGTTTGCCAACGGATGTATTATCCTAGGAGGGGACTTTAATGTACCCTTAAATCCCCTGGAGGACACCTCTAATGGGAAGTCGTGCATCACCTATCGACTCCTAAAACGACTTAAGGTGATGCTACAATCTCTTCACCTAATCGACACCTGGCGTTTCTCACATACAGAAGGACGAGACTTTACCCATTTTTCAATCCCTCACGCGAGATACGCCAGATTGGATTATCTCTTCATCACACAATGTGATCTCACGAGATTGACGGGTGCGCACATAGGCATACAGACATTTTCTGACCACGCCCCGGTGTCGCTTTCCCTAGATGCGACACACCCTTCTGGACGCTCACCCATGTGGAGGCTTAACGCATCCCTACTGACCGACTCGACTACGCTCGCCTCACTGACCAAATCCTTGAAAGAATTTTTTATGCATAACGCCATCCCGGGATCAGATCCGCTTGCGGTCTGGGAGGCGCACAAATGTACGGTTAGAGGAGTCCTGATTAGTATCGGGTCAAAACGTAAAAGGGAAAGGCAGGCCTTACTGCATAAATTGTCCGCCCAAATTAACAAATTGGAGGCTCTCCATAAACAGTCACTCTCCATTGATACAGCTGCTTGAATTGAGACGCAAACTACAGCAGATCCTGGACTCTTCAGCCAGGCGTATGCTGTTCTTCAAAAAACGACTCTACTACGAAGCGGGCGACAAATCTGGTAGATTCCTGGCGAGAGCACTTCGTGAGTGCTCTTCCGCCAACAATATCGCTGCCAAAAAACAGGAAGACGGGGGACTAGACGTGACAACTGAAAAAATTGCAAATCACTTCCACAGTTTCTATACAAAACTCTATAACCTCCCACCTCAACATAGACAACCCCACATGATAGGCGATAGACCTCAGCTCATGAGGGACTACCTGGTCAGGAGTGGCATTCCATCGCTCTCAGACCCTGATATTGCAAACCTAGAAAAACCAATCACAGTGGAAGAGATAGGAGTAGCGATAGGGCAGCTGAAAAACAATAAAAGTCCGGGACCGGACGGGTATTCAGCTATTTACTACAAGACTTTTACTGAAAGCCTTGTAAACCCCCTTAAAAATGCCTTGAACTTGCTGTCTGTACCCAGAAAGGTGACCCCAGATTTTCTATCGGCCCACGTGGCGGTCATACCAAAGCCCGATAAGGACCCCACGTCATGCTCGAGCTACCGTCCCATTTCGCTTCTCAATCTGGACGTGAAGCTATTCGCCAAAATACTTGCCACTAGACTCAGCCCACTGGTCCCCGGGTTGATTGGACTTGAACAAGCGGGGTTTATGCCGAACCGGGAAGCTAAAGACAATGTTACTAAAGCCCTGCTGCTGACTCATGCGGCGAGGGTGCGGAAGATCGAAGGCCTTCTCCTCTCTACGGATGCGGAGAAGGCCTTCGATCAGGTGGCGTGGGACTTCATGACAGCAGTATGCAATAAAGTGGGATTCGGCCCCTGTATGATGGCGTGGGTGGCTGCGCTCTATCAACACCCATCGGCTCGTCTAAAAATGAATGGCAGCCTCTCCGAAAAAGTGGAAATCGCTAATGGGACAAGGCAGGGATGCCCGTTGTCGCCCCTGCTTTTCATCCTTACGCTCGAACCTTTTATCAGGCTAGTCAAGTTAAACCCGGCTGTGAATGGGTTTCGTGTGGGGGACAGTGAGTTCAAGGTCGCGGCTTATGCCGATGACCTCCTCTTTTTCTTGTCTTGCCCCCACGTATCGCTCCCCAACTTAATGAAGGAATTCGCCCAATACGGCTACATGTCAAATTTAAAAATAAACTACACAAAATCGGAAGCACTTAACATCTCGCTGCCAGATAGATTATTATCCCTGACCAAAGCAAACTCGCCGTTCCGTTGGGAAGGAGGCGCTCTCAGATACTTGGGAGTGTGGCTAACCCCGCATCTCAGAGACACATTCGATCGAAATTTTTCGCCGCTCCTTAAGGATTGTGAGGAAGCACTTGGCAGATGGGGCCTGAGACATTTCTCCTGGTTCGGTCGCGCGGCCATAGTTAAGATGGTTATATTGCCCAGATTCTTATACCTGACACGCACGCTCCCGATTGCGATCCCGCGTCGTTTTTTCACTTCTTTGAATTCAATGCTACTACGATTCCTCTGGAGCGGGAAGAAGCCCAGAATCAAACTACTTAGTTTGACACAATCTAAAGATCAGGGAGGGCTCGGCTTCCCTGATTTCAAACAGTACTACCAAGCTTCCCACCTAGCAAGGATCATAGACTGGCACTGCCATGGCCACTCAAAAGATTGGATAGCGTTAGAGAATGAACTTAGCCCCGTGACCCTCCTGTACTCGCCGTGGATATCGTGGCCCAAATGTCCACCTCCCCTTCGTAAAAACCCTATTAGGTGAACTACTTTGGGGATTTTTCACTCACTCTCCAAGCTGGGAAAACTCTCCACCTTTCCTAGCCCGCTCACCCCTCTGGCTGATAACCCTGAATTTACACCCGGTGTTGACACACCGACTTTTAAATCACCTCACACCAATGGCCCGCTGCTGGCTGGGGATTGCTTTGTGAGGAATAAACTCAAAACCTGGCCCTCATTCAAACTAGACAATGGTCTCCCCAACATGAAACAATGGGCATACTTCCAACTGCGAAGCTACCTAAATGGGTTCGGGAGCTCGTCTAATCTGTCTAGATCGCAGACGGTTCTGGAATCAACCTGTCATAAGCAGAAACCAGTGGCCAAGGCCACCTCAGTGGCTTATTCATGGCTGAAATGCACAAATGAGGAAAGTCTAGACAAACAGAGGCAGGACTGGTCGGAGGATCTAAACTTAGCCATTACAGACAAACAGTGGCAAAAGGCCTGCACACTGGCACATAAGTGCTCCATCAGCACAAAACTGCAGGAGACAAGTTACAAATTGCTATCCAGATGGTACAACACACCAGAGAGGCTCCATAAGTGGGACCCTTCGAAACCAGACACATGTTGGAGATGTAAAGTTGCAGTGGGATCACTGCTCCACATTTGGTGGACCTGCCCCATGATCTCTACCTTTTGGCAGGAGGTCTGTGATACAATCAAACGGATCACTGAGACGTCCATGGAACTGTCTGCCGCGTGCTGCCTGCTACACCTGTCCTCCTTTTCGCTTCCCCGCTACAAGAATTCATTGACTAAGCACCTGCTGAATGCATCTAAATCTCTCATCCCCCTCTATTGGCTATCCACTAGGGTGCCTACGGCCAGAGAATGGCTTTGCAAGGTGGCGGAGGTCCGCGAGATGGAGGACACGTTGGCTCAAGACAGGGGGACGGCCGAGAAATTTCTTGACACCTGGCGGCCATGGTCAGCTTTTAGGTTTTCGCAGGATTATGAGTCTATAATGAAATGAATTCACACTGGAGATTCTACCGAGCCTTAGTAGATTCGTAGTTGTGCTTATGGTTTCCACAATGATAGCCGATTGGATGACACAATCACAGGTAGTACCACCACCATACCCCACCTTCCCCCCCCTCCCCCATCACCCTTCCTCTCCCTTTCTCTTTCTCGCTCTTTTATACTTTTTTTTTTCGCCTACGACATCCCCTTTGATATCTTTTATTGTTTGTGGCTCTCTGATTAAACTTAAGAGAAATTCCTATGTACTGATACGTTTCTGACATGAATACTTTTTGAATGCATAATACATTTATTATATCATTTATTTCTGCAATGTCAATGACTCCAAGTATACACTTGCACTGTTACCTGTATCTCATTTTTGGTTCCAGACTATGGAGTTGCTTATTGGTATATGTATCAGGCGTGATATACACACAGTTGCATCTGTGTTGAGCCTTCATTTGTACTTGTCTTGTTTCTTTTAGACTTCAATAAACAAAACTTTTGAATGAAAAAAAATAAATAAATAAGTAGGGATAAGCTTTATGTTCGAGTCGAACATGAGTTCGACTCGAACATTGGCTGTTGCCCGTTCGGCGAACAGCGAACAATTTGGGGTGTTTGTGTCAAATTCGAAAAGCACCCTTTAAAAGTCTAAGGGAGAAATCAAAAGTGTTAATTTTAAAAGTTAATATTTTTATTGTCATAAAAAGTGTTTGGGGATCCAGGTCCTGCCCCAGGGGACATGTATCAATGCAAAAAAAAGTTTTAAAAACTACCGTTTTTTCGGGGGCAGTGATTTTATTAATGCTTAAATTGAAACAATAAAAGTGAAATATTCCTTTAAATTTCACGCCTGGGGGGGGGGGGGGGTCTAAAGTATGCATGTAAGGTAGCGCATGTTTCCCGTGTGTATAACTGTCCCTGCACAAAATGCAATTTCTGAAGGAAAAAAAGTAATTTAAAACTGCCGTACATACTCGAGTATAAGCTGAGTTTTTCAGCCCATTTTTTAGGCTGAAAAACTACCCCTTCGGCCTATGCTCGAGTCAGTAGTAAAACAGCATGTGTAATCCATATGCAGCCATACCTTTCATTAGTAAAACAGCGTGTGTCTGTCGGTGTGTAATCTAGTCTGTTCGGCTGTCCATTGTAAGACAGCCCCATCTCCTCCTCATCTGTGATAGGCGGAACACTGATACAGTTTCCCAGCATCGTATCAGTGTTCCTCTATCACGGACGGATGAGGAGGAGGCGGGGCTTTCTTACAATGGACGGCCGAACAGACTGGATTATACAGCCACAGACACACGCTGTTTTACTAATGAAAGGTACGACTGCATATGGGCACAGTGAGAGACTGCATATGGGTATATGGCACAGTAAGAGACTGCATATGAGCACAGTGAGAGGGTCGTGGAAGGATGTACATCGCTGGAATTATTTTTATTTTTTTTATTAAAGGACATTTCCCAAGCTGTCTGTGTGTTTTGTTTACCTTTTTTGATGCTTTTTTTGATGAAATGGTAGAGGTACAATGTACCCCGTTACCAATTTACATAGAGGGGGGCGGAATCTGGAGGTCCCCTTTGTTAAAGGGGGCTTCCAGATTATGATAAGCCCCCCGCCCGCAGACCCCCACAACCACCGGGCAAGGGTTGTGGGGATGAGGCCCCACAAAAAAAAAAGAGTTTAAGTTCCAGTTTGCACCTAAGTTAGTGTTATCTAGTCTTGGGTGCTTCCGGTGGAGGCTATAAACGACCATGCTGTTCATATTGCACAAGCTTGTTCTGCCTTTATTGTTGCCAAGAATCTGCCCTGAGCAATGACGTTTAACTGCCACTTGAGTCACTGCATGTTGACAGGAAGTTGCTACAAATGTGCTTCTGTAGATCACTGGAATGTAAGCAAGGATAAAAAATTTGAAATGTGTATTTTCTAAAAGGAGAAAAACACTGTAGTGGTTTATGTGCTTTAGCAAACCAAATGTAATACATTTAGTGTTAATATCTATGTTTAAGGTTTAGCATAGAACGCAAGTAATCTCCTGCCTGTAGGTGCTGAAGTTAAACCCACATTCATTTGTTTTGTCCTTTTTCCTTGGAGGAGATACTTGTTTGATTATTATATACAGTATTTACAGTGTGTTTGGACATTTCTGTGGTTTTCTTAAAGCCTTGACACTTCTTTTATAGAAAGAATAAAGAGTCGTCTTTTCCTTCAAACGTCATTTCTGGTAAATGTCGATTTGCCTCTCCCATGGGAGCATTTGTATGTGAGATGTTCACTGTGTTAATCTCACAGCTTTACTCTTTCATTAGTTCTTGAGTGCTGCCTACCTGCAAAACAATGCACGCAAAAAAATCAATGCAATGCCTTATTCTGCTGACTTCTTATTCCCTACGATTCATAACACTTATCTCTGCCAATTCTTTTCTTTACATAAGCAGTTATATAACAATCCATTCACCAGAATAATCCATGTAGCTAAATCATATGCAAATTGTTTGTTTTCCTGAGGTTTTGATTGTAAAGCAGTTGAGATATCTTGGGCCAGATTCACAGAAGAAGTACGCCGGAGTATCTGCTGATACTCCGGCGTACTTTCAAATTTGCCACGTCGTATCTATTTGAATCCTCAAACCAAGATACGACAGTTTCTGGCTTCGATCCGACAGGAGTACGGCTTCGTACGCCTTCGGATCGTAGGTGTAATACTTCGGCGCCCGCTGGGTGGGCGATCCAGGAAGGTACGCGCGGTCGTCGCATTCTCTTACGTCGTCGCTAGTCGGCTTTTCCCGGCATATAGTTACGGCTGCTATTTCATGGCTTATATTTAGACTTGCCATGTTAAAGTATGGCCGTCGTTCCCGAGTCAAATTTTAAATTTTTTTTTTTGCATAAGTCGTCCGAGAATAGGAAAGGACGTAACGCACGTAGCCGTTCAAAAAATTACGTCGGTGCTACTTAATTTCGCGCAAAGCATGGCGGGAAATTACAAAACGGAGCATGCGCAGTACGTTTGGCGCGGGAACGCGCCTAATTTAAATGATACACACCCCATTTCAATTAGGCGGGCTTGCGCCGGACGGATTTACGCTACGCCGCCGCAAGTTTACAGGCAAGTGCTTTGTGAATCAAGCACTTGCCCGTACAACTTGCGGCGGTGTAACGTAAATGCAATACGTTATGCCGCCGGAATTCTACGTGAATCTGGCCCCTTGTGTATATGATGTGACTGTGATGTGAGGCTAGGATTTGGGGATTTATATAAATAGAGCTCGCTATTACTCAGAAATCTTCTATCTGCAGCTCCTTCCTTAAATCACAGCCTCAGCATGTGGTGTAAGTTTGGATTTCCCAAAGCAGACTGTGTTAAATCCACTGATTAAAACAACAGAACAACCATAAAATGTAAATTGTTTGGGTTATTTATGAAAAGCAAATCCACTTTGCACTACAAGTGCACTGCAAGTCCACTTGAAAGTGCACTTGAAAGTGCAATCGCTGTAAATCTGAGGGGAAGCTCTGAAATGAGGGGAAGCTCTGCTGATTTTATCATCCAATCATGTGCAAGCTAAAATGCTTGCCCCAGTTGAAGATCCATCGCTCGAAACATGTCGGGTACATAGCCTACTATAGCTACTTGCTCACCACGCTTTACCATTTTTTATGTGATCACCTGTACCTGTCTCTTCATAGGGCTTGTACTTTTTACTTGTTTTTACCCTATTTTATCTGCCAATAAAGGCTTTTTTTATCTCCCATTGGGAATAACTACACTATGTGGAGCTTTTTTAATCTTTTTCCATGTTTCTTCATTCGAATATGCTTTCCTGCTGTCCTCTATGAGGAGATTCCACTGTGGTTCATCTTATTATGGATATATAAGATCCAAAGACGTTGAATTCCATTGGTATCCCTATAAAGCTTCATTGCTTGTTCCATGGACATCACCATCCTGAGGATCTCGTTTATGCCCAGTTGACACACCGTCGCGGACAAGTGTGTCCACCATATCTGGTAAGAGTACCCATTCCTTACATGTTCTGGTTATTTTTGGATTGCACAGTGGATCCTGAAATGAGCTTCTGCAATAATACAGTGATGTGATTCACCTTACATGCCTTGGTTATCTTTGGACTGCAGAGTGGATCTTGAAATATATACCTGCATTGATGCGACTCACCTCATATGTTCCAACATAGTCGCTCTAAGTGAATCTTTTTTGCTTTGTTTTTGTTTTTTAGTTATATAAGACCACTTTTTCATCATTGTGTGTCTTGTATACATTTGTGATTCATCTGGACTCATACCATTTTTTGCTTTACTCAGTGTGTTATATTTACATATATTTCACTTTGAACGTGTGTTTATTTTATTATTTTTTCTGCTGATACTAGTCGATCTAGTTCATCTATATATATCACACGATATCCACTATTTTTAGGGGCACTCTCATGCTCTTATCACCTTCATTTGTATATAGTTCTCACTATATCTTATCTAGCGCTTATATCTTATCAGGTCTACAGTGACTGCACTTCCAAGTGCACTTGCAGTGCACTTGTAGTGCAAAGTGGATTTGCCTTTCTTAAATAACCACCTGTGTCTTGTTTTTGTTTTATTAAAGGACATGTCAAAAAATGTGTTATTCATATGTGGGACCAGTATTTAGGTCCCCTTATCTTAAAGAGGGATTCCAGTAAGCCCTCCGCAACTCTGGACTAGGTTTTTGGGGAAGAGGTCCTTGTGCTCATCATCATGGGGACAAGGTACTTTACCTTGGGGGACCCAATGCCTAAGTTTAGGACATGTGGCATGGTATAGTTCAGAAGGAGGGGGTGAATGCCTTACCCATTGTAACGGAATGACCTGTGACACCCAGAGACCCTTTCTTGGCCAGCCAGGCTGTATCCTCAGTTGAGGGTCTGGGTGGGGGAGAGCTTCACACTTTTTTTCTTGTTCTTTGCCTGGGATTCTGCCTTAAAATTCATACCACTTTTTTAAGGACATTTTTATTTATTTATTGTTTTTTTTTTTGCATGGGTTCCCCTTGACATCTGTACTAGACCCTCATCAAGAATTGGGGTCTGACACAATTTTTTTAAAGGGACCCTGCACCATTTTTTGTGGGATCCCTCATTAACAACTGTTTCAGACCCTCATCTAGGGTAAGTTCTGGTATATATGAAGGGAATCCACAGCTGCTTTTTTTTTTTTACAAACAGAACAAAGCAGCCTGGAGCTGTCATTTATTCAGCATTTGTTTTTCTTGTCAGTTTTGCTGCAGTTGGTTGCTTAAATCATACAGATGCACCTCTTCACAAGCATGTTAAAGGAAATCCTCCAGGCATGTTATTTAAATACATTTTGCATTTGTAATGTTTAAGCATAGGATAGGTTCACCTTTAGGAGCATATTGCATGTTACACCCATATTTAGGGTGTAACATGCCATATGCACAGAACCCTGCCTTAGTATTTCTCTCAATACCCCTAAGGCTACTTTCACACTGAAGCGCTGGGTGCGTCGACGCTTTACCGTAGTTTTTGTCGTGATTTTCAGCCTCTAGCGTTGCGGTTTTAACCCCCGCTAGTGGCTGAAAAGGGGATAAACCTGGCCGCAAAAACGCCGCTTTGCGGGCGCTTTGGAGACTCTGCCCCATTGATTTCAATGGGCAGGGGCGCTGTAGGAGTGGTATATTCAACGCTCCTACAGTGACTCAAAGATGCGGCTAGCAGGACTTTTGTACCGTCCTGTCAGCGCAACGCTCCAGTGTGAAAGCCCTCAGGCTTTCACACTGGATATAAAGGAGCTGTTCTTTCAGGGTGCTTTGCAGGCTCTATTTTTAGTGCAATAGTGTGAAAGCAGCCTTAATCCTGATACAAGCAGTGGCTTGGCTCTTGTAAGGAACTATGCAAGTATCAAAATGCCTTGACAGGAGGGTAGCAGTCTGGAGGAGTTGGCGCTCCTAGGCAGGCTGCATTTGTATGATAACACCCACATGCAATGCTGAGTCTCCAAGACTGAAAGAACTAAAATCCAATGAATGAAAGGCCAGAAAAAGTAAAGCCTGTTACACATGTACCAAAATGTAGCCAGCTCAGCAGGATCAGCCAAATTTAGCACGTGTTTAACGCTGTCTGTTGACTAATGACCAGCTTCTTTCGAACAGTTATGCTGGAAAACTAGCATTTGATAATGGCTCACAGTCAATGACTGCAAGACCTGATTTGTGTATTCTGATGGGAGAGAGGGGTTCCCCACTGTGAGAATATAATAAAACAGCATGAGAGGTCCTTGCATCAACATTGCTTGTGTTGCAGCAGGGATCTGTCACTGGTTGAATGAACAAAAAAAAACTGTTCATGTATACCCAGATAAAGACTAGAAAGAGAAGGGTTAGATGATGTTTGATATCCTCATCTAGGAAATTAGTTGGGCTTTACCTGACTTGCTGCAGCTTTTAATGTACACTGTGAGATGCTCACAGTGTAAAGTGAGATCAGATTAAGCAATTTGAGAACAGGAGAGGTACATGCATACCTGTGAAAGTTTGAAGGTAAGGCTGGAGTTCAGCTTAAACTTTTCCCTAGAATGCTTGACTAATATATAACAGATGCACTTACTGCTTAAACCCCCTGTTTGCTCCAACTTCTTACCCATAATACTATATCAACGAGACCACACTGAAATTGGAGTAAAACATTACTTAGAAAACCTAGCGTTGGTCTTTGCAGGAACCTCCATTACCATCTGTGTAAAATATTGCACTGTGGTACCTCTCATATGATTATAGGCCTCAAGCCAACAGGCTGGCTCAGAGACAAGCACTAACTGCAGTGCACCCGTTACCAACACATTTCAGCTAAACCTCCGTTAGCTGAAAAAGGGATTTTTAATACAGCTTACCTGTAAAATCCTTTTCTTGGAGTACATCACGGGACACAGAGCAGCATATTCATTACTATGTGGGTTATATGGAGTACCTTCAGGTGATGGACACTGGCAATCTCAAACAGGAAATGCCCCTCCCTATATAACCCCCTCCCATAGGAGGAGTACCTCAGTTTTGTAGCAAGCAGTATGCCTCCCAAAATGGTCCCCAAAAGAGGGGTGGGAGCTCTGTGTCCCGTGATGTACTCCAAGAAAAGGATTTTACAGGTAAGCTGTATTAAAAATCCCTTTTTCTTTATCGTACATCACGGGACACAGAGCAGCATATTCATTACTATGTGGGATGTCCCAAAGCAATGCTTACAATGAGGGGAGGGAGAACATCTCCAAGACAAAAGGATTTAATTTAGAGGTATACTCAAATCATAATAAATCCAACTTAGTTGAGAAAAATAATTTTAAATATTAAATTTAACTCAAAAGGGAGCCCCCGGAATCCGAGGGTCTCAAACTGCAGCCTGCAGTACTGCCTGCCCAAAGGCTGTATCAGTATTCCTTCTTACGTCCAACTGGTAGAATTTTGTAAACGTGTGGACAGAAGACCAGGTTGCCGCCTTGCAAACTTGAGCCATAGGGATCTGGTGGTGTGCTGCCCAGGAGGCGCCCATGGCCCTAGTAGAATGAGCCTTTAATGATAACGGAGGAGGCAACCCTTTCAAGCCGTAAGCCTGAGTGATTAACTGCTTAATCCATCTAGAGATGGTGGACTTTGCAGCTGCCTGCCCCTTCTTGGGCCCATCCGGTAAAATGAACAACACATCTGTTTTCCGGATCTTCTCTGTAGCTTTAAGATAGGCCTTCATGGCCCTGACAATATCCAAGGTATGCAGCAACCCTTCCTTTCTGGAAGTAGGTTTAGGAAAGAAGGATGGTAATACCAAATCCTGGTTTAGATGAAAACTGGATATAACCTTTGGTAGGAAGGAAGGATGAGGGCGGAGAACGACCTTGTCCTTATGAAAAATAAGATATGGTTCCTTACAGGATAAGGCGGCCAGTTCCGACACTCTTCTGGCGGAAACCATGGCGACCAAAAATACTAACTTCCTTGTCAGTAAAACCAAAGGAATTTCAGCCAACGGCTCAAAAGGTTGTTTCTGTAAACTTGACAGAACAAGATTTAAATCCCACGGACAAAGCGGGGATTTAACTGGAGGATTAATACGTAAGACCCCCTGAATGAAGGTCTTAACTAGCGAGTGGGTGGCCAGCGGCCGCTGAAACCACACTGACAAAGCCGCAATCTGTCCTTTGATTGTGCTTAATGCCAGTCCTTTATCCACTCCTAGCTGGAGAAAACGTAATACTCTATCGATGGTAAATTTGCGAGAAAACCATCGCTTGGACTCACACCAGCCTACATAGGCCTTCCAGACCCTGTAATAAATCACCCTAGAGACCGGTTTCCTGGCTCTGATTAGGGTAGAGATTACTTTCTGAGACAGACCTCTACCCCTGAGAATCAGGGATTCAGCTTCCAGGCCGTCAAATTTAGATGCCGTAAGGCAGGGTGGAGGATCGGACCTTGCGATAGCAGGTCTGGCCGTAGAGGAAGAGTCCAAGGGTCTCCCACTACCATCTTTAGGATTAGTGAATACCATGCCCTTCTGGGCCATGCTGGAGCTACCAGGATGACTGGTATGTGCTCCACCCTGATCCTGCGCAGCAGGCGAGGTAGTAACTGGATCGGGGGAAAAGCATAAAGAAGTTTGAACTGATGCCAAGGGCAAACCAGCGCATCGGTTCTGCAGGCTATCGGATCCCTTGAGCGGGATATGAACCTGTCTAGCTTCTTGTTGAGTCTCGATGCCATGACATCCACGTCCGGCACTCCCCATCTTTGGCAGAGTGCTTGAAAGATCTGTGGATGTAGAGACCATTCCCCCGGCAACAGAGTCTGGCGACTTAAGAAGTCCGCCTGAAGATTGTCCACTCCTGGAATGAATATTGCCGATATGCAGGGCACATGAGCCTCTGCCCATAGGAGAATCAAGCTCACCTCTCTCTGAGCGGCTTGACTCTTGGTTCCCCCTTGGTGATTTATGTATGCCACGGCCGTGGCATTGTCTGATTGAATTCTCACCGGGAACCCCTGCAATTTGGACGTCCAAGCCCTGAGGGCTAGTCGAGCAGCTCTGAGCTCCAAGATGTTGATGGGCAACTGCCTCTCTGGCTTTGCCCAAGTACCTTGGCGAGTGCAACCATCCAAAATTGCTCCCCAGCCCGTCAGGCTGGCGTCTGTGGTTACTATCTTCCAAGCCACTGGGCTGAAAGACTTCCCCTTCACTAGATTCTGAGGGTCTAACCACCAACACAGACTTTGTCGGACTCTTGATGAGAGCGGCAAAGGGATATCCAAGGCCTGTGGCCTCCTGCTCCATGCTGACAGGATGGCTGCCTGCAGGATGCAAGTGTGGCTCTGGGCGTACGGTACCGCCTCGAATGTGGCCTCCATCTTGCCTAGTAACCGCATACATAGGCGAATAGTTGGTTCGCTTTTGCTTAGAACCAGTAGGATTAATTCCTTGATGGCTTTGACCTTCATCAGAGGTAGAAACACTCTTTGTTGTTCTGTGTCTAACCTCATGCCGAGATATTCCAACTGCCTTGTGGGCTGGAATGCTGACTTGTCTCGATTTAGGACCCAGCCGAACCTCTCGAGGTATTGGACCGTGAGGGCCACTGCTCGTTCCAAGCCAGGAGACGAGTGATCTATGACTAGGAGGTCGTCCAGGTACGCTAGGATCGTGACCCCTTGGATCCTTAGCTTGGCTAGGACCTTTGTGAACACCCGGGGGGCCGTAGCCAACCCGAAGGGAAGCGCCACGAACTGGAAATGATGCGAAGCCACCATAAAGCGTAGATATCTTTGATGTGGCTGATAAATTGGGACATGAAGGTAGGCATCCTTTATGTCTATGGAAGCCTTGAAGTCGTCCTTTTGGAGTGTGGCAGCTGCTGACCGCACGGATTCCATCCGAAATGAGCGGACCTTTAGGTATGCATTTACCATCTTTAGGTCCAAAATTGGCCTGACATCTCCATTGGACTTTGGGACGATGAATAGGTTGGAGTAGAAACTCAGCCCTTGCTCTAGGACTGGTACGTCTATTATTACTTCCTGGGAGAGTAGGTGATTTAATGCCGTCATTAATGCGGCTCCCTTCTCCGGATCGTTTGGAATCCTTGACTCCTGGAAATGAGGAGGCGGAAACCTTAGGAAGTCTAATTTATAGCCCGTGGCCACGGAAGACCGTACCCACTTGTCGGGAATGCTGGCTTCCCAAATCTCTGAAAAGAGACGCAGCCTTCCCCCCACCTTCGTGGGTGGGGGCGCCCCTTCATAAGGTCGGCTTGGGGGCTGGCTTTGCTGGTTTGCGAAACCACTGCCTCTTGCCTCTAGCAGCCTGGCCCTGCGATCTGCTATTGAAGTTAAAGTTTGATCTTGCAGGAGGCCGTCGATACTGTTTGGCATTAGAGGGCCCCTGCCCAGGGGAGTGCTGTCGTTTAAACGCAGGCCCCTGAAACTTCTTCTTGGTTGGCAAAAGAGTACTTTTGCCGTTTGAAATAGTCTGAATGTATTTATCCAGGTCTTCTCCGAAGAGTCGTCCTCCATGGAAGGGAAACCCTACCAGGAGCTTCTTGCATGGGGGCTCTGCCTCCCAGCTCTTTAACCATAAGAGTCTTCTCATATGGATAAGGGATAACGATAAACGTGACGCTTGCTGGATAGAATCCTTAATCGCATCTACCGTAAAGCGTATGGCCCTAGGGACATCCGAAAATTCTTCTGCCTGCTGGGCAGGAATAAGTTTAAGCATCTGCTTAGCTTGATCCGATAATGCTTGTGCAACCCCAATCGCAGCCACAGCTGGCTGCACTACTGCCCCTGCAGTAGTGAAGGAGTTTTTAAGTAGTGCTTCCAAGCGTTTATCAACCGGATCCTTGAACACCTGTATGTTTTCTACAGGGCATGTTAAAGACTTGTTAACACATGAGATGGCTGCGTCCACCGAAGGGGTTGCCCATCTCTTGGAAAATTTATCTTCCATAGGATACAAGGCAGAGAATCTTTTAGGTGGTAAAAAGACTCTGTCTGGTTTGATCCAATCTTGGAACAAAACTTCCTCTAGCAGAGGATGGATCGGAAAAACTGCGTTGTTTTGAGGCGCCCTTAGTGAGCCCAAAGCTGAAACAGTCGATACCTGGAGATCTGGTGTTGGCAAGTTGAAAGCACTATGGACCAAGTCTGTTAAGGCTTGAACCCAACAGCTCTCCTTTTGGGAGACTGTCCCAGACTCCTCTGTATCCGAATCCTCGATCCCCGAACCTGCTTGGTCCTTGTCCAAGAGGTTTTCCAATTCTCCTGCGGAAAGGACCTCCTCCTCAGAGGGTCCATGCTCGGGCGACGGAGATCTATTCCGTTTCTTGCCCCGCAGAGCCATGGTTATCATCTTTTCCATTCTTTTTTCCATCTCCTTTAATGAGGTGGACAATACCTCGTCCGTGACCATCCTAGGGTTGGACTGACCCGAGCCAGCTCCAGCCCCAGATCCCGATGGCCCCAAGGCTCCCTCTCGGGAAAGCAGCAGCATAATTTTTTCCGAGACCTCAGACTCTCTGGGGGAATCCCCACCTCTTGTACCCTCTGACCCGGATGCCATGGTACAATACCGAGGTACGCCCGCTAACATGTCGGTGTTTGGAACTATAACAATTATTGTCCAAAAACCCGTTTGGGGGAAAAAATGCCTTCTCTCCCTTTGATGGATTTTCTCTTTTTCTTTTTTTTTTTTTTTTAAACCCAAGAAAGAAAAAACATTCTGTCCCCCTTAGTAGTATTGCCAAAAAACTGCTGAGATAGAAAAGAACAGCCTATTTCTAGGCTAGACAGTCTTATGAAGACTGTAATATCTTTTTTGGCCACTGTGTGTCCTCGGCGCCCCGTGCTGCCGCTCTGGTCTCTTCCTCCTCAGTTCCAGCATAAACTGAGCTGATGGAACGAAAGGAAGGGCCGCCCCTTCCTTAAACCAACTGACCCGCCCTTCCCCCCTCAGCTAACGGCGCGAAATTGCGCTCATAAAACGGGGGCGTGCGCGCCCGCCGACGGGGGGGGGGGTGGGGGGAAGGGAGCCCACGAGGAGGCCAGCGTTTGCCTGTCATCCAGGCTAGGAGGAAGAAACCCATGCAGCATCGCCTGGAGGCTTGCAGGTAAGCACAGCTCTCTAACACACACACACACAGCCACTCAATGCTTCAATACTACTAGGGAGGTCACCTCTTATGGGGAAATAACACATAAAGCCATCCTATCATTAAGATATGTGACTTACTTTGCCAGATGCAGCGCATAACTTTAGGCATGTCCCCTGTGACCCCCCAGAAAAACCTGCTAAGAACCAAGTTCCGCAAGTTTCCCCTCACTTACCTGCTCCATGCCGCAGGACTTTGCCAAGCAAGAGGCCCAATCTTCCCCCATCTCCGTGGGGCTGTCTAGACCTTCAGGCCCTGGGTTCCTATGAAGGATCCACTGTCCTGGGCCCATATAGCACTCTGGCAACAGAAACATTAGGCCCCCAAAGGTTTCTAAGTTCTGGGCCCAGGGTCCAGCTCTCTAAAAAGAGAAGCATTATGGGCTATACCCCAAGGGTTTGGGGTCCGGTTACTGACCACTTTAGCGCTGAGGCCTTTGGACAGAACCGGTTAGCTCACCTAATCCCAAGGATGCGGAGGCAAGCTAAACCATGACCAACACCTAAGACACTGGCGTAAAAACTGAGGTACTCCTCCTATGGGAGGGGGTTATATAGGGAGGGGCATTTCCTGTTTGAGATTGCCAGTGTCCATCACCTGAAGGTACTCCATATAACCCACATAGTAATGAATATGCTGCTCTGTGTCCCGTGATGTACGATAAAGAAATCCCACCATCAGGACCCATACCACGGATAGGTCCAGAACTCATTCCTTCCAAGGTATCTTCCTTTATGTGCAAAGACCAACACCCGCCACTGCCACGACATCCAGATCACATCGTACCTGTTAAGAGAAAAACAACAACACAAACCAGACAACACAGACATAAAAGGGGAGGGTGGGCAGGAACTTTCCCCTCACGCTGTGGTGTCCTGGGGGAGGGGACAGAACCTTTTCTTACTTACTCCCCCTCCCACTAAACTTCTTTCCCAATCCTAATTGTTCTACCATCCTATACCTTGTTTTCCCAGTCATGTCAGCCCTCTAGTCCTTTCTTTTCTCTCCTTTTTGCTCCAGGCTTTTCTTTCTTGGCCTTACTAATCCTATTTCTTGTATTCCATTATTTTTCCTGTTGTCATTTATTAAAATAGTAACTTGTAATCCACAGGAGAAATACAGATGCTTTTCTTCCTAATAAGTGTTTGTTATGTATGCTTCATTTAAGGAATTTAGAGGAATTTGTCACAGAAAAGCTTGACTACCACAGTACGGTACAGTAAATTTAATTTAATAAACCAAACACTGGAGGCCCTGGGCCAGATTCACAGAAGAGATACGACGGCGTATCTCCTGATACGCCGTCGTATCTCTGAGGCCCCGTACACACCAGAGGATATCCGCTGGAAACGGTCCGCCGGACCGTTTCCAGCGGATAAATCCTCTGGCGGATTTGGATCTGATGGCTGTACACACCATCAGATCGGAATCCGCACGGAATACATCCGCGGTGACGTGTCGCGCCGTCGCCGCGATGATGACGCAGCGACGTGCGCGACACTGGAAGGTAAATACTTCCACGCATTCGTCGAATCATTACGACGCATGCGGGGGAGGGGAGCGGACGGACTGATCCGGTGAGTCTGTACAGACGACCGGATCAGTCCACTGGACAGGATTCAAGCGGATAGATTTCTTAGCATGCTAAGAAATTTTTATCCGCTTGAAATCCGTCGGCCGCATTTTTATCCGCGGGGAAATGTCCGCTAGGCCGTACACACGACCGGATCTATCTGCTGGAACTGATCCGCGGATCAATCCCAGCGGATAGATCCGGTCGTCTGTACGAGGCCTGAGAGTATCCATGCGGCTGATTCATAGAATCAGTTACGCATAGATTGCCCTAAGATCCGACAGGTGTAATTGACTTACACCGTCGGATCTTAGGATGCAATACTTCGGCCGCCGCTGGGTGAAGTTTGCGTCGTTTTCCAGCGTCGGGTATGCAAATTAGGTGTTTGCGGCGATCCACGAAGGTACGCGCGTTCGTCGCAGTCTCTTACGTCGGTAAAGTTAAGAGTGCTATTTACATGGGGTAAAATTACTCCTCCATGTTAAAGTATGGCCGTCGTTCCCGCGTCGAATTTCAATTTTTTTTTGCGTAAGACGTCCGGGAATACGAAATTACGTTCCGCACGTCGCCGTTTAAAAAACACGCTGGGGCGCCGTAATTTTGCGCAAAGCACGGCGGGAAAATTGCGAACGGAGCATGCGCGGAACGTCTGGCGCGGGAGCGCGCCTAATTTAAATGGTACACGCCCCATTTGAATTAGGCGGGCTTGCGCCGGACGGCTTTACGTTACACCGCCGTAAGTTTACATGCAAGTGCTTGGTGAATCAGGCACTTGCGCTGAAAACTTGCGGCGGTGTAACTTAAAGACGTTACGTTACGCCGCCGCAGTTGTTTATGAATCTGGCCCCAAGGCTGTTATTTTAGTACAATGTCAAGTATAACAATTACTGGTTAGACAAATATATCCTTCATATTGGATGAAAGATATATTCTTTAAAAAAATCTAAGTATAATAGGGTCTCCACCTATCTCACACATGAAGAAATTACTATATACAACAATATAAGTTCTAAAGAGAAATTGGAAAAATTAACAAAATTGCTTTATTTCACATGCCACAATTTTAAAAGCATTTAACCACTTGGCGCCTGCGCCATAGCCGAATGACGGCTACAGCACGGACTCCAAATGCCGGGAGGAGGTCAATAGACGTCATCCCTTTCACGCTCTCCCTGCGATGTGATCACCCAAGTCACTGAGACTCGGGTGATCACGGATCCGAGTAAGGGGCCGGTCCCGATGCTTCATGTGTGAGATAGGTGGAGACCCTATTATACTTAGATTTTTTTAAAGAATACATCTTTCGTCCCAGATGCTTTGAGGAGAGATCTAGGGTCTAATAGACCCCAATTTTTTCAAAAAAGAGTACCTGTCACTACCTATTGCTATCATAGGGGATATTTACATTCCCCGAGATAACAAAAATTATAAAATTATATAAAACTGGAAGGAACAGTTATGAAAAAAAAAAAACCCTGTCCCCCCCTGCTCTCGTGCAAAGAAGAACGCAACCTTCGGTCTGGCGTCATATGTAAACAGCAATTGCACCATGCATGTGTGGTATCACCGCAAAGGTCAGATTGAGGGCAGTGATTTTAGCAGTAGACCTACTCTGTAAATCTAAAGTGGTAACCTGTAAAGGCTTTTAAAAATGTATGTAGTTTGTCGCCACTGTGCGTTTGTGCGCAATTTTAAAGCATGTCGTGCTTAGTATCCATATACTCGGCCTAAGATCATCTTTTTTATTTCATCAAACATTTGGGAAAATATAGGGCCAGATTCACATAGAATTACGTTACTCCACGGCGTTACTTTACAGCGTAAGTTCCTGATTCTCAAAACTCTTACCTGTAAACTTGCGGCAGGGTTTCGTAAATGCGCTCGGCACAGCCCTAATTTTACGCAGCGTATCTCGACGGAAATGACGTAAAGTTAAATCGACGGGCAGTGCGGACGTTTGGGAATCGCCGTAACTAGTCATTTGCATATTCTACGCCGACCGCAATGGCCTCGCCACCTAGCGGCCGGCCTAGAATTGCATCCTTAAGATCCGACAGTGTAATTCAATTACACCTGTCGGATCTTAGGGCTAACTATGCGTAACTGATTCTATGAATCAGTCGCATAGTTAGGACGGCCGGAACACAGAGATACGACGGCATATCAGGAGATACTCCGTCGTATCTCTTCTGTGAATCTGGCCCACTGTGTGTTTTAGTGCATCAAAATTAAAAAAAGTGTGTTTTTTTTAAAAAAAAATGCGTTTAAAAAATCGATGTGCAAATACTGTGTGGAAAAAATTTCAACACCCACCATTTTAATCTGTAGGGCCTTTGCTTTAAAAAAATATATATAATGTTTGGGGGTTCAACGTAATTTTCTTGCAAAAAAAATATATATTTTTTCATGTAAACAAAAAGTGTCAGAAAGGGCTTTGCCTTCAAGTGGTTAGAAGATTGGGTGATGTGTGACATAAGCTTCTAAATATTGTGCATAAAATGCCAGGACAGTTTGAAACCCCCCCAAATGACCCCATTTTGGAAAGTAGATACCCCAAGCTATTTGCTGAGAGGTATGTTGAGTCCATGGAATATTTTATATTTTGATATTTTGTCTGGGTACAGGGATACCACATGTGTGAGACTTTTTGGGACCCCAAAAACCAAGCACTGCCTTCAGGCTTTCTAAGGGTGTAAATTTTTGATTTCACGCCTCATGCCGCGTACACACGATCATTTTTCGGCTTGAAAAAAAATGTTGTTTTTCAGCATGTCCAAAAAATGAAGTTTTTCCAACTTCATCATTAAAAACGACGTTGCCCGCACACCATCGTTTTTAAAAAATGGTGAACAAAGCGCGGTGACGTACAACACGTATGACGGCACTCTAAAGGGGAAGTTCTATTTGCCTTTTGGCTGCTTTAGCTGATTCCGTGTTAGTAAAAGACGATTCGTGCTTTTTTGTCTGTTACAGCGTGATGAATGTGCTTACTCCATTATGAACGGTAGTTTTACCAGAACGAGCGCTCCCGTCTCATAACTTGCTTCTGAGCATGCGTGGGTTTAAAACGTTGTTTTAGCCTACACACGATAATTTTTTACAACCCGAAAAAAACAAAATTTTTTAAAACGACGTTAAAAAATGCAGCATGTTTGAAGCCGAAAAATGATGAGTAGCCCACGCATGATCATTTTAAATTACGTTTTTAAAAACATTGTTTTAATTCATGCCGAAAAATGATTGCGTGTACGCGGCATTACTGCCTATCACAGTTTCGGAGGCCATGGAATGCTCAGATAGCACAAACCCCCCAAATGACCCCATTTTGGAAAGTAGACACCCCAAGCTATTTACTGAAAGCTATGGTGAATATTTTCACCATATGATCTCACTTTTTGTCACAAAGTTTTGAACATTGAAAAAAAATATATATATTTTCTTTCTTCATTTTCAAAAACAAATGAGAGCTGTAAAACACTCACCATGCTTCTCAGCAAATATAGAGACAAAAAACAACAGCTGCGCTATAATAGAGAGTCAGTATAGAGAAGCCTCTATATAAAATAAAGTGAATAAATGGATAATAAATAACAATCAAACTGAGTGAACAAAAATGAATAAATCTATCCCCAAGTGAATGAATAAAGAAAAACCAGTGACAGGTATAATCATGAGAGTCCAATTAATGAACAGTCCGTGAGTAGTAATCAACAGTTCATGAAATAGTGACCCCCAAACAGTGATATTAACCACTTGCCGACCGCCGCATGTACATATACGTCGGCAGAATGGCACGTACAGGCACATTGGCGTACATGTACGTCCCTGCCTTTCCGCGGGTCGGGGGTCCGATCGGGACCCCCCCCCCCGCTACATGCGGCGGTCGGGTTCCCTCGGGGAGCGATCCGGGACGACGGCGCGGCTATTTGTTTATAGCCGCTCCGTCGCGATCGCTCCCCGGAGCTGAAGAACGGGGAGAGCCGTATGTAAACACGGCTTCCCCGTGCTTCACTATGGCGCTGCATCGATCGAGTGATCCCTTATATAGGGAGACTCGATCGGTGACGTCATTCCTACAGCCACACCCCCCTACAGTTGTAAACACACACTAAGTGAATACTAAATCCTACAGCGCCCCCTGTGGTTAACTGCAACTGTCATTTTCACAATAAAGAATGCAATTTAAATGCATTTTTTGCTGTGAAAATGACAATGGTCCCAAAAATGTGTCAAAATTGTCCGAAGTGTCTGCCATAATGTCGCAGTCACGAAAAAAATCTCTGATCGCCGCTATTAGTAGTAAAAAAATTTTTTTTTATAAAAATGCAATAAAACTATCCCCTATTTTGTAAACGCTATAAATTTTGCGCAAACCAACCGATAAACGCTTATTGCGTTTTTTTTTACCAAAAATAGGTAGAAGAATACGTATCGGCCTAAACTGAGGAAACATTTTTTTTTATATATATGTTTTTGGGGGATATTTATTATAGCAAAAAGTTAAAAATATTGATTTTTTTTCAAAATTGTCGCTTTATTTTTGTTTATAGCGCAAAAAATAAAAACAGCAAAGGTGATCAAATACCACCAAAAGAAATCTCTATTTGTGGGGGAAAAAGGATGCCAATTTTGTTTGGGAGCCACGTCGCACGACCGCGCAATTGTCTGTTAAAGCGACGCAGTGCTGAATTGTAAAAACCCCTTGGGTCATGTAGCAGCATATTGGTCCGGTCCTTAAAGCGGGGGTTCACCCTATCGACAGGAAAAAAAAAAAAAATTTTCTTTTACCTTTAAATCAGGCACTGTAGCGCGAGCTACAGTATGCCTGTCCCGAATTTTTTCCCCCCATACTCACCTTGTAGTCGTCCATCGAAGATACCGGGGAATGGGCGTGCCTCTGGAGACGGAGGATGATTGACGGCCGGCTCTGGCGCGTCACGCTTCTCCGGAAATAGCCGAAATAGGCTTGGTCTTCACGACGCGTGCGCATAGCCTGTGCGCACGCGCCGTGAAGAGCCGAGACCTACTCCGGCTGTCTTCGGGGAGAGTGACGTGCCAGGGCCGGCCGTCAATCATCCTCCCTCTCCATAGGCACGCCCATTCCCCGCGGGAGCCGGAATCTACGATGGACGACTACGAGGTGAGTACGGGGTTAAAAAAATCGGGACAGGCATACTGTAGCTCGCGCTACAATGCCTGTCTCGATGGTAACATCATGTGGGTCAGGGTGAACTACCGCTTTAAGTGGTTAAATGACGGGAAAGAATTTGCGGAATGATGAGTATCCAGTGCACAAACTGTCAGCATCCAGAAATTGTGAAGAAAGGAAAAACCTCAACCATAAGTAATAGCAGCCTCTTACCGACTTATATTGATCTCTAGTTAGGAGATCACATATGCTTTAGAGGTTGATAATCCATACAGCTTTCCACCAAGGGGATCCTCCATGCAGATAGTCACATTTAGTGCATATATCGATATGTCATGAAAAGAGAGCTCACATAGTGTAAAATCCAAGGTGTGTTTAATGAAGTATATAAAAACGCACTTACAATTCAGATGAGATTAAGAAGCATGTAAAAATCGAGCCGGCCGGCTCCTCGATATGCCTGCCCGTCTTCCAGGTTCAGCTGGTAATGCGGTGACGTCAGAACGTCGCCTGCCCAACGTTTCGTCGCAAAGAGGATGTGGTCACGGGATAACGGGCGGCGTTCTGACCACCGCTTAAATAGATGAACTGATCTCATAACCTTGCTGTGAGTCCCAAGGAAACCGTATGGATGCCATTTTTGGTCAGGGATCATGTAAGGGAAAAACAGGCTGGAACACCAGGGGAATGTAGTAATCATCCCAGCTAGTGTACTCAACTCACACTCCAGATGTCATGGATCTGAGGAAACAGCGGAGGCTGTGAAATGCGTAATCCGATTGGTCCGTTCCCGTACGCCACGTCACTTCTGGTGCGACGATCCTGTTTGCGGACCACCCTGAGACGCACGCCGTCCCGTACGGCTTCCTGCACTTCCTCATGGTTGCTCAGGTATCAGAACGCTTTACCACCAGCTCCCCTGCTTACTGAAGACCTTGGTGGGGACCAGGACCTGTCTGACACCGCAGTGACAACGGACCTAAGCCATAGATATGCCAGATATTTCATACAATTTGTGAGTAGCCATTTGGCTGTCTGTTTACTCAATTGTATTAAAAGTTCTCTTTATACTGCACTTAGATTGGCGCATCCTTTGTTCTTCTTTGTATACTGATGTTGGATGAGGAGGCCTGGCTTGCAGTTTCCACTCTAATTCATCCCAAAACATCTCAACCTCTATCGCCTTGAAGTCAGGACTCTGTGCAGGCTGGTCAAGTTCCTCCACCCCAAACTCGCTCATCCAGGTCTTTATGGACCTTGCTTTGTGAACTGGTGCACAGTCATGTTGGAACAGGAAGGGGCCATCCCCAAACTGTTCCCACAAAGCTAGGACCATGAAATTGTCCAAAATGTCTTGGTATGCTGACGCCTTAAGATGCCTGAAATTTGATTTGTATCTTAGTACCAAATCCAATCACACAAGCAGTAAAGTATGTTTCTAGGTGGTGTTATGTACACATTATGTTTACAGAACACCTCCAGGTAGCCATATTTCATTGCATTTTCAAAAAATGACAGAGCTGCAGATCGAAACATGTCAGGGTGCCAATGTGTGAAAGCCTTGATTGCGATACACATGTTACATATTCCCATGCACGCCGGAGTGAGTACAATAATTCTTACACAAGACCTCCTCCGTAACACTAAACTGATACCTTTGGCTTTTGAAGCTTTGCCTAAATAAAATTTAGGGAACTGAAGTCTGACGCCATTTCACTGGCGCACAAAAATTTAAGGTTTGGCATGTTGGGTATCTATTTACTCAGCGCAACCTCAGCGTTTATATTTTACCAAAAATGTGGGTAAGTTATTGCATATGTATAAAGTGTCACCGGCGTAAAAAAAAAATGTATTTGAATACTAAGGATCTGCTGCAATAATGTGTACACCTCGAAGAAGTGTAAAAAAATGTATAAGTGAAAATGTGTCACTGCGCCAATCCTATCATAGTAAAGTAAATTACATTATAAAATTGCTATAAACTCAAACCAGTGAAAAGAACCCCATAAATATAAATATATATAGAAAATATTAAAAATATATAAAACATCTCTGGAATGTGTATCAAGAATTAATCCAATATTAAAATAAAAAATAAAAAATACATTCCAATTCAAATAAAGATGGAAAAGTCCAATGCTGGTAGTGCTCCTTGTAGTGAATACATGAATAAAAGTGCGATTATTCTTCCACCAGATAAATCGTGCCACCGTCACCGACTGCTAAAATGGACACTCACCAGAATTTCTATATATATTGTACAATAATGAACACATTTATATTTATGGGGTTCTTTTCACTGGTTTGTGGTTATAGCACTTTTATAATATGATTTATTTTACTATGATAGGATTGGCACAGTAACACATTTTCACGTTATTGCATCTGTTTGCCTTAAAATTCACGTTAGTGTGTTGTTTACTGAAACCTTTGCGGTAATATCACCTGACAAAGAAAAAACTACCACCATTTTAATCTCTAGGGTATCTGCTTTCAAAAAATATATAATGTTTGTGGGTTTTGTGTAATCTTCAGGCCTAAAATGATTTTTAAACATGTGTGCAAAAACGTCTCTCGCAGCGAAAGGGTTAAATTACATGGTAAAATGTATAACCCCACATCAATAAAAGCTATATGTTCAAAATAAGAAATGCTTTCACAGGGGCAGTCAAAGGTAGGAAAAACATGAACTTTTCTGGGTTGTAAGCTACATACTGTGAAAAGCATATACAATTTTGTTTGAAAATCTATTTTATTTGATTGGTTTTACAAAGTATACTGTCACATTTTTTAGGGAAAATATAATAGCTGTGATAAATGATTATGAAACATTAAAATATATTACTGAATAGCAATTATCCATGTGTGTAACAAAATCTCTACAAAATAAGTGTGCATATGCTGTAATGTGAAAATATTATGACAGTGTTCATTTTATTATCATATTGTTGTAGTTACTGCCAGAATAGCTAAAAAAAATTGGCAAATGTTTTGAAATGCCCGACGTCCCAATAAAAATAATTTTCCAAATGTCTTCTAAATTAATTTTATTACTAAAAATAAAAGGAAAATTCCCTTTCTCATATCACATAGATATTCTGGAACGCTAAATGGAAATACACAAAATAACTGTAGAATTCAAGCCAGATTTTTTTAAGATGAACACTAGAATAAAGGATTTTATGTATAAAGTGGGCAAATTGAATGTGCTATTATTAGCAGGCAGTTGAACACTATTTTCTAAAGCATGGCAGTAGGCTATTTAAAAAATAAGCAAGGTGGATAGAGGAATCCTCCCTGCTGTGCTATTGTATTCTAACAGCAGGGATTCCTCCGCTGTCAGAATACACTGAATACACCGATCAGCTCTGCAGCGCTGATTGAACAGGAATTTTCCAACAAGCCCATTTGTGAGAAGTCAATCATTAGATTGACTTCTCATGAATGGGAATGGCCTTAGATGGACTGAAATTTATCTCTGCTGAACCAGCCACATTTTGATTGATTTATGACCAGCTTCATTTCAGCCACCACATGACAGCAATTGTATTATTGTCAGGAATACCAGGCAGCCACCACTTCTAAGAACAGGTAAGGTGCAATATAATATCTTGTCAGAACATTTGGAGTTAAAAGAATATACATATAGGCCTTTATATGTAGCACTACCCCTGGAGGGGCTGCTGGATTTTTGGGCGGCACATTACCTCATGGCTCCTCCAAATTCCTAGGGGTGAATGATGCATATTGCATATAGTAGAAGTTATGGAATGTCCACGACAGGTGCTCTTTGCTGTGCTCTTTATTACCCAGCCGGGTAAAAACAGTAAAATTATGGTGAGGAAAGTAAAGTTGAAGAAGAAGGGAGAATAACAGATTCAGGCGTGAGGATAGGAAACAGTCCTGCTCCCAAGCGTAACACTTCTATGCGCCACTCCTGCCGGAGTGGGTTTAGCGCACCCGGACAGGCCTCTCTCACTGACCTGGCAGCCTGGTCATTACTCGGACAATTGTAGGATAAAGTCTCTGCCACAGACCCTCCTTGGTGAACTTGAACTTGAACTTGAGGAAAAGTCTCTGCCACAGACCCTCCTCTGTGAGCCTCAGAAAGATACCTCTGCCACAGGCCCTCTCTGGATTAAATTCTTGGAGATATCCCTCCTTAGATGAGTTACACCTGGATCTCCTTCAACTTGTCGCCCAGGTACCGACTGATAGGTAATAAATCTCTTAGTGTTCGGCTACCTCATTCCACGGTGGTTTGTCTAGTCCCTTTTGGACCGCCAGCCTCTCAATGTCGCTCCTCAGACTGACTCCCCACCTAACAGCAGTACAGCTTTGGATCCTCAAATGTGGAAACCCAGTCACTCACTGGGTCTCCGTCGCTGTTCAGATGCTCCGGACCAGAATGGCTCGGGAACCAGGAACACCGTGTGGCATGCACCCCCCGGACAGGTAGGCCATAACGCCGGGGCGACGCGATGTGGTGACCCTAAAGGTGGGTGCCACACTGGACGAAGAAGACCCAGAACCAATGGCATCTGCCCCATAAATACCCCTCCCCAGCATGCACAGCGAGGTCAAACCCTCCTGATTGGCTGCCGGGAAAGAGCACCCAAACCTTGACTCCACTGCTGCCTACTGCAGCACCGGGGCTGGAAGAACACCCCAGTACAACAGAATAAGCCTGCAGCACAGCCAAGCTGAAGCAGAGACCTTGTTTTGCACTTAACAATCTGGATCAGAGTCTAACTACACTCTGATCTTACCCTTAAATTTGACTAGCACCAGTACCATAAAGTACACAGGCGCTACACATATTATGTATTTTTCCTATTTTTCCTATTTTTCCTATTCATGTATATTATGAACGAGAGAGATACCATTTTGTCTCTAAAGTTTACGTTCATAACTAATGATATGCTATGAACAATACTAAAGCCATTTTGGTTTCTACTTTCTCTTTAAGAGGTTAACCCAAATTCACTATCTTTTAGGCCTTGTACTCACGAGCAGACTTGTCCGATGAAACCGGTCCGCGGACCGTTTTCATCTGACATGTCTGCCCGGGGACTTCTGTTTGATGGCTGTACACACCATCGAACAGAACTCCGCGCGTAAACAATACGCGGGGCGTGTCCGCGGTGTCGCCGCGTCGATGACGCGGTGTCGCCGCGACAATTACGCGGCGACGTGGGCGGGCCTGCCTTTTAAATGCTTCCACGCATGCGTCAAAGTCATTCGACGCATGCGAGGGATGGCGGGCGGCCGGACATGTACGGTAGGTCTGTACAGACGACCGTACATGTCGGGGGGACAGGTTTCCAGCGGACTGTTTTAAAGCAAGTCCAGGAAACAGTTGTCCGGTGGAAACCTGTCCAATCCGCCCGAAAATGGTCCGCTCGTGCCTACACGCGGCCAAACATGTTTGCTGAAACTGGTCCGTGGACCAGTTTCAGCAGACATGTTTGGTCGTGAGTACGGGGCCTTAAAGTTTAAATTAGGTTCATAAGCTTATGAATAGACAATGGTTTTATGTCTTACAGGGAGGTTGTAAGAGGTCTGGTTATCCCAAACTCCCCAGGGTATAACTCAAAGATAAACAAAATAAAAGGATGTTGGTACAGGCTAACACAAAACAGCATAGTATTGTCTTTGTATAATGAAGCCATAGGGCTTATTCACAATTCCTGTGGTATTGTCTATTTTAAATAATGTTTCTTTCAAATATCTTAATACATCAGTATTAGTAATTCATATATAAATTGGGTAAATACATAGATATTATCATTATTAGAAAGCTGCAGATATATATATATATATATATATATATATATATATATATATATATATATATATATATATATATATATATATATATATATATATATTTATATATACTGTGTTGGTGTGAAAGATATTAGGAGCTGTGTTTGTCAAAAGTAAGTTAAAGGTTATATTTCAAATTACTTCAGCTTCAAGGAATTTAACTAATGGTCTCAGTTAATGTGTGGCTAGATTTTCCCAAGACATTAATCTGAAGCCAGAACCAGAATGTCTGGGTTAGTTATCACTTCTTAGACATCATTTAACAATTAATGATATTTCACCAAGCTAGGGGCAAAGGTTACGTCAATCAACATTAGAAATTATTCCTGATACAAGACTGTGCCTACAGGTTTAAATTGACATTACTCAAGATGGCCGCATACTTGGTTGCTATGGCAGCCTACCTAAACATAGCATAATTTCTTTAACATCGTAAGTTACGTAGCTATAACACACACACACACTTTTGGGAGTAAGATAAAAGTAGCAGCTAATATAGCAGTAGAGATCTCTGAGTAAGGTGGCTCTGACTCTATCTCTGGAAGGTACTCGCTCTCTGAAGGGATCTTGCTCGTGGGTCTACGTCTAAAGGAAGCTGGAAGGGGAGAGCTTGAACGCAAACATGTAGCAACATTGAAAGAGGTTCCCTTATACTGGTAACATATACTGGTACTGGTAACATATTCATTTATTTATTCTACCGTTTGGTAATGGAATTGTTTTTGCATACACATAACTAAAACCATCTAAATATATATGGCAAAGCAATTTGGAGTTATCTTATTTTTAACTGCAGTATGAAATAATTATATTCCAAATATTAAGAGATTCCCTCTAAATTTAAAATAAGCTTGATTGTATTGTCAAGCGTGTGTACAATATGACATTTGGTTTGTACACATATAAGAAGTGTGAGCAGGGGATCTGGTGGTTTTGAGAAAGATAACATAGTTCCAATGTAAAGAAGAGTATTTACATGAAGCTGTGAAGTCACGGAAGGATATTTTACAAATTACCAGTTTTTAAATATACAAGGATGATTTAAGTAAGAACTGTGAATATACCTTGTCATATAATGTAAATATTATCTGAACATTTAACCATCATTTATCTCTGATTGTAGAAGTATATCAATTATTTGTTTTATCACAAATTATACCTGATTTTACTTTTGCACTATATCTTTGGTTAATAAATATATATATATATATATATATATATATATATATATATATATATATATATATATATATATATATATATATATATATATATATATATATATATATATATATATATATTAAATATTCATTTGTGTTACTTGTCTTCAAACTAGCATGGATCAAAGAACTTAGAATTTCTTGTTTGATATTGTAAGAAATTGTAAATCTCCCAAAAGCAAGATTTACATATTTCCATAAATACAATACTATTTTAATATTTCAGTATACACATTCTGACAGTATTTGGAGGCACTATGCTGAAATATGTCAATGATTCTGACAATCAGTAACAACACTGATAATGACTCCAGGTTCTCTTAATTTCTCACAGTGATTTGAAACTTCTGGAAAACATATAAAAATCCATAAATCTCCAATAATCGTATTTAAATAGATAAGATGTGAACGAAAACTCAAAATAATAATTTAAGTGCCTTCATACCTAATGGCCCATACTCACAATCCGAATACCGTACGACAGATCGTACAAGTTTTTCCGCTTAATAGTTGCAAGTAGAAATTGAATAGGTTATTAAAGTCACGAAAATTCTTGTACAACAGAAAAAAAAATCAGAAGTGATGTCATGTGTTTTAAAGTATTTGTATTGTATTTTCGGACGACAACTGTACTGACTAAACGAAAATCATACGATCTGGTAACGTACAAGGAAAATTGTCGCGCTTGTTCGATCGAATAATATCGGATGAACTGTCGTGATCGTTTTCATCCGATATTCAGATCGTGTATATGGGCCATTAGTATGGTATCTTTATAATACAAATACACTAATATTTATACACATTTAAAAACCATTAAAGACACTGGGCCAGATTCACAGCCAGCGGGCGCAACTTAACTTTTCCGATTTAAGTTACACCGCCGCAAATTTTCTGCCTAAGTGCCCGATCCACAAAGCACTTACCTGGAAATTTGCAGCGGTGTAACTTAAATTCCGTCCGGCGCAAGGCGGGCCCAATCGAATGGGGCGAGTCCCATTTAAATTAGGCGCGCTCCCTCGCCGGACGTACTGCGCATGCTCCGTCGGGTAAATTACGCACCAACGTCATTTGCTTAGACGTTAACGTAAATGGCGTCCAGCGCCATTCACGGACGTCTTACGCAAACAACGTTGATGTTTAAATTTCGACGCGGGAACGACGGCCATACTTACCATGGCTTAAGAGAACTAGGGCTCAGCCCTAGTTTTACGCGGCGTAACTCGACGGAAACGACGTAGATTTAGATCGACGGGCCGTTCGGGACATTCAGGGATCGCCGTAAGTCTTCATTTGCATATTCTACGCCGGCCGCAATGGCCTCGCCACCTAGCGGCCGGCCTAGAATTGCATCCTTAAGATCCGACAGTGTAATTCAATTACACCTGTCGGATCTTAGGGCTAGCTATGCGTAACTGATTCTATGAGTCAGTCGCATAGTTAGAAACAGAGATACGGCGGCATATCAGTAGATACGCCGTTGTATCTCGTTTGTGAATCTGGCCCACTGGTCTGCAGAAAAAATATATTATCAAATGGATCTCAATGGGCATGTGTGTCTATAAAATTTGCACTAATATACCTAAAGATGAAGCATTTAAAAATGTCTGGCACCTTACTATACAGTAGGTGCTTCACATTAGCATGTTCAAACAAATTCAGCAAATCGCTATTCCATTAAATATTCTGAGCAAAAAAATATAAATATCCAACAGATGTATGTAAGACTACAGCAGCCATATCATGATGATACCTGCCAGTGTGTGCTTTAAAAATAATGAAAATTAATAAAGATGAAAGCATCCAACAATCCACAAATATTATTTTTTGGGGGTTATATGTTTTCCCAGATTTACACTATATACATATTACATTAAAATAAAAAGTAAAAAATATTGTGTTTTTTTTCAAAGATTTTTTTTGTTTATAGCGCAAAAACTAAGAACCGCAGTGGTGATAAAATACCACTAAAAGAAAAAAAAAAAAAAGAAAAAAAAATACCACTAAAAGAAAGCTCAATTTGTGGGGAAAAAAATAAATTTAAATATAATTTGGGTACAGTTTTGCATGACTATTGTCATTCAAAATGTTACAGCGCTGAAAGCTGAAAATTGGCCTGGGCAGGAAGGGGGTGAAAATTCCCTGTATTGAAGTGGTTAAGCTGTATGCAGTGTTACGCAAGGTACACACTATTAGTTTTTTTTTTTCATTCAACTCAGCAGGCTGAACAAAAAAAATGAAGAGCTTGGGTGTAATTGATAATTTATAGTTTTGCGTTATTGCTAGGCTTAAAGAGGAAGTAAACCCTGATGGGTTTACTTCCTCTTTGTTTCCCTGGAAAGGTAAAGCATAATGGGCTACTATGCATCACATAGTAGCCCATTATGTGTCACTTACCTGCAGGAGAAGCCCGCGATGTCCCCGCCTTCCTTGCTAGTAGCGAGCGCCCATCTTCACCCCTCTTCTTTCGGGGTCAGCGAACTCCGGCTCTGTGACTGGCCAGAGTCGCGTGACGTCACTCCCGTGAATGCACATGGAAGCCGCCTTTAAAGGCATGACCCCATTCACAAAACGGCACGCTCAGTGCACGTGCACGCCGTTGTCTACGGTGCGCATGTGCCGTAGACATTGGAGCTTTAATTTTTGCAAATATCTCCTAAACCGTGTAGCCTTAATCTAGGCTTACCTGTAGGTATAAGAGGTCTGTAAGGGTTTACAACCACTTTAACCACTTGCCCACCGCCTCATGTCTAAAAGACCTCCTGTTTTTAAAGATGTACATCTCGGTAACGGCAGCAGCTGCTGCCACAACCGAGGTATGCATCTTTAGTGCCGACGGTCCTGTAAACGATAATGGCGGTCTCCGCGGCGGATTCGCCGCGAGATCGTCGTTATCGGTGGCGGGAGAGGGCCCCTCCCGCCGCTCTCCCGCGCCTTCCGCCGCTTACCGTAGCCGTCGGTAGCGGCGGAGGCGATCGGGTCCGTACGGCAAGTGACTGGGGACGAGACTGAAGGAAAAATCTCCTTCGCCCGTCCCCATATCTCTGCTGGGCGGAAGTGACGTCAAAACTTAAAGCAAAAAAAAATTCTTCTGTCATTTAAAAAAATGACAGTTTAATTTGTTTTAATTTTTTTGCATTTAAGCCTAAATATGAGATCTGAGGTCTTTTTGACCCCAGATCTCATATTTAAGAGGACCTGTCATGCTTTTTTCTATTACAAGGGATGTTTACATTCCTTGTAATAGGAATAAAAGTGATATATATATTTTATTTTTTTATTTTAGTGTAAAAAATTATAAAAATAAATAAAAATAAATAAGAAAACAAAAAAAAAATTTAAAAACACCCCGTCCCGACGAGCTCGCGCGCAAAAGCGAACGCATACGCGAGTAGCGCCCGCATATGAAAACGGTGTTCAAACCACACAAGTGAGGTATTGCCGTGATCGTTAGAGCGAGAGCAATAATTCTAGCCCTAGACCTACTCTGTAGCTCAAAAAATGCAACCTGTAGAATTTTTTAAACGTCGCCTATCGAGATTTTTAAGGGTAAAAGTTTGACGCCATGCCACGAGTGGGCGCAATTTTTAAGCGTGTCATGTTGGGTATCATTTTACTCGGCGTTACATTATCTTTCACAATATATAAAAAAATTGGGCAAAAATTATTGTTGTCTTATTTTTTTATTCAAAAAAGTGAATTTTTTCCCAAAAAAAAGTGCGCTTGTAAGACCGCTGCGCAAATACGGTGTGACAAAAAGTATTGCAATGACTGCCATTTTATTCCCTAGGATGTCTGCTAAAAAAAATATATAATGTTTGGAGGTTCTGATTAATTTTCTAGCAAAAAAATTGTGATTTTCACATGAAGGAGAGAAGTGCCAGAATAGGCCCGGTGGTCAAGTGGTTAAATACAGCAGCACTGGCATGGCAATTTGCTTCATTACAACCTTTTTTTTTTTTTTTTGCATTAGTAAATTACAATTGAATGGAAAATAGGAGCCACAACAGATCTGAAAGCTTAAAAAAAAAAAGCATACAATTTGTCCAGTGACAAAAGTGTTTCATAGTATAATTTGTAAACTTTTTTTTTTCACATACTACATTTTATAAAAAGTTTTGTTAATACAGAGTGCACAAAAGTACTTAAAAACAACAGCTCCACATTCACTGAACCTCTCCCATCCCCTTATCTCCAATCATTCCCAAAATATTACAAATATAGACTTTAAGTGTTTGTTTTGTACAAACTGGTTAGTGTTGAACAGGGCTGGACTGGGACAAAAATTTGGCCCTGGACTTCATCCAGACCGGCCCACTTTAATTCAATAAAATGCTGCCCCCACGAAAAATCACGCCTACCAAAAGGCCCCTACATCCATTATTGTATATCATGAGAGGGTGAGAGAGAGAGGGAGGGTTGAGGGAAAGGGGGAGAGAGGGAGGGTTGAGGGAAAAGGGGTGAGAGGGGGTGGGTGAGAGAGGGGGGTGAGTGTAAGAAAAAGAGAGTGAGTGTAAAAGACAGGGGGTGAGTGTAGGACCCCTTTTTACACTGAGGCTTTTTTAGGCCCTTTTGGGCTAAAAATAGCACCTGTAAAGCGACTGAAAAATGCTTCTGCTGCAGTCCCAGTGTGAAAGCCTGAGTGCTTTCACACTGGGGCGCTGCCAGGGCGTTAAAAAAAGTCCTTCAAGCAGCATCTCTGTTTTAAAAAACGGCCCACTGAGCCATCGGCCCACCGGGAAACTCCCTGTAGTCCCTATGGCCAGTCCATCCCTGGTGTTGAAACAATATGCATGCACTTAAATAGGCAGAAAATAAAAAGAGCTCTGCATTGTAGACCTATTTTTTGGCACTTCTTGGGGGGAGCGGGTACATGGTTTTAACAGGTACCCTCTCCCACTTCCAGGTTAGATCACTGTGGCAATCTACGAGTTTGTACAGCCCCTCCTCCTTCCCCCCTGCTGTCTTCTGTGACACACACAGGTCCCAGAATTTGTTGAGACTATTCATAAAGCATAGGGTGATTTGCGCATGCACAGTAGGAAACCGTCTGTGAAGCCTGAAGTCAAGATGCCGGCGCCTGCACCGGAAGCCAATTGAAGAATCGGCTAAGGGGGCCGACATCGCTGGATCCTATCACATTCATGAGTAAAAACATAACTTAATGCACCACAGAGCTTGGTGGGAGCAGCACCCCAGCAAGTCAGCAGAAAAAAACACGGCCTCCCTGTTCCTCAAGGGTGAATGGCAACAGCCCAATCTTATAGACACTGTATATAGACACCATTGTCTCCTGCACTCCTTATCATCTTTAGCTCCAAGAATCTAGACCAAACATAAATAGAAATGTGCGGTTCGCTTCGTTCCGAATAAAAATTGGGATGAATTTTCATTATTCGGAAATTCAGATGTATCAGAATTTCCGAATTAGAATAGAACGGAGTTTAAACAAATCCAAAATAATGAAATTCAAATTTGAATAGTTTTCAAATTCGAAAGCTTTTCAAATTCAAATAGTTTTCAAATTTCCAAAGAGAAATACATAGAATATAAATTAAAGGAATAGAATAGAAAGAAAAAAAAATGATTCTATTCCTTTATTTTCTATTCTATTTTATGATTTTTGGAAATTGGAAAACGATTTGAATTCGAAAACTTTTCGAATCGATTTGAAACCGAATAAACAAAATGAATCCCAAAAACAAATGAAACAAATTTAACTAAACAAATTGATGTAAACAACGAATCGAAACAAAACTAAATGAAACAAATTATTTAATTCTGCACATGTCTAATCATAGATACTATTGGGGCTGATCCACAGAGCGAGTACGCCGGCGTATCTACTGATACGCCGGCGTACTTTCAAATTACCCGCGTCGTATCTCTGTTTTGAATCCTCAAAACAAGATACAACGGCATCTGGGTTAGATCCGACAGGAGTACGTCTTCGTACGCCTTCGGATCCAAGATGCAATTCTTCGTCGTCCGCTGGGTGGCGTTAACGTCGTTTTCCGCGTCGAGTATGCAAATTAGCTATTTCCAACGATCCACGAACGTAAGAGCGGCCGTCGCATTCTTTTACGCCGTTTCCGTTCGGCTCTTTCCAGCGTATAGTTAAAGCTGCTATTTTGTGGCCTATAGTTACACCTGCTATGTTAAGTATGGCCATCGTTCCTGCGTTTAATTTGATTTTTTTTTTTCGTTTGCGGAAGTCGTCCGTGAATCGGGATGGACGTAATTTACGTCTACGTCAAAACAATGACGTCCTTGCGACGTCATTTAGCACAATGCACGGCGGGAAATTTAGGAACGGAGCATGCGCAGTTCGTTCGACGCGGGGACGCGCTTCATTTAAATGAAACACACCCCCTACTCGCCGCATTTGAATTCCGCGCCGTTACGCCGCTTGAGATACACTACGCCGCCGTAACTTACAGCACAAAATCTTTATGGATTCGATTTAAAGCCAGGTAAGGCTCTCAGATACGATGCGCCGGGGCAGATCTTTGTGCATCTGCCCCTATATACAGACATATTTGCTGTCCATTGATCTGCTGTTGCTTGTAGTTCCACAGAAAGTAACATCTTTAAATCAGTGATCACTATGAATCCAGTTACAGTTTCATTTACAGAAAAAGATTGTTTGCTGTTTATTCACAACTTATTGAGTCCGTTGCTTTACTTTACCATACAAAGTTTCCTTGCATGCAATTAAACATCAAGGGATAGCTAAAGATCAACTGAACTCCCACACAGCAACACAGGACTACTTTCACCTCCCACCCCACTTCAGGGATTTGTTTTACTGAAGCTCACAGATCTATAATTCACCAAGCACTCTCTGAAAGAGAAGGTTGAATTGCAATACAGTTCTATTTGCTAAAAGTTGTACTTGTTATTTACTGTTCTGCACTTATGTGTGAAGAAGCAGTAGAGAGGGGTCTGACACTCATAAGAGCCTTTCCTCTGCTCTCCTGTAGCCTGTTCACATAGGCATTACATGCACTTGGTTGAGCATGGAGATTATAGAGTTAACGTTAAATGTTTGAATCTGATTGTTAATTCGTTATTGATAACAATCTTGTAGGAAACAACATTTTAAAGTGTAAACGTAAGTTGACTCTCTGGTTTCCTTCCATCTCATTAAGAACATTTTGCTGATTTAATCATTTCTGGTGTCAGAGGTGGCAGAGGACTCACAGGGTCGGAGCAATCGGGGGGTACTGATTTATCTTGCAAACCTCAAGAGGGCAGCGCAACCATAAAATACAACACATTCTTACAAAATGCAGGGGGAAAGACAGGCAGAAGAAAATGAAGTGGGAAAATTCTATGGCCAGGGGGAAGGGCAGGCAGGAGAAAATGGAGTGAGGAAATTCTATGGCCGGGGGAAAGGCTGACAGCCCTTGAATTTAACGTCCATAGATTTCCTGCCCTTTCTTAAATCTTTCTATTTTGGTTGCATATATAAGTGGGGGGAGTATAGAGAGGCTCTGGGGAGCTGTGTTTAAACATGTAACCCATGTCACCCATGTAAAAGAAGTCTAACAGAGTTAGAACACCATAATAGAAAGAGAGGCACAGAAACTGGTAATGGTTTCAGGCTAGTAGAGATTGCAGGAACTGGTAATTGTCACAGGACAGCAGAGGAGACAGGATCTAGTATTGGTGTGAGGTACCATTTTTTTCAGGCCCGATTACAAGGAAAATTTATATTTTTTAGACATTAATGCAATATCTTCTCCCTGGATTTTTTGGGGTGTTTTTTCCCCTTCCCCCATGTAGTTCCTCCTGGTCCTGGCAGCCTTCCAGAAATTCTACTTGGGCTAATGATACCTCTACACTAGTGATTTTTGGCTGTGAGAAACGTAAAGCTATAGGTAACTTACTCCATGTGCTTGGTATTATTGATATATGTCCCTATTTTTTTTTTAGTATACATCTCTCTGTGTCCTAGGTGGCCCTGTGCCTCTTATGGTTGCATGCCTGGTGTAACAGGATGACCCGTGACACCCAGAGACTTTTGAGGGATGGGGGATACTCCTGTGCCAGAGGCCCTAAGAACTCTTGGGTCTAAGTTCACCCTGTGCCCCTTTTGGGCATAGGGTGGCTAATCATAATTCATGTATTACATGAGATGGGACATTAATAATAGTTCATATTGCAGGATCTTGAGAGATTGCAAGTTGTTGGTTAATTGTGACCCAACCAGTCAATAGTGACTCATCTCTCTGTGAAGACTGTTAACATGTTAAATAAGGCTGGCTCTTGAAAGGCCTTTAATTGTGTGATAACACTGTCTAAAGTCTATTGATGCTCAGAGGTGTAAATAGGTGTCAAGCTGTATGCGGAGACGGAACGTCTGCCTAGGGAACTCAGTGTGTGATGGTGTTTTGTTTGTTATGCTGTTAATGAAGGAATGTGCAGTGATGAGATCATGATAATTATAGGCCGGCGCCGACACGTCTAGAATGGTTAGTAATTAGCCTTGGTGTGTGATTAGGGGGGTGTAGATCTCATTGTCCCTTTGAATACTGTCACATGATTGTAACTGCATAAAAAGCTGAGAAGAAACCATTAAAGTGTCATTACATTTGAAACCAGAAGCACAGAGCTAGGTGTCTCGTGTCTGGGGGGAATTCTTATGGATCGGGTCCTGTTGGTTGGAGTGTCGATAAGCTGTCTTGGATGTGATGGAAGGTCGTAAACGGTGGCAACCCGTTACACCTGGTATGGCCTCTGTTGGAAACTTGACACACGTTGGATACTAGCATAATATACTTTTATGAGCATTCAGGTAGGTTCCTCTGTTTCCCCCAATAAGACTCACATTGTGCTACCATTTTTTGGTCGTTTCACTGTAACACATTCATTGTACCTCTTTATTGTCAATGTTACAAATGCATTGTAGGTTCTCCCATTTATTAGTATCAGTATTTTGCAGCGCTCATAATACTCCTGGAGAAGCCTTTGTGGTGAAACACGTGGACACATTGTTTCTATGTGATAGTTTTAAACAATACATGTACTTTTTTTTTTTTAAGAAATTTTGCATATGTAATAAAAATTATGTTTTATTTAAATTTGTCTGCATAGTAGTGTTTTTTGGCACCTTTAAAATCCCTTTAAATAATAATTGTTGAATTTTTGTAACACTGGAGATGTGTTGCCTGTTGATCATTTGTCACCTGATACATCACAATACAAGGACAAATTTGTCAAGAGAACCAGCTGCAGGGGTGTAGTAATCATTAATAATCCAAGACTGATGTTTTTGTTTTAAAGTGGGCCAGTTTACAGTGTTCTTCTTTTCACAAAACATCCTTCTACTCTGAAATGCTCTTAGATCACACACAGGCCAGAGAGAAAGCTCTGGCCAGTGTTCCAGACTGGGTGTCCAATATTCCATAGGATCCTTACTTCTAAGAGTGCTTGTGTCAACCCTAAACCCTAGGTAGTCTTCAATCATTTGGTTTAGGTACTGCCAATAACTGCTGCCTGAAACCTGAAGACTGTGTACTGTGGTTGGGAAAACAATTTAAAAGCATCACTGAGGCAGCCACCACCACTGCTGCTTTTCTATTTAGCAATTTAAGGTTTGCATGCACATTGGACATGTGAGGACAACCTGCCAATGTATGAAAATGTGGTCAAGAAGTTCTTTGGCAGCATCTCTTTCTTCAGTGGTGCATTTTTTCATTCGCAGATGCAGAATAGGTTTACCCTCTTGCTAGAGCTGTTTCACAGCTTCTGCCTCTCCTTTTAGGCCTGCCTGACAATATGAATACAACTTTATCATCAGCTATAGCAATAAGAGGATGAGGATGTGGTCCTTTAGTGCAGTAAACTGTACTGCTCAAGTGTAAGGGGATGTGCTACAAACGAAAGGTAGCTTTGTCTCAGTCGGTCACAAGTTCTACTCCAACACATACTGACAAAAGGCTGCTGGAAAATTCCGTCTTTATGGGGAGGGGGTGGCTCATAAGAAAACATGTATTTTTGGCCATTCTAAGTCATCTGATTACAATTCAAAAACCAGGATGTGCGTTGCTGATAAATAGTTGCTTTAGCAGTGAACAGTCACATTGGTTCACTGGGTCTGCAAACTGCAAATGAGCTGGATTTGTTGCGAACCCATGTTTGACCCAGAGCCGAAGCTCATCCCTTTTAAAGTGCATGTCCTGTGACTTTTGACATATGTGCATATCTCAGGATCACTAACAATGTGGAAAAACACACTGTTGTCCAAGAATTTTTAAACCAGCCAGTAACCCTTGCCCCTGACAGCGGGGTCCTGAGGACTAAAATAGTTTACTTTATTTCATTGGACTATTGTTTGACTTTTCAAATTTATGTCTGTAAGCATTAAAGAAGCATTAGACATTTTCACAATCTGAATAATTAAAAAAAAAAATTGTTGATAATTGTGTATTTCTTAGTGAAAAATATCATGTATTTTATACAAACATGTGGTAAATTTAATTAAGGATAATTTTGGGAAAATCTGTAAAAAAAACAAACAGTAACGACTACCAATTATTACAACAGGAACATTCAAAGATCAAGCTGACAAAACTGGGTAAAAACACAAAATTATGACAACAAACAGATTCAAGGCTTTTTTTGTTTGTTGCTTTTAAACACAATGTTACTGGACATAACAAATCTATCTTTATGTCTAAATAATTACATTGGCAACAGAGTATGCTGCTCTGTAAGTATATCTCAGTAATCTCAGTAATCATTTTTAGAAATAACTTTTATCTGGGGTAAATTGGGTTAATCTCCTGTACTATGTCTTGATAACCATAAAAAATGCTGCTTCCCAATGTAAGGGCTGCAAGATCACCCTTACTTAGATTGTTATCCAGGTAAGATAAGCAATAATAAAGAAAAGATAAGAAATATAGAATATTTTAATAAAAACACTTAATGTTGCAAGTCTGCAGTCTGTACTTTTAGTATTAGTGTACCACAATCCTGCTTCCTGTCTATGATCCTGACTTCATATCTCCTCATTAGTCACACAATAGCTCACGGTTTCTGAATATTTATGAGGAGATAAAATTATCCACTTTTGCATTCTGTTATATTTTTTGCTGTACAGTATTTGTCCACATATTTATTTTACCTTAATTCTGCTCTTTATGTTTGTTTCCAGTTCATGTATTTGGCAGTGAGATACAGTTATTAGGAGAAGAAAGACCCTTTGCTTGGTATTTGGCACCTTTTGCTCCACTGGCTGACATGCATGGGTCATTTGTTTCACCTCCTTAGGGGGGTGACTCTGGACACAATTTGGCTTTGGGTTTCTGGCTTTGATCCGCTGGTTTTCTTCCACCTTGGAGCGTGGACGGCAGCCACATATGCATCGGTGGTGGACGTGACCCCGCCTCTGGACGGGCTTGCGGCGCGCATCATTGCTCCGAGGGAATCAGTGGGGATGTTCCAGGGTGGAAGTTTGACATTTCCATTAAGCATGGTCAAAGGTATGTTGTTATCTTACTCTTTATACAGGACTTATTTGTTTGAACTATTGCTGAATACGTTTGGTGCAATTCAAGCGTTTCTGTCCGCACATATGTTACCTTCAGTGATTTGATTTTATACCTTTGGCTTATTTATACAGTTTTGATGGCTCACCATTAGCAGGAGCTTTATGCTCCATATCTAGTCCTTGTAGTGAAGCACTTGTTGCCATGTGTTCTTTGATTGTGCTGATTCCATTCCAGGGTTGAATTTGTGCTTCCCTACCTATCCTATCTACCATCACTACCATCTCTTTTAGGGATAAGCCTTATGTTTGAGTTGAAAATGAGTTTGACTCGAACATTGGCTGTTCTCCCCCATTCGTAGAACAGCAAACAATTTGGGGTGTTCGGGCAAATTCGAAAAGCCACGGAACACCCTTTAAAAGTCTATGGGAGAAATCTAAAGTGCTTATTCTAAAGGTTAATATGCAAGTTATTGTCATGAAAAGTGTTTGGGGTATCAATGCAAAAAACGTTTTAAAAATTTCATTTTTTTTCATGAGCAGTGAATTTAATAATGCTTAAAGTGAAACAATAAAAGTGAAATATTCCTTTAAATTTCGTACCCAAATTTCGGACCCAACAATTAATTATAGCCGCGAGTAGTTTTAAATTACTTTTTTTCCTTTAGAAATGTCATTTTGTGCAGAGACTGTTATAAACACGGGAAACATGCGCTACTTTACAGGCATACTATAGACACCCCCAGGGACGAAATTTAAAGGAATATTTTACTTTTATTTTTTTACATTAAGCATTATTAAAATCATAATCATGCTCCTGAAAAAATGTCTGGTTTTAAAACTTTTTTTTGCATTGATACATGTCCTATGGGGAAGGATCCGTGTCCTCAAACACTTTTTAGGACAATAACTTGCATATTAGCCTTTAAAATTTGCACTTTTGATTTTTGACGTTTGGGTCCCATAGACTTTAACAGTGTTCGAATGTTCACGTAAACTTTCGGTCCGTTCGCATTTTCTGCCGTGAACCGAACCCAATTTTTTATGTTCGTGTCCCATAGACTTTAACGGTGTTCACGTGTTCGAACAAATTTTTTGCCTGTTCGCATGTTCTGCTGCGAACCGAACCGGGGGGTGATCGGCTCATCCCTAATCTCTTTCCTTAGACACATGCACTATTGTATGTGTGACTTTGTAAGTACAGCTATATTATCTATATCATATATAGATAACTGTATCTAATACATTTATTGCTATCTTTTTGAACTTTTTGTAAACTGTTTATAAAATAATAATAATGTATATTTTTGCATTTTTTGCATTGTAGAAATCTTGCACTCATTTCACATAAAAAACCTCTGAAGAAGGACTGTAATTTGTCCATATTATGTAAGGTGTCTACACCAGTATCCATCACCACTAGCCCCCCTATCCCCAGGGCAGTGTATTCACATACAGTTGCAAAATTGGGTACCATGCACTTTGTTTTTATTTGAAATCGCCATTGTTCTTATATATATATATATATATATATATATATATATATATATATATATATATATATATATATATGGCTATTTGTACTTTTTTTTATATACAGTACATACTTAGTCTGTCTATAATAGATCCAATAGGGGTTCCAACTGTGCCTTGTGCACCAGGTTTTCCATTTGTTTGCTTGGTATTTGATGACACTGTCTAGGAACCTATTTGTGTAAATCATCTAAACAAGAGGTAAAAGTGCTGCTATCCCAAAATCCCATATGAGTAGGATGAGATCCAGACACCTGTGCCCAGACTCACATGGTACTTGCCGTTTGGTAGTTCACTGAAGAAGTAAGAGTCCGGCACCAAACCATCTTGAAATTGAAGGAATGATTTTATTTCTCCTTTAAAACATAAAAAGGAAATCAATTCTTTGTAAAAGATTGATTAACCACTTGACAACCGGCCCATTGCCAAAATACGTCCTGTTTTTAAAGATGGATATCTCGGTAACGGCAGCAGCTGCTGCCACAACCGAGGTATCGATCTTTAGTGGCAACGGTCCTGTAAACGATAACGGCGGTCTCCGCTGCGAGATCGCCGTTATCGGTGGCGGGAGAGGGGCCCCCCGTCCCGCCGCTCTCCCGCGCCCTCCGCCGCTTACCGGAGCCGTCGGTAGCGGCGGAGGCGATCGGGACCGTTCGGCAGCTGACTGGGGACGAGACTGAAGGAAAAATCTCCTTCGCCCGTCCCCATACCTCTGCTGGGCGGAAGTGACGTCAAAACGTCAGTCCCGCCCAGCCTCTTAAAGAAATTTTTTTTTTTTTGTCATTTGAAAAAATGACAGTTTCAAATTTTTTTTTTTGCATTTAAGCCTAAATATGAGATCTGAGGTCTTTTTGACCCCAGATCTCATATTTAAGAGGACCTGTCATGCTTTTTTCTATTACAAGGGATGTTTACATTCCTTGTAATAGGAATAAAAGTGATAATTTTTTTTTTATTATTTCAGTGTAAAAAATTATAAAAAAAATAAAAATAAATAAGAAAACAAAAAATTTTTTTTTAAAAACGCCCCGTCCCGACAAGCTCGCCCACAGAAGCGAACGCATATGCGAGTAGCGCCCGCATATGAAAACGGTGTTCAAACCACACAAGTGAGGTATCGCCGCGATCGTTATTGCGAGAGAAATAATTCTAGCCCTAGACCTACTCTGTCACTCAAAAAATGCAACCTGTAGAATTTTTTAAACGTCGCCTATCGAGATTTTTAAGGATAAAAGTTTGACGCCATGCCACGAGCGGGCGCAATTTTTAACCGTGTCATGTTGGGTATCATTTTACTCGGCGTAACATTATCTTTCACAATATATAAAACAATTGGGCAAAAATTATTGTTGTCTTATTTTTTTATTCAAAAAAGTGATTTTTTCCCAAAAAAAGTGCGCTTGTAAGACCGCTGCGCAAATACGGTGTGACAAAAAGTATTGCAATGACTGCCATTTTATTCCCTAGGATGTCTGCTAAAAAAAAATATATAATGTTTGTGGGTTCTGATTAATTTTCTAGCAAAAAAATTGTGATTTTTACATGAAGGAGAGAAGTGCCAAAATAGGCCTGGTGATTAAGTGGTTAATTTCAGCCTCTTGTTGAGGCCTTAGTCATTATTATTATTTGTGTAAATCACCTCACAGTAAGTTTGTGCCAATTGAACGCCATGTACAATAGTGATATTACGTACACTCTTAGGCCCCGTACACACGACCGAGTTTCTTGGCAGAATTCAGCCAGAAAATCGATCGGAGCTGAATTCTGCCGAGAAACCCGGCCGTGTGTACACTTTCGGCCGAGGAAGCCGACGAGTTCCTCGTCGAGCCAAATAGAGAACATGTTCTCTATTTCCTCGTTGTTCAATGGGGAAAGTTGGCTCGCCAATATCCTCTGCGGCTTCACACAGAACTCGACGAGCAAAACTATGAGTTTTGCCCGTCGAGTTCCTCGGACGTGTGTACGGGGCCTTACACATGACAGGACACCAGCACCCTTTGAGTCTGGTTTAGCTTTTAAGAAGCCACTGACTTCTCATACTACAGCATGTTGTACAAGGGTGCTTGTAAAGTTTGTATGCATATTTAATTTTGTGCTTACGCATATCAAACATACACTATATTACAAAAAGTATTGGGATGCCTGCCTTTACACGCACATGAACTTTATTGACATCCCAGTCTTAGTCTGTAGGGTTTATTATTGAGTTGGCCCACCCATTGCTGCTATAAAAGCTTAAATTCTTCTGGAAAGGCTGTCCACAAGGTTTAGGAGTGTGGGGATGTTTGACCATTTTTCCAGAAGCGCATTTGTGAGGTCAGGCACTGAAGAGAATTCCTGGCTCACAGTGTCCGCTCTAATTCATCCAAAAGGTGTTTTATAGGGTTGAAGTCAGGTCTCTATGGTTTTGGTGAGTGAGTGAGTAACTTGTATAGCGCTACAAATGCAAACTAAATCGCCTCAAGTTGCTTTTTGCATCCAATGTCGCCCTGTTTGGTAGAGGGGGGATTATGGTGTGGGGTTGTTTTTCAGAGGTTTGGCTTGGCCCCTTAGTTCCAGTGAAGGGAACTCTTAAGGCGTCATACCAAGACATTTTGGACAATTTCATGCTTGTGGCACAAACATTGTCCTTAAAGACATGGATGATTGGGTTTGGGGAGGAGGAAATTAACTGGCCTGCACAGATTCCAGACCTCAACATGATAGATACCCCTTGGGATGAATTAGAGCAAAGACTGCAAGCCAGGCCATCTCGTCCACAGCAGTGCCTGACCTCTTAAATGTGCTTCTGGAAGAATGGTCAAACATTCCCAGGTTTTTAAGAGAACAAACCTTAAAGACATGGGAAGAGTTTAGAACCTCTGCAATATTATCTAAATATAAAGAACAACTATAGAGCCCCCCCTCCCTTCCCTTTTTCCTTTCCCTTTTTTTGTTGTTGTGTTGGGTTTATGTGGGTTGAACTTGTTTAACCAGTTCCGGACCACCGCATGTACATATACGTCGGCAGAATGGCACGTACAGGCACATTGGCGTACCTGTACGTCCCTGCCTAGACGTGGGTCGGGGGTCCGATCGGACCCCCCCCCCGGTACTTGCGGCGGTCCCGGTGGCTCTGGGAGCGATCCGGGATGAGGGGGTGGCGGTTCGTTTTTGTCCGCCCCCTCGCAATCGCTCCCCAGCCAATCCGCCTCCTCCCCCGCCCTCCTCTGCCTGCACTGTAAACACAGGCAGAGGAGGAAGTGATGTCACCGCTCCTCCCGCCGGTATTTTCGTCCGGCGGAGGAGCGGAGACATCACAACAGTGAGTATACAAGCACTACACTGACACACAGACACATGGACACACCAATTCCCCCCAGTCACCCCCCGATCACCCCCCCATCCCCCCTGTCACACTGTCACTAAATAGCAGTGATCATTTACTGATCACTGCATTTAGTGTCAGTGTGACAGGCAGTTAGTGTCAGGCAGTTAGTGTTAGGTCCAGGGTAGCCCCTACCCCCCCAATAAAGGTTTTAACCCCTTGATCACCCCCTAGTTAACCCTTTCACCCCCCTTTTGCCAGCGTCACTAAGCGATCGTTTTTCTGATCGCTGTATTAGTGTCGCTCGTGCCACTAGGTAGCTGATTCTTTTTTTGAGGTTCGCCGCCATGTTTTTATAGCGTTAGGTACCCCCATACATTTTCTAATAAAGGTTTTAACCCCTGATTGCCCCTAGAGTTAACCCTTTCACCCCCTATTGCCAGGGTCACTAAGCGATCGTTTTTCTGATCGCTGTATTAGTGTCGCTGGTGCCGCTAGGTAGCTAGTTAGTTCCAGTAACACTTACACCCACGCGCAAAGCATACTCCCCCATATGTGGAATTACACCCCAAAATACATTCTTCTGCTTCTCCTGAGTACGGGGATACCACATGTGTGAGACTTTTTGGGAGCCTAGCTGCGTACGGGACCCCAAAAACCAATCACCGCCTTCACGCTTGGTAAGGGTGTAAATTTTTGATTTCACTCCTCACTACCTATCACAGTTTCGAAGGCCATAAAATGCCAAAATAGCACAAAACCCCCCCAAATGACCCCATTTTGGAAAGTAGACACCCCAAGCTATTTGCTGAGAGGGATGTCGAGTCCATGGAACATTTTATATTTTGACACAAGTTGCGGGAATATGATAAACTGATTTCTTTTTGCACAAAGTTGTCACTAAATGATATATTGCTCACACATACCATGGTTATATGTGGAATTGCACCCCAAAATACATTTTGCTGCTTCTCCTGAGTACGGGGATACCACATGTGTGGGACTTTTTGGGAGCCTAGCCGCGTACAGGGCCCCGAAAACCAAGCACCGCCTTCAAGATTTCTAAGGGCATAAATTTTTGATTTCACTCCTCACTACCTATCATAGTTTTGAAGGCCATAAAATGCCAAGATGGCACACAACCCCCCCAAATGACCATATTTTGGAAAGAAGACACCCAAAGCTATTTGCTGAGAGGCATGTTGAGTCCATGGAATATTAATTTTTTTTGCCCCAAGTGATTGAATATAGACAAAAAAAAATAAAAAATAAATTACAAAACGTTGACACTAAATGATATATTTCTCACACATGCCATGGTTATATGTGGAATTGCACCCCAAAATACAGTCTGCTGCTTCTCCTGAGTACTGCTTCTCCTGAGTATTTATGTCCTTAGAAATCTTGAAGGTGGTGATTGGATTTCGGGGTCCCGTACGCGGCTAAGCTCCCAAAAAGTCCCACACATGTGGTATCCCCGTACTCAAGAGAAGCAGCAGAATGTATTTTGGGGTGCAATTCCACATATAACAATGGCATGTGTGAGAAATATATCATTTAGTGACAACGTTTTGTAATTATTTTTTTTTGGGGTCAATATTTAATCACTTGGGGCAAAAAAATTAAATATTCCATGGACTCAACATGCCTCTCAGAAAATAGCTTGGGGTGTCTTCTTTCCAAAATGGGGTCATTTGGGGGGGTTGTGTGCCATCTTGGCATTTTATGGCCTTCAAAACTATGATAGGTAGTGAGGAGTGAAATAAAAAATGTATGCCCTTAGAAATCTTGAAGGCGGTGCTTGGTTTTTGGGGCCCTGTACACGGCTAGGCTCCCAAAAAGTCCCACACATGTGGTATCCCTGTACTCAGGAGAAGCAGCAGAATGTATTTTGGGGTGCAATTCCACATATAACCATGGCATGTGTGAGAAATATATAATTTAGTGACAACTTTGTGCAAAAAAAAATCAGTTTGTCATATTCCTGCAACTTGTGTCAAAATATAAAATATTCCATGGACTCGACATGCCTCTCAGCAAATAGCTTGGGGTGTCTACTTTCCAAAATGGGGTAATTTGGGGGGGTTTTGTGCTATTTTGACATTTTATGGCCTTCGAAACTGTGATAGGTAGTGAGGAGTGAAATCGAAAATTTGCGCCCTTAGAAATGCTGAAGGCGGTGCTTGGGTTTCGGGGTCCCGTACGTGGCTAGGCTCCCAAAAAGTCCCAAACATGTGGTATCCCCGTACTCAGAAGAAGCAGCAGAATGTATTTTGGGGTGAAATTCCACATATAACCATGGCATGTGTGAGAAATATATAATTTAGTGACAACTTTGTGCAAAAAAAATCAGTTTGTCATATTCCCGCAACTTGTGTCAAAATATAAAATATTCCATGGACTCGACATGCCTCTCAGCAAATAGCTTGGGGTGTCTACTTTCCAAAATGGGGTCATTTGGGGGGGTTTTGTGCTATTTTGGCATTTTATGGCCTTCGAAACTGTGATAGGTAGTGAGGAGTGAAATCGAAAATTTGCGCCCTTAGAAATGCTGAAGGCGGTGCTTGGTTTTCGGGGTCCCGTACGTGGCTAGGCTCCCAAAAAGTCCCAAACATGTGGTATCCCCGTACTCAGAAGAAGCAGCAGAATGTATTTTGGGGTGCAATTCCACATATAACCATGGCATGTGTGAGCAATATATAATTTAGTGACAACTTTTTGTAATTTTTTTTTTTTTTGTCATTATTCAATCACTTGGGACAAAAAAAAAATATTCAATGGACTCAACATGCCTCTCAGCAGTTTCCTTGGGGTGTCTTCTTTTCAAAATTGGGTCATTTGGGGGGGGGTTTTGTACTGCCCTGCCATTTTAGCACCTCAAGAAATGAGATAGGCAGTCATAAAATAAAAGCTGTGTAAATTCCAGAAAATGTACCCTAGTTTGTAGACGCTATAATTTTTGCGAAAACCAAAAAATATACGCTTATTGCGATTTTTTTTACTAAAGACATGTGGCTGAATACATTTTGGCCTAAATGTTTGACTAAAATTTAGTTTATTCGATATTTTTTACTTTTTGTTAGAAGAAAAATCATTTTTTATCAAAAATTTCTGTCTTTTTCCGTTTATGTCGCAAAAAATAAAAATCGCAGAGGCAATCAAATACCATCAAAAGAAAGCTCTATTTGTGGGAAGAAAAGGACGCAAATTTCGTTTCGGTACAACCTTGCATGACCGCGCAATTACCAGTTAAAGCAGCGCAGTGCCAAATTGTAAAAACACCTTGGGTCTTTAGGCAGCATATTGGTCCGGTCCTTAAGTGGTTAAAATAAATTTGGATAAAAGATAATTTTGGGCGGAAGATAGAATCTTGGCTTATCAAATGGACTGTAGAGTGATATAAGCAAAGATTTGTATAATGTATATAGATTGCTGTATCCATAGGATATCCAACATTTTCTTTTATGTAAATGTTGTCTAAAATTAAAAAATGTATAAAATAAAAATGATGCAATAATAATAACCCCACAACATAATTGCACCCCCCCACCCATTGATTTGGTGTGTTTGATTTGGTGTGTTTGATGGCATGGCACAGTGACTGCGTTTTATGGCATGGCACAGTGGTGACAATTGATGGCACAGTGGCTGCGTTTGATGTCATGGCACAGTGGCTGCGTTTGATGGCATGGCACAGTGGTGACAATTGATGGCACAGTGGCTGCATTTGATGGGCCCAGTGGCTGCATTTGATGGGCACAATGGCTGAATTTGATGGGCACAGTGAGGCTGCAATTTTTTTTTTCCGTTTGCGCCCCCCCAAAAATTTGAGCACCAGCCGCCACTGCTATTGCAGATTCAGTCTTCCCAGCCTGGTGCAGGTCTACAATTTTGTTTCTGGTGTCCTTCGACAGCTCTTTTGTCTTCACCATAGTGGAGTTTGGAGTGTGACTGTTTGAGGTTGTGGACAGGTGTCTTTTATACTGATAACAAGTTCAAACAGGTGCAATTAATACAGGTAATGAGTGGAGGACAGAGGAGCCTCTTAAGAAGATACAGGTCTGTGAGAGCCAGAAATCTTGCTTGTTTGTAGGTGACCAATAGGGATGAGCCGAACACTCCCCTTGTTCGGTTCGCACCAGAACCTTCGAACGGACCGAACGTTCACGCAAACTTTTAGAACCCCATTGAAGTCTATGGGACTCGAACGTTCGAATTCAAAAGTGCTCATTTTAAAGGCTAATATGCAAGTTATTGTCGGAAAACGGGTTTGAGAACCCGGGTCTTGCCCCAGAGAACATGAGCAGTGATTTTAATGATGCTTAAAGTGAAAAAAAAAATTAAAAATTCCTTTAACCACTTAAGCCCCGGACCAATACGCTGTCTAAAGACCCAAGGTGTTTTTACAATTTGGCAATGCGCTGCTTTAACTGGTAATTGCGCGGTCATGCAATGTTGTACCGAAACGAAACTTGCGTCCTTTTCTTCCCACAAATAGAGCTTTATTTTGATGGTATTTGATCGCCTCTGCGATTTTTATTTTTTGCGATATAAACGCAAAAAGACCGTAAATTTTGAAAAAAAATGATTTTTCTTATAACAAAAAGTAAAAAAAATCGAATAAACTAAATTTTAGTCAAACATTTAGGCCAAAATGTATTCAGCCACATGTCTTTAGTAAAAAAAATCGCAATAAGCGTATATTTATTGGTTTTCGCAAAAGTTATAGCGTCTACAAACTAGGGTACATTTTCTGGAATTTACACAGCTTTTATTTTATGACTGCCTATCTCATTTCTTGAGGTGCTAAAATGGCAGGGCAGTACAAAACCCCCCCAAATGACCCCATTTTGGAAAGTAGACACCCCAAGGAAACTGCTGAGAGGCATGTTGAGTCCATTGAATATTTAATTTTTTTGTCCCAAGTGATTGAATAATGACGAAAAAAAAAAAAAAAAAATGTTTACAAAAAGTTGTCACTAAATGATATATTTCTCACACATGCCATGGTTATATGTGGAATTGCACCCCAAAATACATTCTGCTGCTTCTCCTGAGTACGGGGATACCACATGTGTGGGACTTTTTGGGAGCCTAGCCGCATACGGGGCCCCAAAACCCAAGCACCGCCTTCAGCATTTCTAAGGGCACAAATTTTTGATTTCACTCCTCACTACCTATCAAGGTTTCGAAGGCCATAAAATGCCAAAATAGCAAAAAAAAAAACCAAATGACCCCATTTTGGAAAGTAGACACCCTAAGCTATTTGCTGAGAGGCATGTCGAGTCCATGGAATATTTTATATTTTGACACAAGTTGCGGGAATATGACAAACTGATTTTTTTTTGCACAAAGTTGTCACTAAATGATATATTGCTCACACATGCCATAGTTATATGTGGAATTGCACCCCAAAATACATTCTGCTGCTTCTCCCGAGTACGGGGATACCACATATGTGGGACTTTTTGTGAGCCTAGCCGCATACGGGGCCCCGAAAACAAAGCACCGCCTTCAAGATTTCTAAGGGCATACATTTTTGATTTCACTCCTCACTACCTATCACTACCTATCACAGTTTTGAAGGCCATAAAATGCCAAGATGTCACACAACCCCCCCAAATGACCCCATTTTGGAAAGAAGACACCCCAAGCTATTTGCTGAGAGGCATGTTGAGTCCATGGAATATTTAATTTTATGGCCCCAAGTGATTAAATAATGACCAAAAAAAAAAAAAAAAAAAATTTTTACAAAACGTTGTCACTAAATGATATATTTCTCACATATGCCATGGGCATATGTGGAATTGCACCCCAAAATACATTCTGCTGCTTCTCCTGAGTACGGGGATACCACATGTGTGGGACTTTTTGGGAGCCTAGCCGCGTACGGGACCCCGAAAACCAATCACCGCCTTCAGGATTTCTAAGGGCATAAATTTTTGATTTCACTCCTCACTACCTATCACAGTTTCGAAGGCAATAAAATGCCAAAACAGCACAAAACCCCCCCAAATGACCCCATTTTGGAAAGTAGACACCCCAAGCTATTTGCTGAGAGGCATGTTGAGTCCATGGAATATTTAATTTTTTTGCCCCAAGTCACTGAATAATGACCAAAAAAAAAAAAATACAAAACGTTGTCACTAAATTATATATTTCTCACACATGCCACGGTTATATGTGGAATTGCACCCCAAAATACATTCTGCTGCTTCTCCTGAGTACGGGGATACCACATGTGTGGGACTTTTTGGGAGCCTAGCCGCGTACGGGACCCCGAAAACCAATCACCGCCTTCAGGATTTCTAAGGGCATAAATTTTTGATTTCACTCCTCACTACCTATCACAGTTTCGAAGGCAATAAAATGCCAAAACAGCACAAAACCCCCCCAAATGACCCCATTTTGGAAAGTAGACACCCCAAGCTATTTGCTGAGAGGCATGTTGAGTCCATGGAATATTTAATTTTTTTGCCCCAAGTCACTGAATAATGACCAAAAAAAAAAAATACAAAACGTTGTCACTAAATGATATATTTCTCACACATGCCACGGTTATATGTGGAATTGCACCCCAAAATACATTCTGCTGCTTCTCCTGAGTACGGGGATACCACATGTGTGGGACTTTTTGGGAGCCTAGCCGCGTACGGGGCCCCGAAAACCAAGCACTGCCTTCAAGATTTGTGTGAGTGAAATCAAAAATTTATGTCCTTAGAAATCTTGAAGGCGGTGCTTGGTTTTCGGGGTCTCATACGCGGCTAGGCTCCCAAAAAGTCCCACACATGTGGTATCCCCGTACTCAGGAGAAGTAGCAGAATGTATTTTGGGGTGCAATTCCACATATAACCATGGCATGTGTGAGAAATATATCATTTAGTGACAATGTTTTGTACATTTTTTTATTTTAATTTTTTTTGGTCATGATTCAATCACTTGGGGCAAAAAAATTAAATATTCCATGGACTCAACATGCCTCTCAGCAAATAGCTTGGGGTGTCTACTTTCCAAAATGGGGTCATTTGGGGGTTTTTTGTGCTATTTTGGCATTTTATGGCCTTCGAAACTGTGATAGGTAGTGAGGAGTGAAATCAAAAATTTGCGCCCTTAGAAATGCTGAAGGCGGTGCTTGGTTTTCGGGGTCCCGTACGCGGCTAGGCTCCCAAAAAGTCCCAAACATGTGGTATCCCCGTACTCAGGAGAAGCAGCAGAATGTATTTTAGGGTGCAACTCCACATATAACCATGGCATGTGTGAGCAATATATCATTTAGTGACACATTTTTCTTTTTTTTTTTTTTTTCTCATTATTCAATCACTTTGGACAAAAAAAAAAAAATCAATGGACTCAACATGCCTCTCAGCAGTTTCCTTGGGGTGTCTTCTTTCCAAAATGGGGTCATTTGGGGTTTTTTTGTGCTATTTTGGCATTTTATGGCCTTCGAAACTGTGATAGGTAGTGAGGAGTGAAATCAAAAATTTACACCCTTAGAAAGCCTGAAGGCGGTGATTGGTTTTTGGGGTCCCGTACGCGGCTAGGCTCCCAAAAAGTCTCACACATGTGGTATCCCCGTACTCAGGAGAAGCAGCAGAATGCATTTTGGGGTGTAATTCCACATATGCCCATGGCATGTTTGAGCAATATATCATTTAGTGACAACTTTGCGCAAAAAAATATATATATATATATATATATATTTATATTTCCCGCAACTTGGGTCAAAATCTAAAATATTCCATGGACTTAAGATGCCTCTCAGCAAATAGCTTGGGGTGTCTACTTTCCAAAATGGGGTCATTTGGGGGGGTTTTCAATTGTCCTGGCATTTTATGCACAACAATTAGAAGCTTATGTCACACATCACCCACTCTTCTAACCACTTGAAGAAAAAGCCCTTTCTGACACTGTTTGTTTACATAAAAACATATTATTTTTTTGCAAGAAAGTAAAGTTGAACCCCCAAACATTATATATTTTTTTAAAGCAAAGGCCCTACAGATTAAAATGGTGGGTGTTGCAAAAAAAATTTCCACACAGTATTTGCGCAGCGTTTTTTCAAACGCATTTTTTGGGGAAAAAATACACTTTTTTTTATTTTAAAGCACTAAAACACACTATATTGCCCAAATTATTGATGAAATAAAAATTATGATCTTAGGCCGAGTACATGGATACCAAACACGACATACTTTAAAATTGCGCACAAACGCGCAGTGGCGACAAACTACATACATTTTTAAAAGCCTTTAAAAGCCTTTACAGGTTACCAAATTAGATTTACAGAGTAGGTCTACTGCTAAAATGACTGCCCTCGATCTGCCCTTCGCGGTGATACCTCACATGCATGGTGCAATTGCTGTTTACATATGACTCCAGACCGACGCTTGCGTTCGTCTTTGCGCAAGAGCAGGGGGGGACAGGGATGCTTTTTTTTATTTTTTTATTTTTTTATATATTTATTTCGCTTTTTTTATTTTATTTGTTAACTGTTCCTTCCATTTATTTATTTTTTTACCATTTTTATTGTTATCTCAGGGAATGTAAATATCCCTTATGATAGCAATAGTTAGTGACAGGTACTCTTTTTTTTTTTTAAATGGGGTCTATTAGACCCTAGATCTTTCCTCTGCCCTCAAAGCATCTGACCACACCAAGATCGGTGTGATAAAATGCTTTCCCATATTCTCAATGGCGCCGTTTATATCTGGGGGGGGGGACATTCCCTCCCACTGAATGTAAAAGCAGTCTAGAGGCTAATTAGCCGCTAGGACTGCTTTTACATGAAAGCCGACCGCTGGCTGAAAAGAATGATACCAAGATGATGCCTAAACCCGCAGGCATCATTCTGGTATAACCATTCAAAGTCCTGCAACATACCAGTACGTTGATGGTTCTTGTTGGACATGTATTGTAATCTTTTTTTTTTCATGCAGTCTGTTGACTGAACAAAAAAAAGATTGATCGGTGGGTATGCCCACCATTAGAATACCTCCCTTCATCCACCCACTTCTAATGATGGGCATACATGCACCATTTATATATGCCGAAGCATGGGGGCATCCTCCCGCAAAAAAGTTATGCCGCGTACGGTCGGACTTTTCTATGCCGCGTACACACGGTCGGACTTTTCTATGCCGTGTACACATGGTCAGACTTTTCCACAGGAAAGCCTCCGTAGGAATGTCAACCGTATGTACGTGGCATTAGGAGCAAAATCGCTCCTCCGCCCCTAATGCCCCCATGCTCCGGCATATATGCTCTTTTTTGAACTGTAGTGGTGAAATCACCTCCTACAGCATTGGAGTCGCGGCTTTATATATCGTGGGAGCAAACGCTGTTGCTGTCACGCTAAATAAATCCGCACTGCAACTGAATGGCGTACCTGCTAAGCAAATGATGGTTAACATTAAAACAAAGTAACATTCCAGTATAACAGTAAGATCATACCATACCTGCAAAGCAAATACCTATAAAAAAACATAGTAAAAAATAAAACATTTTTTAACGCAACCTGTGCCTAAAATATATATATGCCAAAGCATGGGGGCATCCTCCCGCAAAAAAGTTATGCCGCGTACGGTCGGACTTTTCTATGCCGCGTACACACGGTCGGACTTTTCTATGCCGTGTACACATGGTCAGACTTTTCCACGGGAAAGCCTCCGTAGGAATGTCAACCGTATGTACGCGGCATTAGGAGCAAAATCGCTCCTCCGCCCCTGCTGCCCGCATGCTTCGGCATATATGCTCTTTTTTTTAACTGTGGTGGTGAAATCACCTCCTACAGCACTGGAGTCGCGGCTTTATATATCGTGGGAGCAAACGCTGTTGCTGTCAAGATAAATAAGTCCGCGCAACAGCTGAATGGCGTACCTGAAAACAGTAAAATAAATTACATACCTGAAAAGCAAGCATGAAAAAACATAACAACAATAAAACTTTGCAGAATAGAATACAGTAAAAAAGAGCAGAACAATAGAGAGAGAATAGAGAGGGAGAGAACAATAAAACGACAACTATTTTTGGTTTTTTTATTTTATATTTTTTTGTGTGTTTTTATTTTTTACTTTTTTTTTTTTTTTTTTTAACACTTTTTTTTGTAACTGTGAACTGTAACTTCAACTTTTCGGTTCCAGGTTTGGGTCTCTCAAAATGCGATGGCATCTTGGGAGACCCTGTGTGAGTGTGCCTAGCCTGTGAAATGTTTCACCCTACACTAATAATTAACGTGTGTGTGGAAGCGTTCAAAACATTCACCAATACAAAGACCAGGATTGCCAGGACATTTGGGACAAAAATAACGGGTGTCACGCCTAAATCCGCGCTTGGTACAGACACGACATTTTCTTTGGGGGGCTCGTTGGGTAGGGGTACTCGGGAGGACATAAGAAAAATGCCTCTCATGCAGTCGGCTTACTGCATTTGGTAGGAGATGGTGAGGTACAATACCGCCTGGATACAGGAGTTCTGTGATGATATCCCTCTGGAATTGAAGGAAGGATTCATTCCGTCCTGAAGCTCTGTATACGACATGAGCATTCAGTAGAGCCAATTGAAATAAATGTAGAGACACTTTTTTGTACCAGCGTCTCGTCTTACGGGCAATATGATACGGCGCCATTAACTGGTCGTTGAGGTCCACCCCTCCCATGTTTTGGTTATATTCGTGGACACAGAGGGGTTTCTCCACAACACCAGTCGCCGTACGAATTTGGACTGTCGTGTCTGCGTGAAGGGTGGTAAGAACGAAAACATTCCTATTGTCCCGCCACTTCACAGCGAGCAAATTTTTACATCTGCAGCAGGCTCTCGCCCCCGGCCTAACACGGGCATCTACAAGCCGCTGGGGGAAGCCCCGGCGATTAGGTCGCACGGTGCCACATGCTCCAATCTGTTGATCAAATAAGTGGCTAAAAAGTGGCACGCTGCTGTAAAAATTGTCCACATACAAATGGTACCCCTTTCCGAATAAGGGTGACACCAAGTCCCAAACAATCTTGCCAGCGCTCCCCATGTAATCTGGGCATCCTTCCGGCTCTACCTGACTATCTTTTCCCTCGTAAACCCTAAAGCTCCATGTGTAGCCTGTGGCCCTGTCACAGAGCTTATAGAGCTTGACCCCGTATCTGGAACGCTTGCTGGGAAGGTACTGTTTGAAAGACAAGCGGCCAGCAAATTTAATCAGGGACTCATCAACGCATACAACCTGCTGGGGATTAAACAAGGCTGCAAAACGTTCGTTGAAATGGTTTACGAGGGGCCGAATTTTGTAGAGCCGGTCAAATTCAGGGTCTCCACGTGGACGACAAAGTGCATTGTCACTGAAATGCAGGAACCGCAGGATCGCCTCGTATCGTCTCCTGGCCATGTGAGCAGAGAAAATGTACATATGGTCAATGGGATGTGTGGACCAATACATCCGCAATGACGGAAATTTGTGTATGCCCATGTTGAGGGTAAGGCCCAGAAAGGTCTTAAATTCGGAAACCTCGAGAGGTTTCCATTGTTTGGCAAGGCGAGACTGGGGGTTAGCGGCGATGTAAGTACCAGCATATAAATTAGTCTGGTCCACAATAGATCTATAGAGATCTTCCGTGAAATACAGCGAATAAAAATCAAGGGACGTAAAGTTCGCTGTATCCACCTGAATACCGGGTTGGCCAGTGAATGGGGGAAGTACAGGTGCTGTAGAAGTGGTGGGGACCCAATCAGGATAGGCAAATTCTACAGGAAGGGCACTATGGGCACGACGGGCCTGTCTCTGTCTTCTTCTTGGTGGCAGCGGGACACTACTTGTGCTTGCCACATCGCCAGCTTCAACTGCACTTATGGGACTCGCCACGTCACCAAGTGTTACTGCAGTGCTGGATAAACAACCAGGGTGTACTAGGCCGCTGGTGCTTGCCAATTCACCAGAAGGAATAGCGGCGCTAGTACTGGATCTCTGCTCCATACGAGGGTCCTGCGGTTCTTGCTGCTCAACAACATCAGAATGGGATCGGGTACGCCTGGCCTTAGCAGGGACCTCAACTTCGTCGTGCGAGCTATCTGACATGGAGCCGCTGTCGTAAATGGGTTCATATTCTGAGCCAGAATCTGTCAGATGCGTGACCTCCTCCTCTTCACTATCTGACATGCACATGAACTCCAAGGCCTGCTTGTCATTGTACCTTCGGTTTGCCATTTTGGACTCTAAATTTAGTGGTACAATGGTAAGGATTCACAGGTAAAAAAAGCACCTGACTATAGAAAAGCAAATGTAGAAAACGCTTCAAAAAAAACTGTAAGCGATCGCAGGGATCAGGCCTGTCTCTGCGAACGCTGCAGTTATGTGTCTTGTGTTTTGTAAGTGACAGTGATCGATCGATACTGCACTTGGGTGGGTTGGGCTGGGCAGAGGGGGAAAACGCAGGTGCTAGCGGGTATCTGGGCTGATTCCGCTAACAATGCGTTTTTGGGTACCCTAAACTGCTGGGTACGCTAGTATAGATCTGATCAGATCAGGTATCGATCCGTTCAGATCCTATACCACTAAGGGGGGTGTATGCTTAGCGAGTGGGTGTAAGCGGTACTGGCTCTAACCTAACGCTGCCTGGGGCGACGCAGACCCTGACTGGCGCTAAAATTAAATTTATATCACCCGCCGGGTGATCAGGGGGTTAAACCTATTGGGTTATATACGGCGGGTGCTCTGATGCTATAAACAGCAAACTAACCAACCAGCGTCAACCGTAACACTTATACGGTGATCACTGGTGAAAGGGTTAACTAGGGGGCAATCAGGGGGTTAAAACCTTTATTCGGTAATATATGGGGGTACCTAACGCTTTCTAAAAACCTGGTGGCGAACCTAAAATAACTAAATAACTAACTGGCTAACCACGTCACCAGTGACACTTATACAGTGATCAGTGGTGAAAGGGTTAACTCTAGGGGCAATCAGGGGTTAAAACCTTTATTTATGGGGGTACCTAACACTATATAAACCTGGCGGCGAACCTCAAAAAAAACTAACTGCCTAGCGGCAACAGTGACACTAATACAGCGATCAGAAACCGATCGCTTAGTGACACTGGCAATAGGGGTGAAAGGGTTAACTCTAGGGGCAATCAGGGGTTAAAACCTTTATTTATGGGGGTACCTAACGCTATATAAACCTGGCGGCGAACCTCAAAAAAAACTAACTGCCTAGCGGCAACAGTGACACTAATACAGCGATCAGAAACCGATCGCTTAGTGACACTGGCAATAGGGGTGAAAGGGTTAACTCTAGGGGCAATCAGGGGTTAAAACCTTTATTTATGGGGGTACCTAACGCTATATAAACCTGGCGGCGAACCTCAAAAAAAACGAACTGCCTAGCGGCAACAGTGACACTAATACAGCGATCAGAAACCGATCGCTTAGTGACACTGGCAATAGGGGTGAAAGGGTTAACTTTAGGGGCAATCAGGGGTTAAACGTTTATTGGGGGGGGGGGGTAGGGGGCTACCCTGGACCTAAAGGGGCCTAAACCTAACTGCCCTGACACTTTTTTCTGTCACACTGACACTAAAAGCAGTGATCAGAAAATAAATGATCACTGCAATCAGTGACACTGTGACAGGGGGTGATCTGGGGGTGCTGGGGGGGTGATCGGGGGGGGTTATGTGCCTATGTGTGCTGTGTCAGTGTGCTGTTGGTGCAACTCACAGTACTGACGTCTTCTCTCCTCTGGAACCGGACGAAAAGACCGCCAGAGGGGAGAAAACGTCACTTCCTCCCTGCCTGTGTTTACAGTTACACAGGCAGGGAGGGCTCAGGTGCAATCTGATTCGCCGAGGGAGATCGAGAGGGGACGGCTGGAAACCAATAGCCGCCCCCTCCTCCCGGACCTCCCGTACACCGTTCCCGGCCCTCGCATGTACCGGAGGGGGTCCCGATCGGACCCCCGAACCCAGGTAAGGCGGGGACGTACCTGTACGCCCATGTGCCTGTACGTGCCATATTGTGGACGTATATGTACATGCAGGGGTCGGGAAGTGGTTAACCACTTCAGCCCCGGACCATATTGCTGGTCAAAGACCAGGCCACTTTTTGCGATTCGCACTGCGTCACTTTAACTGACAATTGCGCGGTCGTGAAACGTGGCTCCCAAATAAAATTGGCGTCCTTTTTTCCCCACAAATAGAGCTTTCTTTTGGTGGTATTTGATCACCTCTGCTGTTTTTAGTTTTTGCGCTATAAACAAAAATAGAGCGACAATTTTGAAAAAAATGAATATTTTTTACTTTTTGCTGTAATAAATATCCCCCAAAAATATATATAAAAAAATGTTTTTTCCTCAGTTTAGGCCGATACGTATTCTTCTACATATTTTTCGTAAAAAAAATCGCAATAAGCGTTTACAAAATAGGGGATAGTTTTATGGCATTTTTATTAATATTTTTTTTTTACTAGTAATGGCGGTGGTCAGCGATTTTTATTGGTACTGCGACATTATGGCGGCCACTTCGGACACTTTTGACACATTTTTGGGACCATTGGCATTTTTATACCGATCAGTGCTATAAAAATGCATTGATTACTATAAAAATGCCACTGGCAGGGAAGGGGTTAACACTAGGGGGCGAGAAAGGGGTTAAGTATGTTCCCTGGGTGTGTTCTAACTGAAGGGGGGTGGACTGACTTGGGGAAATGACTGATCGCTGTTCATACATTGTATGAACAGACAATCAGGCATTTCTCCCACTGACAGGACCGGGAGCTGTGTGTTTATAGACACAGCTCCCAGTTCTCGCTCTGTAACGAGCGATCGCGGGTGCCCGGCGGTGATCGCGCCCGCTGTGCACGTGCCCATTGGCTGCTCAGCGAGATGACGTAATATTACGTTATCTCGGCCAGCAGAGCCGACCTGCCGCCATAAAACTGCGGCGGCTGGTCGGCAAGCGGTTAAATATCGTACCTGCTGGGTGTTACTATAAGAAAAAAGTAATTTAAAACTGCTTGCGGCTTTAATGTAATGTCTGCAATATGGATGAAAATCATTGAGAAAAATAGCATGGGTTTCCCCGCCCCCCTCCCCCCAGGTCATTACAAGCCCCTTTGGCCCTATATACTTTGAAAAGCAGTATACAGGCGTTGCAAACAAGACAGGGACTGTAGGTTTGTTGTTAAAGCGGTGGTTCCCCCTTAAAAACAACATTTTTTTATTCCACTGCCCCCCCACATTCCATCACGATTAAGGCTATCATTATTTTTTTCCTGCTGTACATACCTTAGTACAGCATCTTCACCCGTGCATCCGGGTTGCGAGTCCCGCAGGAGTGGGCGTTCCTCACATGATGTTGATTGACGTTTTGCCCAAAAACTAGCTCTCCCCCCGTCGCGTAAGCCGCGTCACGATTGGCGAAAGGAGCCGAACGGCGATGCGCATGCGCAGTATAGCGCCGACTCGCCGTTCGGCTCCTTTCGCCAACCGTGACGTGGCTTACGCGACGGGGGGAGAGCTCGTTTTTGAGCAAAACGTCAATCAACATCATGTGAGGAACGCCCACTCCCGCGGGACTCGCAACCCGGATGCACGGGTGAAGATGCTGTACTAAGGTATGTACAGCAGGAAAAAAAAATAATAGCCTTAATCGTGATGGAATGTGGGGGGGCAGTGGAATAAAAAAATGTTGTTTTTAAGGGGGAACCACCGCTTTAAGTATAATCTGTTTGTAATTTTGAACTGGTACTTTTTTAAAGTGTAGCTCCAGCCAAAAAATCTATTTTTTAAGCTTTTTGGAAAACATAGAGAAGGGTTATCACCCCTGTGACATTTGTTTTGCTGTCTGTGCGCATCTGTTCAGAAGATTGCATCTCACTTTCTGTCCCAATGACAAATGATTTTTTGAAAATGTGTTTTTTTTGGTGCCCCTCGGCCTCCTGACTGTGTTTGAAAGGTTCAACTTCACATCTATGCGATGCATCAGAGTATGTGCCTTGCTGCAGAACAGCCTATTAATTTGAGAATGAACTGCCTGCCACCCCTCAATAGCACCAAAATGCATGGGCCTTTTTTTATTTATTTTTTTAATGCCGCTGCACCAAAATGCATGGTGCTTTTGTTAGCATGCATTTTTATTTTTGTGATTTTTTATTTATTTACACACATTATATATATATATATATATATATAATGTGGGTGTAAATAAAAAATCACAGAAAATGCATGCTAACAAAAGCACCATGCATTTTTTTGAGAATCGTGAGAGAATCGTGATCTTCATTCTAAGCAAAAGAATCGTGATTCTCATTTTCCCCAGAATCGTGTTGCTCTACTGCCTTTAGAAATTAATATGAGAAACACCAGCAAATCTATTAACATAGCTTTAGGTGCACACTGTACAGAGGACACAGACAGTACACCACGTGAAAATACTGCAGCTAGCACAATCACCTGCCTGCCTGTCAGTAAATTAGGAAGAGCGGATCTAGCTAAACTCAATACAGTGTATAAATATATATACAACACCTGGGATGCATATATATCCTCTACACACTGTAACTCTGACTAGCCTGCCTGCCTGCCTGCTCTATCTAACTCCAAAAAATGACACTCTCTCTCTGTCTCTCTCTGTAAACCACCAACACACTACACAAGGCCGACTTCCAGGCAGCATTATATAGTGTGGGGCGTCTACTAAACCCCCATAGCCATAATTGGCCAGAGCCACCCTGGCTTTGGCCAATTATGGCTCTCCATTTTTTGCAAGCTGTGATTGGCCAAGCATGCGGGTCATAGTGCATGCTTGGCCAATCATTAGCCAGCAATGCACTGCGATGCCGCAGTGAATTATGGGCCGTGACACGCCACTCGAATTTGGTGCGAACGGCCCAAAACGTTCGTAATTCGACGAACGATCGAACATACGATGTTCGAGTCGAGATTAAAACAGTTTTTTTTGCTAGAAAATTACTTAAAACCCCCAAACATTATATATATTTTTTCTAACACCCTAGAGAATAACATGGTGGTCATTGCAATACTTTTTGTCACACCGTATTTGCGCAGCGGTCTTACAAGCGCACTTTAAAAAAAAATAATAATCTTGCAAACAAAAATCAAATATATAGCAATAGTATGTTTATGGCGGTACAGCTCTCAACATAGACAAGACTTTTTTTTAAATATCTGGATGCATAAGTTCCACATTTTCTTACCACAAACATTTTTATATTCAATCCTGGGGCAAAACCTACCAATTTTAGCAGAGAACCATGAAGGAAATGCAGATCTAATTAGAAAATTGGGAAAAGTTCAAATCTGAATACATTTTTTGTCTAAAAGCTCTGACATTAAGTGACAAGGTTATAATCACAAGGTAGAACAGAAGTAATTTTCCCACACATTTCCCATCCTCCACTTGACCCTTCATAGGAGCTGCACATAAACCAAGAGATCAAAAATCTGGGAAAGTCTGGGAAGTTTGGATGTATAAAATCATTAGTGATGTTGATGTGAGACAGCCACCAATTGTTCATTTTCTTGTATATCCTTATTAGGATAGAAATGTTTAATACAAATGCCCTATGTGTGGCCACTGGCTACAAAATATATAGTTTGTTATTATTGAACAAAAACAGCTGTCATGTATATTACAGACAACGATTCTCAAGGGAAGGACACAAAATCCCTTTTAGTACATTTTCATTTATTTATATTTTACTTTTCTGGTCTACAATAGGAATGTTTATCCACATTGTATACTAGATCTGCTAACACTGCCATGTTTTACAAATGTGCTCTTATGTTTCTATTACTTTTACTAGTTCTAACACTTGAAAATATACAAGAGCTTGCAAACTTGGGCACCAAGAGTTGATTTTTTGTTTTTGTCTTTTGTTTGCACTGGTCTTGCTAAAGAGCAAATTGGGCCAATGTTTGGCAGCTTCTGCACCGATTTCAGATTTTGCATTTAACAGAATTTTCAAACCTTTTGAAAGTTTAAGGGTAAGGCTGCTTATAAGAACAGATGACCAATGTCAAGTCATACTACACCTTTAGTATGCACCATTCGAGAATGCTGTATAGCTAAGAACCAGATTTCTTGTCTTAAAAAAGGAGGTATTTTCCAGGCAAGGCGAAGCTAGGATACATAGCGTATTTGAACAAGCTAATTGTGACGGTATCGGTATGATATCCCCGTCAAAGATTCCCTTCTTCCATAAGAACGTCACCCAATATTCCACTAGGAGGGATATTCCTGAGATCGCCCATTAAGCCACACATTAGTCCAGGCTTACTGCTAGAACAAGACAGAGTTTAATGTTATAACACACAGCTTATATGTCATTTCCAAAACTGTTACAATGACAAATCTCCGCCCCCCCCCTCACACTGGGGCTTCCATACAGATTATAGGCAGACACGATGGAGCCGAGTCTGAAAACACATTTTCTTTAGACAATGACATCAATGACGCTGAGTACTGAATACATTAACTAGACAACTCGACCCCTCATATAGAGAGATAATTACCACAATGAAGCAATCAGAATAATTAACACAAGCCACTTAAACACAGATCTCCTTCACACAACACAATAGATCAATTAACCTTTAGAAATAGTGAGGGGACATTAGCACTTCAATAACCGGATGGTAATCACAATGGCAAGCAGGGAGCATTAAACTGAGACATATAGGCAAATGTATCACAATGGCCCCCCTTTTTCTCCCTGCTCCGGAAAACCCGGTTGGACCTTCCCTGGTCCAGTAGGGTTGACGGGTTTAGGGCTTTTAGTCCGAGGTTAACTCCGTTTGGCATGACTGACCTCCCTTGGCAACTGCTTCAGACTCAGGTATGCCACCGGGTCGTCAGATCACACGCCGGTCAGTCCCCAAGTCTTTGTGCGATCTGCAAAGTCACCAGAAGTCAGTGTGAAGACGGCGAATGGGTATGTGCGCCACCATCTAGGTGTCCCGCTATGGGAGGGGGCAGGTTATGGCTCTGAAGTGACAATCACAGGAGATTCATAAAAAGAAAAAGTTATATTTGTTGAAATGCTGTAGCACTGGTGCTCAGAGTCCGGGGGGGGGGGGGGAAGGGGACTCAGAGCCCCATAAGGTCAGCCACCCCCTGCTCCCTCCGCAGCCGCCGGTTCTCCTCTTTGAGCTTCTCCAGCTCCATCTCCAGTTCATGGAGCCTGGGGGGGTCAGCCCGCTGTGACCTCAGGTGGTTGTTCTCCTCCTCCATGCGGCTTATGCACTCCTCCAGCTCTATGTACTCACGGATCAGATCCTGCTTGCTCATGTCCTGCAGGCTTTCCACGTGGTCCTTCATCATCAGAAACTGGGTGGTGGTGTAAGGGGCCACCGGTGGGCCCTTGGCGAACATCTCGGCCCGCATCTGGGGCGCCCGCTGCGATTTCATCTCCTCCAGTCGCTTCTTCTCCTCCCAGGTCCGCTGGTTATATGACTTCCAGGACCTCTTCTTCTTGGAGGGTAGCTGGCGGTGCCTCTTGCTGCCCAGCCCCCTCCAAGGCCCCTCCGGCTCATGGCTGTCGCCCATGACCAGCTGACAATGGTGTTCCCTGTTGTCCGTAATAACAGATTGTACCATGAGGGCTTCGTAAGGGGTGCCCAATGGTTCTTCCTGACCCAGCTCCTGGGGATCCCAAGTCGAGTCTACACAATGGGCTGCTGCTGGTGGGCGGTACCCAGGGCCGGACTGGGAGTAAAAACCAGCCCTGGAAAACATTTCATACCAGCCCCATAGCATTATTATACCAGCCCAACATCCTAACGTCATTATTTTTTTGTTCATAAAAGAGAAAACCATACATTTTAAAGAAACATTTAAAGAGCGTATTATATAAAGATAAGACAGATATGAAAGCACATAGGGCTATGGAGATTATATATATATATATATATATATATATATATATATATATATATATATATATATATATATATATATATAAAATGTTACACAGTGGAACCTCGGATTACGAGCATAATCCGTTCCAGGAGAATGCTCGTAATCCAAAGATCCAAAGTGCTCACATATCAAAGTGAGTTTCCCCATTGAAGTTAATGGAAACGAAAATAATTTGTTCCGCATTGACTTCAATTGCATGCAATACCGCATGTGGCCAGAGGTGGGGGGCGCCGGAGAGCATCGGAGACACTCGGAAATGTCACTTGCCACTTGTCACCAGATTCAGCATGTCACTTGCCATCCGTCCCCTGCCACGAGATTTAGTGTGTCACTTGCCACCCATCCCGTCACCAGATTCAGCATGTCACTGGCCATCCGTCCCCTGCCACCAGATTTAGTGTGTCACTTGCCACCCATCCCGTCACCAGATTCAGCGTGTCACTTGGACTGGGCGACAGCAGGGGGACTGGGTGACAGAGGACTTGGCGACAGCAGGGGACTGGGTGACAGAGGACTGGGTGACAGAGGACTGGGTGACAGCAGGGTACTGGGTAACAGGGGACTGGGTGACAGAGGACTGGGTGACAGTGGACTGGGTGACAGAGGACTGGGGGACAGAGGACTGGGTGACAGAGGACTGGGTGACAGAGGGCTGGGTGACAACATGGGACTGGGTGACAGAGGGCTGGGTGACAGGGGACTGGGTGACAGGGGACTGGGTGACAGGGGACTGGGTGACAGAGGGCTGGGTGACAGAGGGCTGGGTGACAGCAGGCTGGGTGACAGAGGACTGTGTGACAGGGTGACAGAGGTCTGGGTGACAGAGGACTGGGTGACAGAGGACTGGGTGACAGAGGACTGGGTGACAGGGGACTGGGTGACAGGGGGCTGGGTGACAGGGGGCTGGGTGACAGGGGGCTGGGTGACAGCAGACTGGGTGACAGCAGACTGTGTGACAGGGTGACAGAGGTCTGGGTGACAGAGGTCTGGGTGACAGAGGACTGGGTGACAGAGGACTGGGTGACAGAGGACTGGGTGACAAAAGGGGACTGGGTGACAGAAGGCTGGGTGACAGAAGGCTGGGTGACAGGGGACTGGGTGACAGAGGGCTGGGTGACAGAGGTCTGGGTGACAGAGGGCTGGGTGACAGCAGACTGGGTGACAGCAGGGGACTGGGTGACAGCAGGGGACTGGGTGACAGCAGGGGACTGGGTGACAGCAGAGGACTGGGTGACAGAGGGCTGGGTGACAGAGGGCTGGGTGACAGAGGGCTGGGTGACAGGGGGCTGGGTGACAGGGGGCTGGGTGACAGAGGGCTGGGTGACATGGGGCTGGGTGACAGGGGGCTGGGTGACAGGGGGCTGGGTGACAGAGGGCTGGGTGACAGAGGGCTGGGTGACAGAGGCTGGGTGACAGAGGCTGGGTGACAGAGGGCTGGGTGACAGAGGCTGGGTGACAGAGGCTGGGTGACAGAGGCTGGGTGACAGGAGGCTGGGTGACAGAGGCTGGGTGACAGAGGCTGGGTGACAGAGGCTGGGTGACAGAGGGACTGGGTGACAGAGGCTGGGTGACAGAGGCTGGGTGACAGGGACTGGGTGACAGAGGGACTGGGTGACAAAGGATGGGTGACAGAGGCTGGGTGACAGAGGCTGGGTGACAGAGGGACTGGGTGACAGAGGCTGGGTGACAGAGGCTGGATGACAGAGACTGGGTGACAGAGGCTGGGTGACAGAGACTGGGTGACAGAGGGGCTGGGTGACAGAGGGGCTGGGTGACAGAGGCTGGGTGACAGAGGCTGGGTGACAGAGGCTGGATGACAGAGACTGGGTGACAGAGGGACTGGGTGACAGAGACTGGGTGACAGAGGCTGGGTGACAGAGGCTGACAGAGGCTGGGTGACAGGGGACTGGGTGACAGAGACTGGGTGACAGAGACTGGGTGACAGAGACTGGGTGACAGAGGCTGGGTGACAGAGGCTGGTGACAGAGGGACTGGGTGACAGAGGATGGGTGACAGAGGATGGGTGACAGAGGCTGGGTGACAGAGGGACTGGGTGACAGAGGCTGGGTGACAGAGGGACTGGGTGACAGAGGGACTGGGTGACAGAGGGACTGGGTGACAGAGGATGGGTGACAGAGACTTGGTGACAGAGGGACTGGGTGACAGAGACTGGGTGACAGAGGCTGGGTGACAGAGGCTGACAGAGGCTGGGTGACAGGGGACTGGGTGACAGAGACTGGGTGACAGAGACTGGGTGACAGAGGCTGGGTGACAGAGGCTGGGTGACAGAGGCTGGTGACAGAGAGGCTGGGTGACAGAGGCTGGGTGACAGAGGCTGGGTGACAGAGGCTGGGTGACAGAGGGACTGGGTGACAGAGGCTGGGTGACAGAGGCTGGGTGACAGAGACTGGGTGACAGAGGGACTGGGTGACAGAGGGGATGGGTGACAGAGGGGATGGGTGACAGAGGGGATGGGTGACAGAGGCTGGGTGACAGAGGCTGGGTGACAGAGGCTGGGTGAAAGAGGCTGGGTGACAGTGGGACTGGGTGACAGAGGATGGGTGACAGAGGATGGGTGACAGAGACTTGGTGACAGAGGGACTGGGTGACAGAGGATGGGTGACAGAGACTTGGTGACAGAGGGACTGGGTGACAGAGGCTGGGTGACAGAGGCTGGGTGACAGAGGGACTGGGTGACAGAGGGACTGGGTGACAGAGGGACTGGGTGACAGAGGCTGGGTGACAGAGGCTGGGTGACAGAGGGACTGGGTGACAGAGGCTGGGTGACAGAGGCTGGGTGACAGAGGGACTGGGTGACAGAGGCTGGGTGACAGAGGGACTGGGTGACAGAGGCTGGGTGACAGAGGGACTGGGTGACAGAGGCTGGGTGACAGAGGGACTGGGTGACAGAGGCTGGGTGACAGAGGGACTGGGTGACAGCAGGCTGGGTGACAGAGGGACTGGGTGACAGCAGGCTGGGTGACAGAGGCTGGGTGACAGAGGCTGGGTGACAGAGGGACTGGGTGACAGCAGGCTGGGTGACAGAGGCTGGGTGACAGAGGCTGGGTAGAGAGAGATTATACAGTCCAGATTACAATTTGCAGGGGCAGCAGAGGTGACAAAGAAAGGGGGTGCACCATGCAACCCCCCTCTCTCTCTCTGTCACCTCTGCTGCCCCTGCAAATTGTAATCTTGACTGTATAATCTCTCTGACCATTGCATGGACACCCTCCCCCCTCTGCACCTACCTTTCCTGCCTTCTGCTCCTCGGGTGGCCGGCGCCGTTCACTTCTTCTCCTCTGCGGCTCTGCCTTCACACGTGGAGAAACATAGTGGGCGGTGCTGGCGCCGCACGGGACGATGGGACGTTCGGTTCTGCTGCTCGGCTCCTCCCCTCCCTCAAACAGCATGATCGCACACTTCACACAGCGGCAAAGGGAAGGAAAGTGTCAGTGAAGCGGCGAGCATGGCGGCCGCAACCCGCCGGCGGCCGGCCCGCCGCTGTTTATACACATAGACATCACACTGGACTCGAGTGGCTAAGCAGCTAATCATATCGCACGCAGCCGCAGGGGTACAATTGTAAAGTGCGGCCGCAATGGCGGCCGCGGCCCAGAGCTGACCTGATAAATTTCACTGACAGCAGGCGGCCTATCAGGAATTTTCCCGGTATCCCGGTAGGCCAGTCCGGCCCTGGCGGTACCCAGGTTGAGACCAATTTGATCTGGTGTTGTCATTCATGGGGCAATTCTGCTTGAAGTGACCCAACTGTTTGCACCGGAAGCAGCGTTGTTCGTTGTCCTCCTGGCGTGGATAGCGAGGGCTAGATGTCACCGGTCTGTTAGGAGGTTGGTATCTAGCGGCTGGTGGGTGTGAGGGCGCCGTTGGTCGTGGAGGTTGTACCCGTGGTGTGACCTGGTTTGTCTTGCGAGTATCCGCATATTCATCCGCCAACTTCGCGGCCTCTGGTAGAGTCATGGGCCTGCGATCTCTCACCCAATCTTTGACGTCCGTCTGGATGTGATTGTAAAATTGCTCCAGGAGCATTAGTTGCAAAATGTCCTCTGCGGTGGTGGCCTGGCTGCTGTTAACCCAGTTAGAGGCCGACAGGGACAACTGGCATGCCCATTCCGCGTAAGAGTCTTTCGTGGTTTTGCGTGAGTCCCTGAACTTCTGTCGGTGGGACTCTGGGGTTACTGCATAACGAGCCAGGAGCACTTCTTTAACCCGGGCGTAGCTATGGATATCCTGATCTGGCACGGTCCGGAAAGCATCAGAAGCTTTGCCTGACAGTTTGCCTGACAATATTGCAACCCACTCTCTTCTAGCTATTCGGTGCAGGTTACATTGTCGCTCAAAATCCACCAGGTAGTTATCAATCTCACAGTCCTTTTCATCAAAAGCTTTAAAAGCGCTAAACGGAATCTTCCTTGCGTCTGCTGTGCTGTACTCACTGTTTGGAGAATGTGCGGCTGCTTGTTGGACTGCTGCCAGTTTTAACTGTAGCTCTGCGTCTCTTATTTGTTTATTTTCCTCCGCTAACAGGTCCATCACTTTCAGCACCACATCCGGCGTTGGGTTCGGGCCGAACCACGCTAGCTTCTATCTCATTTGCTTGTTGGCTGGCGATTCCTCTTCCTGAATCCCTGGTGTCTCCATCTCTTGTACTGCTGGCGTTGCTGCAATCCCGTTCTCCTGGTCTATCTCCATTGATTCTGCTATGATGACCCGCTTGGTTTTGTTGCTAGCAATCCTTCCACGAACTTCCAGTAGTTCTTCCAGTGTCTGCTTGGAATCCGGGTGTGAAGGGGAATAGAAGGGAAAATCCCACTGCTACCAACCAACTGTGACGGTATCGGTATGATATCCCCGTCAAAGATTCCCTTCTTCCATAAGAACGTCACCCAATATTTCACTAGGAGGGATATTCCTGAGATCGCCCATTAAGCCACACATTAGTCCAGGCTTACTGCTAGAACAAGACAGAGTTTAATGTTATAACACACAGCTTATATGTCATTTCCAAAACTGTTACAATGACAAATCTCCGCCCCCCCCTCACACTGGGGCTTCCATACAGATTATAGGCAGACACGACGGAGCCGAGTCTGAAAACACATTTTCTTTAGACAATGACATCAATGACGCTGAGTACTGAATACATTAACTAGACAACTCGACCCCTCATATAGAGAGATAATTACCACAATGAAGCAATCAGAATAATTAACACAAGCCACTTAAACACAGATCTCCTTCACACAACACAATAGATCAATTAACCTTTAGAAATAGTGAGGGGACATTAGCACTTCAATAACCGGATGGTAATCACAATGGCAAGCAGGGAGCATTAAACTGAGACATATAGGCAAATGTATCACACTAATGTTGTATTTAACTGAGAAGAACTAAAAGGGAGACGTGAATATAGTCATGGAAAGTTGCAGGGGATAATCAAAGATTAGTACCAAAAGCTGAGCAAAAAGTAGAATTATACTCAAGAAAAAATTAAATAGCAGATTTTTTTAAAGCGTAACGCCACTTTTGTTGACAAAAACATTCCCTTCTGGGTGATCTATGTACATTGCAGGGATTTTAACAAACTGTGTTGCAGATTCCTACCTTTTGTTAACCTTCTTACTACCGCACGCCGTCAAATGACGGCGGGCGGAATACTCTATTGTTCTGACAGGACGTCGTACGACGTCCTGTCATTAGAAGCCCCTAGCTGGCGGCGCGCGCACCTGTCATGTTACTGGTAACACCGGGCACCCGCGATTGCCCAGTAACTGACCAGGGACGTGGAGCTCTGTGTGTAAACACAGAGCTCCACGTCCTTTCAGGGAGAGGAGACCGATGCTGTGTCCCTTGTACATAGGGACACAGATCGGTCACCTCCCCCAGTCACCCCCCTCCCCCTACAGTTAGAACACTGACTAGGCTACACATTTAACCCCTTCCCCGCCCCCTAGTGGTTATCCCCTTCCCTGCCAGTCACATTTATACAGTAATCAATGCATATTTATAGCACTGTTCACTGTATAAATGTAAATGGTCCCAAAAATGTGTCAAAAGTGTCCGATGTGTCCGCTATAATGTCGCAGTCCTGAAAAAAAATCGCAGATCGCCGCCATTCCTAGTAAAAAATAAATAAATAAATAATCATAATTATGTTCCCTATTTTGTAGGCAATATAACATTTGCGCAAACCAGTCACTATACGGTTATTGCGATTTTATTTTTTTTAACAAAAATATGTAGAAGAATACGTATCGGCCTAAACAGGGATAACATTTTTATTTTTTTTTTAAATTGGATATTTATTATAGCAAAAAGTAAAAAATATTGTGTTTTTTTTTCTAAATTTACCCCCAAAATATATATAAAAAAACTAATTATTTCCTCAGTTAAGGCTTGTATGTATTCTACATATTTTTGGCAAAAAAAAAACGCAATAAGCTTATATTGATTGGTTTGCACAAAAGTTATAGCGTCTACAAAATAGGGGATAATTTTATGGCATTTTTATTATTATTATTATTTTTTACTAGTAATGGCGGCGATCTGTGATTTTTATTGTGACATTATGGTGGAAACACATCGGACACTTTCGACACTATTTTGAGACCATTTTCATATATACAGCGATCAGTGCTATAAAAATGCACTGATTACTGTGTAAATGACACTAGCAGGGAAGGGGTTAACCACTATGGGGCAAGGAAGGGGTAAAGTGTGTTCTAGGGAGTAATTCTAACTGTGTAGGGGCTGGGCTACGAGTGACACAACATTGATCACTTCTCTCAATCACAAGGAGAAGTAGATCACTGTCCTGTCACAAGGCAGAACAGGGAAATGCTTTGTTTACATAGGCATCTCCCTGTTCTGCCTCTCCGTGACATGATAGCGGGACACCGGCGGACATCGAGTCCGTGGGTCCTGTGGGCAGGGTCACGGAGAGCGCACGCGCCTGCCATGCGGCTTCTTAAGGGGGATTTACAGGTATGTCTATTTACCCACCGCTGCCATTCTGCCGGTGTATATAGGCGTGCAAGTGGTTAAGTAGTAGCAAGGTCAGAACAGGGAAACAGTCCAGCTAAGAGAACACAACAGGTAAAAGGACATGAGAAAGCAGGTTCAAGGAAATAAAAAGCAGGAAAGTAGCAGTTTCTAGGCAGACTGAGAGCAGGCAGGAAGCAGGAGTCAGTTGAGCCAGAAGTACTGGAAAGACTAAGCAAAAATAAGAGTATTCATACATTCACAAATTTCTCTTGTTTAGCCTCATGTGCTGAATGAGTGAACTTACTTGATTCCCCCATTAATGCTAAACAGTATGGATGGAGGCATGTGCGCTGCTAACTGTATTCAGACCACAGCACCAATAACGTTCTGAATACCTGAATAACTGCATCTGATTATACTCAGTCACTGTTTTGCCAATGATTTTCATCCGGCTGTTTATATTTTTTCAGTGGAAGTCTGTGAGGCTGGGTGGTGCAGACAGGGCCCACCATAGCTTGAATTTCACCTGATCCAGCAAGAATAAGTGGAAATTCAGGCCGTGCATGGCAAGCCTAAGCAATAAAAGAGAAGAAAAAGAGCGGAGGGCGCACCGACCTTGTGTGATACTGATAAAATGTATTTATTCCAATAGTAAAATCAATGGTTATACTCACAAAATTGGAGTTAAAATCAGGCTTTAAAAATGAGTACAGCAGATGTCCAGCATCGTCAGTGGAACACGAATAATCGTTTGAACCAATCAGTCGATGTAATAGCTGACGCAGGAGCACTGCAGACCACGTTAGCTCTGAGGAAAGGGGTACGCCCCCGAAACGCGTCAGCTATTACATCGACTGATTGGTTCAAACGATTATTCATGTTCCACTGACGATGCTGGACATCTGCTGTACTCATTTTTAAAGCCTGATTTTAACTCCAATTTTGTGAGTATAACCATTGATTTTACTATTGGAATAAATACATTTTATCAGTATCACACGAGGTCGGTGCGCCCTCCGCTCTTTTTCTTCTCTTTTATAGTTTCATGAATTCCCACGATTCTGAGGAGGGCTGCAAGACTCTAGATGATAACTTTTAATTGAACTGCACCACTTCATAGTACTTCCTAAAAATATCAGAGCGCAGGAGACTTGTTCTTGTATATAAGCCTAAGCAATGACAGGATTAACAACATGGACTGGTGAAAAGCCACTAAAACAACATCAAATAGGATGGATATAATTGTAACCAGAATATGGATTATGGGGCCTTTTAAAAGAATTTTGAAGTTCTCATAAGATGTGCACTCTGCCAGGACCTTCTATGTGCACAGATCACCGAATTGATCAATAGAGCAGGTATGCTCATTTTGAGGCACATAGTGGATCATTGGAAAACAGGAAAATCAAGAGAGGAATGCATTAAAGGGGACAGCCAGAAAAGCAGCAATAGGTGGAAAGCAGAAGCTTTTAAATACTCATTGTCATCAAGAGGACACAATGAGGAAAGTTCACACTCAGCCAAGTGTCTAATGCCCAGCTGTACCAAGATGTAGAAACAGGTCACAGATCACTGCAGTACATGAAAGACCCAAATGGGTACATTTTGGCATGAGGTTCCCTCTGCCTCTTGAGTCTTGCTCATTCTCTTTGTAAACACTAACAAGTAAGTGCCTTTGCCTGGTAAAAATACATTTTATAGCTTGGACGCATGTTAAGATGGCCCCAGTCAATTTCTATTTTATAAAGTATCTAAATGCTGTAACAACCTAACAAAACAGACCTTAATTTACAGACTAAAATTACTAGAATACATTAAGCTTGGGTATTTATATTTAAAAAGTGAAATTGTGGCCGGAACTCCACTTTAAGTGATAGGAAGGCCTAGAAATTTTGAGTGATTTCAGCTCCCTCCTGTTGTAAAAGTAAAAACAGCACTTACACAATGGAGTGTATACTGTACACTAATTTCTTATTGCTAGCTGTAGCTCAGAAGCAAGCAAAATGCATATATATATCTGTTCATAAAGCATAGAACATGCATTTTGTAAGTATTGGTCCACCTTACAGCCAGAGGGGAAGCTCTGAGAATATAAATGGTTCTCAATAAAGCTTCATATTTTTCTGGTATGGTTAAATAGCTTTTATGAATGTAAGAAAAAAAAAGACATTAGAGATGAAGAACACAGGAGAGGTTTACAAGAAGTGCCTACTGCTTAAAATATAAAGTATGACTAAATAACATGAATAAAACTGAAAGCAGCTAAGCATGCAAAAAAAAAAATGTTTTATTGTTATAAATTAGTAATTAGGTTAGCGCAGGTCAGTCAGATAAAGGAAAGTTTTTTTTTTTTTTTGTCTAGAATGCAAAAGGTTTAGAACCTTTGCTAGCTTTTTACTGCTGCATGTGGCTCTATTGGGAATATTTTCTTTCACTTCCTGTCCCAGGAATGATACAGATGAAGTAAATTGGAATACATTTAAGTTTAATTGGTTTCACTTTGTGCTTGGAATTACCATAAACAAATAAAATGTTAATTTTGGGGAATTCCCTGTTCACCCTGGAAACTATACTGACACTCATTGTCAAATGAAATCACAACTTTAAATTGTATATTCTGCCTGACAAAATTCTTTTGTAGGGGTCAGAGTAGGGTTGCCACCTTTTCTTCAAGCCAAACCCAAACACTTTAGAGGTGCTAGGCAAGGCAAACGGGAGCACACAGGAGCCCCGGGGGCAGCAGAAGGAGGAGGAAGCTGGACAGGAAGGGCAGCGTTTACTAAAATAGATACTCTATATTTTCCTCCTGCAGCTGCTGAATGCCATTAGGAGGTAGAGGCAAAGCCAACATTCAGCTGCTACAGAAGTAAAATACAGCTAATCAGTTCTAGTAAATGTGTAACAGGGAGTCGGCACAGGGCCCCTTGAAGCTATGCCAAAAGTCCTGTATGAATAATGTGTCTGGGTTGCAGGCCAATACCACCAACATTTTCTGCCAGGGATACGTGAGGATGAAAAGCTGGAAACTGGGGTTGAGGGGAGGGGGCATGGGAGAAAAGGGGAACCATTGATCGTCCTTCCCATCATCCCCTGAGTACCCAAACACTGCCCATCCCTGATTACCCAGATGATGCCTTATGAGGCGAAACAGCATCGGGATGTTATGCTGATGCCACTGTCTTTTTTATAAGTGCTTTTACCCATGGAAAATGTGAGCGTATTACCTCTGTTTATCCAATAAATGTTTAGTCTTCTTTACAGAATTACACTATATGCCTTCTTCTCTTGCTCTATTGAATGGTCTGACTATGAGCTGGTTGTGGCTACCATTGGATATCCATCATCTCAATATTACCCCTGGAAGCTGTATTCATATACTGGACCTGATCCATCTCGGGTACATCACATTACAATGCTAGATTGACTCACTGGGTGTACACCCACTTGAGTTCAATCTCTCTGGTAAGAGACTGATGTTATTGGTGGTGGATCTCCTATCAAAGTTTATCATTTCACTTTGATGCATATATAGCGCCCTGCTCCTGATTACCAGGTGCTACATGTTCAAATTTAGTGGTTGTCTGAGCTGATAATTAGCTCAGACTTTGTTAATTAAGGTTAAATCAGCCTCTATTCTGGCTTTGGCTGTGCTTGGAGGGATTTCCCTTTGTTTGCCTGTGGGTGGCGTTGCCACCATAGGCCAATGTTGGAACTCAAGCAGGTCAGGGTGTATTGGGTGTCTTTCTCCGGGAACAGACCAGTGGGAGTGGTCTCCCCACTGGGCATGCTAGGGAAGTATACTTAAGGGGCAGACACCATTTCTTGGGCCTTTTTCCGCCTCGTGGCCCTCCTGGCGCAAGGTATGTGCTGCATGATTTTTGGCCTCAGGGCCATATTGGCCCGAGGCTGCGTTCCTACCAGGTAGGCCCAGTTGTCCTGACTGAGGACTATGCTTTGAAGGTGATCCTGTGCTGTCTGTCCTGTGGGAGGAAGCCGCTCAATGTGGGAAACCAGGGGAGGACCTGTCCTGGAAAGAACCGAGCGGAAGGCTGGTACTTTGGGAGAGGCCTGGTAACTTTATTGGAGGATGCACCGTAGTCTACAAAACCTTACAGTGTGCAGTGTGCCGGGTTAGCTTAAAGGCTCTAAGACTGTAAGACTGGATATCCAGGTACCAAATCCTGTGGCAGAGGATTCCGGAATGTTCATTTTTGCTTGCAACCAGTCTGTGGCAGAGACTGTTCCTGATTATTATCTGTGCTTCATTCTGGCTGCTAGGCCAGGTGAGAGGGGCCTATCCGGGTAAGCAATACCCACTCAAGAGGAAGTGGTGAGTGACTAAATTGGAACTTAGACGTTTTCCCCAGTGATCTGTACTATGCACCTGAACCTTCCCCTGTTCCTCCATCCTTCTACTTTCTTGAAAGTTATGAGAAAAAAAAAACCTAACAGCTAAAGGTTTTACAACTTGTGGACGTTGGAGTTCTTTACAAACTTTTTTCCCCTAGACAACAAACGTTGAGGTAATGTGCAAGGCCCAAATCTAATCCAGCAGTTATTTTTGTATTTGTTTCACATATGGACTTGTTCTGAATAACAATGCACTGAATAATATATGTCACTATATTGATTTACCTTATACACAATTTGAATATTTTTGTTTCATTAGCACTGCACTTTCTTTATACACTTCTATATTTTTGCTGTGCTGGCTGCTTTTTTGTGTTCCTAGAATTTACATCCCTCAACCACAGTCTGGCCTGAATAATGTGTCCGGGTTTTGGGGGAATAAAACTTGGACACATGATTCAAAACCCAGACTGCCCAGGTGAATCCCAGACAGGTGGCAACCCTAGGTCAGCATCAAACACATAGTGGTATTCTAGATGCCAAAGTGCATTTTCGGATTCTCACCTATGGTTATCTGCACCATTGCATCAAACACAAAGGAAAAAAAGTTTTCCTCCCCACTTTCCTTTCCATAGGGGGTCTGTGACAGCACATTATAATACAGAAAAAACTTGGCTAGCTATGAGACACTTTCATTCAGGTTTAGTCTCCCTTTCTTACACACTGCCCACTGCTCATTCCAGAGAAAACCTAAAGTGGCTATACAATGTGGTAATTTCAGCTGATTCCTGTTTAAGGCTACTTTCACACTAGGGCCGGGGGGCAATATTTTAGTGCAAAAATGCCTGAAAAGCGCTCCGGTGTGAAAGGGGTGTAACTGTATAGAATTTCCTATGTGGATGGCTCTTTAAGCCCCATGCAGCCTGACATCCTTTGATTAAAAAATCAAATCAACTGGGGGGCAAATTGTTGGCAGAACAAAGGTTGCATCAAGTTGGATGCAGCCACTGTTCTAGTATTCTGGAAGCAGCTGGCAGAATACAATAGCAACAGGAGGGATTTGTCTATCTGCGCTGTTAGCGTTGATGGAGGAATCATTTAGATTTTGCCGGCTACACGCTACTAAAACATATCCAACATGTCTAACTAGCTTTAAACTATGGTGGGGAAAAAAGTTGTAGCCAGGGCTTAACCCCATGCAGCCAGCTAGATATGCCCACCATACCACCAGCCTATCTTACAAAATGTCAAAATCTAATAAAATTCCTAGATCCTATTCTAGAAATGTTACATAAATGTTCATGATATATTTAATAGTTAATTAAAGTTTTTTTGAACAGCTTTAAGCTCATAGTATATTCCTACAAAGCATGGGTTTGATAAAAGAGCAAATCATTTTTAACATCAGCTTACGGTACATTTTCTAAATGTCTTAGCACGCCAAAACAAATATACAAACACCAGTAATGCCTAGGAAAATCGTTTTTCATCATATAAATTCTCTGAAGGCAGGAAGTCATTCCATGTGAGTTGAAAAGTGTTAACTTATATTGCAAAAAGTTAGTTGTAACTAATGAGGAGAACAGAAGAAAAGGCAATACAATAAAAAGGGAAATACATTTTTGCTACAGTGTGACTGTTTTTTTCCTTTAATGTAGTTGTTTACCTTGATAATAAGACACTAGCTGCTTACCCAGCCCAAGAGCTGCACAACAAGAGAAAATATTGGGTGCATCCATGGTACAGCATTAGGGAGGAGCTGAACACCAACCCCCCCCCCCCCTAACATTTAGTGAGGGTTTCATATCCACCATTTTTGTTGTTTGGTAGATGATTCATGTCCCTACATTTAGGATACTGTTATTAAATTATTTTTTTTATTATGTTATAAGATCCCTGTTTTTTTTTTGGTTTTTTTTTTAGGTTCTTGTTAAATACGATAGTTTTTAACCTCCAGGCTACCATACACGAGTCATCGGAGTCTTCGACTCAATTCAAGGTCTGGTTTCCTGATTGAGGTTTGGAGTCCATCTCCTTGCTAATACGATCGCTTTTGAACCTCCAGGCTACCATACGCGAGTTTTCGGAGTTCTCGACTCAGATCGAGGCTTGGTTTCCTGAGATTGTATTTAATGCGATGCGTCAGTGCGTCGCCCGTGCCCCAGACAACGTCATTTGTGTGACGAAACGCGCGTCAGGAGAGGAGACGTGCTGACGTTATCACATGACAGTCCGAGCGGACGGGCATTCGCTTAGCCGGCTGGCTTTATTTTTATGCTTCTATATGATTGTTCTCTTGTAAGTGTTTTATCTCATAACATTTTACACTTTTTTCTACGGTATTTCACTATTGTGAGTCCTATTATTTTTTGGGTATCTCATCCACTTGGTGACATCTGTGCCTTTTAGGATCTATTGAAAAATTCCACTGGTGTGTGCTTCAGTCCATGTTAAAGGCCCGGGCTGGGGTTTACAGTCACAAGCCATCTTTGCTTGCCATCTGGTAAGCCTGCATTTCTTATGGTGTCTTTACTTTTGGTGGTGGATTTCTTTAATTTTTGAATCGCAAAAGAATTCATTTCAATTGTGTTTCTTTGGACTTCACTGAACTTATGATTTAACACAGTTGTTATTGCTTCATTTGCATTTTTTATTATCACTCTTTATAGTTCATACAGTTCTTTAACCACTTAAGCCCCGGACCAATATGCTGGCTAAAGACCCAAGGGGTTTTTACAGTTCGGGACTGCGTCGCTTTAACAGACAATTGCGCGGTCGTGCGACGTGGCTCCCAAACAAAATTGGCGTCCTTTTTTCCCCACAAATAGAGCTTTCTTTTGGTGGTATTTGATCACCTCTGCGGTTTTTATTTTTTGCGCTATAAACAAAGATAGAGCGACAATTTTAAAAAAAATGCAATATTTTTTACTTTTTGCTGTAATAAATATCCCCCAAAAACATATCTAAAATTTTTTTTTTCCTCAGTTTAGGCCGATACGTATTCTTCTACCTATTTTTGGTAAAAAAAATCGCAATAATCGTTTATCGGTTGGTTTGCGCAAAATTTATAGCGTTTACAAAATAGGGGATAGTTTTTTTGCATTTTTATTTTTTTTACTAGTAATGGCGGCGATCAGCGATTTTTTTCATGACTGCGACATTATGGCGGACACTTCGGACAATTTTGACACATTTTTGGGACCATTGTCATTTTCACAGCAAAAAATGCATTTAAATTGCATTCTTTATTGTGAAAATGACAGTTGCAGTTTGGGAGTTAAACACAGGGGGCGCTGTAACATTTAGGGATCACCTAGTGTGTGTTTACTAGTGTAGGGGGGTGTGGCTGTAGGACTGACACCATCGATCGAGTCTTCCCTATATAAGGGATCACTCGATCGATGCGCCGCCATAGTGAAGCACGGGGAAGCCGTGTTTACACACGGCTCTCCCCATTCTTCAGCTCCGGGGAGCGATCGCGACGGAGCGGCTAAAAACAAATAGCCGCGCCGTCGTCCCGGATCGCTCCCCGAGCGGACCTGACCTCCGCATGTACCGGGGGGGGTCCCGATCGGACCCCCCACCCACGTCTAGCAGAGGACGTACAGGTACGTGGATGTGCCTGTCCGTGCCATTCTGCTGACGTAAATGTACATGAGGAGGTCGGGAACTGGTTATAGTTTATCACAGCGCAACTACATTTTTTCTATTGTCTATTTTGTGTGTATATCACTTTTTAGTTGCTGCTTCCTATTTAGTGTTCACTTAGCACGGTATTTTTTTCCTAGAACTCCAATATATGTTTTTTTTTTAATCAATTACTTTTTTCTGGATTGCCGGGAGCCGACAATTCATTATAGCTACGAGTGATATTAAATGACTTTTTTTCCTTCAGAAATGACACTTTGTGCAGGGATAGTTCTAAGTACGGGAAAAAAAGTGCTACTTCACAGGCATAATATACACCCCCCTAGGTATGAAATTTAAAGGAATATTTCACTTTTATTGTTTCACTTTAAGCATTATTAAAATCAATGCTTCCGAAAAAACTGCAGTTTTTAAAACGTTTTTTTGCATTGATACATGTCCCCTGGGGCAGGACCCGGGTCCCCAAAGACTTTTTAGGACAATAACTTGCATATTAGCCTTTAAAATTAGCTCTTTAAATTTCAAATGTTTGAGTCCCATAGACTTTAATGGGGTTCTAAAGTTCACACAAACTTTTAGTCTGTTGGCAGGTTCTGGTGCGAACCGAACGAGGGGTGTTCGGCTCATCCCTAATCGTGGGATAACTTAAATTGTATTGGTTTAGAGGGGTGATTTATCTTATTGAGGGCCCTAGCCAGAAGTGTACTAGGTTTATTGGCTTTAAAATAAAATAGGTGTCTGGATTTACGTATCGTTTTATCCGCTGAGTCCGAAAGGAAACGGTCAAGATCCAGGCGTGCTTTATCTAATTAAAATTTCGTCGCAGGAGAGCGGTTTGATTGGAAGAGCACATGTGCAGAATTAAATTCTGCTTCTAGTTTTTGCTGCAATAGGCATTGTTCTTTTTTGAGAAAAGAAGCCTGGCGAATACAAACACCTCTAATCACCGATTTATGCGCTTTCCAAAGTGTCATAGAGGAGATGTCGGCAGTCGCATTCTTAACCAGATATTCCTTTAAAGCTTTTTCCTAATTTAAGGAATGGGATGGATGTGATAATATTGAATTATTAATAAGCCATGTGGGGTCATGTGCTTTTGGATTTAAAGAAGCGAATGTTGTTAGTACAGCACTGTGGTCTGTCCACGCAAATGGTATAAGTGAAGAGGAAAGGAGTTGTGGGGTCATGCCTATTGCAATCAATATGTGATCTATTTGAGAGAATGACTTATGTGGATGGGAATAAAAAGTGAATGTTTGCTTTGTAGGATTATTTTCACGCCAATAGTCTAATAAAGAGTACTGTTGAAGTAATTGTTAGAAGGTATGCTTTTGTGAACTAGAGGGGATAGGTATTGGGGATTTGTCTAAGAACGCATACAGGACTTGGTTCGAGTCACCACAGATTAACAGTGTGCCTATTTTGTGGGTATTGATCACACGTAGCAAGTGGGAAAGAAATGATGTTGGAGTTTTGTTAGGGGCATAATAGGATACCACTGTGATTGGGGAATCGGATAAAAATCCTGGTAGTATCAGGTATCTCTCTTCAGGGTCCTTGATCTCTTTTTGGAGAGAGAAAGGTGCTGTGCAATGGAATGTCACCAATACTCCTCTTGGTTTCAGCAGAAGCCGTAAAAAACTGGTAGGTAAAAAGGGCCAACATATTTGGGAGTTGCTGTAAGAGTAAAGTGAGTCTCCTGGAGACACACAACATGTGCCTTGGTTGATGCCAATGAGCGAAAAACTTTAGTTTGTTTCTGTGGTGTATTCAAACCCTGTACTTTTAAAGTAAGTACATTTAAAGTAGCCATAGGAAACGTATAGAAGACTTATGCCGCGTACACACAATCCTTTTTCGGCATTAAAAAAAAAAACGTTTTTCAGCATCTAGAAAAAACTTTGTTTTTTCCAACTTCATCATTAAAACGACGTTGCCCACACACGATCGTTTTTAAAAAATGCTCTAGCAAAGCGCGGTGACGTACAACACGTACGACGGCACTATAAAGGGGAAGTTCCATGCGGATGACGCCACCCTTGGGGCTGCTTTAGCTGATTTTGTGTTAGAAAAAGACAATTCGTGCTTTTCTGTCTGTTACAGCGTGATGAATGTGCTTACTTACCAGAACGAGCGCTCCCGTCTCATAACTTGCTTCTGAGCATGTGCAGGTTTTTAACGTCGTTTTAGCCCACACACGATCATTTTTTACAACCCGAAAAAATTTTTTTAAAACGTCGTTAAAAACGGCAGCATGTTCGAATTTTTTTTTTTTTTTTTTTCAGAACCCGAAAAATTATGTGAAGCTCACACACGATCGTTTTAAATGACATTTTTTAAAACTTTGTTTTTTTCATGCTGAAAAACGATCGTGTGTACGCGGCAATAGGAGTTTATTTACTAAAGCTGGAGAGTGAAAAATCAGGCTCACTTCTACATAGAAACCAATCAGCTTCTAACCTCAACTTTTTCAATTAAGCTTTGGCAATAAAACCTGGAAGCTGCAGAAGTGAATCTGATTTTGCACTCTCCAACTTTAGTAAATAAACCCTATATAGTCATAATTAGTCTTTACAATTTGTGTTGATACACTTACCTTAGAGAAGAGTAGGAACCAGTAGAAAAGTAGGAAGAAGCATGTAAGATAAAGGAAAGGGATTAGGTTTATATAGACAATCATCATTAAATTTAATTATGCGGATAAGTAAGAAAGTGGCGTACAGTACTGGGTACGCAAAAATGCAAGCCCAGAGGCCTAGTAGCTATCCAGGGAATTCCCCCAAATAACAGGAAGGAGGAATACTCAAAGATAGAAAGATGGGGAGAGCAGTGACAGTCCCCAGAGACCACAACAGCCAAAACATATATGTAAAGTAAAGTATGCTAACACCCAAAATTGGCTATAATAAACGATAAGTAAAGGGATAAGGAAAAAATGGACGGGTAAAAAGGGGCGGGTGGAAAAAAAGGGGGGGTGGGTGGTAGGGAGTAGGAAAACATTGAGTTGAGACATATTACACATCTATGGAGGGTATAAACGTATGTACTAGATTTGTTAGCCAGTTAGTTAATTAATAAAGGCAAGAGGAAAGGGGAGAAAAAAAAGGGGAAGTAAGCTATACATTTGGTGCACAAAAAGAGAAATTTTTAGAAAAAATTAGGTTAGGGGTAAGAGTGAGCTCTATTTACTCATAATGTTATCAAATACGGATGAACTGAGGGTAATGATGTTAACATTTGCCAACACTTCTGATGGCATATAAAGGGAAAAGCAGAACATGTTTGCAAAATAGAATCCAAAAAAAGAAGGGTTATATGGATTTATCGGTCCTTAGTATCTGCAAGGTCTTCATCAGGAGAATTGCGGCGACTGTGTTTAGATGAGTTTTGGCAACTTCTGTCATCATTGGCATTAGAGAAATTTTGTGATAGATCGGGTGTAGTACGACTACGAGAACCACTTGAAGTAGAAGATCTATCTAAGAGATGTCGATTTTGCAGGGTACTTTGCAACTCATCATAAGATCTGCAGGTGTATTTGGTACCTTGATAGGTAAAACGTACAGAAAATGGGAATCCCCATAAGCTGTTTGATTTTGCTGAAGGATTTAAAAAAGAGGTTTTAAGGCTCACCTTTTAGCGACTGTAATTGGGGAAAGATCAGCAAATAGCTGGTAAGTGTGACCTTGAAACGTGAGGGAGTCTTTTCCTCTTGCTGCAGCCAAAATTTGCTCTTTGGTGTGAAAAAAATGCAATTTTGCAATTATATGGCAGGGTGGACCTTCAGTTTTGCATGGCATTAAAGCCCTATGAATTCTATCAAGTTCCAATCGATCAATTGGGATTGACGGCATTAGTTCTTGGAATAAAGCAGTGATGGTCGATTGAAGATCAACAATTGCCTCAGGAATTCCACGGATGCGCAGATCTGAGCGACGTGCTCTATTCTCAAAATCTTCCAAAACGCATTTGTAAAGTGAGGTTTTCCTCTTTAAGATTTTCCAATTCGCAAACATGGGACTGTACACTTGTTTCCACATCTTCTACTCAATTTTCTAGGTCTAATGTACGCTGGCCTAATTCTCTGATTTCTTTAGTCAGACTTTCTGTAAAGTGTTTTGATGTCTGCTTCAGTGCTTTTTGTAGCATCTTTTCAAACTGTTTTATAATATTAGTATGTAAAGTGTCTATTACTGCAGTTTGTGAATAATAAGAAAGGGGGCACATTAGGAGCCCACTTGAGTGGGATTGTGGCCAGCACGGGGTTAATATGTGAATAAGTGCTGAAGTTAATTTGTAATTGGTTAATGTTTGCCATGCAATTCCTATGTACTGTGCCTTTAAATTTGGGATCATCAGCCAGCCAATGGAATGTGTCGGAAGATTCTGGGAGCCAGCAAAGGCTATAAAAGGATTGGCTGGGCTGGGAATCTCCCTCTTTTCCCCTGGCAGCAGCAGCTGAAGAACTTGGACTTCTGGTTCTTGCTGCCCCCCCTTCTCTCGGTAAAGTATGGAGTCTCTTTTTAAAAACCTTTTGGAGAAGGCAGGCAGCGAGGGGGGTGAAGAGTGGCTGAAGCGCTGCTTAATTATGGGGGACATTGTCCCTGAAGACCAGCCAGCTGAAATGGCTACAGGCTATGGGTCTGTGTTTCCCACAGAACAGCAGAGGGAGAGCGTGTCAGTGAGTGGGGTTCCCCCTGTCAGAGCGCGGAGGAGCCAGCCTCCGGAGCGTGCAGGGGAATCCCAGTCAGATGAGGAGGCGGAGAGGAGGCGCGGCGTGTGTGTGGAGGAAGATGGCGGGGGCGGTCCCGCAAGCGTGCGCCGTTCGGTACGGCAGAAGAGGAACATGTCCCAGTCCCCTGCTAGGGGAAACGCCAGGAGAGGAAGAGCGGTGCAGCCCGCAGCAAGAGTGGGGAGGGGGCGTCCGCTCCCCCCACGTTCACCCAGGCAGCCACAGGTCTCCGTTTGGGGACAGGAGCAGCACGTCTCACCTATCAGGCAGGAGCCTGCAGCAGGCATGCTGAGAGAGGAGCCTGGTCCAGCCGTCAATGCACAGCCTCCAGCAGTGGGTGAGTGTGCTCAGTTGCAGACTTTAAATGCTATTGTGGATTCACTGTCTTCCCTGGTTAGAACACTGCTGGTGCTGTGTCTGCAAGTCCTGTGTCACATTTGAACAGTAATCCTATACATAGCACACATTCTTCTATTGCTCCAGTGATTCAAACCCCCAATGTGGTTATGGCCCCGGGGACTATGGCGGGGGAGGTTAATTCCCCTGGGAGGGTTAGCGTGCCAGAGGCGTGCATGAAGGAAGTTATGCCCTGCGAAATGTCTCCCCTGGGGTATCACCTGAGCACGTCAGTGAAGGAAAAAATTTGGAGGGGGGAATTTATGGACATTCTATCCCTGTTACCCTCGCAGAAGGATTTTATGGCTAAATCGGAGAAAAATGACAAACATGATGATGACAGACGCAGACCCATACCTAGGTCATTTAATAACTGGTTGCAAGCGTTTTGCATTTTTGCAGGTGTCATGACGGACAAGTACCCAGAACGCAGTAGTGGTTTGTTCCAGCATGTGGATCACATCCTGGAGGCTTACAAGAGTTTTGGCGGACTCGGTTGGTTCTACTACGACGAGTCTTTTAGGCAAAAATTGGCGGTCCACCCCTCGTTGCGCTGGGGTATGAAAGACGTTGGCCTGTGGCTAAATCTGCTGGCTCCGCAGAGGTCTGCCATGCCAAAGCCAGCTGCGGTTTCCAATTCTGGCGCAGTTTTCAGGAAAGGGAGCTGTTTCGCGTTCAACGATAGCCAGTGCCGCTGGAATGCGGCTTGTAAATACAGACACGAATGTTCGTACTGCGCAGGGGCTCACCCTGCGGCCAAGTGTTTAAAGAAGTCGGCGAATGCTGGGGCTAGTTATTTTTCCAAAAAGCCTGCACGCCAGTGAGGCTGGAAAGTATGCGCCCATGGCTGGAAATTTATCCAGACCAGGCGACGGCGCAATTTCTCAGTAGAGGTTTTGAATTTGGTTTCCCCCTCCCTTCATTCTCGGGGGCGGGATGCACAGTAGTGGGTAATTTAAAATCAGTCAGTCAGTTTCCACAGATTGTGAGGGAAAAGGTTGGGAAAGAAATTGCAGAAGGGCGCATTGCTGGTCCCTTTGAGCACCCCCCGTTTGATAATTTCCGCATATCGCCCCCAGGGGTGGTGCCCAAGAGGGAGCAGAATGCTTATAGGATTATACATCACCTGTCATTCCCTAAAGGGGATTCGCTGAATGACGAGATTAACATGGAGCTTTGCTCGGTCACGTATGCGACTTTTGAGGAGGCGATCGTTAAAGTGCGGCAGTGTGGTCCCGGTGCGTTGCTGGCAAAAGCCGATATTAAATCGGCTTTTAGACTGTTGCCCATAGCCCCTGAGGCATTTAATTCTTTAGGTTTTTATTTTGACGGGGCCTACTTCTTTGACAGGTGTCTGCCTATGGGGTGTTCAGTATCATGCTCGTACTTCGAGGCGTTTTCGTCTTTCCTGCATTGGGTGGTTGGTTTTCAGTCAGGTAGTGACAAGATAGTCCACTACCTGGATGATTTTTTGTTTTTAGGACCACGGGATTCGTCGAGTTGTCAGGAGCTATTGCAGGCTTTCCAGGAGATGGCGGCGCAGTTTGGCGTTCCGCTGGCGGAGGAGAAGACATGTACCCCGGTGACATCGCTTGAATTCTTAGGCATTTGCATAGACACGTGTAGGATGGAGTTTCGTTTGCCAGAGGCAAAATTGGTGAAATTAAATTCATTAATATCTTCCTTTCTGTCAAGAAAGAAAGTGCTGCTCAAGGAGATGCAGTCACTGTTGGGCGTCCTGGCGTTTGCTGGCAGGATTATGCCCGTTGGGTGGATTTTTTCGCGTCGTTTGTACTTGGCAATAGCGGGTTTAAAGTCGCCGTTTGCCCACGTTAGGCTGACTAGTTCGATTAAGGCGGATTTGTTGGTCTGGGCACGTTTCCTTGGGACGTATAACGGGAGATCATTTTTTCAGGAGGAGTTTGTAGCGGCGCCAGATTTCAGGTTATTCACGGACGCGGCGGGGTCCAAGGGCTTTGCTGCAATATGGGGAACGCACTGGTGCTGCGCAGCATGGCCAGAATCTTGGGTGGTTCAGGAGGTTACAAGAAACATTGTTCTGTTAGAGCTGTTCCCGATATTAGTGGCATTGACGTTGTGGGGAGCTCAGTTCGCAAACAAAAGGATTCTGGTGGAAACAGACAATAAGGGGGTCCTCTTTGCCATAAATTGCCTTTCATCAAAATCTTTGCTTGTGGTAAAGATCTTAAGGCAGGTTGTGTTTCTTTGTTTACACTTTAATGTGTGGCTGAAAGCCAAGCACACGCCGGGAGTGCAAAATAATCTTGCCGATGCGTTATCTCGGTTTCAGATGGACCGTTTTCGCCAGCTGCTGCCGGATGCAGATGTGGAAGGGATTCGTTGCCCGGAATATCTGTGGGACCTAATCTGGACATAGTTTCAAGAGCAATACAGGGTTCGGTGGCGCCCAAGACATGGTTGTGCTATGCTGCTTCTTGGAAGAGCTGGTTGTCCCTTGCAGAAGGGTTAGGAGTTAGTGATGGCCGCCCTTCTGAGGGGTCATTATTGGCATTTGTGGCTTCCCTTATGGAGCAAAGTTTTTCTTTTAGCCATATCTCTAAAACCTTGGCGGGAATATCCTTTTTTTGCCGGCTGCGGGGTTTTCCGCCGTGCACGGCTTACTTTTCAGTGAAACAGGCCTTAAAAGGGTACAAAAGGGCTCATTTCGTTCCGGATGACAGAAGGCCGATTTCACTGGATCTTTTGGGTAAACTGTGCGAGATAGCGTCGTCCGTTTGTTTTTCGGGTTTTGAATCCCTGCTTTTTAGAACGGCGTTTGTGCTCGCTTTTCATGGGGCTCTACGGATATCAGAGCTACTCCCAAAATCTAAACGGGGCGGGTCGGGAATTTTAGTCGATCACGTAATGGTAGACCCCACGGGAATTCAGTTGTGGTTAAGTCGCTCCAAGACCGACGCATTGGGTAAAGGCGTTGGGATTCGGTTGGCGGCGCACAACGATAAGTTGATTTGCCCCGTGGATACGGTGTCTCGTTTTTTAAGCGTCAGGCCCCCAGTTCCGGGTTTGTTCTTAGTCCATCAGAATGGAGGGCCACTTACCAAATATCAATTTGATGCAGTGCTGCATAAGTGTCTGATAAATTTGGGTTTGCAGAACATGCGTATATCCTCCCACTCATTTAGGATAGGCGCTGCATCAGAGGCGGCCCGGAGAGGGGTGTGTGAATCGGCCATTAAAGAGATGGGGAGGTGGAAATCAAATTGTTTTAGGATTTATGTTCGCCCTAACCTGTTTATTAAAATTTTTCAGGTCAGCCCCGCACAGTTTGGATTCTGGGACACTCCTATATTCACTGGGCGCATAAGAGAGCGGCCTTGCGTAGGTATTCAACTAATTTATCTTTTCGTCCAGAATCATTCCAGGTTTATTGGAAAGGTGTGCGGGGACTTCAGTGGCATCAACTTTATTTTCACTTAAGTGGGCTTAGTCAGCGATGGCCTAAGCCGGATGTATTATTAATTCATGCAGGTTGGAATGATTTGGGTAAAGTAAGGACTTTGGATTTGCTATTTATGATTCAAAGGGATTTGCAGCGGTTTTCACTAGCCTCTCCAGGTACAATTTTGATTTTCTCAGAAATCGTTCCGCGCCTCTCTTGGCTCTCCTCTCCTCAGAGGAGGGCCATGGAGAAGATGAGGAAGCGTATAAATGGGGCCATGAGCAAGTTCATGCCCCAGCTGGGTGGTCTGGCGTACAGACATGTGGATCTAGAAGGGGGTTTTACCGGGTTATACAGGCAGGATGGCGTCCACCTCTCGGACGTGGGGATGGATATATTTAATTTGGGATTGCAGTACGGTATTGAGCAGGCCGCGGAGGTGGGTGGGGCCGGGCATGATGCTCAAGCCTGGCTTGTGGGACGTGATATGTCAATTAATGAGTTAAATGCTGCTTAAGTGACAAAAACTGAGCAGTTGCACTTATTTGGTTTTGCTTTATTAATGGCAATTTTTGATGTTGAAGTTATGGAATAAAATTGATATGATGATTTGAAATTCTTTTGTGTTTAAACCAATAAAATTACCGCGGCCTTTATTCGCCAATGATGGGTCAGTGTATTTATTCATGTTTGTACCTGGAGTATGGTTGTTGGGTGAAGTGTATGGCCTACAGTCCCATAAGAAAGGGGGCACATTAGGAGCCCACTTGAGTGGGATTGTGGCCAGCACGGGGTTAATATGTGAATAAGTGCTGAAGTTAATTTGTAATTGGTTAATGTTTGCCATGTAATTCCTATGTACTGTGCCTTTAAATTTGGGATCATCAGCCAGCCAATGGAATGTGTCGGAAGCTTCTGGGAGCCAGCAAAGGCTATACAAGGATTGGCTGGGCTGTGAATCTCCCTCTTTTCCCCTGGCAGCAGCAGCTGAAGAACTCCCTCCCTCCTCCCCTGTCGCGGTAAATTTATGTGGTAGGCGTCACCTTGGGATCCAGGGGGGACGTGATATGTCAATTAATGAGTTAAATGCTGCTTGAGTGACAAAAACTGAGCAGTTGCACTTATTTGGTTTTGCTTTATTAATGGCAATTTTTGATGTTGAAGTTATGGAATAAAATTGATATGATGATTTGAAATTCTTTTGTGTTTAAACCAATAAAATTACCGCGGCCTTTATTCGCCAATGATGGGTCAGTGTATTTATTTATGTTTGTACCTGGAGTATGGTTGTTGGGTGAAGTGTATGGCCTACAGTCCCAAGAGTATATTCAATATCAGATTCAGCTGTGTCAGCTGTGTCAACCTGTGGCTGCGGTTTTTGCCTCTGCTTAGCAGCACGAGAAAAGCTTGTGTGAGGTGAGGGGGGAGGTGCCATTTTAGACATGGGGTTAGTCTCTGGGGTTTCTACTTTATTGTATTTTTTCGATGGGCCCCACCAAACACCATAATGTGTCCCCTGTACCTCAGTGAAGGTTTGTAGCTCTTTATATACTTAACACGAAACCGTGCAGGTGTTTTATCTGCCCGTGAAGTCCCAGGAGATACAGAGCTACAGTGGGACATGTCTGCCTCAGCCGGCTCCGCGCATGCTCTCCAATAATTCCCAGTTCTTATTTGTTACATATTTGATTGCTTTATAGCTATTGTTAAACTGAGATGGACTATATATTTTGAGAATCTTTAAATACTCTTCCTTTGATTTTGAGACAGGAACAATCGATTACTGTCTGTGATACTTTTTTTATTTGCACTAACATACAATTTTTCAGGACAAGCTTTCGGGGTGTGTCCTAGTAGTACTGATTCACAAACGTTTTAGCAGAATGTTAGGAAATTAGACAATTTCTGAGGAAAAGGGGAAAAAAACAAACACACACACACAAATGTACGTGGCACAGAGGGAGTAGTAAAAATGTTGGATAATCAGTGAGAAAACCCATATCTAAATTTAGGCAATTATTTTTAGTGTAAAACATAAATATCATTCTTTTTTTTAAATCTTGTAAATTTGGTAAATCAGGTAAATTACTTCAAAAAACATTCTTGATTCAAAAGTTTTCCTTTCCTGAATAGTTTTGAAATTCCCTTTAAGAACTAGGACATTGAGGTCCATAGTGTGATACAGTTGTGAGAAATTATACCCCACAAGTATGCAGAAATTCCTTTATATTTCTTGATGGTATGTGTGCAAATTCATCCTCGCTTGCAACTTCTGTCCTGTTTCATCAACATAAGATCCTTGCTACATCTTTTGCATTGGATGAAGTACACGACATTACTGGCAGTTTGACACTTTTAGATGGATTAATTGGTTTGCAAAGTTTTTTATTGCATGGCTTGCTTCCATTATTTGTGACTTCATAATCAGTTTATTCGTTTATGTCTGAGGTTGGGTGGTTGTCTGAATGCCAGTATGGGGGGTTGTTGGAATATTTTATCCTCTGTTATAATGGGTTGTAAATCTTTAATTATCTTTTTTATCCTTTCTAAGTGCTGGATTATATGTGGTTACTAGGGGTACGTGATTATTATTTTTTTTTTTCTCTCTGTATTAAAGTAGATCTTCTCTTCTGGTTTTCAAGGCCATGTTTATGCTGGTGCTGATGGTTTTGTGTTTGCAACCTTTTTTATGGAAGGAGTCTGCTAGTGTTCTGAGATGTTTATCTCTGTCTTCTGGATCTGAACTGGGTCTGGCTTATGGTTTGATTTTGAGAACAGGGATCAGATACTGTTGGGATTCCATAGCCACATCACGGGTATTATCCGACAACAAGCTCACATCGAACATTTGTTGTCGGAAATTCTGACCATGTGTACGCAGCATAAGAAGTTACTTTGTTATTCAAAAAAATCTTCATTTTCACTACAAAAAGTTGTAAAAGGCAAATGGGCTTTTGTTATTATCTTGAAAAGTTCTAAGATCTAAGTTCAAGAAAATATACCGTATTTATCGGCGTATACCGCGCACTTTTTTGCCCTGAAAATCAGGGCAAAATCGTGGGTGCGCGGTATACGCGATACACGCTTTCCCGCGCCGAGTTTGAATACTGCGCCGAAATATACAGAGCGCAGTAGACACGGGTATAGTCGGGCAGTCTCGACTCCTTCCGCGCTCACGTCCTGGACGTACAGGACGTCAGCGCGAGAGTTGCCGAGCCTGCCTGACAATACACGAGTGTACTGCGCTCTGTATATGTTGGCGCAGTATTCAAACTCGGCGCAGGAAAGAGCGGGGAGGACGCGAGGACGCCGCAGAAGGACGCCGGACCCGACAAAGAGGACACCCTAAGCCGCAGACGGACGCCGGACCCGACGAGGCCGCCGATGGACGCCGCGCAAGACACCAAAACTGTAAGTACAAAAAAAACTTTTAACCACAGGATTCGGGGCAACTTTAGGGGTGCGCGGTATACGCGGGAGCACGCTATACCGCGATAAATACGGTAGGTTTGGGAATCAATATCAAGGGTGAATGTAACACCAAGGGGGTTATTTACTATAGGCAAATCCACTTTCACTACAAGTAAAAACTACAAGTGCAAAGTGCACTTGAAATTGCACTGAAAGTACACTTGGAAGTGCAGTCGTTGTAGATCCGAGGGGGACATGCAAGGAAAATAAAAAACAGCATTTGAGCTTGCACATGATTGGATGATAAAATCAGCAGAGCTTCCATTCATTTCAGATCTACCCCTCAGATTTACAGCGACTGCACTTTCAGTGCAATTTCAAGTGCACTTTGCACTTGTAGTTTGCACTTGTAGTGCAAAGTGGATTTGCCTTTAGTAAATAACCCCCCAAATGTAACACCAAAAGTGTTAGTATTGCAATGTTCTAAGAATTAAGTTATCAAATAGACTGGGCCATCCCATATGATGATCATTTCATTTCATCAATGTACCACTCATAGTATATTTTATGAGAGGCAAAGAGATACTTTTTCAACTGTTCAAGCTGTTCAACTCCTCCCAAAGGCCCATAGTATATTTGGCATAACCAGGTTAAAAATTTGCTCCCAAAGTTGTGCCTTGGATCTGCAAGTAAAAAAATAAAAATAATTATGCTCCAATCTAAATTTAGAACAGTCTAATAGCAACTGTGCTTGTTTGTAAAAAAACAAAAAAAAAACTATGGGGCATATAAGACCCACACCATAGGGGATGGAAGTATATAGGAAGCTAACATATTAACCTCCCTGGCGGTATGATTCTTTCTGGTTTTAGGTGCTGAAAGCGGTACCATTATTTTGCAAGGAAATTTGGCGTTTTACATTGTAGGCCTGTAATACTTAGGAATAACTCACTTAAAGCGGAGTTCCACCCTCTTTTTTAACTTTATAGCATCCTATTTGATACTGGCCCCTTAAATATATTTGGCATGTTTTTATGTTTTTTTTTTTAAACTCACAGTGTTATCCCCTATTGTCATTTCTCCCGCCGCGGCGGCTTCTGCCTCGCCGCGTTATCCAGCGCTGCATTACAGTCTATCGTCAATCCCAGGAGACAAGGTTGCTGGTCTGAAGTATCGCGAGATTCGCGATCGATGGGCGGGACGGGAGGTCGAGACATGGTAATCTCAAACGAGTGGAGGGACGGGCGGAGGCGGAGATATGGTGATCTCGAGCGAGTGGAGGGACGGGCGGAGGCGGAGATATGGTGATCTCGAGCGAGTGGAGGGACGGGCGGAGGCGGAGATATAGTGATCTCGAGCGGGGGCGGAGACATGGTAATCTCGAGCGGAGGCGGAGAGATGGGTAACAGCCCCGCCCACCGCACTAATTATGTACTCGGCAGGGGGGGACGAGGAGTAGTGTTGGTGGGAGATAGCAAGCACCGCGCTATCATATACGCTGCCACTGCACCCAGCAAACACAGCCACTTTGCCATCAAACTGCTGCCTCACTACAGTAAAAGTTTATTGAGTAAAAAAAACTGCTGCCTCACTGTGCCATCAAACACTGCCTAACTGTGCCCGTCAAACGCATCCACTGTGCCAAACGCTGCCGCACTGTGCCCATCAAACGCATCCACTGTGCCAAACGCTGCCCAACGCTGTCTCACTGTGCCCGTAAAACGCATCAATGTGCTGGGGGTGATGTGATTTGGTGGGAGCGATGCAATGTGCTGGAGGCTATGCGATTTGGCGGAGGGCAATGCAATGTGTTGGGGCGATGCAACTTGGCGGGGGGGTCAATGCAATGTTCTGGGGTAATGCGATTTGGCAGGGGGGCGATACAATGTTCTTGGGTGATGCGATTTGGCAGGGGGGGTGATGCAATGTGCTGGGGCCATGCGATTTGGTGGTGGGGCCATGCTGTGTGCTGGTGTGATGTCATGCGATGGTGGGGGGCGATGCGATTTGGTGGGGGCAATGCGATGTGCTGGGGTAATGTGATTTGGTGGGGGGCATTGCAATGTGCTGGGGCAATGTGATGCAATTTGGCGGGGGGCACTGCAATGTGCAGTGACGATGCGATTCGGTGGGGGGCGATGCAATCTGCTGGTGTGATGCAATGCAATTTGGCAGGGGGCAATGTGATGTGCTGGGGCGATGCAATGTGCTGGGGCAATGCGATTTGGTGGTGGGGCGATGCAATGTGCTGGGGCAATGCGATTTGGTGGTGGTGCGATGCAATGTGCTGGTGCGATGTGATGCAATTTGGCGGGGGCAATGCGATGTGCTGGGGGGGCATTGCAATGTGCTGGTGCGATGTGATGCAATTTGGCAGGGTGGAATGCAAAGTGCTGGGGCCAATCCGGTGTGCTGTGCTGGGGCCAATCCGGTGCTATGTGCTGGGGCCGATGCGGTGTGCTGGGGCCGATGCGGTGTGCTGGGATTGATGCGGTGTGCTGGGATCGATTCGGTGTGCTGGGACCAATGCGGTGTGCTGTGCTGGGGACGATGCACTGTGCTGCGATGTGCTGGGGATGATGCGGTGTGCTGGGATCGATGCGGTGTGCTGGGGAGGATGCGGTGTGCTGGGACGATGCGGTTTGCTGGGATCGATGCGGTGTGCTGGGATCGATGCGGTGTGCTGGGATCGATGCGGTGTGCTGGGACCGATGCGGTGTGCTGGGGACGATGCGGTGTGCTGGGATCGATGCGGTGTGCTGGGGACGATGCGGTGTGCTGGGATCGATGCGGTGTGCTGAGATCGATGCGGTGTGCTGGGATCGATGCGGTGTGCTGGGGACGATGCGGTGTGCTGGGATCGATGCGGTGTGCTGGGACCGATGCGGTGTGCTGGGATCGATGCGGTGTGCTGGGGACGATGCGGTGTGCTGGGATCGATGCGGTGTGCTGGGGATGATGCGGTGTGCTGGGATCGATGCGGTGTGCTGGGGACGATGCGGTGTGCTGGGGACGATGCGGTGTGCTGGGGACGATGCGGTGTGCTGGGATCGATGCGGTGTGCTGGGATCGACGCGGTGTGCTGGGATCCATGCGGTGTGCTGGGATCGACGCGGTGTGCTGGGGCGATGCGGTGCGCGATGTTATGGTGGCAATGTGCTGTGCTGGGGGAAGGAGGAAGCAGGAGGAACTCCGCACAGCGCAGGGATGGTGGGAACCCCTCATAATGAGCACAGCAGAAGTACAAACCCAGGAATTCAGCACAGAACAGGGATGGTGGGAACCCTTCATGAGGGGCTCCCACCATCCCTGTGCTGTGCTCATTATGAGGGGTTCCCACCATCCCTACAGCCCCAGGAATTCAGCAGAGCACAGGGATGGTGGGAACCCCTCATAATGAGCACAGCAGGAGTACAGACCCAGGAATTCAGCACAGAACAGGGATGGTGGGAACCCCTTATAATGAGCATAGCAGGGGTACATATAGAATGTTGGTAATTATTATGAAAAGTGAATGAATTTAACGAAAATTCGTATTTCGTACGAATCCTAAGTGAGTTTCGGGCACAAAATACGAAAAAAACGGCTAATAATGCGAAACAGAACTAAACAAAATGAATTTATTGACAGTGCACATGTCTAGTATATGTATACACACCACATATATAACAAGAGATATAGACATATATATATATATATATAATCTATCTCTATATATATATATATATATATATATATATATATATATATATATATATATATATATATATATATATATATATATATATATATATCTTGTTATGTAGATATATCTGCACAGGAACAAATTATTTAGTATAAATGGTTCCTGGAAGGAGGAGGGGAGGAGAGGAGAGGAGAGGTTTGCATAGATAAGGGGCGGCAACTTCGTCTGACAGTCACGTTGCTATTGAAACCTGATCTGAAACCTATTACACTGCTTGTGCATCACTAAGCATGTGCGAGATTTGCAAGGCTGAAATCCAGGAAGTCATACAGCCTGGCTTCATGATGCCCACACTTAAGATGGCCCCAGTCAATTTCTGTTTTATAAAGTGTCTAAATGCTGTAACAACCTAACAAAACGGACCTTAGTTTACAGACTAACTGTAGTAGAATACATTAAGCTTGTGTATTACAGGGGTTTTCATATTTAAAAACTTTTTATTTTTAAATTTGTGGCCGGAACTCCGCTTTAAATCTGTCCAAACAAGAGTCTAGTAGACATCTCAGGTATGATAAAGTTTGAAAAACAAAATCATAAATTATAATATAATAAATAACTATAAATAATTATAACAAATAATAATATAATTATAATAAAAATTATTCAATAATGTAATCAAATCAAAAACACTGAAATTTGCTCAGTTGCAGAATTGTCGCTGTCATTACTTTTCTTTTTTTATGACGAATTTCCCCACAAATCACTATCGCTCAATTCTGCAATTGATTATAATTTATTATCGCTGTTTTCTAGCTGCTCTAAAACCACTTTTGACATAAAGGGACACTTTTGGTTGCTATGGACAATCTACAGTTTCCAGGCAGAAAGAACAGTTTTTATTAGATAAAAGAACATGTAGGGCACTGGGCAGACCACTAGGGACAAAGGGGATGTGTATTTTTTACATACAGTACTGTAATCTGTAAGATTACAGTATACTGTATGTAATGTGTTTATTAACTTTTTTGAATTTGGCGCCGTTCTCCGCCCGGTGCGTCGTAACGTCGCAGGGGACGGAGTTCGGCGGCACACAGGCACTGTGTGAATCGAGCGAGGATGCCGCTCGCTTACACAGCGGGGAGGCATCGCAGGATCCAGGGACAAGGTAAGTAAACCATGCCTCTGGACACTGCGAGGCGATCCCGAGTCTGGCTCGGGGATACCGCTTTTGGTCCTGAAATCTTATCCCGAGCAAGACTCAGGAATACCGCCAGGGGGGGTTAAGAAACCCAACAATAACTTGTATCATTCCCAGCTATTATTTTGTAATATATTAATAAGATGTCCAGAAACTTTATTGTAGGAAGAGAGAACAGTTATTAAAGGCTAAAGAAAATAGTCTATATATTGGAAAAGCCCACTAGTCAGGCTATTTAAACTAGGAATAATTGGTCTCCCAAGTGGCACCTGTATTTTAATATGTATTTTAGATAGAAGATAAAAAATCTGGTGATAAAAACTATCCATGAAAAGAAAAAGTTTTTTTTTTTTTGTAATAAAGATGCTGTTATTTCTGTGACATTGGTACAGTTCACTTTCATCATCCCACTCCAGAGCCAGCACTGAGGATTTTTTCCTTTGTGTAGCAATGCTCCTGTTGTATGGTGAATTACTTCATCTTATTTGTTGCCAGCCATCTGCATATGGAGAGTTTGTCATTGTGGACTTAGATGGTTGATCTGTGTTTTAGCCTCTTATAAAGGGAGGTATCTTCGCTTTTGGATTTTATTTGCTGTGCTGCTATATGTTGTTTATCTGACTTCTCTAGTAGTTCTCGAGCAGCATTTGCCTTTGCCCCTCCTTATTGTTTCTATATTAGTGTTGTACTAAGGTTTGCTTAGTTTGTTTCGTTTTTTTTGTATGTAGTAGTTAATGTTAGTATATTTAATATGTTCCTTTGGCAACCATAAGTTGAGATCCTAGTCTCTTACACGATGCAATCAATCACTTTCCATGAAAATCATTCTTTGTGGCCAATCTCTAAATGCAGAGCCATGGTGAGTTAAAATGTCAATGAATTGCAATTTGAATATACAGTAGTAAGCAAAGATGTCTCTTCTCAGGAGATCCAATTAAAGTGTTATGCTAGTATGCTGGTATCTTTCTGCTCCAATACATATGGGTTGCATATATCAGTAGTGTTTCATTAACCAGTACCACCTTGTTAGCCCAATTAAGCTCAATAGCATAGTTTGTGCTGATCAATAATAACGTCGTTAGCTGCATAACATTATATACTCCAGGCATTCAGTCCTAACTGTTGTAATCCTTACCAAATAATTTTTAAGGTCATCCAGGAGTAACCTATACCTCTGAACTACATGATATTTGCTAGAAAAGTCTTAAAGTGTTACTAAACCCACAACAGTAAAATCTGTCTTTATTTGCAATAAAGCATTGTCATCACTATGGAACCTAAGGAGTTAATCCTCTGCATTGTATAACAAATCTTTTTTATCTTATCTTCTCTGTTCCCCCCTTCTTCCACAGTCCCCAATTTATCTGCTGTAAGAACAAAGGCTAGGGGACAAGCTGCACATGCTCAGTTTGGTGTGCATTGCTAAAAATATATCTATATTTTTTGGTAGCGTGCATGTAATCCGCACAGGGCCAATCAGTACTATCCAGACAGAGGGTCAGGAGTCATGCAAACTTATAAGACTGATCAGTGCTATAGTTGGGGATGTTGGGGATGTTGTTCTAGTAGCACTTATCGGACAGAGGCTGGTTGGACACATGTTAATCGGTAGATCAACACCTGTAAAACCACTATCCCCATACATGGATTGAAATTTGTCTGAAGGAAGGGTTTAAAATTAAGGCCAGGCGGTGTGGTGGCATTGAGGTAAAAATACAGCGTTGCTGGCTTTGGACCATATTCCCTCCAGTCCCAGAGGTGGCGACTCTAACAAAGCACTCTTACAGAGTGAATTGAGGTGGATTTTCCACCTCAATGCCACCATACCACCTGGCTTTAACGAGGCATTTAATTTTAAACCCTTCCTGGAAGGATTCCAGTCAGGGGTTTGTGAACTGGACCTCTAATCTACAATTCATATCCCATGGGTGTATTTATCCATGCTCTTTTATTATGGCAAAACATGGTTGTGTACATAATCACACAGGGTATGTTTACTATGTATGTAATTCCTCCCTATTTCTTTCCATCTTTTGTCTTCAGAGATTTTGGTTTGTTGAAGGGATCAAATCAACCGCCCATGTACGGGAGTAATCACAAGTCTGTTGGTCACTCCTATCAGTGGGAGTTCTCGCAGTCACACTGAGCACATCCAGCTCCTGCCTTTTGTTGTTTGGTGCCTTGTTATCTCAGAGCTTACAATCTGTCCCACCGTGTAACAACCACAGTGCAGGCCAATTCCATCCATGCCAGGTCCCCCTCATGGTTCATTGGTGATCGGCTCATGCAAGTGAGTGTCAGTCTTCCATGCCTATTGTTTGTACTTGCATGGATGTTCTATTCCATGCAATAGGTTTATCAATGTTAAAATTGTACTATTATACTAATGTTTAAATCTGTTCATTGCATAGACATATGTATGCTTTAGATGACATTCAGCCTATGAAGAAGGACCTAGAGGTCTGAAACATGTCAGGCGTCATCTCCTACAGCTACGTGTAATAGCCCTCCATACCAGAGGGCATTTACATTCATGCCTGTATTCTTGTACTGCAATTGATCTTACTTTTTTTTACTGTATAGATTATCAAATGTTTCTAATAAAATAATACTTTTTAAATACTCTCCTGGTCTGTCCTAAAAATCCTGAGGGGTTATGCTGTGCCTATGAGCACTAGGTTTGTTTTTACAATAGAAATCTTTGCGTTATAGGTTCACCAGTTCCATCCTTGAACATACATAGGGTTATGCCTCTATAGAGTTTGTTGCATGGGCAGCAAATATGATAAACAAATTTCATCATAATAAAGCCTAGTACACACTATTAGTTTGTTTTTTTATTCTACGAAAAAAACTGACAGTTCAGGAGTAGCCAATATACTAACTATCTGATGTTAGTACAGTAACATCCCTTGCTATGCTATTGTGTTCTGACGGGGGGACGGCCCCCTGCCAGAACTCTCTTGTCAGTGCTCTCAGTCACCAGCTGGGAGCACCGATCAGAAGCCAATCAGCAGATATTTTTCAGTCTTGCCCCTTCGACAGAATGTCGGCCATTTTCTATTGAACTGGCATATGCCGCCCAACATTTGGCTGTGTACACTAGACTTAAAACTAAACATAGAAAGACAAGAATTCTAGCAGGTGGAGCTTTTTTGAAACTTGATAAGTTTCTTCAACCAAAAAAAATGCTTTACCTGCTGTTAAGGAACATTTTTATTAAGTACACATCCTTCAGCATATGGCCAAGGTATGCTTCCTGCTTATTCTTTGAATCTGTAGGATGCCAGAAACAGAACATGTGCTAGAACAATGGTCTCCAAACTGTGGCCAGGTGGCCGTTTGCTTGCTTTTATCTAGCCCTTGGGGTATTATTTTATCCACTAATGCCAACAATGGAGCATAATTTCCCCTACTGACACCAATGAATGGACACAATTCCTCCCAATGACATTAATGAAGGGACACTATTCATACAAAATGACACCAATGATTACTCCCACTGAAACAAACATTGGGGCATTATTTTTTCCTCATTGATGTTGGGGCCTTTTGTACTCCGAATGGCCACAGCCCCCCTAAAGTCTGAAGGACAGTAAACAGGCCCTTGGTGTAGAAAGTGTGGAGACACATGTGCTAGAACAATGTAACCCCAGCATACCAGTGTTTAATACAAAAGCAGAGAGATGCTTGCACTGCAGTTCCTTGGGTTCAGTTTTCTCTTTATCTGGTCCACAATAAGCACAATAAGAAGCACAGAAGTGACATCCACATCAACCAAATCTCTCTCCAAATCTCATGAGAAGTCCTCATAGGCTTGAGTGAGTGGGACCTGCCTTTATTAGTTTTACACTGTAGCTATGCAACTATGAGGATCCAGGAAAAGCAGTGCCCAGACATACTCACACGTCAGAAAGTGCACTGCTACATTTCATGACAAATTTAAGGGAAATGGTCAATTTTTTTTTTCGGGTACTGCTTAGTCACAGTTAAACTTTATTGATGTTCCCTATACTTTTTGAGTACAGGTTTACAATTTAAAGCATTTGTTACTCCAACACCTCATATTCCTTGTATGAAAACGTATCCTGTTTTCTTTGTATTGCTTTCTTTGTGTGAAATCCCTGGTGTTCCTGTCAGTCCCTCTGCTTTCTTAATAAAATATGTCCACACTAAGCACATGAGCACACCATGGTCAGTTCTCTAGCTGTGCTAGGAACTCAGGGCCAGATCCACAAAAGAGATACGCCGACTTAACTCGATTTTTCTAAATTTACACGGCGTGTATCTTTGCGCCCGATCCTCAAAACGAGAAGCGCCTGAAATTCGGGCTTTTCCGTCCTACCTAAAAATATTACGCCGGCGCATTATCGTGCGCAAATTACGCTAGGCACGCCGCTTTATTTGATAGGCAAAGATGCAAATGAGGGAGATAGGGCGATCCACAGAATTAAGTGTGTGCGCCGTAGATTACGCCCTGTGCGCACCTGTTAGTTTTTTGGTGGGATTTTACACATTATAAAAGCAGCCCTAATTTTACACATGCCGTCTGAATGTCTGCTGAAGCAACACCATTCAGGAAGAGCTCAGCACACACACGTTCAGGACTGAAATCTCTCTGCCAAAATGCCAGGACCAGCAATGATACTAGCTGCATTAGTTGATATAGAGACACAAAGAAGGAGGAGGGCACAGAGGAGGAGGATGAGGGCACAGGAGAGGGTCTACCGCCCACGGCAAGATTTGTTTGGCATGCCTTCTTGTGAAGTTTACCGCACCTACAGATTTACCCGTGAGGCCATCCTGGAATTAACAACAATACTTCAGGATGATCTTACCAGCCCAACCCAACGCTCCCATGCCCTGCAGCCACTCACCAAAGTACTGGCCACTTTGCATTTTCTGGCCACTGGCTCATTCCAACGCACAAGTGGAGGCGTGGCTGGGATGGCACAATCCTCCATCAGCAGGTGTGTGCACCAAGTGGTCCCTGCAATCCTGCTGCGCATGGGAAATCAGTTTCAGAAACCCACCCAGGAGGATCAGCGTTTAAAGTCAATGACCGACTTTTACAACATTGCCAGATTTCCACGCACCATCGGGGCCATTGATTGTACCCATGTGGCACTACAACCACCCCATGATACTGAGCACATGTTCCGGAATCGTAAAGGCTGGCATTCCATTAATGTGCAAGTCATCGTCGATGCCCATGGCCTCATCTGGCACGTCTGTGCTAAATTTCCTGGATCCTGCCATGATAGTTACATTTACCGGCAGACACAGATCTCAAGAGATTTTGACCAGAACATGTATGGAGACAGCTGGCTGATTGGTGAGTGACATGTGTGTCAGGTATGTCCCCCCCATGATGCTGACATCACAAGGGGCACATGCATGACTAATATCCTCCTGTCTTTTCCCTTACAGGTGACTCAGGATATGCCTTGGGACCTCATCTAATGACCCCATTCAGGAACCCCCAAACCCCAGGAGAGCAACGCTACAACCAGGCGCACATACGAACCCGGGGAGTGGTTGAACGGACCTTTGGGCTTCTGAAGTCCCGCTTCAGATGCCTGGATAAGTCTGGGGGTACCCTGCTGTATTCCCCTGACTTTGTGTGTCAAATAATTGGGGCATGTTGCATACTCCATAACTTTGCCCTCAGAAGGGGACTGCATATTGACTTATGTAATGACCTGACCCCTGACCCAGGCAATACTATCCCAACCAACTCTACCCGGTCTGCTGAGGGCACAACAGCTAGGAGACGCCTTGCAGAAGGCATTTTTTCCCAGTAAATGTACATGATTAATGTCACAATAAGTATGTATTTTTTCACTGTAAATGCACATGATTAATGTCACAATAAGTATGTATTTTTTCACTGTAAATGCACATCAATAAAGTCACAATGATAATGCATGAATGCACACCACTGTGGTTCCTTGCACAGACACATCACATGCACATCGAATTGGATTAGATCCAAGTCCCCCCCCCCCCTTGGGACTTGGGAGCAGTAACGCCACGCCACGGCTCCAATTATGTCACTGTGCATTCATACACCATTCAGGAACCTGGGATTGCACTTCTCCCTGGTCCTGGGGATCCCTTCTCCACCAAAACTGAGGGTGACAACCTTAATTTCTTAGGAATGCCACCCCCCCACATTCACACATCATTCACACACATAAACCAAATCATAAGTACAGAAGACCAAATAAAAAAAAAAAAAAATGCATAAAAAAAAAAAAACAAGTATCCCAGCAAATTTATTAGCGGCGGCGATTGCTACGCCTTGGCTGGGCAGGGGCACGGGCAGGGGCACGGGCACGGGCAGGGGCACGGCCACGGCCACGGCCACGGCCACGCCGTCGCGGAGGATGTCCATTGGGGGGGTGTTGAGCTGGGGAAGGAGGAGCCTCCTGGGGGGGTTGAGCTGGGGAAGGAGGAGCCTCCTGGGGGGGTTGAGCTGGGGAAGGAGGAGCCTCCTGGGGGGGTTGAGCTGGGGAAGGAGGAGCCGCCCCTGCTGGCCTGCCCTCCATGGCCCCTGCAATGCGAGTGAGACAGGCAGTGAGGGCAGCCGCATTGGCCTGGCCAGACCTTGTATTGTCCTGCACAGCCTGGGTCAGGGCACTCAGCTCATGGGCCACGCGCGTTGTGGCGGTCTGTATGTCATTCAAACATGTTATGACCGCCGTTGAGTTGGTGGCCACATCACCGAGTGCCTCCATCATTTCACCCTGGCTGTGCTCCATCTGCGTCAGTTTTTCCAGAATTTTTCCAAGAATGCGGGTCTGCCGGGCATTGTCCTTCACCACACTGGCCGACAGACGCTCGCCCACAGCCACGGTCTCCTGGGTTGTCCCCCTGGCTGCCGCTGAGTCTTGCGGGCCTGGAGGAGGGGAGAGAGTGACCCTGGTGACTGGAGGCCTGTTGGGGGAGAAGTGGGAGGGGCTACCCCTGATGGTGGCCTGACTGGTGCCAGCCTCAGGGGTAGTCTCAGGGGAAGACTCAAAGGTCATCATATCAGTGGCCAGGAGGACTTCCCGGCCAATCTGCATATTTTCCTCCTCCTCCCCCTCATCATCCTCCTCCCACTCAACCTCAACCTCCTCCCCCTCAACCTCCTCATGAGTGGAGGTTTGGCCAATCCCCTCCCCTGGGGAATCCTGCCCTTCTTGGGACTCATCATCTGCCTGTCTTGGGGGTGGTGCTGCAGCCTGGCCCGATGGGCCTGCAACCTCCTGGCCTCCAACCTCCTGGCCTCCAACCTCCTGGCCTCCAACCTCCTGGCGTGGAACCTCCTGGCCTCCAACCTCCTGGCGTGTAACCTCCTGGCCATCTGTGGAGGACACAAAACAATCACATGTTTGAGGAACCACACACTTGGCACATCTTCCCTTCCCCCACCCACACATGCTAATCAACAGAGAATAAACCAAAAAACCTACCTGTCCTCCTAGGAACATCTGACGTATAGCCAGGCAGGCCCACCACCTGCTGTGGGTGGAAACACTGGGCCACTGCCCATTCCTCCTCCGTCAGTCTGACTGGGCAGGGTCCCCCTCCTCCAGTGCCCCTGGTATGGGCGTCGATCCTTGCCATCTTAGTCCGGACGACGCTTCTCAGATCGTTTATTTTTTTCTGTATGCCAGCGGGGGTCCTAGTCTCCCCCCCCCCGCCGCATTGATCTGGTCCGTGATCTTTTTAAGAAGCTGCCTCCTCCTGGCCGGGGTGGTGTTCTGGCTCTCAGGGCCATGAAGAAATCGCCCATATTTCACAATGCCCCGAGCAAGAATTTGCTTCTCTCCCAGGGTGAAATTAAGCTTCCTGCGTTTAGGGGGCATCTCATACACCACCCAGCAACAACAAACACACCCGACAAACAATCGACAATACACACCCAAAAACCTGACAAAAATCTATACCACAAAAAAATAAAGAAAATCTAAACACACAAGGACACAGCTAATAGTAATTCAAAAAGAAACACGCACCAACAAACAAACAAAAAACAAACACCAAAAAACAAACACCAAAAAACAAACACCAAAAAACAAACACCAAAAAACAATCAGCAAAAACAATAACAAACAAATTAAATAAATACACTTCTCAAACACAAACAACAACTAGACTCTCCAACTCCTCAAACACTTTTCTCACAAACACAACTTACCAACACACAAACAAACAGAGCAGAAGCAAATTGCTCATGGAAGGGGAACAATGGGATATACTTTAGCAAGGGAAGTGTGTGTGTGTGGTGCTTTTTAGACACAGGGCGATCCTCAAACTAAGTACACTTGGCCTTTTACCTATCTCACTGATTGCGCCGAGATCAGTTCTGCACATGCCCAGTGAGGTCCCGATTCGTGCGCGCATGCGCAGTACAGCCGGCGCCTCATTTGCATGGGGTCACGGCTCATTACAATGAAGCACGCCCACTTCCTTCCCACTTGCAAAAACCCCGCCTTACGCCTCTGAATTTAAGTTACGCTGGCGCACATTTAGACGCAAATGCGCTGTGGATACGGCACTTACGACACCAACTTAGGGCAACGTAACTTAAATCACATAAGTTAGGACAAACTAAATTTGCACCGCTGGCTGAGGATCTGGCCCTCAGTGTTCTCACCTCCAAAGATCAGACTTGTCCTAACATGCCCCCCCCGCACAGCCTTTCACCAGGAAGCTCAGTGTCTTGCTGCTTCTCCTCCCCCAACTCTTATGCAGCTGAGAACAGAGGGAAGGTGATCATTTATAAAAAGGTAAAAGAAAGGTATTTATATATTTTTTTAATCGATACACAAATTCTTTGCCTTATATTTCTATTTCAAATGGAGAGGGTTTTTTTTACAAGCTGATCATTTGCAAGCAACCACCAAGTTTATGTCACTGTAAAGAAAACAGTTGTCTTCTTATCGGTTCTGCAGTTATTTGCTCTGGCAAAAACCTAAATATCACTGGCTTCCAAGAATATGGTATAATATCTTTTATTGCTACACCATACTTGAATTTACCAAAAAAAAAAAATATTTCAACAGACTTTAACCACTTCAAAACCGAGCCAGTGCTGACATTTCTCACATACTGTACATGTAAAAATCTTCATTTTTTTTCCAGAAAAGTACTTAGACCACCAAACATAATATATTTTCTGATGCAAAGTCCCTGGAGAATAAAATGATGGGTGTTACATATTTTTACGTCACACAATATTTGTGCAACAGTTTATCAAATGAAAATTTTCAGAAAAAATACACAGAATTTTAGTGCACACAAACACAATATAATACCCTATTTTTTTGTAAAATATAAAAGTTGATGTTATTCAGAGAAAATGTATATGTTACACTTTAAAATTGTGTATGCCCGTGGAATGGTGACAAACTGCAGTACCTAAAAATCTTCATAGGCAAAACTTTAAAAGCCTTTTCTGGTAACCAGTCTAGTTACACAGGAGGTCTGGCACTAGAATTATTGCTCTCACTCTGACATTCATGACAATGCTACACTTGTGTGGTGCTATCAGAGTTTACATATGTGTGTGGGATCTATGTGCATAGAACATGCACATAGATCCCACACACATATGTAAACATTTGCACGGGAGCACTGGGGTGCTTTAATTTTTTTTTTTATTATTATTTATTTTATTTAAATGTATTTTATTTATTTTATTTTTCAACATTATTGCTATTTCTAGGGATGAACAACATCCTTTATGAGAGCATGGGCAGTGGCAGGTTCTTTTTACTGGGAGATCTGGGGTCTCCCCTCAGCCCTCCAAATCAGAGTGGTTGCTTTACTAGTCATTAGAAGATGGTAAACAAAAACTGAAACCAGAAGTACCAGAAATCCCTGTTACTTCAGTTTTCATGCACCATAGAGATGATTGGAAATTGGAAATTACTAGTTTGTCTTTATGGTCAGTGGGCATGACTTCTTACATGAACCCTGTATTCCCAGTGGTATGGGAAGGGCTGGAAATGGCAGCGCGGTGGGATGACCCCTTTTGCTGCTCGTGAAAGCGATAGAGCTAAGAAGAAGAAATGGCTACACTTCGAGAGGTTCCAATGCCTTTATTTAATCACCGTAATAACACCAGGGACACCAGCAGAGTCATATAGGCACGTTTCACGTATACACCTTGTGCATCTAGAGCTGCTGTTTAATCACTCGAGTCAGTATCGCCAGCAGCGGCAGCCATGAGCCCGATATCACCACCACTTCCAAAGGCAGTATATAAGGATGCATATGTAGCACACTATACCTTTAGGTAGGTGCTAGAATAGGATTTTTCTGGGTTTGAGCTATCAGTGTAGGCAAATTTAGGCAGGCCTGTGCTTTAGGCTAGGCCTGTTTGTTTTGATCTGGGGCTGGGAGTGTTTAGTGAAGTAGTGGGTGTGATCACCTGTGCTTTGACTCTAAGACGCCTCCCCTGCTTTCAGGAAGATTGTTCTGGAACAGAGGTTGGACTTGGGGTTCGAGTGACAGGCAGCTCATGTGAGGAGCTCTGACCAATCCCCATTCGGTATTGGCAGGGGGCTGAGGTCACATGCTGCTAAGGGGGATTCTGTCGATGCAGGAGAAGTGAGAATGGAGCTTTAGGCAGTTGTTCCACGTGGGGACGCATCGAACGAGGAGGAGGGCCGGAGGAGCTGCTAGGATGTATTTCTGGATAAAGAAGCGATTCAGTTCGCATGTGCCGCGCTATATAAGTTTTTTCATTCATTCATTCATTCAAGATCTTCACCATGGAGTTAGTGTCAAGCAACTGTGCCCAGGGAGCACAGGATTTGCACTTTGGAGAAGGTCAGTGTGGAAGAAACAAGAGGAGGACTGTTTAGAGTAGTGCGGAATGCTGTGACCGGGGAATGCAGCATTTGCAGTTATGGACTGGCTGGGAGCAGTAGTCTGCTTATTGCCATGTGCTGCCAAGTTGCTAGGCTTTTGGGGAGAGGTACCGCGTATCTCTGGCCTAGTAAAGCACTCAGGTAATACCATCCAAGAGACTGTGTAGCTACTAAAATCACTGAACCGCCGGGGAGAGGTACTGCATACTTCTGGCTTAGAGATTTGCACAAGCAACATCATTCAAGAGACTTTATCATGTGCCTAATTACAGCCAGCAAGCCGGGGTTATTCAGAGTGATCCTTTTTGATGAGACAGTAATCTAACAATTTTGCAGCTAAGGATTTGTACAAGAGGAGTATAAGGGAGTGATACTCTGCAGTAGTCAGTGCATAGGAGGTATGCAGGGGAAAATACTGTGAATGTTAGAAGTGCATAATTTTCAGTGCTAAATCTATTAACCAAGTTCTACAAATGTGAGGGAAATTCAATAAGTGCTATGGGCATTCCATATCTTCCTTTACCCCAACCAAGTTGTATCCTGCAATAAACACAACAAAGCAACACAAATGACTGCTCATTGTCTCAGAAGTGATATATGGGGGTCTGGCAGCAGGGTGATTTGGTGAATGTTTGTGTAGCGGGGTTGTCCTGTCAGAGCTTCATGACAGGTTATCCCCGCTGGACTTATATTTTAAATTGTAAATATGTTGGACATTGTTGGGAGGCTGTGCATTGCGGGACTACTGGTAGCAGGAGACACAGACTCCATGGACTCCTTGGAGAAGCGGACTACATTTCCCCCAATGCTTTGCCCTCTAGAAGGATGTGACGTTTTGCTCAGACTGGTGGAAGAGGTCATTTAAGGAGGGGGAGTGGCGCCTTTTCGCTCTCTCTGGACCAGCCTTCTCTCCTGTGCAGGGCTGCGGGCAGACACAGCTGTCCTGTTAGGCCAGAAGCCTGGGCCTAGATTTACCGGAAGACCAGCCATCCAGACGGAAGCAAGACCCCCGGCCCCATTCGGTGTTTCTCGGGGATTGAAGAGGAAGCCCAGCTGACAACCATAGCAGTGGAGCACCCTTGTCTGGGATCCGGCGCACCATGGAGCGACATCTTGCCAGCGGGCCTTCCTTTCTGAGGAAAAAATCAGGCGGGTCAGCCTGTTGGGTGAGAGAGCAAATGCTCAGTTTCTGACTGTTTGGTTACCATAGACATCTAGCACATTTCACAGGCCACGGACACATGTTGGCCCATGGCTGAAACTTAAAGGCCTAGTTAAAATTGTTCCAGTGTTTCACAAGAGTGATCGATGGGGACGGGCGATTGACCTCAAAACATTCTACTACCTTAGACATTCTGTTATGTGATTCTTTTCCTCTAACTATTACCTGTGGATTACAAATTTTAACGTGCACCAACCGGCCGCCACTTGAACATCTACTAATCTGCAGAACTGCCCGCTAGGGGCACTCGCGAGCATATACTGACATCTTAAGTTTAGGCGGGTGGTACCATCCTCGGGTTTAGAATAGTCTATTAATTTACACTGATTTCTGATTGTTTGCAAGGGCCCTTGCGGATCAGACCGATTTATTGTTATTAATTGTGTCTATGTCAAAATCATATATCTGTCGTTTTACTGAGTCATTATACAGTAAAATTTCCTCTTACATTCAAATATATTCACTGTGTGGAGTACAGTTTCTTATTTGGCGGGACCGTTCGTCACAGCAGGTAATCCATTTTCATTATTGTCATTGTATATTGCATGCCTGTTATTGTGATTCAGCCCAGCAGAGGTCATAATATCCCGCTTACCAGACTTCTGATGTGTCAAGGGAGGGTTTGAGCTAGTTAAATAGGGGTGAGCTGAGCCAAAAGAGAGTAGATCCCAAATCAACCAGCGGCTCCTTCGGGGGTGAACACTACATTTGTAACTAGTAGCAAACAACCGCTACACATATATACGTACAATGGTCAGAAAGTGATTAAATTAACAATTATAAATTAAAATAAAGAATGTTTGGGATGCATATTACTATAAATACACACAAAATATAAGGCGCTATCTTCCAAAATGTATAAACACCTGAAAACAAAGACCACAGTATATTGCATGACACCACAACCACTAAGAAAGTATTTGAAAAAATATATAAATGTAAATCTACGTCAAATCTGTATATTCAAAGCTTTATACAAACAACTAATCCACAAGGCAATATTAAATTGTGAATGTAATGTATCAAGATATGATAACTGCTATTAAATTTGTTGGCCTCCTTATTACAAATTTCCACAAGAATAATTAGTCACGGCTATCCTGGTCAAGAATATGATCCAAATCTACAAATAGCAAAGCAAATTCAACAAATTAGGATCCCAGACAAATTTCAAGTATGTTTTTATTACAGATGCAGGAATTACATTATGTTCCAATATACACACTATGCTAGGACAGGCTTGATTAAAGTAGACATACAACAAGCTATTTAACATGAGACCTCATAAATTTAGGGCTCATATGCCTATGAGTGACAGCTCTAATTGCTGGCTAATCAGTAAATTGTGTCATATTATTTTGGATATTTGTTATCTGATATTGAAATCAGCAGCCTACAATGATGTAGAGCACATGGCTTCTTAAAATGTATGCTTGATATATTTCTTTTACTATTGTCTTGAAGCAAGTGTCATGATATTAGGTGCTAAGCTGGGAAAAATTATCCAAGTTTTGAGATGGGTTAGACTGTCACATTGATTAGGGGTCATCCTCAACCAGTCAGAGAAGGAGGAGTGCTACATTTCAATTATGACTAAATGTTAAAAAGCAATCCCTGGAGTTCGTAAAGAGTGTCTAAGGCCCTGTGCACACGATCAGTCCAAACTGATGAAAACAGACTGATGGTCTGATATGCCTACACACCATCAGTTCAAAATCCGATCCAACGAGTTCAACGCGGTGACGTAAAACACAACAACGTGCTAAAAAAAATGAAGTTCAATGCTTCCAAGCATGCGTCGACTTGATTCTGAGCATGCGCGGGTTTTGAACCGATGCTTTTGCGTACTAACCATCGGTTTTGACTGATCGGTCATCAGTCCATCAGTCCGATTTTAAAGCAAGTTTTAAAACTTTGGCCTGAAGGACAAAAGTCTGATGGGCCATACACACGGTAGGTTTGGACTGATGAAACTGAACTTTAGTCCATTTTCATCAGTTTGGACTGATCGTGTGTACAGGGCCTTACAGTTCATGAAAACCCAAGTGTCAAGCAACTGTGCTCAGGGAGCACAGGATTTGCACTTTGGAGAAGGTCAGTGTGGAAGAAGCAAGAGGAGGATTGTTGAGAATAGTGCGGAATGCTGTGACCGGGGAACGCAGCATTTGCAATTATGGACTGGCTGTGAGCAGTAGTCTGCTTATTGTCATGTGCTGCCAAATTGCTAGGCCGTCAGATGTGGACAAACCGTAATTAATTACACTATGTAAGCCCTTTTTATCCTTACATGGGGAATCACTGATTGTTGGTAATATCGAGGACATCCGGAGTAGAGGATCTGGAAAACTTTGCTTCCAAGCACAGAGACCTTGGGGTATAAGCCACAGGCAAATGTGATCTCCTTAAAAAAGAGATATATCCAGCTGGTAAGCGGCAGTATTTTCAAAGGTGGAGGACTTTACTATCATACCCTGTCACATCTTCTTGGGTGTTTTTTTTTTTGTCATATATCACTGTGAATCAGTTGGTTGAAAAACTTTCATATAAACTGTCGTTTTGAGTTTTGCATGTTATGAAACTTTTTTCTTTTTAGCAACTCAATAGAGATAAATAGACACTCAGAGGGCACGCTAGTCCCCTTGATTGGTGGCATTTATGTACACTCATGAGTTTACATGTTTAATATTGATATATCATCAGGTATTGGGAGGGTTTGCAGCCCTCATTTATTCTGGTGTATACTATATGATATATATCACTGTATTTTTCTTTTCACTACTGCAGAGCTTACTTTATTTTAGTTGATTTATAGTGTGTATCTCACATAAAATTGCAGCAGTTCACCATTCACTTCACGTCACTTTATTAACGGATTTAGAGTGATTTACAGACAGCTCAGTAACTAACTTTTGACTATTAATGTATAAGACATCATGTGCAAATCTTTTAGAAAGGAGCATGCATTAAGTGGAACATGCAGAATGCTAGGTGTGTTTATGAGTAAAAAAAAAACTGTACCAAGAAATATGAAGGCTGACATTATTTAAAATGCTAATTGCCTGTCAGTGCCCTGTTACCTGACTGCAGCATTATCCGAGTCACTGGAAGCTGGAGTATGAATGCAGCCAGTTAAGCTACTTGTTCTAGTTTAGTATCTCAGGTAGAAACCATTAGTTCAGCCTTACAGACAGGCATATACAATTTTCAGAAGGAAAGGTTTGCTGCCTCCATACATCTTCTGGAGCCTTTTTTATATTATCTAAATGCCAATGGATATTTAAACCAACACTTGGGCTTAACAAATATTTTATAAATACAAGTGGCATGTGTATTCATACTTGAATCTTGATGTCATTTGTGTATTTTCTTTTAGATCTGTGCAGTAATCCAGCATTAAAGCAATTCCTGTACTTTGCCCCTGTGCAGTTTCCTGTAATAAAATTAGTCACTGCTGGTCTCTCTCTGTATAGAGTCAATGGCCTTGTGGGTTATTGAAGAGCATATTTGTCAGGACCAGCACCCATGACACTGTCAGTGCCTGGCAGAGGCCCTTCTTGCTCAGATACCTGAGATGCTTAACAGTGTGCGGTCTGATTCCCTGGATGATCTTGCCTTTTAACAAATTTTATCTGCATTTGTACATTGTGGCTTTCTAATAAAATTAAGATTTCTTAAGAGCAACAACTGGTGTGCGGATCACCTTTTCTACATAATCTTGCCTTGTACCTTGTTTCTGGTGAACCTCGAACTCCTTGTTCATCCCAAGAACTAACTGTGTAAGCCATGCCTTTGCCAGATTATTGTGCTCTCTCCACTCTCTTTAATGCATTTTTGCATACCTGCAGCTGTCCTCATCCAATACCACTCGCTACCGACCTTTGGCTTGTTCTTTGACTATGCTTCCGATTGATCCCAACCTGAAACCATTTGTTCTCAACCTTTAGCTTGTTTCTTGACTATCCTTCAGTTGATCCCAATCTGCAACCACTTGTTACCCACCTTTTGGCTTGTTTACTGACTACACTTCTGCTTGATCCCTACCTGCTATATCTGCTACTGGACCCTGGGTTTCTCACTTCCTGGTGGGGCGATCCTGAGGACCGTGACCTGGACATACTATGCAGCAAACCCATCTCCACCACAAGGAGCTCTGTTGAATCCTGGTTTGTGCTTAGACCCAGCACTTCGAGTGAGCCTGTGGCATCCAGCATAGTGACCTGCTTGTGTATTTATCCAGATGGTTGACAAGAGTTTCTCTACTGCTATAGCTACTGGTCTCCAAGCCTGACTCCTGTCTGTGACAATATTTAAATCAAATTTTTTGTGTCTGAGCTCCAAAAATCAAAAATAGTATAGAGAAAAATGGTGTCAATGTCAAACAATTTTAAAAACTGCACGGCTGTAACAGGCGCTCTGTGTTGGAACGCATATGGCGCTCATGCGATGACATCATCGCCCGGCGCCGCGTGTGTGCGTTCCAGCTTGGAACGCAGAAGTGTGCCGTGGTGAACAGCTGTTCTCCATACACCTGCTCCGAATTAGTGCTATGCACTACAGCTGTTCACTGCCTATAAAGGCATTAATTTCACACAGTAACATTGTTCTATTATTGTCGGCCATAGCCAGCTAGGCTACAATCAACTATAGCTACCAGTAATCTCTGGACTGCAACAGAGAGCTATTGCTGGGGACAACCTTGAGGACTTCCTTGCTGAACACCTTACACCATGGAATCCCTACTTCCTACACTGAAACCTGCAAACGGATAAGTAGCTATTGTGTCACTTGTAGTGCCATAGGAAGATCTGCTGCTTATGTTACATCTAATACAATTGCTGTTATTTATTAGGCCTTTTGCCTATCAACATACTATTTGGGATATACTGTTGTGCCTATGGCTAATTTCTAAGGAATATCTTAAAGGGACTGTGACGAGACCCTTTGCTCGCTCGGTTCTGCTCTCCCGACTCTCCTCTGCTACCAGTGAGTCAGCTTGCAGATTGCAACGTCTGATGGTCCAGTCATCCAAGGTTCCGGGATCCGAATTACAGCTATGTGCCATTCGGACCCATTAAGAACACACACCAGGCAGGCTGTATGTAAGTTCAAACAGGACTCTCTTTAATGGCAGCATTCAGCTGGTTATATACAGTTTACAAGCTTATCATCAATCAAAGAACAATGAAATCTCCACCCCTTTTCACACACTGGGGCTTCCATATAGATTATAGGTAGACACTCTGGTGCCGACCCTGACAAGACACATTTCTTTAGATAATGACATCAGTGAAGTTAATTACTAATTGTAACAGAATACAGAATAACAACAAAGCAATCAGAATAATTAACCTGAGCCAATTATCTAATCATTTAGCCTGACAAGGTGAATAGGCGTCTCGTCTGCAATTCCCCACTATACAATACACAATCTCTTAAGGGTAAACACAGGTCTTCTTCACACACACAATAGATCAATTAACCTTTAGAATAGAAAGCTGGCTGGTGGTGGAACATTAGCATTTCAACAGTCTGTTATGCAGAGGAATGAGTCACTCTGGCCCACATGAAATCACCTGTAATATGTCCCATCTCATGTAATACATGAATTATGATTTATTAGCAACCCACTCCTGTGTAACAGATGTCAAGTAGAAACACTTTAGCATCCCAAGGTCCATGACAGGGACATTTACTTCCAAATTACCTCAGCTATAATTGCCTCTCATATGCAACTATTGTTACCTCAGCTATAATTGCCTCTCAAATGCAACTATTATTACCTGAGCTATAATTGTCACTCTTATGCAATTATTAGTTGTCGCAACAACTCCTATTTACTACGTGTACGCTCAAAGTACCTGAGCTATATTGCCTCCTAGATGCAACTATTAGTTGTCGCTACAACTCCTATTTACTACGTGTACTGTCAAAGTACCTGAGTTATAATTGCCTCTCATATGTAATTAATAGTTGTCTCAACAACGCCTATTTACTACGTGCTTGACATAAGTGCTACCTGTTAATGGGCCTATGCCCTAACTTGCGGAACATGTTCGCCTAAACTTTTCTATGCTAAGGGTTGACATATTTCATACCTTCTCCCTTAGTGGCCTAATGCATGACGCTATGTAATACTGATAATCACTTGCATACAGTTGTACATTGGAATCTCTTAGTACATACTATAATTTAAACGCTAAGCTCTGGTCGCATGTTGTAATGCGTCCAAGCTCAGTAGCTCAACGCCTATCTTTATGTGAGAGAGAGATGATGTAGAGAAACCCCCAAACTCCTGTTTGCGTGGAGTGACGCCTGGGGCTTAACCACTTCCTTACCGCGTCATTGTGAAATGACGGCGGCAGGAACCCCTCCTCCATCCAGGAGGACGTCATATGACGTCCTGGGCTTTCCGGGTGGATATCTGAATGATGCCTGCAGCGAGAGGCATCATTCAGATATCCTTCTCTCCTGCCGGCGATTCTGCACAACGTAAAAACGATCATAGCGGCGATTCCGCCGCTAGATCGTTCTTACAGGCGGCGGGAGGGGACATCCCCCCCCTCCCGCCGCCATCCGGTGCTTCTCCGGGCTCTCCCGTGCCATCGGGGGCCCGGAGAACGAATCGTCCGGCGCTGGCAGGAAGCATAGAGATGACTGGTGACCAGATGGTCACCAGTCATCTCTATGACCGTCGGAGGACCCGGGCGCGATGTGATGACGTCACGCCCGGGTCCCCATAAGTAAACAAAGCCGCAATTGTGGCTGCTAAGCAACCACAAGCATGAGATCGGTGAATTTTTTTTCACCGATTTCATGCTTTCCAGCCTGGAGGAGAGATGTGGGGTCTTATTGACCCTGCATCTCTCCATAAAGAGTACCTGTCACACACATTCCGATTACAAGGGATGTTTACATTCCTTGTAATAGGAATAAAAGTGATAATAAAAAAAATAAAATAAAAAAAAAAGTGTAAAAAAATAAATAAATATGTAAAAAAAAAAAAAAGAAATAAAACATTTTTTTTTAACGCCCCTGTCCCCAGTAGCTCGCGCGCAGAAGCGAACGCACACGCAAGTCCCGCCGACATATGTAAACACCGTTAAAACCACATATGTGAGGTATCGCCGCGTGCGTTAGAGTGCGAGCAACAATTCTAGCACTAGATCTCCTCTGTAAATCTAAACTGGTAACCTGTAAAAAAATTCAAAGCGTTGCCTATGGAGATTTTTAAGTACCGAAGTTTGGCGCCATTCCATGAGTGTGCGCAATTTTAAAGCGTGACATGTTAGGTATCTATTTACTCGGTGTAACATCATCTTTCATATTTTACAAAAAAATTGGGCTAACTTTACTGTTTTTTTTTTAATTCATGAAACAATTTTTTTTCAAAAAAAAGGCGTTTGAAAAATTATTGCGCAAATGGCGTGCAAGATAAAACGTTTCAATGACCGTCGTTTTATTCCCTAGGGTGTCTGCTAAAAAAACATATATAATGTTTGGGGGTTCTGTGTAATTTTCTAGCAAAAAAATATGATTTGTACATGTAGGAGAGAAGTGCCAGAATAGGCCTGGTATGGATGGGTGTATAACTGCCCTGTATGGAAGTGGTTAATACTGAATTCTCACATAAGGAAGGGCATTGAAATCCTTGCTACCGCAGTTGTGGTTCACTCCCATTCCCTAGAGCTGTTACAACGGCAGAGCAGTAAATACATTTGAATTGTTGTAAAATTGGTGCAGGTTCACGTCAGAAGCTTATGAGTACATGCACCTATTGTTGCAATTATATACCCATTTTATTTTAAGCAACATAAACTTTAGTGGAGTGTTCACCTTCCTTTCTATAACATTTTTTTTATTTTCAAACACAGATGAACATCTCTGTTATTTACACAACTGATCATATCATGTTAAACACTAACTAACCCTTGGGAATTAATGTTTGTCCAAATTTCTCAAGGAAAGGTTGACTATATCAGGATGTGGAGTCAAGACACGTGGAACAAAGCCAGATCTATGAGATATAGTCCACTAAATACTATCTACATAAGTTTTCTGGGAAAATGTAATTATGTGCAGCAATGGATTTTCATGAAACTCTAGAAATGTTTTAAAATTTTCCATTTAAGATTGATGACTTCCGTGTAAGTACATGCTTTATTAAACTAATGTGTCTGTTTCTCAATATATAGTAATTAGGGATGAACCCATGTTCGTTCTCAAACAGTATTGTTCATGTTGTTTACTTTGCGGTAATCCCATTGAAGTCTAAGGGGGATGCCTCATCCTATTTATTTGTAGGATTTATAAGCCAGCTATTGCTAATAAAAGTTATGAGAAGCTGGGCACTGCCATGGGGAGCATGTACCAGTGTCAAACAGCTCCAACAAACATACTGGCAATATGGCTGCAGTGAACCCACCCAATAACAGAAAGGGGGCTTCCTGGCTCTTGTAAATAACCAGAGGCAAGGGCTGCATTATAGGATGTTCTTTAGTTCTGGCAGCCAACAGGCAACGTTTTCAGCTATAAATTTGCAGTTTATTAATCCAGGAAATGTATCCTTTTTAAAAAAAAATTTAATTATTTATTTTACTTTATATATTTTTTTATTTTGACACTGTCCTTTTTAAAAAAAAACATTGGGTCACTTTTATTCCTATTACAATGAATGTAAACATCCCTTATATTAAAAAAAAAGCATGGCAGGACCTCTTAAATGTGAGATCTGGGGTCAAAAAAACCTATATAATAAAATATATATAAAAATTTCCCCTTTAAGAGCATTGAGCGGAAGTGACGTTTGACCTCGCTTCCACCCTCCAATGCTATGGAGCCGAGCGGGGGCCATCATTTCCTCACTCGGTATACAGGCAGTGAGGGAAGAGGAACCTATTGCCGCTACCGATGGCTCCAGTAAGTGGCGGAGACGACTGGAGCACAGGGGCAGATTTGGGCAGCAGTATAGTCAGTCAGGAAGAAGGGCAGTGTACTAGCAGATTTATATACCGTAACAAATTGAAGCTGAACTCTGGCTACCAGTTACAATATATTACAGCAAACAGCTTTTTCTTTTAAGGATAAAGGTTTAACATAAAAATATAAAAGCTGATAATTTCAAGCACCCCTGTCAGTGGTAAATAGTTTGTCTCATCCCTTTAACTGAAAAAGAGCTTTTATAATGAAAAAACAACAGACTTATCACCAGAAGAAAATAGAATAAAGAAAGCCTACAAAGGGAAACTAGCTCAGCCATTACATCTAAGAATTGCTAAGCTGCAATATAATATTGTAAATGTTTGCTTTTGGGTTTAATACTGCTTTAAATCAATCCTATCACTAGAAATATACATTATAAACATATGCTGCCAGACCACCACCGATCACTTCAGAGACAATAAACTGTCATTTTCATTGTTTTGTTTTTGTTTATTGGGGGATATAACTTGGTTTGGGGAAAGGGAATATGGGATGCCCATACAACAATTTGCTTTGCCATCATATTCAGTAAATTGGTTGAAAAAGGTTGAGCCTTGAAGAACTGATGAACTCTAATATTTACTTCTCTCCTCCTGCACAAAAATTTCACTGTAAACTATTATGCCACGTACACACGGTCGGAATTACCGACAATAAAAGTTCGATGTGAGAAAGCTGGTTCTCAAATTTTCCAATGGGAAAAGTGCTTGTCGTAAATTCAGATTGTCTCTATGCAATTCCAACGCGCAAATAAACACTCATGCTTGGAATTAATTTGAGCCAAAATTCCGTCTGAAAAAATCCAGAAATTCCAATCATGTTAGTCTTAGTCATTAGTCTTCCCGTCCCATCATCTTCACTTGACAAAAGAGATCACTCTGAATAATCCCAGATGCTGGCTGAATTGACTGTGTAATTACTAGACCAGAGGTCTGCAGCACCTCTCCCCGGCGGCCTAGTAATTTAGCAGCTTCTATTATTTGGTGGACTACTGATCCCAGCTAGCCCAACTTGCAAATCCTGCACCCACAGGCCACATCGATTTGACACGAAACCCACAGTCTCTCCTCTGGCCTCGCACCTAGCTCCCCTGGCATTCCTCTTCCAGAAATCCACTGTGTCACACACACCGACCTTCTCCTGCCCTGAGTCCATGATGGAGAACTTTAAATGGACATGCGTTCCAATAGCTTCTCCAGCCCCTCTGTTTCATGACACCCCCTCCATGACCATGTAAGTGTTAGGCTCCCTCCCAGCTCTCCTGGGCTCCTCTGCTGGGCCGCGCACCCCCCAAATGGGGATGGGGCCCTGCTGCTATCTAGCACTCCATTTTCCACGTCTCCCGGCTGACAACTCCCCTCTAGTGTGCTGGACCTGAGCTTATATTGGAGGCCTGCCCCCTGCCAATACCAGATGGGGATTGGTCAGGGCTCCTCACATGAGCTCCCTGTCACTCCAGTGCTGTGGCCTGCCCCTCTTCCAGAACATTCTCTCTGGAAGCAGGGGAGGCACCCCAGAACTAAAGCACAGGTGGTCACACCCACTGCTACACTAGCCCCTCCTTGCCCCCAGATCAAAACAAGCAGGCCTAGCCTGAAGCATAGGCCTTCCTAAATTTACCTGCACTGACAGATTACCTCACAAAAATCCTCACTCTAACACAGGGGTGCCCAACCTTTTGAAGAGCGAGGGCCACTAAAGCAACTTGGTAACCAGCCGAGGGCCACAATGAGCAGAGTGGGTGAATGACAGGTCACGGCTACTCTATAGGCCCTCTGATCCACCTAGATGAAAGGGGACAAACTCCTTTCTGTTTTTTGGATTGGAGGTAGGTGGGCGTAAACAGACATCTGTCACTCTATAGAGGCGAATTGAGGGTCTCATTTGGTTGGACAATCGTGTGAAAAGGGCCCAAGACTCCTTTCACACTGATGTGCTATGGTTTACCCACACCGCGGGTGCAACGTAGTGCACCTGTGTCTATCCTGCGGGTTAGATGAACTTTGCCATAGACTCCACCTGTGGCAAAAGCTGGTGCTTTAGTGGAAGCATCGGCTTATGGGGCTCTGCTTCGCAGCCACTTTCTTCCTCTACCACCAGCTTCATTCACAACACTTATTCTGTGTTATGGCGGGTCGGAAACTTGCGATCTGGGCTTGCTAACCCACCATTCCAGAGCAGGAGGTCGCGGGCCACATCAGAGGGCTCCGTGGGCCACATGTGGCCCCCAGGCCACTGGTTGGCCACCCCTGCTCTAACACCTACCTTTGGGTGCTACACATACAAGGCAGCTGCGTAGTGATTCCAACCTTTACTCTTTTCTACAGCTTCAGCCACTATTGGTATCCAACTTTTAAAGATATGGTTGATGTTGCATCCCCTGAACGTGTAGTTCCACCAGCAGGCAACTACATTACCGTAGTGCAGTTTTTTCAACCGTGGTGTCTTCGGGTTTCTTCAAGGATGTCTTAGCAAAATGCCTAAAAAATTACCAAAAATTCTAAATACACTTTTAATTACACAAAGCCACAGGTTTCTTACATATAAACAAAAATACAAAAGAAGAGAGTGCAAAGCCGCCCTAGTGTAACTCGGCTTTAATATGGTAAAGTTAAAAACATTACAATGGTCAACCTCACATTGAGTGAAGATAGATACAGCATGAGGAATCCACTGTGGCCGCACACCTAAAACCACCTCAAGGTCCCTACCAGATATATTTTTTTTCACTTTAACACTTTTTAGACTTTATTTAAATGTGCTGTCCATTTATAACACAGTATTCACATTTCATTGCTGTTTATTTACATTTGGCACTACACACTTTTTCTTAAGATTATTTATAAGTTTGGTATATTACTTATCTGTGTCAATTGCCATCCCACCACAGCGCAGAGATACATCTTTTTTATTTCAATGCCTGTTATGGGGGTGATTCTCTGCAGCAGGGACTGGAGCACTTGTCAGGATAGAAGGAAAAATGGATTGGGCAAAATACCATCAAATTATAGAGGGAAAAAGCTGCCCTCTGCCAGAAAGTTGTCACTGGGAAGAAGGTTTACCTTCCAACATGATAATGACCCAAAGCCCACAGCAAAAATTACCACACAATGGTTAAAGGAGAAAAAGGTTAAAGGAGAAAAAGGTTAAAGGAGAAAAAGGTGAATGTCCTTGCATGGCTTCAGAGCTCAGACTTGGGCCTCGTACACACGACCGAGTTTCTCGGCAAAAAACAGCAAGAAACTTGCTGGGAGATATTTTTTTGCCGAGGAAATCGGTCGTGTGTACATTTTCATCGAGGAAACTGTCGAGAAACTCGACAAGCCAAAAAAAGAGCATGTTCTCTATTTCCTTGATGGGAATGGAGAAAATTGGCTTGTTGAGTTCCTCGACAGCCTAACAAGGAACTTGACGAGGAAAACGTTGTGTTTCGCCCATCGAGTTCCTCGGTCGTGTGTACGAGGCTTCAAACCCCATTGGAAATCTGTGGAATGACTTGAAGACTGCAGTCCACAAACAGTCACCATCAAATTTATATTCTGCAAATATTACAAAGTCTGAATGTGCAAAGTAAGTAGAGACTTATCCAGGGCCGACCCTACCATGGGACACAATGGTACCATTGTACCAGGCGGCACTATCAGGGGGGCGGCAAAGAGCCGCCAGGCCGCCATCCCGTTTGGCCCACTGCGCGTTGAGGCTAATAGTGTGTGAATGCAGTGGTGGCTCCGCGGCACTTCCCCCACTTCTTCCCCGCTGCAGGAGAGGAGAGTGGAGGGAGCGGTGAGATGTCTCGCTGAAACTGTTAGTGGAACTACTAAGCCCCCCCCACTTCTCAATCCGCAGTGTAGAGGAGGGGAGAGGAGAGATGGAATAGAACGGAACTGCTGTAGTTTCGCCAGCCCCCCCTGCTTCTCAACCCACGTTGTAGAGGAGGTGAGAGGAGAGAAGGAACTGCAGTAGTTTGGCTACCCCCCCCCCCCACTTCTCAACCCACGTTGTAGAGAGGGGGAGAGGAAAGAAGGAACTGGTGTAGTTTGGCCAGCCTCTGATGTAATGGGGGGCCTCTGTGCGGACTCTGATGTAATGGGGGGCCTCTATGTGGACTCTGATGTAATGGGGGGCCTCTGTGCGGACTCTGATGTAATGGGGGGCCTCTGTGCGGACTCTGATGTAATGGGGGTCCTCTGTGCGGACTCTGATGTAATGGAGGGCCTCTGTGCGGACTCTGATGTAATGGGGGGCCTCTGTGTGGATTCTTATATAATGGGGGGGCCTCTGTGCGGACTCTGATGTAAGGGGGCCTCTGTGCGGACTCTGATGCTTACATCAGCCTTTCTCAACCAGTGTGCCGCGGCACACTGGTGTGCCGTCAGAGGTTCTCAGGTGTGCCGCGGGGTCAGTGGAGAGAAGGCTGTCAGATGAGCTCTCCAGCCGAACTGTGAGAAGCTCTGTCGGTTTCAAAAGTGAAAGTAAAGTGCAGAGGAGTGTGCTGTGCTCTCTGCTTCCCCCTAGAGTGCAGTACCCGGCTGAATGAGGAATCTGGAAAGGTACAGTACTGAGCTAGAAGCTAGATTCATTTTAAAATGGCTTTATACATGTGTCTTTGTGTGTGTGCACATGTGAGTGTCTGTGTGTATGTGTACGTATGTATGTGTGTAAGCATGTGTCTGTATGTATGTTACTTTTAATCCTGACCCCTCCCCCCCCCATTCCTGTACCATCAGAATGGCTTTTGTAGGGCTTGTTTGATAGCAGCAAGGACTGCTGCTCCTCTTAAAAGCAATCCAGCTAAAGGTGGAGAAGTTGGGGGTGGTAAAAACAGCTCAACCATGTGGTTTTACCGCCCCTATGACATGTGAACAAGCCCTTGGTTCACATCTGTGTAGCTGCATGTAGGGCAGTCCATTCATTTCCGTACCCACAAAAATGCAGGAAAACAAGTCGCACAACCTTTTTTTTTTTTAATTGCACTGCAGCAAAAGCACCCCACATTTTCCAATGTGTGGGGGTATCATTTAGAATTTATGGTACCCCTAAAGAGCAGAGCATTTGTCTGTGTCAGGAATGAGCGTAATTTTGCGCGTGTTCTGTGAACCAAGCCTTGGACTGGGGTGCCTCAAGACTGAAAATACTTTTTAAGGGCGCCCCGACTGGAAAAAGGTTGAGAAACACTGGCTTACATAATAATGTACATAGCATAATGTACCAAAAGAAGCCAGTCAGCCCCTGCCAGGGGCTCTGTAGGCCCACATTGTCCTCCCCACTCCACTATGAGGCAAATTTCTGCCCGCCAGCCAGCCGGTTCTGCCTGCTCCACTCCCCGCACGTGCCGGGCCCAGGTGAATATAGCGGGCGGAACAGTCGGCAGGTGATCGGGCTTGCTGGCCAATCAGCCGGTGGGGGAGCAGAGAGATGACATCATCTCTGACTGCCCGCCCTGCATCACTGCAGTTCCGCCCCCACTGTGCGGGAAGCAGAGAGATTACATTATCTCTCTGCTGCATGCCTTTACTCTGGGACACAGCAAGTGGCAATCCGCTATGTGTGGCAGGTGACATCATGGCAAGTGACAATCTGCAATGTGTGGCAGGTGACAATTCGCATCTGGTGACAGGTGACGTTGGCAAGTGACACGCTGGGGGCGCACACTGATTCTGCATTATGGTGAGTTGAACTTTTTTATTTTATATAACAATGTAATAATAGAAATAATGCACTTCAAGCTTTTTTATTATTTTTACTAGCAATGGCAGTAATCTGTGATTTTTAGCGAGACTGCAACATTGCGGTAGACACATCGGACACTTTTGACACATTCTTAGACCATTGACATCTATACAGAGATCTGTGATATAAAAATGTACTGATTACTGTGTAAATGTCACTGTCAGGGAAAGGGTTAAATATGTTCCCTGGGAGGTGTTTCTAACTGGGGGGGAGGAGGAGAGAGATCTCTGGTCCTAATCACTAGGAATAGCAGATCTGTCTCTCCTCCCCTGTCTGTTTACATTGACAGATCACCGTTCTGGCTCTCTGTGGAGCAATCGCGGGTGGCCGGCTGACATTGCGGCCGCTGGCCACGCACAGGTCCTTTTATACTCTAAGGCCCCATACACACGAGAGGATTTATCCGTGAATACGGTCCAGCGGACCGTTTCCGCGGATAAATCCTCTCGAGGATTTCTGCGGATTTTCATGCGATGGAGTGTACTCACCATCGCATTGAAATCCGCGCCGTAATCCTCTGGCGATGACATGTCGCGCCGTCGCCGCGATTATGACGCGGCGACGTGCGCGATGCTGTCATATAAGGAATTCCACACATGCGTCGAATGCGGGGGATCCCTTCGGACGGATGGATCCGGTGAGTCTATACAGACCAGCGGATCCATCCGTTGGGATGGATTCCAGCAGATAGATTTGTTTAGCATGTCAGCAAATATTCGATCTGCTGGAATCCATCCCAGGGGAGAAATATCCGCGGAAACAGATCCGCTGGAGTGTACACACCATAGGATCTATCCGCTGAAACCCATTTGCTGGGATTTTTCAGCGGATGGATTCTATCGTGTGTATGGGGCCTAAGGCCTTGTACACACGAGCAGACATGTCCGATGAAAACGGTCCGCGGACCGTTTTCATCGGACATGTCTGCTGGGAGCTTTTGGTCTGATGTGTGTACACACTATCAGACCAAAATCCCAGCGGACAGAGAACACGGTGACGTATAAGACACCGACGTTCTCTAACACACAAGTTCAATGCTTCCACGCATGCGTCAAATCAATTTGACGCATGCGCAGGATTTCGGGCCGCTGGTTATACGTCATAACCAGCGGACATGTCCGATGAGTCGTACTAACCATCGGACATGTCCGACGGACATGTTTCCAGCGGACAAGTTTCTTAGCATGCTAAGAAACTTTTGTCTCAGCGGACATGTTCGGTCGTGTGTACAAGGCCTTACATACATGCATAGAGCCATGCCAGGTCCTCTTTATACTCCTACATACATGCATAGAGCCATGACAGGTCCTCTTTATACTTTTATACATGTATAGAGCCATGACAGGTCCTCTTTATACTTTTATACATGTATAGAGCAATGACAGGTTCTCTTTATACTCCTTTACATGTATAGAGCAATGACAGGTCCTCTTTATACTCCTACATACATGCATAGAGCCATGACAGGTCCTCTTTATACTTTTATACATGTATAGAGCCATGACAGGTCCTCTTTATACTTTTATACATGTATAGAGCAATGACAGGTCCTCTTTATACTCCTTTACATGTATAGAGCCATGACAGGTCCTCTTTATACTCCTACATACATGCATAGAGCCATGACAGGTCCTCTTTATACTTTTATACATGTATAGAGCCGTATACATTTGGGCCTAAAGAAAGATGATTTATTTGCAAAATTATATAACAGAAACAAAGAAAAACATTTTTTTTTTCAAAACGTTTGTCTTTTACATTTATTTTGAAAAAAAAAAACCCCAGTGGGTAATAAATACCACCAAATGAAAGCTCTGTTTGTGTGAAAAAAAATTATAACAATTTCATATGGGTACAGCGTTGCATGACCGAGCAATTGTCATTCAAAGTGTGACAGCGCAGAAAGCTGAAAATTGGTCTGGGCAGGATAGGGGTGAAAGTGCATGGTATTGAAAGAGTTAAAGGAAAAAAATAATGGTTTAACTCAATTTCATTGAATTCTCCTCAAATGTATACGCTGATCTTTGAGAAATATTTTCATAACTCTACAACTTGGAAAAACTGCCATGACAGCCGGGATTCCCGTCGTGTGTATGCTTTCCCGAGGGGAAAAAAACATGCATGCTCAGAATCAAGTATGAGACGGGAGCGCTCGTTCTGGTAATAGCACATTCGTTACACTGTAACGGACTGAAAAGCACGAAAATGGAAAAGCGTGAATCGTCTCTCACCAAACTTCTCTCACCAAACTTTTACTAACATAAGGATCAGCAAAAGCAGCCCAAAGGGTGGTGACATTTGAATGGAACTTCCCCTTTATAGTCTCGTCGTACGTGGTGTACGTCACCGCGCTTTGGACGGGCGGAATTTGGCCTGAACATGTGTATGCAAGGCAGGCTTGAGAGGAATCCCGTTGTGTGTACAAGGCATTATTCTATATCTATGGGTTCCATGATTAAGGCCCCATACTCACGAGCAAACATGTCTGCTGAAACTGGCCCGCAGGCCAGTTTCAGCAGACATGTTTGGTCGTGTGTGGGCGCGAGCGGGCCGAATTCCAGCAAACATTTGCCCGCCGGGCCTTTTCCCAGCAGACAAATATTCCTGGACTTGTTTTAAAACAGTCCGCTGGAATTCTGCCCGCTCGGACATGTACGGTCGTCAGTACAGACCTACCGTACATGTCCAGGCGCCCGCCGTCCCTCGCATGCGTCGAATGACTTCGACGCATGCGTGGAAGCATTTTAAAGGCGGGCCGCCCACGTCGCCGCGTCATTGTCGCGGCGACACCGCGTCATCGACGCGGCGACACCACGGAAACGCCCCGCGTATTGTTTACGCGCGGACTTCTGTACGATGGTGTGTACAACCATCGTACAGAAGCCCTCTGGCAGACATGTATGGTGAAAACGGTCCGACGGACCGCTTTCACCATACATGTTTGTCCGTGTGTACCCGGCCTCAGTGTTTGCAAAACATACTGAGCACTGGCTTCTGAAGTTCTGTCTGTCTAATGCCTTGTACACACAATTAGCCAGATTCAGGTAGATTGGCGTATCTTTTGGCCGGCGTAGCGCATCCCATTTGCACTACGCCAACGTAACATAGTGAGGCAAGGCCAGTATTCACAAAGCACTTGCTTCCTAAGTTACATCGGCGTAGCGGAAATGGGCCGGCATAACCCCGCCTAAGTCAAATTAGGCAGGTAGTGGGCGTGCTACATATAAAGTAACCGTAATCCCATGTAAATGAAGGGCCGTTGGCATGCTCAGAATCACGTCGCAAATACTCAATGCTTTCGACGTGAACGCAACCTACGCCCAGCCCCATTCACGTACGGCTTACGTAAACGACGTAAATTACGATGGCTGTTCCGTCGTCCATACCTTGCATGGGCTACGCCATCTTGTTGGTGGTTTATCTTTACGCCGGAAAAACGCCTTACGTAAACGGCATAGTTTACTGCGACGGGCGTATGTACGTTCGTGAATCGGCGTATCTTGCTCATTTACATATTTGACGCGTAAATCCACGTACACGCCCCTAGCGGCCAGCGTAAATATGCAGCCAAGATACAACGGTGTAGGAGACTTACGTCGGTCGTATCTTGGCAACAGTAAGGCGTATCTCAGTTTAAGAATGCGCGCAAAGATACGACGGTGCTCATTCGGACTTACGACGGCGTATCTACTGATACGCCGTCGTAAGTCTCTCTGAATCTGGCTAATTGAGATCATTGGATGAATGATCGTCTGTTTGTTTTTTGTATTTTTGCATGCTAATTTTATATTGAAAATAAAAGAGGTTACTAAAGTTACGAAAATTCTCATACGACAGAATAAAAATTCGGAAGTGATGTAATGTGTTGTATTGCATTTGTATTGTGTTTTCGGACAACAACTGTACTGATTAAACAAAAATCATAAGATCTGGTATTGTACAAGAAAAAATGTTGTGCTTGTCCTATCAGATAATTTTGCAAGATCTGAGAGCTGTGATCACGTTCGAAAGCTGTGTACTAACGATCAGATTATTGCACGATCGCTTCGAATGTGGTATTTTTCATATGATTTTCTGATGGTGTGTATGGGCCTTAAATCTTAAAGTGGTGTTAAGGCATATATTTAAGTCTATGCCAGCCCCTCTATTAGAGGCTGGCATAGCACACTGTGTATGATGTATTTTAAAATGAGTGTTCTAAATACTGTATATCAGCTGTCTTCAGGCCGGTCTAATCACTTGCGGACGCTTTTCAGCTCTGATAGATGTTTTCTGTGGGAGGGGCCGTGATCTCCCTCTGACATCAGAAGGAGTTCACGTGGCTGCTCGTCTCCTCCGCGGAAGACACCCATCAGAGCTGTAAAGCGGCCGCGAGTCACATGACTGGCCTGAAGACAGCTGATATACAGTATTTAGTAAGCTTGTTTTTAAATAAAACATACACAGTATGCTATGCCAGCCTCTAATAGATAGACAGAGAGTGCACTGACAAGGAGGAAGGAAGGGGTGAGGGGGGAGAGAGGAGAGCAGCCTATCACAGAGGGAGGCGACCACAGTGATCAAGGGAAGAGCTGTCCTGGTTATCGTGGTCTAATTAGAGAGGGCATACAGAAAGTGGTAGGTTTATTTTATTTTTTTACAGTTTAGAGGGGGGCAGATTACATAGCACAAGCGCTTTGCTGTGTAATCTGCTTTAAGGGACCAGAATCAACATTTTTAGGTAGATTCACAAAGAGTTAGGCCGACTTATCTACAGATAAGCCGACCTATCTCTGAATCTAAGCCGGCCTATGTTTAAGTGTATTCTCAAACAGAGATACACTTAAACATACCTAAGATAGGCTGGCTTGCGCCATTCTATCTTAGGTTGCAATGTTTCTTTTGGCCGCTAGATGGCGCTGCCATTGCGGACGGCCTAGATTATGTAAATGAGGGGATACGCCGATTCCCGACGATTTACGAGCTTACGCCGGGCCTACACCGTCGAGTTACGTCGTTTCCGTACGCGATAGGCCGCCTAAAGTTATTCCACCTATGAGGTGGAATAACAATGTTAAGTATGGCCGCCGTTCCCGCCGCGAGGTTCGAATTTTTTACGTCGTTTGCGCAAGTCGTCCGCGAATCGGGATTTACGTAGTTTACCTACGCGTCGAAATCAATAGGCCCGTATGGCCTACTTAGCCGCAATGCGCACTGGGAAATGTAGTCGCCCCGGCGCATGCCCCCTCCCAGTCATTTGAATTAGGCGCGCTTACGCCCCCTCCCAGTCATTTGAATTAGGCGCGCTTACGCCCGCTCGTTTTAGGCTACGCCGCCGAAAATTTGAAGGTAAGTGGTTTGAGAATCACTTCTAACCTAAATAATTTTCGGCGGTGTAGCCTAAAAATAGTAGGCTAGGCCGTCCTAATTTTAGGCGCCCGTACGTGAATCTACCTATTTGTGTTTGGGTTAACAAACGCTTTAACTTCATATGGGATTATATGAACTATAAAATTAGGGGTGTGTCCCACCATCAACTTTTTCAGCTGTGTGTTCTAAATAGCCTCATATTCAGAGCAAAGCTGTAAAATAACTAGACAAAAGCAATGAAAGAGCTAACTCCATAGCACCGCCTGTTGGCTGCAAGTAGAAAAATGAATAAAGGAAAACTATACCAAAACATTATCTATTGCTATCATATCCACACATGATTACCCTAATAATCAGCCATCTGAAGAAGATTACTTGTGAGGGACCTAGCTTTTATTTGTGATATTGTTCATAGGATGATTTATTGTTGTTTTTACTTCTGGAATTTTTTCTATCGATTACATATTTTACTATTGAAAAAGGAAACATTGGCTTTACTTGCCAGGGAATATTTCAAACGTAACTTCTGATAATCTCCATGTATTTTCTGCATTTTTCTATAATTTAGCTCATTAAAATTTTTCTGCCATTCCCTTCTATTGTGTTTTTGTGTCCATACTGTTTTATTCTGCTTCTTAAAAAAGAAACACTTAGAATTGAATCATACTGTTCACGGCAGTGAACCTATCACACATTTCCAGGTAATGAGTCCATTATCTTCATTGAATTATTTTATTGTATGTCTTCTCATTTTCAGAGGTTCATGCAGCTTCAGACAAAGTGGCCAGGCTGCAGTGCACATGGAACATACACACTCCATCATTCACCCTTTCCAAAATGAACACTTTTCTTTGCCTCATTTCAGTCTTCCTTCATCTTGTTAAATTCTCTCTCTGTTCTTAACTACACTGTACATCAAATGTTACCAACATGCTTTATGGTAACCAGTGGCGGAACTACCGCCATAGCGACCCACGCGGGTGCTATGGGGCCCGCAGCCAAGTGGGGCCCGGCAGGGCCGCTGATAGGCTATAGTGCAGAATAAAAAAAAAAAAAGTGTATTCTAAATCCCCTCCCCTGCTCAGCCACTCCCGCTAGCTTGGGGGGGGGGTGTATTGTTCCTATTTCTCAAGCCCCTCCTCTCTGATTATGTGGTGTTGGGACTCGGGAGTAGAGGGACTTTTTTTTCTGATTCGGGCGCATGTGCAGTGCATCCCGCGCCCGCTCTGCTGCTTACAGTCCTGGCCACCAGCCTGTTGCTGCCCATTTCCTTCCCTGGCGGAGTGATCTTGCTCCCCTTAGCTTAGATTGCGAGCGAGAGGCTGTGAGGTGCGCGGAGGTGGCAGGCAGCTGACAAATTCCTGAAGCAGAGGGGAAGCTGGCAATCGTGACTGCTTCAGCACAGGAGTGCTTGGAGGTGGGTTAGTGGCGACACAGAAGGGGGAGCATGTTTGTCTGCACCCCATGAAGGTCCCTATTCAGGCTTATTCCTTATTCAGCACTGAAGTATAGGGTGACACTGACAACTGTTTCTCAATTGTGCTCCTTCGGACACACAAGTCACAGACATCAGGACGCCAGTACAAATGACATACAGGCATAGGCGTGCGCACGGGTTGTGCCTGGGCACACCCTAATGCCCAGGCACATCCATCACACCCCAGGACTTTTGGTTAATAACAATGGCTGATCTGCTACTCTGCAATTGGGACCATCATTTCATTGGCTGTGTAACTCTTGTGAATGCAGCCCCTGATCGCGGATTGAGCAAGCAGGTGGCCGCATTTTCCGATGCTACTTCTATAGTTCCGGCTACAGCATCCCTGATAGCTGAATATCACTCCGCTGCCTGCTGTCAGGGGTGTTGTAGCTGAAACTGCAGAAGTAGCATCAGTGCTGGATTAACCCCCTGATTTTGTCTTGTCATCTGATCTGATCTTTCTAATCTAAAGCAGTCCTGCCAGCTCTTACCATGGGGCTTCCGCAGCCCACAAGTGTCCTTTCCTGACAAGAAAACCACCCCAGGATCGTCCCAGGCAGAGGCAGGGGATGTAACTTTTTCCTCCCTGCTCTGCCTCCGAGTGCCCCGCCTCCTGGCTTCCTCCCTGCAGTGAGGTTCGAGTCAGCCAACAATGAAGGAGACTTGCCTGGACATGGGACTCAGGAGATGTCACTGGTAAGGAGAGAGGGGGGAACAGACTCTGGCAGTGTGTGTGTGGATGGCACTACAGCAGGGAGGGAGAGAGAGGGGATGCCCTCTCCTGCAGTGCAAGTCACACTGTGTGTGTGGAGGACCAGGAAAACTGCTGAGAAATGGGAGTCCAGCCTACTATGCTGGGATTTGTAGTTCCATTGAGGGGAGGGCAATATACACACATAGAAAGTGTATCATGGACTAATGGGACTTGCAGCAAACTGTTAAAGTTTATTGTCTCTATATCTGTGACACGCATCTTGCACCATTATGTGTATTTGTCCAGCGTTGTGTTAGGAAAGCGAATTAATTTTCGCTTTCCTAACACTGAACCGCCTCTCAGTCGATCAGGTGCTCAGGTCTGTTACCTGTCACCTGATTGGCTGAAACGACAGGCGCTGTGATTGGATGCCTATCAGGCATCCAATCATAGCAGAGGACAGGAGAAGACATCGAGGAGCGTGGAGGACACCTCTGCCCCACGAGACAAGGTAAGTGCTGGGTGGGGGATGCAGACTGGCAGCATTTGATGGGCACAGTAGTGGCAATTGATGGGTACAGTGGCTGTGTTTGATGGGCACAGTGGCGGCAATTGATGGCACAGTGGCTGCATTTGATGGGCACAGTGGCTTCGCTTGATGGCACCGTGACGGCAATTGATGGGCACAGTAGCTGTGTTTGATGGGCACAGTGGCTGCATTTGATGGCACCGTGATGACAATTGATGGGCACAGTAGCTGCGTTTGATGGGCACAGTGGCTTTAATTTGATGGGTTTTCTTTTCAGTTTGTTCGCGACCCCCATAAATTTTGAGCACCAGCCGTCACTGCCCCCTTCTAGAAATACTTATTGTCTGGTTTAAAGGGGAACTCTGCAGACTCTGGGGTAAAAGGGAACTCTGATGTAAGTGGGATCTCAGTGGACTCTGTGGTAACCAGAGACCCCCTCACATCAGAGCCCCCCCCTTTACATCACAGTCTGAAGAGCTCCCTTTTGTGTCAGAGCCCCCCCCCCTTACAGTGTATATAAAGGGGGAATTTGATGAAAGAGGGGAAATCCTGATATAAGAGGAAATGCTGAGGACTCTAGTGACCTAAGACCCCCTTATATGACAGTTCCCCTTTGCACCACAGTCCACAGCATTCTTTACATCAGGTTTCCCAGTCTAAAGGGGAACTCTGGGGACTCTGATGTAAAAGGGGAAACTGTGAGATAAGATGTAACACTGTTGATTCTGGTGTAAGGAGGAATGCTGTGGACTATGATGTAATGGAGGACTCAGATTTGAGGGGGGAACTGTGACATATGTAGCGATACGCAAACAAATCGCTCTTCATAGAGCATTTTAGAGGTGGCAAGGAGGTGTTGTATCGCCTCCACACCACCTGCTTTAACCCCCTGAACTCCACACTGCACACAGTTGCGGGGAGCTTGCAAAGTGCCGGCATTCACTTGACTGGGTCAAAGTCAACGGGTGCTACACCTGCTGAAAGCAAAAAGGGGTATAATTGCAGCTGCTGCATTTGCCTCTACAGCTAAAAGGTGGTAGCGGTTGAGGGGTGGTAAAAGAATGGCTCAGCATATACATATACATACATATATATACACACACGTGTGTTTGAGCTTTGGGGTGCACACCCTAATGCAATAGGCTGCGCACGCCTATGCATACAGGTGACACTGGAGTGAGTGTATGTAGACAGAAATGTGACTGAATAAGCATGGAGGAGATCAGAAGCACCAAGATTTAACAAAGGATGAAAATGGAAAATATATAGCAATTGTTAATGCAAACTAAATGCTATCCAATGATACAAAAATAATCAAAGACAATAAATGATGGAAGCACCAACCCACTGCCAAATTGCTGGTTTATATGAGAAATAGACACTTTCTGTCACTAATAGCATTTAAAGCGGGGGTTCACCCTATAAAAAATTTCTAACACTACATCCAGCCCAGTTCTGCAAATAAAATTACACTGACCTTTTTTTTCGTAGTGTTAGAAATTTTTTATAGGGTGAACCCCCGCTTTAAGCAATTCCGACTTTACAACTGCCACTTCTCAGCGCTGATGAAGAGAGACTACTGCAGTCCCCGAAATGCATTTGCTTTCCTTCATTGACTGCTGAGTCTAATAAAGATCGTTCTGGACACTTACTAGTGGGCTGGCACGTCTGTCATTTCTAATCTTTGAAGATTTATAAAAGGACCACCTGTAGGGCCACTGTATGGATGCAGAACTGCCTGCTCAACCCTCAAACTAAACCTACGAACAAATACTAAGATCCATCTTCACTAACGCTGCTTCTACACCTAATAAAACGTCATTCAGCTGTAAAAGTATAGAAATTGTTTAATTTCCCCAATTCTTGCCTAACAAGCTTGTCTTAAGCTGGCCATACATTATACAACTTTCTTGATCAATTTCCTTTAGATTTACCTTCAACTATGTAGTGCAAGGGTCTATTTGGTTGCATACAAATTGAGAGTCTTTGATAAGATTATTATATAGTTTTGGTAAATCTTAAGGAATATTGTACAAGGAAATTGTATAATGTATGGCCAGCCTTAACCTATAAAGTGATACTGTTTTATACTGTGGCAGGTTAGCTCCCCTGACCGAATCACCATAGCTTTACGTCGGGCCGCTTTAAGTGCTGTAGTGGGCACGGGGCACGCGCCCCGTGGCACAACCGCTGGAGCCAATGCTCGTGGCTGCCGGGCCACCTGCGATGCTCGCTGGCCACCCGTGACTGCTCCTGACAGAGACAGAATGGAGATCTGTCAATATAAATAGAGAGATCTCCGTTCTGTCAGGGGAGAAGAGACAGATCTCCTGTTTTTACTGTTGAGGAACTCCTCCTTCAGGCAGTCCCAGCCCCCCACAGTTAGAAACACTCCCTAGGCAAAACAGTTAACCCCTTGATTGCCCCCTAGTGTTGACCCCTTCCTTGCCTGTGACATTTATACAGTAATCGGTGGTTCCAAAAAAGTGTCCAATCTGTCTGACGCAATGTCGCAGTCCCGCTAAAAATCACAGATCACCGAATTACTAGTAAGAAAAAAAAATTATGAAAAAAATGGCATAAATCTATTCCCTATGCTAAAACCTTTGTGCAAACCAATCAATATACGCTTATTGCAATTGAGGAAGAAATTCGATTTTTTGTGAGGATATTTATTATAGCAAAAAGTAAAAAATATTGCTTGTTTTTTCAAAATTTACGCTTTTTTTAGGTTTACTGCGCCAAAAAAAAAAAAACGCAGAGGTGATCAAATACCACCAAAAGAAATCTCTATTTGTGGGAAAAAAAGGACATTTTGTTTGGGTACAATGTCACCACCACGCAATTGTCAGTGCCGTATCGCAAAAATGGCCTGGTCATGAAGGGGGCAAATAACCAATATGGTTATTTAAATTTTTGTTTTGCTGTTCAAAATTAATATAAGCTGTTGCTTGGGTACTGTGCCACATGAGTGTAGTTGTTCAATGGCATTAGTTCATTTTTTTTTGGAGGGGGGGGGCCCCATACAACATTTTGCTATGGGGCCCTGTGATTTCTAGTTACGCCCCTGATGGTAACATAGTGCTTTGACGTACATTTGATGTGCAGTGTATGGTTTCTGCCAAGTAAAATGTTTGCTCTGGTGGCCAAAATGCTCACTTTTTGTCTTACCATATTGTAAAGCGTTCCTCTAGCTACCTTCAAATTATCCAATGTGCCTGCTAGAAAACTGTAGGCAGGATGTGGTAAGTTTAGGTTAACGTGGAACTACAGGCAGACATAAACTATACAAATAACTGCAACTGTGTATTTCTCACAAATCTTTAAATGTCTTTTTTTTAATTCAAGCAGCTTAAAGTGGAGGTTCCCCTAAAAATAAACTTTTAACATTGCATTTATTTGATTAATGACTATTAGAATCGGCTGGTTTTTATAAAAAAATACGTCCGTACATACCGTTTCCTATATGTGTTCTCACCGCCGCTTCCAGGTATGATGGTCGGGACTGGGCGTTCCTACTTGATTGACAGGCATCCGACCGACGCATACATCGCGTCACGAGATGCCGAAAGAAGCCGAACGTCGACGCGGCTCTGTACGGCGCCTGCGCACCGACGTTCGGCTACTTTCGGAAAATCGTGACGCGATAGATGCGACCGTCGGAAGCCTGTCAATCAAGAAGGAACGCCCAGTGCCGAAGACCATACCCGGAAGCGGCGGAGATGATGTATCTCTAAAAACGGTACGTACTGCTTCGTTTTTAAAAAAAACTAGCCGAATCCCCTAGACAAAATGAGCATTAATCTAATCTTAAATCTTTTTTTGAGAGGGAACTACCGCTTTAAGTACCTGAATTTCACTGAGCATAAACCTTCTTCAGTCCCCTGCAAAGCAGAGCTCAGGCTGGAAGATGGGGAAGCAAGTCAGTTATGCTGCAGTGCTAATCATATGCTAACAAGCAATATGCTGGCAGGAGGAGAGAGTAGTGTGACATAAATATGAGCTTATTCATCTGGCTGCTTTTCTTTTTCTACCAAATCTCAGGCTGGGTGAGTGTCAAGACCTATTTGTATTACTTATTTTCAGCAGATAAAAGTCTCTAGTCTGGCTGATCTGACTGGAAGGGCTGTAAATGGACAGGAATACAAATCTTTTGACAGGTAAAACAGTCCCCTTATGACCCCTTTCACACTGAGGGCGTTTTGCAGGCGCTATAACGTTAAAAATAGATGGCTAGATCCACAAAGCAGTTACGCAGGCGTATCTATTGATACGCCGCGTAACTGCTAGGTTGCTCCGGCGTATCTTTGTTTTGTATCCACAAAACAAGATACGCCTGGCGTACGTCGTCGGATCTAAGGTGCATATTTACGCTAGGTGGCGCTTCCGTCGATTTCCGCGTCGAGTATGCAAATTAGCTAGATACGCGAATCCACAAACGTACGTCCTGCCGGCGCATTTTTTTACGTTTACGTAAGGCTTTTTTCGGCGTAAGTATGGACGTCATTCCCGCGTCGAATTTTGAAAATTTTACGTCGTTTGCGAATAGTTTTTATTTTTTTAAGTGTATTTTGTGCGTGTACTCAAGAGAGGAGCCAGACTGCAGGAGTTGAGAGTAGGCAGGCCTCCCTCAGAGGCAATCTGCCACCTTTCTCCATGCCCCGGGTGGCAATAGCGGGTCCTCCCACACAGCCTGCCCTACCTGCTCCGCTTTGAAGCCAAGGGGGCAGAGGGACTCCCTATAAGGGAGTGAGAGGATTAGCCTGCTCAACCAGCCCCGTTAGTCCTTCACCTCTCTTTTTAGAGACCGCGTGGTCAAAGTGCGTGCATGTTAACCCAATTTCGAGTGCGTGTGTAAGTGTGGTGGTTTTTGTGGGAGGGGGGTGGGCGTACTAGGTGCAGGCTTACCTTGCATAGCACACCCACCGGGAGCCGGGCTGAGACCACCAAACTCAATTCACATGTAGCCGAGACCGGGATCCGAACCCCTAGCTTCAGAGGTGAATGGCTTGTCAGTGCAGTGCCAATCGCGTTGAGCCACCGCAGCTCTCTGCAAATAGGTCTTTGCGTAGAATTAGGTTCACGTCGAAAGCATTGGCTTGCTGCGGGTTAATTTGGAGCATGCGCACTGGGATACCCCCACGGACGGCGCATGCGCTGTTCAGAAAAAACGTCATTTACGTCAGGTCAAGTAAAATTAACATAAAACACACCAACATCTTTATCATTTGAATTCCGCGCCCTTACGCCGGCAGATTTACGCTACGCCGCCGTAACTTTAGAGGCAAGTGCTTAGTGAATACAGCACTTGCCTCTCAAAGTTGCGGCGGCGTAGCGTTACTACGATACGCTACGCTGGACTACAATTACGATGCGCTGCGTGGATCTGGCCCCCAGCCTGCAATCCGCCCTTAAACAGCTGCTTCTCACACTCCAGTGTGAAAGCCCAAGGGCTTTCACACTGGAGCGGTGCGCTGGCAGGGCGTCAGAAAAAGTCCTGCCAGCAGCTTCTTTGGAGCGCATTAGCAGCGGTGAACTCACCGCTGCTAATGGGCTCCTGCCATACCGCCGGCAATACGCCACTGTAGCTGGCTGAAAAATCACTGGCTCTGTCTGTGCCCCAATAAATATTGAGGCCGGGTGACTGCACCAGCTGCCTCCTCCCAGGCTACACTTCTCTGGCCACCCAGAGATTCTTGGGATTCTCCAATTATTATCAAAAATGTATTCACAATTATTCCACCTTAAGGCACTTACTCAGAAGGGAGCCAAAAACTGGCCTGAAGATTCTATTAATGTCCTTCACAAACAAAGCTTGACTTTCTGGTCTCAGGCCTGACCCCCAAAACCTTTCCTTCTTGAAGTGGATGCGTTAACACTGAGGCAGTGCTGCTTCAACTTGTGGCTGGCAAAAAAAAGGGGGCAAAACAACCATGTGCACTTGTTTGCAAAAATACTCACCTTCCAAAAAGATCTATTCTGCCGTGGATCCCTCCATTGTCTTAATATAAGCATTTATCATGTTTTCACATAGAACAAGAGGAATGGCATAATTGCTTTAGGTGAACCAATTACCGTATATTATTTGTGTCACAATATTCTCCATTGTCATCACAGTACAAGCATTTATGTTATGTTATGAAAGCAGCTCTAAGATAAAACTATATTTTATTCTTTCATCTACTGTAGTAATAAGTGTTACTGAGATGACAAGCACAGTGGATATAATGGTTTAACACAGTTTAAAGTCCTACTTTAATCAGAAGTGTATAGATTGGGTTAAAAGAAATATACTAGTATAAAAAAATGCAGCACATCAGCCTAAACTAAACACCAATCCAAAATAGATAAATAAAAAACAACTTTAAATAAAATAATATAGCTTATTGGAGAATGTTGGAAATATAATTCAATAAGAAATTGTATTAATATAATTAAAATAAATGATGATTATTTTATTAAAGATAATAAAGACACTCTGTTGCTCTAATATATAAACTATATACATAATATACAGTATCTCACAAAGAGTTAATGGCTTCAAGTTTGACTTTAAGCAGTGCAGTCTGCAGCAGTCTTTAACATTCCACACATTGTGTCAACTGCTCCCATCTTCCAGTGCACTCATTGGTCCTGCCCATTTGCCCACACCTCACTATATATACTAACAAATAGATAATAAAGAAACTTTAATCATTTTTATGGATTCGGTACAATGGGCGTATATATACGTCCCCTTTAATTTGCCGTCGGATGGTCGTGCGCGCTGCCGGCGGTCCCTGTCGCGAGCTCCGTACTCGATGTCCGTTTTTTTATTTTCTAGAACTATGGGCCAGATTCACGAAGGAGATACGGTGGCGTATCTCCTGATACGCCGTTGTATCTCTGTTTCTATCTATGCGACTGATTCATAGAATCAGTTACGCATAGATATCCATAAGATCCGACAGGTGTAATTGTTTTACACTGTCGGATCTTAGGATGCAGTACCGCCGCTGGGGGGAGTTTGCTTCGTAAACCAGCGTCGGGTATGCAAATTAGGAGTTACGGCGATTTACAACGGATTTTCGCATTCGCTACGTCGCCGCTAGTCTAGTTTCCCGTCGCAAAGTTAGTCGTCATTTTAGGTGCCCTAACTTTAGTCAGAAAACGTATTGCTGTCTAAAGTATGGCCGTCGTTCCCGCGCCGAAATTTAAAAAGTAACGTCGTTTGCGCAAGCCGTCCGGGAATACGGAATTACGCTACGCGCGCCGCCGTTCGAAAAAATGACGTCACGGCGCGCAAAGCACGGCGGGAGTTAAGAAACGGAGCATGCGCAGTAGGTCCGGCGCGGGAGCGCGCCTAATTTAAATGGCACACGCCCATTTGAATTGGCCCGCCTTGCGCCGGAGGCCGCCGGCGTAGTTTTCATCGCAAGTGCTTGGTGAATCAGGCACTTGCGATGAAAAATTGCGGCGGTGTAACGTATGTACGATACGTTACGCTGCCGCTGCCCTACGTGAATCTGGCCCTAAGTTTGGCCCAGAGTTAAAGGAGTTGTAAAGGAAAATTCTTTTTTTGCTGAAATGACTGTTTACAGGGTATAGAGACATAATAGTTAACTGATTCCTTTTAAAAATGATTAAAAATAGATAAAAAATCAATCATATAATGTACCTACAGTTTCAGTTTCGTTTTTGCATGCTGTATGATGTACAGAGATAATACAGGGCAGTGATGGTTTGTAAAACGAAACTGATTGGTGTTGAGGGGTTTTAGACACACAGTAATCACACCTCCTTGATTAGTGACCACAGAGAGAAAGCTCCCAGGAGTTTTTTCATTAGGAAACAGACAACCAGGAAGTGTTCAGAACAGAGAAGGATTAGAGCAAAAACTAACAATGAGGACATGAAACCAGGACTGCAGTAAGGTAAAGGAAGCTATTTAGCTAAAAAAATGTATTCCTTTAGTGACCCTTTAAGCTTTTAATTACTTTTTATTGACGTATTTGTTTGCATTGTATGTTTCAAGCATTTCAAACTTCTATGGTATGTAACACACTGGCCAAATCGTATTTTAAATGAACATACTGTATACATGTTAACGTGGTATATAATGATATAGAGACAGGTTTTAAGAATCTTTCTTTCGATATTTTTTAGCAGTTTCCTTAAAAGCATTCTTAAAGTAGAATACCTACCATCATTTCACACCATTGATAAGATGACTGTTAGCTTGCCCACGAGAAGTACGGATACATGTCTAGTTTTCCATTTGCACCTATACCTTACAAACAGCTGAAGGAACTGTGAAAGTAGTAGCTATTATCCTAGTGTACTGATCACTCCCATTACCCATACATTTTTTGGCAACCTTACAACTTCTAGAAAGTTCTTGTTTATTAGACAGCATGACAAGGACAGAAAAAAAGCAAATAACAACGTGTCCTATATTCTTCTGAAAAGACTAGGGTTTTACGTCCTTACTCACTAGCTGCAAATTTTGATAACTAATGTACTTCTCTTTTACATAATGGGATACAAAGCATTTGGAAGAACTTAGAGATGAAAATATATAAAAAAAAAATATTTAAATATTTTCTAGGCAAAATGTCACCTGAGGCATTTATATATTTACATATACATATTTAAGAAATAAAAGTTAATATGTCACTTAGATTTGTCTTGCCTAAAGTAAACTTTTTGTCATTCTGATCACAAGAAACTATTGGTGGCATGATGGTGCCGGCACCCCCAGTCCCTGCTTCATAACTATGGCTATTTTTAAGTGATTTTGTAGCAATTATATTGAATACTGTCATGGTCAGGGGTCAGGCTCAGAAGCTCTAGCAATAGAGAGGTCCCAACTGACCAACAGGATAAGTACACAAGCGGGTCACCCTGGTGGAAAAGGCAAGCTCACTGGAGGAGTGGATTCTAAGCATTAACCGGTTTTCACAAGAGCTCCTATCGGTGGAGATGGGTTTTGCTGCATGTTACTGCCAGGTCCTGGTCCTCATGATCCCCACCATCAGGAGTCAAGCCTGGGTCTGGTAGCAGATGTAGCAGGTTGGGGTCAAGCAGAAGGGAAATCAGTAAACAAGCCAAAGGGGGATAACAAGTGGTTACAGGTTGGGATCCAGCAGAAGCGTAGTTGAGGAACAAGCCAAATGTCCATAACAAATGATTGCAGGGTGAGATCAAGTTGAAGCATAGCTAAGGGAACAAGCCTATGGTCAGTGATGAGTGGTAGTAAAGATATGGATGGTTTCAGAAGTAAAAGGAGCACAATATTGCCTGGAGAAGAGCACACTAATCTGGCAAACAGGAAATACAAATATATGGCTTAAATCAGAAAGTTCATAGGAGTAGAAAAAAGTTCAATGTTCACCAGAAACAAGGTTTAAGGCAAGATTGTCCAAAGGATAAGACAGGGAGTTGTCCAGCATCTCAAGTGGCAGAGCAAGAAGAGCTACAGCCAGAGGTCACCGTTTCAGATCTGGACCCTGACAAAGACAACAAATTGGCTTTCAGTTAGGAGCTAAAAGGTTAACATTAAGGATGAGCCGAACACCCCCCTGTTCGGTTCGCATCAGAACTTGCGAACACACCAAATGTTCGTGTGAACTTTAGAACCCCGTTAAAGTCTATGGGACTCGAACATTTGAAATCTAAAGTGTTAATTTTAAAGGCTAATATGCAAGTTATTGTCCTAAAAAGTGTTTGGGGACCTGGGTCCTGTCCCAGGAAACATGTATCAATGCAAAAAAAAAGTTTTAAAAACGGCTGTTTTTTCAGGAGCAGTGAATTTAATAATGCTTAAAGTGAAACAATAAAAGTGTAATATTACTTAAAATTTCGTACCTAAAGGGGGGTGTAAATTCAGCATGTGAAAAAGCGCATGTTTTCCCGGTCCAGGGCTTTCCCAGTGACGTACGAGGGTGCGTCAGAGGGGGCGGGGTCACGTGATGGGTGGCCGCTTCCCCTATATAAGAACTGTCACAGCTCCAGCGCGTCATTCCGCTGGGCTGTGTCCAGCGGGGAGGGGAGCTCCCCTACTGCGCTCTGGACGGATGGATCTTCTGCATCGCTGGACCGGACCGCTGATCATCCGACGCTGGAGAGAGATCATCCATCGCAGGATAGAAGAAGACAACGTTGGAGCGGGCGGGCCGGGCCGAGAGTGGATCCACATCGCTGGATTTTTTTATTTTTTTTTATTAATAAAGGATTTTTTCTACGGTGTCAGTGTGTTTATTTTTTAGCTCTTTACACTTCCTTCGTGAAATGGTAGAGGTACAGTGTACCCCATTACCAATTCACATAGGGGGGGGGCCAGGATCTGGGGGTCCCCTTTGTTAAAGGGGTCTTCCAGATTCTGATAAGCCCCCCGCCCGCAGACCCCCACAACCACCGGGCAAGGGTTGTGGGGATGAGGCCCTTGTCCCCATCAACATGGGGACATCCTCCCCATGTTGAGGGCATGTGGCCTGGTGCGGTTCAGGAGAGGGGGGGCCGCACTCTGTCCCCCCCTCTTTTCTGCGGCCGGCCAGGTTAACGTGCTTGGATAAGGGTCTGGTGTGGATTTTTAGGGGGACTCCACGCCATTTTTTTTGTTAAATTTGGGGTGGAGTTCCCCTTAAAATCCACACCAGACCTGAAGGGCCTGGTATGGATATTTGCGGGGAACCCACGCCATTTTTTTTTTTTTTTTTACGGCGGGGTTCCCCTTAATATCCATTCCAGACCTGAAGGGCCTGGTAATTTAATTTGGGGGAACCCCACACATTTTTTCTTTTCTTTATGAATGAACTATCTCTGTAATTGAAAGAGCCGACAATTCATTAGAGCCGCAAAGCCGGTTTTAAATGGCTTTTTTTCTTTCAGAAATGACACTTTGTACAGGGACAATTCTATGTACGGGAAACATGCGCTTTTTCACATGCTGACTTTACACCCCACCTAGGTACTAAATTTAAAGTAATATTACACTTTTATTGTTTCACTTTTAGCATTATTAAATTCACTGGTCCTGAAAAAACGGCAGGAACCAGGTCCCCAAACACTTTTTAGGACACTAACTTGCATATTAGCCTTTAAAATTAACACTTTAGATTTCTCCCATAGACTTTAACAGGGTGTTCCACGGCTTTTCGAATTTGCCGCGAACACCCCTAATTGTTCGTTGTTCGCCGAACAGGCGAACAGGCAATGTTCGAGTCGAACATGAGTTCGACTCGAACTCGAAGCTCATCCCTAGTTAACATATTTATTTTAGGGAAACCAGGTTTCCATTATTCAAATTCTAATAGGCTCCATATGCCAAATAGAGCTTATCAGGAAATGTGGCAATGGTAATGTAACACGAAGTTAGAAAAAAAGAGGTTGGACTTAAAATGGACCTTCACTCCAAAAATAAAGTTTGCACTGATGCAACCCTCTTCCTCTGGAAATATAAGAAACAAATAATTTGTATTTTTTATTATCTTTTTAAATTAAAAATTCTGCCCTTTCCTACCTCCTGCCTCCATGTTTGGTGAGAGTGGCATATCCTACTAACTGCCTTCAGATTAAGCAAAATGGAGATTACACTGCAGTCATTACAACTTGTGTTGCCTTGCAATTGTGTGTCCAGTATAAGCCTCCATTTCAACCAGTTTCTAAGCCCTGATGAAGAGGGAGCCTTAAACCCCTGAAACATGTTGACTTTCTTTTCTGAACTTTTAACACAATTAATAAATTATACATATACTTGCGCTAACTTGCTGTGCTCTCTTCTCACTTTGCTTAGCGAGGAAGTAATAAGGAAGCCTTCAGACCTGTGTACACTCCAACTTGAGTGAATAGAATCTTACATAGGCCTTCTCACCCTCATTCTCAGGACTAAACAGAGCAGCATGGGAGAGAATGACAGATGAATATGTGCTGTTGGAAATGGGGCATTAAAGCAAATCAGTTTGATTTTTTTTTTTTACTTTAACCACTTACCCCCCGGACCATATTGCTGCCCAAAGACCAGAGTACTTTTTGCGATTCGGGACTCTGTCGCTTTAACAGACAATTGCGCGGTCGTGCGACGTGGCTCCCAAACAAAATTGGCGTCCTTTTTTTCCCACAAATAGAGCTTTCTTTTGGTGGTATTTGATCACCTCTGCGGTTTTTAGTTTTTGCGCTATAAACAAAAATAGAGCGACAATTTTGAAAAAAATGAATATTTTTTACATTTTGCTATAATAAATATCCCCCAAAAATATATAAAAAAACATTTTTTTTCCTCAGTTTAGGCCGATACGTTTTCTTCTACATATTTTTCGTAAAAAAAAATCGCAATAAGCGTTTATTGATTGGTTTGCGCAAAAGTTATAGCGTTTACAAAATAGGGGGTAGTTTTATGTCATTTTTATTATATTTTTTTTACTAGTAATGGCGGCGATCAGCAATTTTTTTTACGGTACTGCGACATTATGGTGGACACTTCAGACACTTTTGACACATTTTTGGGACCATTGGCATTTTTATAGCGATCAGTGCTATAAAAATGCATTGGATTACTATAAAAATGCCACTGGCAGTGAAGGGGTTTACACTAGGGGGCGGGGAAGGGGTTAAGTATGCCTGGGTGTGTTCTTACTGTGGGGGGGGGTGGTCTCACTAGGGGAAACACTGATCCTCGGTTCATACATTGTATGAACCGAAGATCAGCATTTCCCCTGCTGACAGGACCGGGAGCTGTGTGTTTACTAGTGGCGGCTGGGAGAGAGGACGTCATATTACGTGCTCTCGCCCAGCAGAGCCACCTTGTGGACGTATTTCGACGGTGCGCGGTCGGCAAGTGGTTAAGTTTTATTCAGTTTAAAAAAAAAAAAAAAAAAAAAAAAAAATATATATATATATATATATATATATATATATATATATATATATATATATATATATATATATATATATATATATATATGTGAATTAAACAATCCCCATGTACTGTCTGCCTAGCTCAATTATTGAGGCCCTAAAATGCCAGGGCTGGACAAATACCCCCCAAATGACCTCTATTTGGAAAGTAGACAATTCATGGTATTCAGTAAGAGGCATGGGGTGAGTTTTTTTAAGTTGTATTTTTTTTGTCTGGTGACTGGTGTGGTGTTGATTAGGTACACTGTGACTGGTGTGGCAATGATTAGGGGCACTGTGAGTGGTGTGGCAGTGATCAAGTACACTGTGACTTGTCCAGCGGTGATTAGGGACACCGACTGGCAGCACTAGTCTAGTGACATTATACTGCTGGGGTGGTAATCAGAGACAATGGCTGGTGGCACTGACTTTTAGTACATTGTTCATGATCATCACCACAGCAGTACAATGTCATCATACAATTTACCTGTTCTGGTGACAGTATTTTTTTACAATGTTTTTCTTTTTTAACAATGTGTTTATATATTGTCATCAGAGCAGTGCATTGTCACCATAGTGACACTGTACTTCTCTGGGGGTTTACACTGTTATTACTTATAAATGTTATGATGACTAAATCAATTCCCTAACACTGTTTATTCAAAGACTAATTTATGCTGTCACTGTTTGCTACTGTGATTACTGTGATTGGCCACACAATCTTAAGTAAATGGCCACTGTGATTGGCCCTGTGCCATGTGATCATTGTGACCACAGAGATCACAGTAATAAACAATGGTTGTATGAATTTTGTTTTACCTTTGTTTACCAGTGTTATTGTGATCACTGTAATTAGTCACAGCAATCACAGGGTACAGGGCCAATTACAGTGGCCCTGTACTTTAATCTGTAATCTGGACACATCAATCAAAGCAGGGCACACGTGAGCAAGGGGGCATACCAATTCATCCTCCAAGAACGACACTTGTTCTGCCCAGCCATATATGTGCAGTGGCCAGGCAGGAAGCAGTTAATGAATGAGGTGAAGCTCTGCTGACTGCCATCATAAAATTATGTGCAAGCATAATTAATATTTCGATTTTTTTCCTTGCATTGTTTGGTTATTATTTGCAAAGTAAAATTTCACCACATTCACTAAGCCATTGGGGAAATGTTATTTGCAATGTGTAACTGCCCTTACATGGTGAACAGCCTATTTGCCTTTAGTAAATTTGTCCTAGTAAATCTGTCTAATAACTTCTCCAAATGTCTGTAGGACTGTTATCACAGACTTTTTACTTGTCCACAAGATGCAGCTTGCCAGAGATTTTCCAGATGCAAATTCTCATCATGCAAAGTGCGATAAAACATGTACTATGAAAGTTACTACCTGTCAAGGTAACTGAAAGCAAAGTAAATCACCTTTTCCAACCCAGCCATGCACTAAGCCTTTTTTAAGCTGAGCTCCGAGCGTGAGCAAAATGTAACCATACAGTCCCCCCCAATACTAAAAGTTAAAGCGGATGTCCGCTGAAAGAAAAAATATTAAACGTCAGCAGCTACAAATACTGCAGCTGCTGACTTTTAATATCGGCACACTTACCTGTCCTGGAGTCCAGCGCCGTCCGCAGCAGAGGACGAGCGATCGCTCATCACTCTGCTGCCCCCCGCCATCCTCGGTGAGGGAACCAGGAAGTGAAGCGCTCTGGCTTCACTGCCCGGTTCCCTACGGCGCATGCGCGAGTTGCGCTGCGCCTGCTGATTGGCTCCCTCTGTGCTCTGGGAGCAGAGTGTTCCCAGAACACAACGGGGGGGGGGGGGGCGGGGGGTTACGCCCTGCCCGCAGTCTGCCCGCAGACTGTGGCCGGAAGTGGGTGCAAATACCTGTCTTTAGACAGATATCTGCACCCCCCTCCCCCTGAAAGGTGTCAAATGTGACACCGGAGGGGGGAGGGTTCCGATCAGCGGGAGTTCCACTTTACGGTGGAGCTCCGCTTTAAATTACCATTTTGTCTACTTTGTCTAAAGCAGGGGTCTCAAACTCAAATTACCTGAGGGACACAAGACAATTTTTTATATCCCATGGGGGCCGCATGCAAACTTTCATACTTCAAAAACAGCACTGGTGTCAGCGAACGCATTAATAATCCCCATCACTGGTGTCAGCATTAAGCCCCAGCACTGGTATTAGCAGACGCACTATTAACCCCCAGCACTGGTGTCGGCAGACACACTATTAACCCTCAGCATTGGTGTCAGCAGACACACTATTAACCCCCAGCACTGGTGTCAGAACACGCACTATTAACCCCCAGCACTGGTGTCATCGGACGCACTATTGACCCCCAGTATCGGTGTCAGCAGACGCACTATTAACCCCCAGCACTGGTGTCAGCGGACGCACTATTAACCCCCAGCACTGATGTCAGCGGACGCACTATTAACCCCCAGTATTGGTGTCAGCAGACGCACTATTAACCCCCAGCACTGGTGTCAGCGGACGCACTATTAACCCCCAGCACTGATGTCAGCGGACGCACTATTAACCCCCAGCACTGATGTCAGCAGACGCATTAATAACCCCCAGCACTGGTGTCAGTGGACGCACTATTAACCCCCAACATTGGTGTCAGCGGACGCACTATTAACCCCCCAGCATTGGTGTCAGCGGACGCACTATTAACCCCTAGAACTACCCCTACACTTCACAAATACCCCCCAACACTTTACAAATACACCCCAAAACTTCACAAATATCCCCCCAACACTTCACAAATACCCCCTGTTCAAAATTTCAACCCCAGTCACACCCAGTGTGATGGCTCACTTACCTCTCCCCCTGGCAGTCAGGTGGTGGCTTGTCAGGTCCTGGCTCAAAACAGGCCTGGTAGCAGGGCACCCCGAGAACAACATGATCTCCCACCGTGTGGTGACAGCAGGACCCTGTATCCGGGCACAGCCTCCGAGGGAGCACAGCTCTGAACGATCATCAGAGCGTAGGTGGGCGGGGTGGATCCTACCTCTGCTCTGTTCTCTCTGCTCTCCTGTGCTGTGTTTCTTTTGCTGTGCGTGCTGGGCTGCAGCAGCATGCAGGACACAGGCGAGAGAGAGAAAGTTCCCAGCTGCTTGTGGGGTACACACCGCTCACCCGCTCAAGATCGGCCCTGCATGCAGCGCATTTGTAACCTGTCCGGCCCACGGGTCGTTACTTTGAGACCCCTGGTCTAGAGAGACTGGAATCAGTGCTGGGTTTCCTAAAAGACAGAGTAAGCACCAGCCTAGGGGCCCCATGCCATTTAAGGGCTTTGTGACATTGGATTAAAATAATATTGATTTGATCTTGAAAGAAAATTGTAATTGTTTTGCAAAAGATAGAAAAAATCAACTCAAAGAAACAAAACTTTACATTAAAGACTCTATAGATAAAATACTGTATTAGACCCGTTTCACACTATGAGGCACTTTGCAGGCGCTATAATGCTAAAAATAGCGCCTGCAAAGCGCCCTGAAAGAGCCGCTCCTCACACTCCAGTGTGAAAGCCCGAGGGCTTTCACACTGGAGCGGAGCGCTGGCAGGATTCTAAAAAAAGTCCTCTTTCATCTTTGGAGCGGTGAAGGAGCGATGTGTGAATACCGCTACTTCATCACTCCTGCCCCCGCTTCAGGGGTGCTTTGCGGGTGGTTTTAACTCTTTTTTGGACACTATTGGGGGTTAAAAATGCTCCGCTACTCCATCACTCCTGCCCCCGCTTCAGGGGTGCTTTGCAGGTGGTTTTAACCCTTTTTTGGACACTATTGGGGGTTAAAAATGCTCTGCTAGTGGCTGACACTTTACTGCTGACACACCCAACACCCCAGTGTGAAAGGGGCCTTATTGTAATGTACCCATTAACAACTTTATTTACATAAACCATAGACATCAGGTTCACATTCAAGTTTACAAAAAATAGTGAGGTTTACGGCCTTCTCTCACTATCTCAGCGCTATGGGCTAAATGGATGAGTTAAACAGATAACTAATAACTAAATGTAAGGCCCCGTACACACGAGAGGATTATCCGCTGGAAACAGTCCTCCGGACCGTTCCAGCGGATAAATCCTCTGGCGGATTTTGATCTGATGGTTGTACTAACCATCAGATCGAAATCCGCGCGGAATCCATCCGCGGTGACGTGTCACGCCGTCGCCGCGATGATGACGCGGCGACGTGCGCGACGCTGGAAGATAAAGACTTCCACGCATGCGTCGAATCATTACGACGCATGCGAGGGAGAGGAGCGGACGGATTGATCCGGTGAGTCTGTACAGACCACCGGATCAATCCGCTGGACAGGATTCCAGCGGATAGATTTCTTAGCATGCTAAGAAATTTTTAGCCGCTGGAAATCCGTCGGCTGGAATTTTTTCCGCCGATAAATGTCCGCTCAGACGTACACAGCACCGGATCTATCCGCTGGAACTGATCCGGGGATAAATCCCAGTGGATAGATCCAGTGGTGTGTACGAGGCCTCACCATTTGTCTTTCAATATAAAAATCAGCAGCCGCTTAAATAAACACAAACATAAAACAAATTTAGTAACTGTACAACAAGTACTGTATTTATCGGCGTATAACACGCGCTGGCATATAACACGCACCCCAAGCTTAGAAGGGAAGTTTAAGGAAAAAAATGTTTAGGAGGGAAATTTAAGGAAAAAAAACTTACATCAATGCAGCCTTATCAGTGTCCATCTGCTGTCTTGCCCAGCATCCATCTGCAGCCTTGTCCAGCATCCATCTGCAGCCTTGTCCAGCATCCATCTGCAGCCTTGCACAGAGTCCATCTGCAGCCTTATAAGTGTCCATCTGCAGCCTTATAAGTGTCCATCTGCAGCCTTATAAGTGTCCATCTGCACCTTGCCCAAAATTGCAGCATTATGTATTTTTTAATTTAGCGCCGCAGAGATACACAGAGATGGATTTCCTGTGTATTCAGCTCCTCTCGCAGTCCTTCCCAGTCCCGCCCCTTGGCCCGGCTCCTATGACGGACACAACAGTGGTCCAATGGCAGGACATAAAGGCTAGGAGGCGGGACAGGACGTGACTGCGAGCGGAGCCGAGCCTATCCGAGTACACAGTACACTCGGCTCAGCTCGGTATATGTCGGCGGCACTCCTCTTGCCTTCAGAGACAGTGGGGATCGGCGTATAACATGCACCCACGATTTCCCCCTGATTTTAAGGGGAAAAAAGTGCGTGTTATACGCCGATAAATATGGTAAATCTTATTGATTACTAAAGCAGCGCTAGTTGTCACTAGTCAAAACGTGACCCCTCTTTCCTATGGTAGTTCCTGAAGGAAAGGGCATGTGTCAGAGTCCAGTGAAAGAAGTGCTTCTACAAAACGGTGTGCTTTCCACTGCAGGTGACATCCACTGTGTACACTCCACCGCACAAACTTCTCCCGTGTGTCAATCTCCCCTCAAGGATATCTAATCAACAGAGGGCCGAGTTCAACAAGCCCTGAAAACTGCACCGCCCAAGCTTCCTCCACCTCCAAACCACAATCGATCCACGAGCCGAACTCCTAATAACCTCCGGTTAAAAGTGCACAAAAGACTGGAGATAGTGTAATCCCGTTTAGGTCTTTTATTCAGCAAATGACATAGATCGGTCCAAATGCATTAGACAGCAGCATCCATTATTATTAAAATCATTAAACTACGATCGTGCCTTTCCTGGCTCACAGTGGGGTAGTGTCAGTGTGTGTCAATCCTGTCCACCGTAGATAGACTACACACCACTTCCGCACGGTGAAGCTCAGTTGGAATGCAACACGTGACTTCCTGTTCCCGTGAGGTCACACCCTGATGTTTCATCCTTTCGACTTCCTCTGAGGGCGCGGCCTCACGGCACAACAACACAGAATATATAGCACACATACCAAGCCAGCACATTAACCCCTCGTGTGCCTGAATCTGCTTCCAGGACTTCCCGCAGCAAACAGGACATTGATTCACTGAGGTTGCGCTAATGCTTAGTACAATTATTTCAATAATGTATTAAATATACAAAAATAAAAATTAAATGTTTAAAATTCACAGCGTCCTATGTCAGTATTAGCCTCTATCATCACCAGGCCCTAATACTTCACTAGAATGGTAAATACAACCTCAAATTTATTAATTTCATCTAATTAAACACATAATTAAGGGCTCATTAATATTAAATAAAATCATATAAAATATATAAAAATATTAAAAATATTAAGGCCCCTCTTCACTAAAAGGTCAGATAAAAAAATCTAAATTAAGACTAAATCAAAATTAACATTACTCAAATAAATATAAATTAAATACTTTGATTCTTTTACTCCGATGTCACTCACAATTATTGTACAAAGGATTATTCAATATTAGTACCCTAAAATATTTTTAAATATTCTAAAATACTCAAATATTCAACTGTATCAAATAGTATTAAATAATAGGAAATTGCAACATTAAAAGCACATTTACTCGTCTAGCAATATCTACAGATCTCCAAATAGATCTACAATGTCCATCCTTATAGATTTGTAGAAAATCAGATAATTAATACCCAAATATCCAATATTAATAATCGCTTATAAAGCAATTAATATTAAGTTCTACATTTAACCCTTTCGGGGGGAGTGTATCCAATAAATAAATCCACAGGGTTTCTCGCTTTGATAACTCCCTAATCATATTGCTACCTCTCCATACAGGCTTGATATAGTCAATGCCACAAAATTTCAACCCAGTGGGAACCTGATTATGGTGTAATTTAAAGTGGAGTGAAACATTATGGTCCTTTTTGGAAATAAAACGGTTTTGTGCTTTAAACGGTATGCAGAGTATTGTGCAGGGGGGGTATTGCAGAGTATTGTAGGGGGTAATGCACAGTATTGCAGGGGGTTTCAGGGATGGCTGAGCAGGGATGGATGGATCTGTGACTGCAATAGTCACAGATCCATCCACAGCGCTGCTGACACCCGCGCTCCCCCCTCCCACACTGTTCCGCTCGGTACTCATAGACCCGGCGCGCACAGAATTTTCTGTGTGCGCGCCCGAGGCGGCGCGCATTACTGCTTCTGCTGGGCGCCATTTCAGAACGGCGACCCCCAGTTAAGCAACCACCTTGCCGCCGTTTTTGGACGGCGGCTGGTGGTTAACTGGTTAAAGGCCGCCTGCAGGTCGGCCGTGTGTAGTGTGTTGCGGTGGTTAAAAGAGAGAAGACAGAGAGCGAGAGAGAGTGTAATTTTTAGTAGGTAGATAGAGCAGGCAGGCAGGCAGGCTAGTCAGTTAAAGTTACAGTGTGTAGAGGATATATATGCATCCCAGGTGTTGTATATATATTTATACACTGTATAGTTTAGCTATATTAGCTCTTCTTAATTTACTGGCAGGCAGGTGATTGTGCTAGCTGCAGTATTCTCACGTGGTGTATTGCCTGTGTCCTCTGCAGTGTGCACTATAAAGCTACGTGGTGTGTGTACTGCCTTTATCCTCTGTAGTCTGCACCTAAAGCTACTTGGTGTGTACTGCCCATGTCCTCTGCAGTTTTCACCTAAAGCTACGTGGTGTGTACTGCCCGTGTCCTCTGCAGTTTGCACCTAAAGCTACGTAGTGTGTGTACTGCCTTTGTCCTCTGTAGTTTGCACCTAAAGCTACTTGGTGTGTACTGCCCATGTCCTCTGCAGTTTGCACCTAAAGCTACATGGTGTGTACTACCTGTGTCCTCTGCAGTTTGCACCTAAAGCTACGTAGTGTGTGTACTGCCTTTGTCCTCTGCAGTTTGCACCTAAAGCTACTTGGTGTGTACTGCCTGTGTGCTCTGCAGATTTCACCTAAAGCTACGTAGTGTGTACTGCCCGTGTCCTCTGCAGTGTGCACCTAAAGCTACGTGGTGTGTGTACTGTCTGTGTCTGTGCTATTTTTCTCAATGATTTTCATCCATATTGCAGGGACCAGACATTACATTAAAGCCGCAAGCAGTTTTAAATTACTTTTTTCTTATAGTAATCTCATTTTGTGCAGGGACAGTTCTAAACCCGTGCCACTTCACAGGCATACTATAGACACTCAGCAGGTACGATATTTAAAGGAATTTTTTTTTATTTATTTAAGCATCATTAAAATCACTGCTCCAGAAAAAAACAACAGTTTTGAAAACTTTTTTTCCATTAATACATATTTCCTGGGGCAAGACCCGGGTTCTCAAAGACGTTTTACGACAATAACTTGCATATTAGGCTTTAAAATGAGCACTTTTAAGTTTGAACGTTCAAGTCCCATAGACGTCAATGGGGTTCTAAATGTTCGCGCAAACGGTCGGTCCGTTCGAAGGTTCTGGTGCGAACCGAATGGGGGGTGTTCGGCTCATCCCTAATAAAGATCCCCTCAACCCTCCTGCAAGACCCATTGTCAATGGCATAGGATCCGTGACATCTAGGTTGGGCCAATACTTGGATTTTTTTTTGCAGAAAAGTGTAAAAGCAACTAAAGCATACTTGAGAGACACTAAGGATCTATTACAGTCTCTACAAAATGTAAAACTAGCAGGGCGAGATGAAGTATTCATTGTGACTTCTGATGTAACGTCGTTGTACACCCGAGAAGGGGAAAAGGGGGAGCACTCACATTTGCCACATCCGTAAATTTTGAAGACAAAAGAAGAACAGTTACTCGAAAAACGGTAATTGATAGTCGGATTTTGGAGGCAAGACGGGAATATCAAAAATAAATAAATTTTATTACAGAAATATAAAATGAACAAAAACAAAAAAATAAAAAAACATATAGGATATATGATATAAATAGGGATGCACCGATATATCGGCCAAAAATAGCTGTTTTGGGAACATGCCGAAACAACTTAAAAATACGGCCGGTGAGTTGTTTTTCTTTCTAGTCACGGACAGTACTCAATTTTCTTTTTCTTTCTAGCAGAACATATGTGCACTGTGCAGCCATCCACCCCCCCCCCCCCCCCACACACACACACATACCTCCCTCGGCTGGCTCTATCTTCGGGACTCTGTCCCCCCCCCCTCCTCCCCCTGGCTGCCGAGTCTGGCTCCTGTTCCTGCCGCCAATGCATGGAGGTGACAGGGTCAATAAGGAGAACCTGTCACCTCCAATTGCTATCACACAGGGAATTGTTTTCTCCTGTGTGATAGCAATAAAGTTAGGTGTAAAAAAAAATAAGAAATAATAATTAAATTAATAAAATAAGTCATTTACAATTATTTTAAAAAAATTGAAATAGGGGGAAAAAAGAAAAGTCATTTTCGGTTTCGGTTTCGGACTGATATTTTTTCTTATTTCGGTTTCGTTTCGGTTCTGAAATCTCCATTTCGGTGCACCTCTACATTTAACAATTGGCAAACTACAATATTATAAACATTTTCTTTTCAGTTCAATACTACTTAAAAGAAATGAATACTGTATATAATATAACCAATATGCAGTTATTGCCGGACTAAAGGGATAAAAAAGAGCAAGATCCAGAGCTGTTATCCTGAGCCAGCAAAAACTCTGGCACGTTTTTTTCAGGATGGTAATTCAGACTTCCAAAACTACTGGCTGAATTTTTGTTCCTGGTTAGTGGTTTACTAGAATATAAAGCCAGGATCACAATAACACACACACACACACACACAGTCCATGCCTCTAATGCCCATTTCCTGACTGACTCCATGGCAGCCTACGTGTGGGTTAATCCCGCCTCCTCTCCATTGATAGGACCCCATACCCATAAAGGTTTACTCACCGCCCAGTACTGGTGTTCCTTTTTTGTCCTCCTCCATGGACCAACTTTAGGAAATTCTGATTTGTACAAGGACTTACTTGAAATAGGATGGCACACTTTAAGCGGTGCAGCTCGGATCCCAGCCATGGGCGGGTGGAGAGCTTTGCAGCAACTTCCCCTCCGCTGTGCGGTAGTAGCTGCGTGTGCTGAAGATCCGGACTTCCTGGCTGGCAAGGTCTTATATTTATTCCCATGGCAGTCACCTATATGTTGTATGTCCCCATGTGTGTTTTTTCTGCCTGTATGGCGGCTGGAGCGCTTCTGCGTTCCAGCGCCGTTTGCTCTCTTCCTGGTGTAAGCACCAGAGCCCTTCGCGCATGCGCAGTACCCAATCCCAGAGCGAGGCTTGGTTCGCGCATGCGCAGTCGGACGGGACTCGCGGCGGCCGCGCAGGCGCCGTTGAGCCATCCACCACTGCGCAGGCGCGTACGTGGGCAGCGTCTGACGTCATCGGCGGGGGATTCAAAAGTCAACTGCTCGCCAATGTACACTGGGGTTCTTCCTGTCAGGCGAGCAGCTGATCCTGTGACAGTCTACCAGGTCAGTGAGGGATCTGCCTATGCTATAGGCATAGATCCCCCCTGTTAATTCCACTTGCTTATATGCTTACTGTCTTTGCTGGTATCTTAATGCTGCATAGATTAATTTTTTAAATCGATTTTAAAATGTATTTATTTTTTTGCATAACATTTTGAATTTTTTTCTATATGGTTTTAAAAAAAATGTTTTTTCTTCTTAAAGGGGCAGTACTCTTATATTGTATTTTTTTCTGGCATCTTAGGATCTCTTCAGTTGTTTCGATATATATATCACATTACCATGCAGGTCCAAGAAACCACGGACCAGTCACCGTCTACAGGTGGCCAGCCCTTACGCACAAGGTATGTGCGGGTGAGAGGGGCATAGGGGTGGAATTCATACTTTGTATATATATCTGACTTATTCCCCCTATACGTATGTTTTACCTTTTCCTTAGCCCTTCCGGTCCTGATCCTTATGCCGCTATCCAATCCGCAGACCTTGCCAGGCCACATCATCGTTCTTCTTCTAAATCTAAATCAAAGAGTAAACGAAGATCTCCGTCTACATCTTCCCATCAGAGGAGAAGTTCCCATTCCTCCTCCAGACACCGCTCCCACCGCCATGAAAGCCGCTCTGATCGCAGAGCTTGCTGGGGATGTGATACTTATGTCCCGGAGGGCAAATCATTATGTGACCAATGCTATGCCCTGGCGGTTGGGGAAAAAGAGACTGAAGATCGTCGTATCGAGTCTCTTGTGGAACGTGTGGTACAAAAATCTTTGAGAGAGAATATCTCCCACACGCAAAATCAAGCCAGTACCGTCAGGTCTGGTTCTCAGGCCATTGAGGTCCTTGAGGATCCCGGTCCTTCCCAGCCTCGCGCTGCTTCTCCAGATTCCCAGGAGGGTGAACCGGATAGCGACGAGGAAAGTCTAGAGTTCGACTTCTCCCAAGTGACGCCACTTATCAAAGCAATCAAAGAGGCTCTCTTGTGGGAAGAGCAATCTACTTCTCCAGCTAAGCAAAAGAAGTACTTCAAACGTCTGGGGAAAGAACGCCCGAGTTTTCCGTTGTTAACCGAATTGAAGGGCATCTTTGAGGAAGAATGGAGTAAAGTGGACAAGAGGTCCTCTATGGCCAATAAGGCCTCCAGACTGTATCCCTTCAAAGCAGATGACGTCAAACACCTGGAGAATATTCCTGTGGTAGACGCAGCAGTGACACGACTGGCCAAACATGTTACACTTCCATTGGCTGATTCAGTGTCCTTCAAGGACGGTCTTGATAGAAGGATGGATCAAGACCTCAAAAGAATCTACGGTCTGGCTGGTACAGCCTGCAAACCTGCTTTGGCCTTGGCAGCTTTATCCAAAGCAATGGAGGCCTGGACGGAAAATGTGGACTCCTTCCTTAAAGGTGTCTCTGAAGAGCTGGCCAGTAGTTCTGCTACTTCAGAACTTAAACTAGCAGTTGCCTTTCTGGGGGAGGCATCCGTTGATTTAATTCGCCTATTGGCAAGAATTATGCTGTCCTCTGTTACAGCCAAAAGGGCCTTGTGGTTGCGCCCCTGGGTCGCTGACCCATCATCCAAACAAAATTGGTGTAAGATTCCCTTTGAGGGATCATCCTTGTTTGGCAACAAGTTGGATGACGCCATTTCTAAGGCTACAGGTGGTAAATCGGGTTTTCTCCCCCAGGACAGGCGTCAGTCCGGTAAGAAGAAACAGCAATTCAGAAGGTATAGTCCGGACCGCACTAGAGAGGCTCGCGCCTACAGACCTGGCGGGAACTTCAGAAGAAACTGGGGTAGAGGCCGTGCATCCTTTCGCAAACCAGCATTTTCTAACCAAGCGTCGAGTGGGCGCGATCAGCCTAAGTCCTTTTGAAACAACGCCCGCCCAGGCGGATCGGGTGGGAGCTCGACTGCTCCTCTTTCGGCACGTTTGGGCGGCCTCGATCACAGACTTTTGGGTCATCAAAACAATAACATCAGGCCACGCATGGTCATTCTCAAACATTCCTCTTCCAAGGTTCATTTCCACCCTTCTCCCAAAGTCAGCGGATCAGAGGCAGGTTCTTCTAACATATGTGGATCTACTCAAATCCCAAGGAGCAGTAGTATGCGTCCCAAAGGACGAACAGTTTCATGGAATATACTCCCCCCTCTTCTTGGTGCAGAAGAAAAGCGGTGCTTGGCGTCCAGTCATAGATTTGACCTATCTAAACAAATTTATAAAACACAGAAGGTTCAAGATGGAAACTCTGTCGACAATCCAGCAAGCCGTACAGCCAGGCGATTGGATGATCTCGATAGATCTGAAGGACGCTTATTTCCACGTCCCGGTGGCAATCGAGCTACAGAAATATCTCAGGTTCCACGTTGGGCAAGAACACCTTCAATTCGTGTGCCTACCCTTTGGGCTGACAACCTCACCGCGAGTCTTCACCAAAACCCTATTAGCAGTGGTGGCCTTCATCAGACTGAAAAAGATAAGACTTTATCATTATCTAGACGACCTCCTTGTCCTAGCCCAGGACAAGTCGCAGCTCCTAGCGCAAAGAGATCAGGTAATCTCGATCCTGTCCGAATTCGGTTGGCTCCTGAATTTATCGAAAAGCCATTTAGAACCAACTCAATACCTAGTGTATCTGGGAGCCCAGTTCGACACAGTGAAGAAAACCATCTCTCTTCCAGTGGAAAAGATCCCTGTGATTCAAGAGAGGATTTTTCGAGCGTTAGACACCCACCACCTGAAGGCATTCCAGTGTCTAAAAATCATCGGAACAATGGTTTCCACAACCCCCATGGTGAAATGGGCATTATGGAGACTACGTCCCTTCCAGTCCGGCTTCCTCAAACAGTGGAAGTCAGGCAACAAGAATCAGCAGATTCGCATCTCATCTTCCATGAGGAACAGCCTCTTTTGGTGGCTCCAGCCAAAAAATCTACGGAATTGTCATTCCATCGCCCCGGTCTCCTGGGTCACAGTGACGACCGATGCCAGTGGCTACGGCTGGGGGGCCCTGTGCGGTACAAACATGGCACAGGGCAGATGGGATGCTCGCCTCCGCAATCCGGGCTCGAACATACTAGAGCTTCGAGCAGCCTGGTGTGCCCTCCAGTCCTTCTCCCAACTCCTGAAGGGGGAGTCGGTACTGTTAAGGATGGACAATACCACAGCAGTGTCCTATGTCAAGAGGCAAGGAGGGACACGGAGTTCGTCTCTTCTACGGGAAGTCGAACCCATCATGAGGTGGGCACAGGAAAACCTGGTCAACCTGACAGCAGTCTTTATTCCCGGAATACAGAACTCCCAGGCAGACTATCTTTCTCGCACTCAGCTGGACATCAACGAGTGGTCTCTCCACATCCAAACATTCCAATGGATCCTGTCTCTGGGAGTCAGTCCCCAAGTAGATCTTTTCGCTTCACAGCACAATACCAAGATGGAGAAGTTCTACTCGAGAGGTCATTGCAGTCAGGCGATCGGGACGGATGCCTTGACGGATCGGTGGAGTTTTCAGAGAGCATATGCTTTTCCCCCGATCCCAGTAATTCTGAGATTCCTACAGAGACTTCAAGCAGAAAATGTCGAGGTGACACTAGTGGCCCCCTACTGGCCGAACAGACCATGGTTCCCTCTCCTGGTCCAACTGAGCTACCGGGACCCAGTACCTCTACCAGTCAGACCGGACCTTCTCTCTCAGGGTTCACTCCTACACCCTTGTCCGGCTCTGATGAAACTGACGGTCTGGTTCTTGAGAGGGAGAGGCTGGAATCCCTTGGTTGCGCCTCTAGAGTGATCTCCACGCTGATGAGCTCAAGAAGGGCAAGCACGAATAAAGTCTACGGAAGAATTTGGGCTAAATTTGTGGAATTCTCTATGGTCTCAGGCAGGTCCTTTAGGAATCCAGAAATCCAAGATGTATTGAGTTTTCTCCAAACGGGGTTAGATCTTCCCTTATCCGTAAGTTCACTGAGAGTTCAAATCTCGGCTCTGTCGGCCTTCTCTGGAATTTCGTGGGCAGTACACCCACTAGTTAAACAATTCTTTCGAGGGGCATCAAGGTTGAAACCTCAAAGGAAGCCAAGATTTCCCAAGTGGGATCTCCCACTAGTCCTGGATTTTCTGAGTGGACTCAGTACGACGGGGCCTTCCCCGTCCTCTATAAAGGACTTTTCAGCTAAAGTGGCATTCTTGGTCGCTATCACCTCGGCCAAAAGAGTGTCGGAGATTGGGTCTCTTGGGCACAAAGAGCCATTCCTGACCTTCTTCCCGGATCGGGTGGTTTTGATACCCATGCTGGGTTCAAATCCGAAAGTTTCTTCTGTCTTTCATGAGAATCAAGAAGTTGTCCTTCCTACCTTCAGGTCTTCGGATTCCAATGAGACTCACCCTCTAGACATGGGCAAGATCCTTTCTGAATACATCCAGATGACGTCCCCCTTTAGACGTTCGGATCATCTGTTTATCCTGCACTCAGGCAGTAACAAGGGGAAAAAGGCTTCTGCCAGAACAATCGCGGCCTGGATCGTCCAGACAATTCAGCAGGCTTACAGGGCGAAGGGCTTGGCTCCTCCGCAAGCGGTGACAGCTCACTCTACCAGAGGGATGGCAGCTTCCTGGGCGGCAGCTCGTCACGTGGCTCCAGATGTCATCTGCAGAGCGGCCTCTTGGTCTTCTATACATACTTTTATGTCTCATTACTGTGTTGAGCCTGCATCTCTTTCCTCTGTGAATTTCGGTTTATCAGTCTTGTCAGTTGACGGGACAAATTAAAATTTTTTGTTCAGCATACCCACCCGTGTGGTCTGGCTAGTTATTTCCCACACGTAGGCTGCCATGGAGTCAGTCAGGAAAAAGGAAAATTTATTATCATACTTACCGTAATTTTCCTTTCCTGATGGACTCCATGGCAGACGGAGTTCCCACCCTGAAATTATGGAGTCGGGATAGTTACGGAACACCAGTACTGGGCGGTGAGTAAACCTTTATGGGTATGGGGTCCTATCAATGGAGAGGAGGCGGGATTAACCCACACGTAGGCTGCCATGGAGTCCATCAGGAAAGGAAAATTACGGTAAGTATGATAATAAATTTTCCTTTTTATAGTCTTGCTATTCCCTGTCACCCCAATATTTGACACCACCCCCCTCTGCCTTGGAGCAACGATTTTTTATATTTTTTAATTATTGTATATACCTTTTTTTCTAGTTGTATTTGGGCCAGTCACGTGACATCATGGGTCCTGTTCTTCTCTCGCGGTGAGCTGAATAGCACTGGCCATCATTTAGTTGCAATGGCATAATGGAATGACTGAGATAGACAGTATTGCAGCAAATACTGCTTTTTTTATTATGTTATGCAGCAGGGTAACAAATAAAAGAATACACTGGGTGGTGTTTGGTTTTTAAAAAATTAGCAAAGGCATGCTACCATATTTTTTATCTCTACAGGTTTATTTTAATCATGCAAAAATTGACATTAGAAAATCTAGAGAAACCTTTTCCTTGTCTTTAAGTTCTGGCACTCTCATTCCGCTTATAATAACAGCAGTAAAAAAAAGGTATTTTCCAGAGTCCTGCCCAAGATTTTATAACAAAGTCAAGCAGTAATGTGATGAGTTAATCCTGTCCTAAATAAGATTTATCAACAGAAGAGTTTATTTTTACGGATTTTTGTTGAAGTTAGTTAAGTGATATTATGACTTTTCACTTGGCTATATACTTGGCAGCTTTTTAGGCAGTCATCAGCTCTTAGACACAGCAATCTGATTTTCAGCTTTTAGGTCACTAAATGATAGAACCTGGGAGAAGGAATCAATTGAAGCCACTGCAGTAACACTCTTATGCCCTGTACACATGATAGGTTTGTCTGATGAAAACGATCCGATGGACCCTTTTCATCGGATGAACCGATCGTGTGTGGGCCCCATCGTTTTTTTTCCCATCGGTGAAAAAAAATAGAACCTGTTTTAAAATCTTCTGATGGTTAAAAAAAACGATAGAAAAAAACGATCATCTGTGGGGAAATCCATCGGTCAAAAATCCACACATGCTCAGAATAAAGTGGACTCATGCTTGGAAGCATTGAACTCCATTTTTCTCTGCACGTCGTTGTGTTTTACGTCACCGCGTTGGACATGATCAGATTTTTAACTGATGGTGTGTAGGCAAGACTGATGAAAGTCAGCTTCATCGGATATCTGATGAAAAAATCCATTGGTCCGTTTTTATCGGATGAACCGATCGTGTGTACGTGGCATGAGACTGGATTCACACTATACTACACAACTTTCATCCTACTTTGCTCTACGACATTGCTCCTACACTTATCCTACATTGGTCCTACATTTATCCTACATTGGTCCTACATCCATCGGACTTTCATGAACAGGATACTACTTTGATCTGACTTTGCCCTGACACAGGTTTTTAAAATATTTTATTAGTCAGCTCCGGGGGTCTTCTCCGACTTCTCCGCTCTCTGGGGGTCTTCTTCTAACTTCGGGGGTCTTCTTCCATCTTCTCCGCTCTTTTCTTCTGCTCTCAGTGCTCCCCGGTTCTTCTCCCGCTCTCCGGTGCCTTCTGCTGGGCTGCGCCGCCGCTGCTTTCTTTTTTGTAGATCTTTTACTAGCGGCAGCGGCCAGCCCGTGCTTTCAGCGGCCAGCTCGTTTTTTTGTTAAAATTTTGGCGTGGAGTTCCCCCTCAAGATCAGCACAAGTACAAGTCGCATGCCAAAGTCGGGGGCGTGCAAGACTGCAATCCGACTTTGATCCTACTTCAATGATATTCAATGGAGTGAAGTAGGATCAAAGTCGGACCAAAGTAGTACAGGGAGCATTTGCAAAGTCGCTCCGACATGTGTCGGACTAGTTAAGACGGCTCCCATAGGGAAACATTAATTTTCACACGTCATGCGACATGAGCTCCCAATGTCGGAGCGTTTGTCGGACTAGTGTGAACCCAGCCTTAGGCTGGGGTCGGACTAGTGTGAACCCGGCCTTAGGCTGGGTTCACACTATACTACACAACTTTCAACCTACTTTGCTCTGTGACATTGGTCCTACATTGGTCCTACATCGGTCCTACATTGGTCCTACATCCATCCCACTTTCATGAACAGGATACTACTTTGATCCAACTTTGTGATAGTCTGACTTGTTCTTTGACCAATCAAAACAATCCCACTGTGAAATAAATTCCTTTTACTGCTGCTGTAATCACCATGTCGGATGTCAAAAGTCTGATGGTAAGGACAAGGATCCTACTTTGAGGACGGGTTCACACTAGTCCGACAAACGCTCCGACATTGGGAGCACATGTCGCATGACGTGTGAAAATGAATGTTTCCCTATGGGAGCCGTCTTAACTGGCCTGACACATGTCGGAGCGACTTTGCAAATGCAAAGTCCGATATTCGGATCGTGTGTACGGGCCATAAGTCTTTGTGAATCTGGCTATTTGTTACTAAGAGCTGATTACAAAGTGCACTAGGTCTGGTGGCCATAAGACTGAAAAGTCACACTTAGACACCCTTCACAACTGTTATAATAAAGATGTGAACAACAGAAACATTTGTTTAGTTTTGTTTTGGATTTGTCCATTAACCACTTCCCCCCTGGAGGATTTTGCTGCCAAATGACCGGGCCACTTTTTGCAATTCGGCACTGCGTCACTTTAACTGACAATTGCGCGGTCATGCGATGTGGCTCCCAAACAAAATTGACGTTCTTTTTTCCCACAAATAGAGCTTTCTTTTGGCGGTATTTGATCACCACTGCGGTTTTTATATGACAATTTAAAAAAAAAAGCAATATTTTTAACTTTTTGCTATAATAAATATCACCCATATATATATATATATATATATATATATATATATATATATAACGTTTTCCTCCATTTGGGCCGATACATATTCTTCTACTTATTTTTCGTTAAAAAAAACGCAATAAGCGTATAGATTGATTGGTTTGCGCAAAAGTTAGCGTCTACAAAAAAGGGGATGGTTTTATGGCATTTTTATTATTATATATTTTTTTACCAATAATGGGGCGATCTGCGATTTTTATAGTGACTGCGATATTGCAGCCGTCACATCGGACACTTTTGACGCTATTTTGCGACCATTGTCATTTATGCAGCAATCAGTGCTATAAAAATGCACTGACAGGGAAGGGGTTAACCACTAGAGGATGAGGAAGGGGTTAAGTGTGTCCTAGGGAGTGATTCCAACTGTGTGGGGTCTGGGCTACCTGTGACACGACACTGATCGCTGCCTCCGTTGACAGGGAGCAGACGATCAGTGTCACTAGGCAAAACAGGGAGATGCCTTGTTTACAATTTCATCCCCCCGTTCTGCCGCTCCATAACACGATCGCAAGACACCGGCGGACATCGAGTCCGCAGGTCCTGCGGGCACGGTCACGGAGCTCGCAGCTGGCGCGCGCCTGCATGGCGCAGATTTCAAAGCAACGTACCTGTATGTTGCTTTACGTAACACCACCAATTCTGCCAATGTATATTTACTGACAGCGGTCGGCAAGTGGTTAAGCTAATAATACTTTGTTATGTTAGAATGATTTGTTTTCGGAAATTTGTTTTGTATATTTGCATTTGTTTAGTATAGTGCATATTTTTGACATTTCGGAAGACAACTATATTATTTCTATTTTATGCTATGCTATTCTATTCGAAATTTTATTTTCGAAAGATGGTTATATTCTTTCTCTTCTCTTCTCTTCTCTTATTTCTGTTTTCTAGTATATCCTTTTATTTTTTTTATTGTATTATTTTATTTTATATTCTGTTCTGTTTTATTCTATTATTTTATATTCTCCTCTATTCTAGTCCTTCATCTTTGATTCTATTCCGTTCTATTCTGTTTTATTATATTCTATTATTTGATTTTCTTTTACAGAAGGCTTTATTGGCATGAAATCCAACATATAACAACATTTTCCCTAGATGGTTACATTGCATAGTCTATTATTTGATTTTCTGTTCTATTCTGTTCTATTCTATTTTAAGCTTGTATATTCTATTATATTCTTTTCTATTCTGTAAAGCAGCCTTAGTAAGAATAAGCATATTTTTCAGTGTTTACCTTATTGTATTTATTGCAATATAATTCTATTTTAAATTGGAATTCATTTTTTTGTTCAAATTTGTTTTTCAATGTCAAATTCAGATAATTAATTTTCTTACAATTTATTTTGGGTTCTTTGAATTTGTTACTAATATGATTCGGATATATGGATATATCTAAATCTCTGAATAACACAATATTTATCCAAAGTTTGATTAGTAAAAAAACAAATTGCATATGTCTAATAATAGTAAAGTCGAGTTGCTACTATGATAATTGGGGTTAGTAAAATGTATGGCTGCATACCTATACTTTGACTGAGACAGGTATCAAGGCTGCCATTTCTCAACTTCTGAAAGAGGTAGTTGCTGGCAGTAATTGTAATGGTCACCAGCGTTTACAATTTCCATTCCATCAACCACGACAGCTTATCTGACACTCCAACCATCCAACAGACACGATCCATTCCATTCCCCAGAATAACCGAGACTCACACAGCTCTGGTACTGGTTCCAAAATGAATGAATGAACCCATGCTTTAATGGTTAGCTCTCTTATATACAGTTCAGGCATGTTACAGCAATCAAAGGAACAAAGAAACTCTCCACCCACACATCACACAATGGGGCTTCAATCACATTCTTTTAGATAATGACATTCAGAGGAGTTAATTATCCCCCAGATGTCCTGTCTCCGACAAGTTCCCCTCACCTGTTACACAAAACACATTCCTTTACTAAACATAATTGACATGCTAATTCCCTACCCCTGAAAGGAGACATCTGACCTTTCAGACTTAATTAGTACAATGGACACAAACAGTATCATTAGCATCACACAATGGAATGTCTTAGGAGCAGACCTAATTAGCACAACAGAATGCAATCACAGCTTTCATCACTACAGTAGCAGACTTAGTTAGCATCTCAACAGCCTAGGTTAAACATTGAAGTAAACACTCTTATTGACCTGTTGGGGGTCAGCATTAACCAAACTGTAATGTTCCAAGATATCCTGCAAAACATGAATTATCATTTATCAGTCACCCTATGCCCAAAATGGGCACAGGGTGACCCTAGACCCAATAGTCATTAGTGACGCTGGCACAGGAGTGCCCCACATCCTTCAAAGGTCTCTGGGTGTCACAGGCCATTCCGTTACAGTAATGTTAACCCATTGGCTACAATAATTTGTGGAACAAGACTGCAGCTCACAAAAGTCAGTAATCAACATTTACATGCATATGTGTTAATACATATTGAAGCAGAAGGATCAGCATGACAGCCATGATGCACAATGAAATGTCATCAAGCAGCTGTTATGTATTTACTTTTTAACGAAAGTATCCTTTAGAATAATATTTAGGTTCCCCATAAAATTTTGCTCCTGTTTTTCTTTATTTTGTGTTGAAATTGCACAAGAGGGTTCAGCACAGTGTCAGTGCTTCCTAAAGCAATGATATTGGAAACACAAGATCACAATAAAGGAGCATTTCATGCTTTTTTCTAAAAGACACTACTCCAAAAGCTTAAAAAAACTAATTACTGTCCTCATGAACATTCTTCTGTTTTTAATTAAACAAGAATGGACAAACTAAACATGTAATAAACACTGAAATGGACACAAACTTTCCATCTAGCATTGGGTCATTTGAAGGTTATGAATTTCACATAAGCAAAAAAGTCTATTTGTTTTATATAGTAACTAAGTATGGGACAAATTTTGCTTTCATGTCTTATAAGGCAGTTCACCTGGAAGCATAACCATCCTTATATTATTTGAATAAAAACACTTCAAATCTTTATACCTTACCAAAAGTTAAAATGACTATAAGGCCTTGTACAGACGAGCAGACATGTCCGATGAAAACGGTCCGCGGACCGTTTTCATCGGACATGTTTGCTGGGAGGTTTTGGTCTGATGTGTGTACACACCATCAGACCAAAATCCCTGCGGACAGAGAACGCGGTGACGTATATGACACCGACGTTCTCTCACACGGAAGTTCAATGCTTCCACGCATGCGTCGAATCAATTACACGCATGCGCGGGATTTCGGGCCGCTGGTTATACGTCATAACCAGCGGACATGTCCGATGAGTCATACTAACCATCGGACATGTCCGACGGACAGTTTTCCAGCGGACAAGTTTCTTAGCATGCTAAGAAACTTTTGTCCGCTGGAAACCTGTCCGTTTGGCCGGAAAAATGTCCGCTAGGCCCTACACACGGTCGGACATGTCCACGGAAACTGGTCCGCGGACCAGTTTCAGCGGACATGTTCGGTCGTGTGTACAAGGCCTAAAAGATCGCCTTTTAAAACACCCCATTCAGTTTCAAACAGAAATGAAAGGCAAAACATTTTTGTATAGATATAAAAAAATGATACATATTTTTTTCCCTTTTTTATAAATGATCACATTCCTGCTGTTCTCAGTTGCATAAGAGCTAGGGAAAGGAGAAGCAGCAGCACACTGAGCTTGCTAGTGAAGGGCTGTGCAGTGGAGGTGTGTCAGAACAAGTCTGATCATTGGAGCAGAGTACACTGAGTTCCCAGCATAGCTAGAGAGCTGACCACAATGTGCTATCATGCTTAGTGTGGTCAGTTTTTATTAGGAAAGCAGAGGGACTAGCAGGAAAACCAGGGGTTTCACACAAAGGAAGTAATAAAAAGAGAACAGGATACTTTCTCATACAAGCACATACCAGGCATATGAAGTGTTGGGGAAACAAACATTTAAAACATTTCAGTAATAATTATTAGGTAAGTAGCGGTACACTCTTGAGGGCCGCTGAGTGTTGTAGTCTGTCTGTTACCCTGCTGGGCCACGCACACAGTTCTCATTCTCTCTTAAACATAGAAGCAGTGGTTGAACTTTGTTTTTATTTTTTATCGAGGGGAATAAACTTGGATGGGGGTGGGATATTCATGAGATGCCCAAACTGATTTGCAGAACAATATAAATGGGATGACTATACTTCTCGGGTATATACAACTCCAGTCTTCAACTCCAGTACATCACTTGCTTGCAGACTATCTCTCCTCAACACATTCAGCACATCACTTGCTTGCACTTCCCAGACAAGCTAGCATTGTTTGTAGGCCGGACACAGACTCTGCCAAGCCTATATGAATGCCCTTTGCAGGCAGGAAAAATGGGCAGCTTTAGTGAAGCAAAAATATGGTAGTCCTTAGTGCTAGCTTTCCATCTGGCCACTGAGCCCCAGTACCACATCTTCAGGCCCTGCCAGCCCTCATGGCTGCAGCTGCCTCTTTCCACTGCCCACGTTCACCCAGTCCACTCTTCTGGCTCTTCACCCATTTCACACTGCAATCTCCCAGTCCTCTCAGGCATGCCTCCATAGTCCTCTCCCGACTGTGTGTCACTCACCAGCCCTCTTGGCAGCGACCTGTTGTTCATCTCCTGGAGACTTTGCCGGGCAGTGCTCTCCCGCTGTCCTCTCTTGACACCTGTCCAGGACACATTTGTGTGTCCTGAGAAGGGTCCTGTCCACACCTGGGCCCCAGGCCCAAGGTCACCCCCAGACTGGGGAGCTCCCTCAAAGGTCCCGACAGTCTAACAACATCTCCATCTTCCACTTGAACAATTTTTTTTCCGGCTGGGTTGACCCTAGGTAACTAACCACTTCAATACTGGGCACTTTTGCCCCCTTTCTTCCCAGGACATTTTTCAGATTTCATCGCTCTCACACTTTCAATGACAATTGCACAGTCATGCAACACTGTACCCAAATTCAATTTTTATCATTTTGTTCCTACAAATATTGCTTTCTTTTGGTGGTTTTTATTCACGTCTCAGCCCATACTCACTGATCACCAGCTGGCTGCAGCAATCCGCTCTCCTGTTCTCACTGACAATTTACGCGTGAGGAGAGGAGAGAAACAAATTATAGCTAATAAGGTGACACCAACCTCTAACTATCTGACCCAAAAGGGGCAGCTGTAGTGGGTTTCTGTAGTGTAGTGGTTATCACGTTCGTCTAACACACGAAAGGTCCCCGGTTTGCAACCGCCAGAAACAATGTGCCCAATTTAGTGCTTTTTGCCACAGTCAATGTCGCTTTCAGCAGCCCTTTTCACCCATCGTACTTTAGTGTAGACCTTCAGTTTGCAATGCACAGAGAAGCAGCAAGAATGGGTTTCTGTAGTGTAGTGGTTATCAATCTGTCAATACAAAGCATAGTTTAGGTACAACACCTTCAATGTGAGCTCTTTTTCTTCATTGTTTGTGAGTCGACCAGGAGAACCTGAAATCCCTTGCCTGAAGATTTTAGGTGAGCTGGTTTGCTGGTCCTACACAGGCAAAGTTTTGCTGCAATGCCTATAGTGCAGACTCTATGTGAGCTGACCAGCAAAACCCGCTGACCATCACTGAAAATGTTTAGCGCTTAGACCAACTTGTTTTCTGGACCCAAAGGCAATGGGAATGCAGACTTTGGTTTTCCTGCTTCGTCAGCTGAGCTGGAAACCTGCAGACCATTGGCGTATGTTTTCAGCTGACCTGGTGAGAAAAGTATGTGGAAAACCTAGAGGTGATATCCATGACTCACTGTATCTTGCCAGTAATGGCTGTTTTGAGAATGTTAATGTTATTTGTATCAAGTTAGGCATCTGAGATGGCCTTTCTTCCTTGTTTTCTTCATTACCCAAGGACGGTAAAGGGAACTCAGGTTATCAAATAACCAGAAACAAATAATAGCTAATAAGGTGACCCCAACCTCAGACTCCCTGACCCAAAAAGGGCAGCCGTGGTGGGTTTCTGTAGTGTAGTGGTTAGCACTAGGGATGAGCATTATGTTCAGGTCGAACATGAGTTCAACTCGAACATTGGCTGTTCGTCCATTCGCTGAACAGCGAACAATTTGGGATGTTTGCGGCAAATTCGCAAAGCCGCGGAACACCCTTTAAAAGTCTATGGGAGAAATCCAAAATGCTAATTTGAAAAGTTTAATATGCAAGTTATTGTCATAAAATGTTTGGGGACCTGGGTCCTGCCCCAGGGGAAATGTATCAATGCAAAATAAGTTTTAAATACTGCGGCCCAGATTCACAAAGGAGATACGATGGTGTATCTCCAGATACGCCGCCGTATCTCTGAGTTGTGCCGTCGTATCTATGCGCCTTATTCTTAGAATCAGTTATGCATAGATTTGTGTTAGATCCGACCGGCGTAAGTCTCTTACGCCGTCGGATCTTAACTGCATATTTACGCTGGCTGCTAGGGGCGTGTACGCTGATTTACGCGTCGAAATATGTAAATCAGCTAGATACGCAAAATCACGAACGTACGCCCGGCCAACGCAGTACAGATAAGCCGTTTACGTTATGCTTTTCCCGGCGTAAAGTTACCCCTGCTATATAAGGCGTATATGCGGCGTACCAATGTTAGGTATGGCCGTCGTTCCCGAGACGAAATTTGTAAATTTTTCGTCGCTTGCGTAAGTCGTCCGTGAATGGGGCTGGACAAAATTTACGTTCACGTCGAAACCAATACGTCCTTGCGGCGTATTTGGAGCAAGCACACTGGCATATGTCCATGGACGGCGCATGCGCCGTTAATGAAAACGTCAATCACGTCGGGTCACAACTGTTATATACATAAAACACGCCCCCTGTTCCACATTTGAATTAGGCGCGCTTACACTGGCCGATTTACGCTACACCGCCGCAACTTACGGAGCAAGTGCTTTAAGAAAACTGCACTTGCCCGTCTAAGTTGCAAAGGCGTAACGTAAATCGGATACGTTACGCCCGACTATAGATACGCTGCTGTACGAGAATCTGGCCCTGCATTTTTTTCCGGAGCAGTGATTTTAATAATGCTTAAAGTGAAACAATAAAAGTGACTCGTGGCTATAATGAATTGTCGTGTCCCGGCAATACAGATAAAAGTCATTGAAAGTCATTGGAAAAAAAATGTGTGTGGGTTGCCCCAAATTCCATTACCAGGCCCTTCAGGTCTGTTATGGATATTAAGGGGAACCCTGCGACTAATCCAAGCACACAACCTGGCAGACAGCAAGAAAAGAGGGGGGGACGAGAGAGCCCCCCCTCCTGTACCATACCAGGACACATGCCCTCAACATGGGGAGGATGTACCCATGTTAATGGGGACAAGGGCCTAATCCCCACAACCCTTGCCCGGAGGTTGTGGGGGTCTGCGGGTAGGGGGCTTATTGGAATCTTGAAGCCCTCTTTAACAAAGGGGACCCCCAGATCCTGCCCCCATGTGAATTGGTAAGGGTTACATTGTACCCATACCATTTCACAAAAAAGTGTCAAAATGTTAAAAATGACAGGAGACGGCTTGGGACAAGTCTTTTATTAAAAATAAAAAAATAAAATAAATAAAGATTCAAGCGATGTAATCCATTCTCGATCTCCAGCGATGTAATCCATTCCCGATCTCCAGCGATGATCTCCAGAGAGGATACGACCAAGGATGAGCCGAACACCCCCCTGTTCGGTTCGCACCAGAACTTGCGAACACACCAAATGTTCGTGTGAACTTTAGAACCCTATTAAAGTCTATGGGACTCGAACATTTGAAATCTAAAGTGCTAATTTTAAAGGCTAATATGCAAGTTATTGTCCTAAAAAGTGTTTGGGGACCTGGGTCCTGTCCCAGGGGACATGTATCAATGCAAAAAAAGTTTTAAAAACTGCTGTTTTTTTCAGGAGCAGTGAATTTAATAATGCTAAAAGTGAAACAATAAAAGTGAAATATTCTTTTAAATTTCGTACCTAGGGGGGGGTGTAAAGTTAGCATGTGAAATATCGCATGTTTGCCGTACTTACAACTGTCACTGCACAAAGTGTCATTTCTGAAAGGAAAAAAAGTATTTTAACCACTTGAGATCCGCGCTATAGACAAAATACGTCCGCAGCGCGGCTCTCAAGTGCCAAGTGGCCGTTTAAACACGGCCTTTTATGTGCATTACCCGCGCGCGCCACTGGGTGGCGCGCGGCGGGTAAAAACTGTCCCGGCGCATCGCCGAAGACCCGATGCGTGTACCTGGCGGCCGCGATGTCCGCCGGGTACACGCGATCGTCGGTGACACGGCAGGTGACAGCAGGGACGTGGAGCTCTGTGTGTAAACACAGAGCTCCACGTCCTGTCAGGGAGAGAGGAGACCGATCTGTGTCTCTTGTACATAGAGACACAGCATCGGTCACCTCCCCCAGTCACCCCCCTCCCCCCACACAGTTATAACACACCCAGGCTACACAGTTAACCCCTTCCTCACCCCCTAGTGTTAACCCCTTCACTGCCAGTCACATTTATACAGTAATTCGTGCATTTTTATAGCACTGATCGCTGTATAAATGTGAATGGCGCCAAATTTGTGTCAAAAGTGTCCGATACGTCCGCCGCAATATCCCAGTCCCAATAAAAATCGCAGATCGCCGCCATTACTAGTAAAAAAAAAATAATAAAAAAAATCATAATTCTGTTCCCCATTTTGTAGGCGCTATAACTTTTGCGCAAACCAGTCGCTTATTGCGATTTTTTTTTTTTTTTTTACAAAAATACGTCGAAAAATACGTATCGGCCTTAACTGAGAAAAAAAATAGTTTTTTAAAAAAAAAATTGGGATATTTATTATAGCAACAAGTAAAAAAAATATATATTTTTTTTAAATTGTCGCTCTTTTTTTGTTTATAGCGCAAAAAATAAAAACCGCAGAGGTGATCAAATACCACCAAAAGAAAGCTCTATTTGTGGGGAAAAAAGGACGCCAATTTTGTTTGGGAGCCACGTCGCACGACCGCGCAATTGTCAGTTAAAGCGACGCAGTGCCGGACGCTGAGATTTCGCCTGGGAACGAAGGGGGTTTATGTGCCCAGTAAGCAAGTGGTAAAAACCGGACTTGCGGTAATAATGAATTGTCGGCTCTGGCAATTCAGAGAGAATTCATTCATAGAAAAAAAAATAGCGTGGGGGTCCCCCCAAATTCCTTTACCAGGCCCTTCATATCTGGTATGGATATTAAGGGGAACCCCGCCGTCAATTTAAAAAAAATTACGTGGGGTTCCCCCCAAATATCCATTCCAGACCCTTCAGGTCTGGTGTGGATTTTAAGGGGAACTCCACCCCAAATTTTTAAAAAAATGGCGTGGAGTTCCCCCAAAAATCCACACCAGACCCCTTATCCGAGCACGTTAACCTGGCCGGCCGCAGAAAAGAGGGGGAGCAGAGTGTGGCCCCCCTCTCCTGAACCATACCAGGCCACATGCCCTCAACATGGGGAGGATGTCCCCATGTTGATGGGGACAAGGGCCTCATCCCTAACAACCCTTGCCCGGTGGTTGTGGGGGTCTGCGGGCGGGGGGCTTATCAGAATCTGGAAGACCCCTTTAACAAAGGGGACCCCCAGATCCTGCCCCCCCTATGTGAATTGGTAATGGGGTACATTGTACCCCTACCATTTCACGAAGGAAGCGTAAATAGTTGGAAAAAACACACACACTTGATTAAATATTGAAGTTGGTTACCTCTCCTCCTGCAGTCAATGACAGCCTGCACCTCATATTCTTCATCCCCATAAACCATTACGGGTACAGGTGGCCCCGATCCCCTGTCCGTGAAGGGATCAGTTACTATGGGCTTCAATAGGGACACGTGGAACACTGGGTGAAATCAGAGAGAATCGGGTAAGGTAAGTTCATAAGAGACCTCATTCAATTTCCTTAACTGGGAAAGGGACAATAAATCTGGGTGCCGGCTTCTTCCAAGGGCAAGCCATTCTGAGGTTGGTAGTAGATAACCACACCTGATCACCTGGCTGAAAACGTAATTCCCCTCTTCTCTTCCTGTCGTATAGCCTCTTGTTGGTTGCCTGTGCTTTGGCCATAGTTTCTTGCAACAATTTATTCTTGCAACCCAGAAACTCGACCGTGCTCTGTACCGCTGGGACTGGAGATTCAGGGATTTTTTTGGGCAGGAAGACTGGATGGAAACCATAGTTTGCAAAAAATGGCAACTGACCTGTGACTGAATGGCTGGCATTATTGAAAGCAAATTCTGCCAGGGGTAACAATGCTACCCAATCATCCTGAACAAACAAGGTAAAGCAACTGATATACTGCTCCAGGGTCTGATTTGTTCTCTAGGTTTGCCCATTAGGCCCCGTACACACGACCAAACATGTATGCTGAAACTGGTCCGCGGGCCAGTTTCAGCATACATGTTCGGTCGTGTGTAGGCGCGAGCGGGCCGAATTCCAGCAAACATTTGCCCGCCGGGCCTTTTCCCAGCGGGCAAATATTCCTGGACGTGTTTTAAAACCGTCCGCTGGAATCCTGCCCACTCGGACATGTACGGTCGTCAGTACAGACCTACCGTACATGTCCGAGCGCCCGCCGTCCCTCGCATGCGTCGAATGACTTTGACGCATGCGTGGAAGCCTTTAAATGGCAGGCCCGCCCACGTCGCCGCGTCATCGCCGCGTCATCATCGTGGCGACGACGCGGACAAGCCCCGCGTAGTGTTTACGCGCGGACTTCTGTACGATGGTTAGTACAACCATCGTACAGAAGCCCTCTGGCAGGCATGTACACAGACAGAATTCTCACCGCTCTAGGTGAGCCTCGTGATGATCAGGGGTTGTTGAACCACCAGGGTGCTGGCAATGCGGTAATGGCAAAAAACAAAAGAACAAAAGCTGGACAGCCGCACTCCAAAATTTTCTTTAAAAGAGATGTCTTTATTTTCAACTGTGCATACAGTCACTGCAAGCCCACAAAAATCAGTATGGCCAACGTTTCGCACTGGCGTCAGTGCTTAGTCATGGCCATGACTAAGCACTGACGCCAGTGCGAAACGTTGGCCATACTGATTTTTGTGGGCTTGCAGTGACTGTATGCACAGTTGAAAATAAAGACATCTCTTTTAAAGAAAATTTTGGAGTGCGGCTGTCCAGCTTTTGTTCTTTTGTTTTTTGGCAGGCATGTACGGTGAAAACGGTCCGACGGACCGCTTTCATCGTACATGTTTGCTCGTGTGTACCGGGCCTTAGTCTGAGGGTGGTAAGCAGATGACAGAGAAAGTTACATTTTCAGAATTTGGCATAGTGCTTTCCAGAAGCGAAAGGAAAACTGGACCCCCCTGTCAGATACAATGTTTGTTGGCACCCCATGCTGTGTTATGATCGCCCGGATAAACACTGGAGCGATCTTCATGGCAGATGGTGTGTTCTTTAGGGATATGAAGTGGGCCATCTTGGATAGATGGTCGACCACTACAAATATGGCCATATGTTCTTCAGAAGGGGGCAGATCAACTATAAAGTCCATTTCAATAATGCTCCAGGGTCTGTCAGGGATTGGTAGTGGTCTAAGGAGACCCCAGGACTTGGTCCTGGCAGACTTGATTTGGGAACAGAGGGCACATGACTTAACGTATTCCCTGCAATCTCTATGTGGACCCCAAAATGACCAGCCAGAGGATGGTCGTGGCATAGGCTCAGTACTTTTGTCTGGAACCTCTCTGGTACAAAAATGTTACTGTCCTTCCAAAGCATCCCATCCTTGGGTATCAGGGTTACTCCTGGTGGTCAGGATACCCCCACTGAGGCTTGTTTTAGACTGGACATCAGGTCTGTCTGGAGAAGTAGAAAGTTGCCTTCAGATAAGATGGTATCCGGGACAGAGGTTTGGGGTCATCGTACATGCGAGAGAGATGTTTTTGGACCCGGGTTGGTAGGTGATATGGAATGAAAATCTGGAAAATAATAGTGCCCATCACGCTTGGCGTGGCTTCAGACATTTGGCTCTTCGCAGATATTTCAGAATTTTGTGATCAGTGTAGATAAGTATGGGATGTGTCGCTCCCTCCAACATGTATCGCCATTCTTCAAGCGCGGCTTTAATGGTCATAAGTTTACAATCACCGACGTGGTAATTCTTCTTGGCAGGAGAAGGCTTACGGGAGAAGAAAGCTATGGGGTGCATAAGATCCTTGAGGCCTTAGCTCTAAGAGATAACTGACCCCACTGCCGTTTCTGAAGCGTCTACATCAAGTAGGTAAGGAAGCGAGGGGTCCGGATGGCTCAGGATGGGGGCTGAGGTAAAGAATCCCTTTAGAGTAGAAATAGCTGCATGTGCCTCGAAATTCCAATGGAATCGGATGTTTTGTTTTGTTAGCTGGGTGATCGGGATATGATAGAAGAAAATCCTTTAATAAACCTTCTGTAAAAATTTGTAAAGCCAACAAAACGTTGCACCCCCTTTTTGTCTGAGGGTGCAGGCCATTCCGGAACAGCTGTGACTTTTTGTGGGTCCATCTTGAATCCCTCCGTGGAAATTACTAGGCCCAAGAACTGGATACTCTGCTGCTCAAACTCACATTTTTCTGGTTTGGCGCAAAGCCCATGCTGATGGAGTTGGCAGAGTACCATCTTGAAATGACTTTGATGCTGATCCAAGGATGTGGAAAAAATCAGGATAGAAGTAAATTATTACGAAGATATCTAGGTAGTCTCTGAAGATATCATTTACGAAGTGCTGGAAGGTGGCAGGGGCATTACACAGGCAGAAGGGCATCACTAGGTATTCATAGTGGCCGAACCTGGTACGGAAGGCTGCTTTCCATTCGTCCCCTGCACAAATACGGACCAAATTGTAGGCCCCTCGAAGACTGAGCTTGGTGAACACAGCAGTAGTCCTTAGTCTCTGAAAGAGCTCGGGCACTAGGGGTAAAGGATATTGGAATTTGACCGTGACTTTATTCAGCTCTCGGTAGTCCACACAAGGACGTAACAAGTGGTCTCTTTTTTCTACAAAAAAGATTCCTGCCCCAGCTGGGGAGGTAGATGGTCAGATGAATCCCCTCTTAAGATTCTCTTCCACATACTCTTTTAATACCTCCAACTCCCGCTCAGATAGGCGAAAAATCCGTCCGAAGGGGATCTCAGCTCCAGGCAGCAACTTGATTGGGCAAACATAAGTAGAGATGCCCTGCCGGCTTTACACGATAAAGGTCCCCTGTTCGAAACAGGGCAGAAACACTGTGTACACGCTAGAGTTTTTTGACACAGTCACTTTCAGCAGCCATTTTCAACAGTAGCAAGAATGGGATTCTGTAGTGTAGTGGTTATCACGTTCGCCTAACACGCGAAAGGTCCCCGGTTCGAGACCGGGCAGAAACACTGTGCACACGCTTGTGCTTTTTGCAACAGTCCATGTGGCTTTCAGCAGCCCTTTTCACCCATGGTACTTTAGGGTAGCCTTTTTTCCCCCGCAAGGCACAGAAGGTCCGCAAGAATGGGTTTCTGTAGTGTAGTGGTTATCACGTTCGCTTTACACGCGAAAGGTCCCCGGTTCGAAACCGGGCAGAAACACAGTGTACACGCGAGAGCTTTTTGCCACAGTCGCTTTCAGCAGCCCTTTTCACCCATGGTACTTTAGCGTAGACTTTCGGTTTGCTAGGCACAGCAAAGCAGCAAGAATGGGTTTCTGTAGTGTAGTGGTTATCACGTTCGCCTCACACGCGAAAGGTCCCCGGTTCGAGACCGGGCAGAAACACTGTGCACACGCTGGTGCATTTTGCCACAGTCCATGTGGCTTTCAACAGCCCTTTTCACCCCTGGTACTTTAGCGTAGACTTTTGTTTGGCAAGGCACAGAACAGGAGCAAGAATGGGTTTCTGTAGTGTAGTGGTTATCACGTTCGCCTAACACGCGAAAGGTCCCCGGTTCGAGACCGGGCAGAAACACTGTGCACACGCTTGTGCTTTTTGCCACAGTCCATGTGGCTTTCAGCAGCCCTTTTCACCCATGGTACTTTAGGGTAGACTTTTTTTTCCCGCAAGGCACAGAACGGCCGCAAGAATGGGTTTCTGTAGTGTAGTGGTTATCACGTTCGCTTTACACGCGAAAGGTCCCCGGTTCGAAACCGGGCAGAAACACAGTGTACACGCGAGAGCTTTTTGCCACAGCCGCTTTCAGCAGCCCTTTTCACCCATGGTACTTTAGCATAGACTTTCGGTTTGCAAGGCACAGCAAAGCAGCAAGAATGTGTTTCTGTAGTGTAGTGATTATCACGTTCGCTTTACACGTGAAAGGTCCCCTGTTCGAAACCGGGCAGAAACACAGTGTACACACGAGAGCATTTTGCCACAGTCGCTTTCAGCAGCCCTTTTCACCCATGGTACTTTTACGTAGACTTTCGGTTTGCTAGGCACAGGAAAGCAGCAAGAATGGGTTTCTGTAGTGTAGTGGTTATCACGTTCGCCTCACACGCGAAAGGTCCCCGGTTCGAGACCGGGCAGAAACACTGTGCACACGCTGGTGCATTTTGCCACAGTCCATGTGGCTTTCAACAGCCCTTTTCACCCCTGGTACTTTAGCGTAGACTTTTGTTTGGCAAGGCACAGAACAGGAGCAAGAATGGGTTTCTGTAGTGTAGTGGTTATCACGTTCGCCTAACACGCGAAAGGTCCCCGGTTCGAGACCGGGCAGAAACACTGTGCACACGCTTGTGCTTTTTGCCACAGTCCATGTGGCTTCCAGCAGCCCTTTTCACCCATGGTACTTTAGGGTAGCCTTTTTTTCCCCCGCAAGGCACAGAAGGTCCGCAAGAATGGGTTTCTGTAGTGTAGTGGTTATCACGTTCGCTTTACACGCGAAAGGTCCCCGGTTCGAAACCGGGCAGAAACACAGTGTACACGCGAGAGCTTTTTGCCACAGTCGCTTTCAGCAGCCCTTTTCACCCATGGTACTTTAGCGTAGACTTTTGTTTGGCAAGGCACAGAACAGTAGCAAGAGAGGGTTTCTGTAGTGTAGTGGTTATCATGTTCACCTAACACGCGATAGGTCCGCGGTTCGAGACCGGGCAGAAACACTGTGCAAACGCTTGTGCTTTTTGCCACAGTCCATGTGGCTTTCAGCAGCCCTTTTCACCCATGGTACTTTAGGGTAGACTTTTTTTTCCCGCAAGGCACAGAAGGGTTGCAAGATTGGGTTTCTGTAGTGTAGTGGTTATCACGTTCGCTTTACACGCGAAAGGTCCCCGGTTCGAAACCGGGCAGAAACACAGTATACACGCGAGAGCTTTTTGCCACAGCCGCTTTCAGCAGCCCTTTTCACCCATGGTACTTTAGCGTAGACTTTCGGTTTGCAAGGCACAGCACAGCAGCAAGAATGAGTTTCTGTAGTGTAGTGGTTATCACGTTCGCTTTACACGCGAAAGGTCCCCGGTTCGAAACCGGGCAGAAACACAGTGTACACGCGAGAGCTTTTTGCCACAGTCGCTTTCAGCAGCCCTTTTCACCCATGGTACTTTAGCGTAGACTTTCGGTTTGCTAGGCACAGCAAAGCAGCAAGAATGGGTTTCTGTAGTGTAGTGGTTATCACGTTCGCCTCACACGCGAAAGGTCCCCGGTTCGAGACCGGGCAGAAACACTGTGCACACGCTGGTGCATTTTGCCACAGTCCATGTGGCTTTCAACAGCCCTTTTCACCCCTGGTACTTTAGCGTAGACTTTTGTTTGGCAAGGCACAGAACAGGAGCAAGAATGGGTTTCTGTAGTGTAGTGGTTATCACGTTCGCCTAACACGCGAAAGGTCCCCGGTTCGAGACCGGGCAGAAACACTGTGCACACGCTTGTGCTTTTTGCCACAGTCCATGTGGCTTCCAGCAGCCCTTTTCACCCATGGTACTTTAGGGTAGCCTTTTTTTCCCCGCAAGGCACAGAAGGTCCGCAAGAATGGGTTTCTGTAGTGTAGTGGTTATCACGTTCGCTTTACACGCGAAAGGTCCCCGGTTCGAAACCGGGCAGAAACACAGTGTACACGCGAGAGCTTTTTGCCACAGTCGCTTTCAGCAGCCCTTTTCACCCATGGTACTTTAGCGTAGACTTTCGGTTTGCTAGGCACAGCAAAGCAGCAAGAATGGGTTTCTGTAGTGTAGTGGTTATCACGTTCGCCTCACACGCGAAAGGTCCCCGGTTCGAGACCGGGCAGAAACACTGTGCACACGCTGGTGCATTTTGCCACAGTCCATGTGGCTTTCAACAGCCCTTTTCACCCCTGGTACTTTAGCGTAGACTTTTGTTTGGCAAGGCACAGAACAGGAGCAAGAATGGGTTTCTGTAGTGTAGTGGTTATCACGTTCGCCTAACACGCGAAAGGTCCCCGGTTCGAGACCGGGCAGAAACACTGTGCACACGCTTGTGCTTTTTGCCACAGTCCATGTGGCTTCCAGCAGCCCTTTTCACCCATGGTACTTTAGGGTAGCCTTTTTTTTCCCCGCAAGGCACAGAAGGTCCGCAAGAATGGGTTTCTGTAGTGTAGTGGTTATCACGTTCGCTTTACACGCGAAAGGTCCCCGGTTCGAAACCGGGCAGAAACACAGTGTACACGCGAGAGCTTTTTGCCACAGTCGCTTTCAGCAGCCCTTTTCACCCATGGTACTTTAGCGTAGACTTTCGGTTTGCTAGGCACAGCAAAGCAGCAAGAATGGGTTTCTGTAGTGTAGTGGTTATCACGTTCGCCTCACACGCGAAAGGTCCCCGGTTCGAGACCGGGCAGAAACACTGTGCACACGCTGGTGCATTTTGCCACAGTCCATGTGGCTTTCAACAGCCCTTTTCACCCCTGGTACTTTAGCGTAGACTTTTGTTTGGCAAGGCACAGAACAGGAGCAAGAATGGGTTTCTGTAGTGTAGTGGTTATCACGTTCGCCTAACACGCGAAAGGTCCCCGGTTCGAGACCGGGCAGAAACACTGTGCACATGCTTGTGCTTTTTGCCACAGTCGATGTGGCTTCCAGCAGCCCTTTTCACCCATGGTACTTTAGGGTAGACTTTTTTTCCCCGCAAGGCACAGAAGGGCCGCAAGAATGGGTTTCTGTAGTGTAGTGGTTATCACGTTCGCTTTACACGCGAAAGGTCCCCGGTTCGAAACCGGGCAGAAACACAGTGTACACACGAGAGCATTTTGCCACAGTCGCTTTCAGCAGCCCTTTTCACCCATGGTACTTTTACGTAGACTTTCGGTTTGCTAGGCACAGCAAAGCAGCAAGAATGGGTTTCTGTAGTGTAGTGGTTATCACGTTCGCCTCACACGCGAAAGGTCCCCTGTTCGAAACCGGGCAGAAACACAGTGTGCACGCTAGAGCTTTTTGCCACAGTCGCTTTCAGCAGCCCTTTTCACCCATGGTACTTTAGCGTAGACTTTCGGTTTGCAAGGCACAGGAAATCAGCAAGAATGGGTTTCTGTAGTGTAGTGGTTATCACGTTCGCCTCACACGCGAAAGGTCCCCGGTTCGAGACCGGGCAGAAACACTGTGCACACGCTGGTGCATTTTGCCACAGTCCATGTGGCTTTCAACAGCCCTTTTCACCCCTGGTACTTTAGCGTAGACTTTTGTTTGGCAAGGCACAGAACAGGAGCAAGAATGGGTTTCTGTAGTGTAGTGGTTATCACGTTCGCCTAACACGCGAAAGGTCCCCGGTTCGAGACCGGGCAGAAACACTGTGCACACGCTTGTGCTTTTTGCCACAGTCCATGTGGCTTCCAGCAGCCCTTTTCACCCATGGTACTTTAGGGTAGCCTTTTTTTTCCCCGCAAGGCACAGAAGGTCCGCAAGAATGGGTTTCTGTAGTGTAGTGGTTATCACGTTCGCTTTACACGCGAAAGGTCCCCGGTTCGAAACCGGGCAGAAACACAGTGTACACGCGAGAGCTTTTTGCCACAGTCGCTTTCAGCAGCCCTTTTCACCCATGGTACTTTAGCGTAGACTTTCGGTTTGCTAGGCACAGCAAAGCAGCAAGAATGGGTTTCTGTAGTGTAGTGGTTATCACGTTCGCCTCACACGCGAAAGGTCCCCGGTTCGAGACCGGGCAGAAACACTGTGCACACGCTGGTGCATTTTGCCACAGTCCATGTGGCTTTCAACAGCCCTTTTCACCCCTGGTACTTTAGCGTAGACTTTTGTTTGGCAAGGCACAGAACAGGAGCAAGAATGGGTTTCTGTAGTGTAGTGGTTATCACGTTCGCCTAACACGCGAAAGGTCCCCGGTTCGAGACCGGGCAGAAACACTGTGCACACGCTTGTGCTTTTTGCCACAGTCCATGTGGCTTCCAGCAGCCCTTTTCACCCATGGTACTTTAGGGTAGCCTTTTTTTTCCCCCGCAAGGCACAGAAGGTCCGCAAGAATGGGTTTCTGTAGTGTAGTGGTTATCACGTTCGCTTTACACGCGAAAGGTCCCCGGTTCGAAACCGGGCAGAAACACAGTGTACACGCGAGAGCTTTTTGCCACAGTCGCTTTCAGCAGCCCTTTTCACCCATGGTACTTTAGCGTAGACTTTCGGTTTGCTAGGCACAGCAAAGCAGCAAGAATGGGTTTCTGTAGTGTAGTGGTTATCACGTTCGCCTCACACGCGAAAGGTCCCCGGTTCGAGACCGGGCAGAAACACTGTGCACACGCTGGTGCATTTTGCCACAGTCCATGTGGCTTTCAACAGCCCTTTTCACCCCTGGTACTTTAGCGTAGACTTTTGTTTGGCAAGGCACAGAACAGGAGCAAGAATGGGTTTCTGTAGTGTAGTGGTTATCACGTTCGCCTAACACGCGAAAGGTCCCCGGTTCGAGACCGGGCAGAAACACTGTGCACACGCTTGTGCTTTTTGCCACAGTCCATGTGGCTTCCAGCAGCCCTTTTCACCCATGGTACTTTAGGGTAGCCTTTTTTTCCCCCGCAAGGCACAGAAGGTCCGCAAGAATGGGTTTCTGTAGTGTAGTGGTTATCACGTTCGCTTTACACGCGAAAGGTCCCCGGTTCGAAACCGGGCAGAAACACTGTGCACACGCGAGAGCTTTTTGCCACAGTCGCTTTCAGCAGCCCTTTTCACCCATGGTACTTTAGCGTAGACTTTCGGTTTGCTAGGCACAGCAAAGCAGCAAGAATGGGTTTCTGTAGTGTAGTGGTTATCACGTTCGCCTCACACGCGAAAGGTCCCCGGTTCGAGACCGGGCAGAAACACTGTGCACACGCTGGTGCATTTTGCCACAGTCCATGTGGCTTTCAACAGCCCTTTTCACCCCTGGTACTTTAGCGTAGACTTTTGTTTGGCAAGGCACAGAACAGGAGCAAGAATGGGTTTCTGTAGTGTAGTGGTTATCACGTTCGCCTAACACGCGAAAGGTCCCCGGTTCGAGACCGGGCAGAAACACTGTGCACACGCTTGTGCTTTTTGCCACAGTCCATGTGGCTTCCAGCAGCCCTTTTCACCCATGGTACTTTAGGGTAGCCTTTTTTTCCCCCGCAAGGCACAGAAGGTCCGCAAGAATGGGTTTCTGTAGTGTAGTGGTTATCACGTTCGCTTTACACGCGAAAGGTCCCCGGTTCGAAACCGGGCAGAAACACAGTGTACACGCGAGAGCTTTTTGCCACAGTCGCTTTCAGCAGCCCTTTTCACCCATGGTACTTTAGCGTAGACTTTCGGTTTGCTAGGCACAGCAAAGCAGCAAGAATGGGTTTCTGTAGTGTAGTGGTTATCACGTTCGCCTCACACGCGAAAGGTCCCCGGTTCGAGACCGGGCAGAAACACTGTGCACACGCTGGTGCATTTTGCCACAGTCCATGTGGCTTTCAACAGCCCTTTTCACCCCTGGTACTTTAGCGTAGACTTTTGTTTCGCAAGGCACAGAACAGGAGCAAGAATGGGTTTCTGTAGTGTAGTGGTTATCACGTTCGCCTAACACGCGAAAGGTCCCCGGTTCGAGACCGGGCAGAAACACTGTGCACACGCTTGTGCTTTTTGCCACAGTCCATGTGGCTTCCAGCAGCCCTTTTCACCCATGGTACTTTAGGGTAGCCTTTTTTTCCCCCGCAAGGCACAGAAGGTCCGCAAGAATGGGTTTCTGTAGTGTAGTGGTTATCACGTTCGCTTTACACGCGAAAGGTCCCCGGTTCGAAACCGGGCAGAAACACAGTGTACACGCGAGAGCTTTTTGCCACAGTCGCTTTCAGCAGCCCTTTTCACCCATGGTACTTTAGCGTAGACTTTCGGTTTGCTAGGCACAGCAAAGCAGCAAGAATGGGTTTCTGTAGTGTAGTGGTTATCACGTTCGCCTCACACGCGAAAGGTCCCCGGTTCGAGACCGGGCAGAAACACTGTGCACACGCTGGTGCATTTTGCCACAGTCCATGTGGCTTTCAACAGCCCTTTTCACCCCTGGTACTTTAGCGTAGACTTTTGTTTGGCAAGGCACAGAACAGGAGCAAGAATGGGTTTCTGTAGTGTAGTGGTTATCACGTTCGCCTAACACGCGAAAGGTCCCCGGTTCGAGACCGGGCAGAAACACTGTGCACACGCTTGTGCTTTTTGCCACAGTCCATGTGGCTTCCAGCAGCCCTTTTCACCCATGGTACTTTAGGGTAGCCTTTTTTTCCCCCGCAAGGCACAGAAGGTCCGCAAGAATGGGTTTCTGTAGTGTAGTGGTTATCACGTTCGCTTTACACGCGAAAGGTCCCCGGTTCGAAACCGGGCAGAAACACAGTGTACACGCGAGAGCTTTTTGCCACAGTCGCTTTCAGCAGCCCTTTTCACCCATGGTACTTTAGCGTAGACTTTCGGTTTGCAAGGCACAGCAAAGCAGCAAGAATGGGTTTCTGTAGTGTAGTGGTTATCACGTTCGCCTCACACGCGAAAGGTCCCCGGTTCGAGACCGGGCAGAAACACTGTGCACACGCTGGTGCATTTTGCCACAGTCCATGTGGCTTTCAACAGCCCTTTTCACCCATGGTACTTTAGCGTAGACTTTTGTTTGGCAAGGCACAGAACAGTCGCAAGAATGGGTTTCTGTAGTGTAGTGGTTATCACGTTCACCTAACACGCGAAAGGTCCCTGGTTCGAGACCGGGCAGAAACACTGTGCACACGCTTGTGCATTTTGCCACAGTCCATGTGGCTTTCAGCAGCCCTTTTCACCCATGGTACTTTAGGGTAGACTTTTTTTTCCCGCAAGGCACAGAAGGGCCGCAAGAATGGGTTTCTGTAGTGTAGTGGTTATCACGTTTGCTTTACACGCGAAAGGTCCCCGGTTCGAAACCGGGCAGAAACACAGTGTACACGCGAGAGCTTTTTGCCACAGTCGCTTTCAGCAGCCCTTTTCACCCATGGTACTTTAGCATAGACTTTCGGTTTGCAAGGCACAGCAAAGCAGCAAGAATGTGTTTCTGTAGTGTAGTGGTTATCACGTTCGCTTTACACGTGAAAGGTCCCCGGTTCGAAACCGGGCAGAAACACAGTGTACACGCGAGAGCTTTTTGCCACAGTCGCTTTCAGCAGCCCTTTTCACCCATGGTACTTTAGCGTAGACTTTCGGTTTGCAAGGCACAGCAAAGCAGCAAGAATGGGTTTCTGTAGTGTAGTGGTTATCACGTTCGCCTCACACGCGAAAGGTCCCCGGTTCGAGACCGGGCAGAAACACTGTGCACACGCTGGTGCATTTTGCCACAGTCCATGTGGCTTTCAACAGCCCTTTTCACCCCTGGTACTTTAGCGTAGACTTTTGTTTGGCAAGGCACAGAACAGGAGCAAGAATGGGTTTCTGTAGTGTAGTGGTTATCACGTTCGCCTAACACGCGAAAGGTCCCCGGTTCGAGACCGGGCAGAAACACTGTGCACACGCTTGTGCTTTTTGCCACAGTCCATGTGGCTTCCAGCAGCCCTTTTCACCCATGGTACTTTAGGGTAGCCTTTTTTTCCCCCGCAAGGCACAGAAGGTCCGCAAGAATGGGTTTCTGTAGTGTAGTGGTTATCACGTTCGCTTTACACGCGAAAGGTCCCCGGTTCGAAACCGGGCAGAAACACAGTGTACACGCGAGAGCTTTTTGCCACAGTCGCTTTCAGCAGCCCTTTTCACCCATGGTACTTTAGCGTAGACTTTCGGTTTGCTAGGCACAGCAAAGCAGCAAGAATGGGTTTCTGTAGTGTAGTGGTTATCACGTTCGCCTCACACGCGAAAGGTCCCCGGTTCGAGACCGGGCAGAAACACTGTGCACACGCTGGTGCATTTTGCCACAGTCCATGTGGCTTTCAACAGCCCTTTTCACCCCTGGTACTTTAGCGTAGACTTTTGTTTGGCAAGGCACAGAACAGGAGCAAGAATGGGTTTCTGTAGTGTAGTGGTTATCACGTTCGCCTAACACGCGAAAGGTCCCCGGTTCGAGACCGGGCAGAAACACTGTGCACACGCTTGTGCTTTTTGCCACAGTCCATGTGGCTTCCAGCAGCCCTTTTCACCCATGGTACTTTAGGGTAGCCTTTTTTTCCCCCGCAAGGCACAGAAGGGCCGCAAGAATGGGTTTCTGTAGTGTAGTGGTTATCACGTTCGCTTTACACGCGAAAGGTCCCCGGTTCGAAACCGGGCAGAAACACAGTGTACACGCGAGAGCTTTTTGCCACAGTCGCTTTCAGCAGCCCTTTTCACCCATGGTACTTTAGCGTAGACTTTCGGTTTGCTAGGCACAGCAAAGCAGCAAGAATGGGTTTCTGTAGTGTAGTGGTTATCACGTTCGCCTCACACGCGAAAGGTCCCCGGTTCGAGACCGGGCAGAAACACTGTGCACACGCTGGTGCATTTTGCCACAGTCCATGTGGCTTTCAACAGCCCTTTTCACCCATGGTACTTTAGCGTAGACTTTTGTTTGGCAAGGCACAGAACAGGAGCAAGAATGGGTTTCTGTAGTGTAGTGGTTATCACGTTCGCCTAACACGCGAAAGGTCCCCGGTTCGAGACCGGGCAGAAACACTGTGCACACGCTTGTGCTTTTTGCCACAGTCCATGTGGCTTCCAGCAGCCCTTTTCACCCATGGTACTTTAGGGTAGCCTTTTTTTCCCCCGCAAGGCACAGAAGGTCCGCAAGAATGGGTTTCTGTAGTGTAGTGGTTATCACGTTCGCTTTACACGCGAAAGGTCCCCGGTTCGAAACCGGGCAGAAACACAGTGTACACGCGAGAGCTTTTTGCCACAGTCGCTTTCAGCAGCCCTTTTCACCCATGGTACTTTAGCGTAGACTTTCGGTTTGCTAGGCACAGCAAAGCAGCAAGAATGGGTTTCTGTAGTGTAGTGGTTATCACGTTCGCCTCACACGCGAAAGGTCCCCGGTTCGAGACCGGGCAGAAACACTGTGCACACGCTGGTGCATTTTGCCACAGTCCATGTGGCTTTCAACAGCCCTTTTCACCCCTGGTACTTTAGCGTAGACTTTTGTTTGGCAAGGCACAGAACAGGAGCAAGAATGGGTTTCTGTAGTGTAGTGGTTATCACGTTCGCCTAACACGCGAAAGGTCCCCGGTTCGAGACCGGGCAGAAACACTGTGCACACGCTTGTGCTTTTTGCCACAGTCCATGTGGCTTCCAGCAGCCCTTTTCACCCATGGTACTTTAGGGTAGCCTTTTTTTCCCCCGCAAGGCACAGAAGGTCCGCAAGAATGGGTTTCTGTAGTGTAGTGGTTATCACGTTCGCTTTACACGCGAAAGGTCCCCGGTTCGAAACCGGGCAGAAACACAGTGTACACGCGAGAGCTTTTTGCCACAGTCGCTTTCAGCAGCCCTTTTCACCCATGGTACTTTAGCGTAGACTTTCGGTTTGCTAGGCACAGCAAAGCAGCAAGAATGGGTTTCTGTAGTGTAGTGGTTATCACGTTCGCCTCACACGCGAAAGGTCCCCGGTTCGAGACCGGGCAGAAACACTGTGCACACGCTGGTGCATTTTGCCACAGTCCATGTCGCTTTCAACAGCCCTTTTCACCCATGGTACTTTAGCGTAGACTTTTGTTTGGCAAGGCACAGAACAGTCGCAAGAATGGGTTTCTGTAGTGTAGTGGTTATCACGTTCACCTAACACGCGAAAGGTCCCTGGTTCGAGACCGGGCAGAAACACTGTGCACACGCTTGTGCTTTTTGCCACAGTCCATGTGGCTTTCAGCAGCCCTTTTCACCCATGGTACTTTAGGGTAGACTTTTTTTTCCCGCAAGGCACAGAAGGGCCGCAAGAATGGGTTTCTGTAGTGTAGTGGTTATCACGTTTGCTTTACACGCGAAAGGTCCCCGGTTCGAAACCGGGCAGAAACACAGTGTACACGCGAGAGCTTTTTGCCACAGTCGCTTTCAGCAGCCCTTTTCACCCATGGTACTTTAGCGTAGACTTTCGGTTTGCAAGGCACAGCAAAGCAGCAAGAATGGGTTTCTGTAGTGTAGTGGTTATCACGTTCGCTTTACACGCGAAAGGTCCCCGGTTCGAAACCGGGCAGAAACACAGTGTACACGCGAGAGCTTTTTGCCACAGTCGCTTTCAGCAGCCCTTTTCACCCATGGTACTTTAGCGTAGACTTTCGGTTTGCTAGGCACAGCAAAGCAGCAAGAATGGGTTTCTGTAGTGTAGTGGTTATCACGTTTGCCTCACACGCGAAAGGTCCCCGGTTCGAGACCGGGCAGAAACACTGTGCACACGCTGGTGCATTTTGCCACAGTCCATGTGGCTTTCAACAGCCCTTTTCACCCCTGGTACTTTAGCGTAGACTTTTGTTTGGCAAGGCACAGAACAGGAGCAAGAATGGGTTTCTGTAGTGTAGTGGTTATCACGTTCGCCTAACACGCGAAAGGTCCCCGGTTCGAGACCGGGCAGAAACACTGTGCACACGCTTGTGCTTTTTGCCACAGTCCATGTGGCTTCCAGCAGCCCTTTTCACCCATGGTACTTTAGGGTAGCCTTTTTTTCCCCCGCAAGGCACAGAAGGTCCGCAAGAATGGGTTTCTGTAGTGTAGTGGTTATCACGTTTGCTTTACACGCGAAAGGTCCCCGGTTCGAAACCGGGCAGAAACACAGTGTACACGCGAGAGCTTTTTGCCACAGTCGCTTTCAGCAGCCCTTTTCACCCATGGTACTTTAGCGTAGACTTTCGGTTTGCTAGGCACAGCAAAGCAGCAAGAATGGGTTTCTGTAGTGTAGTGGTTATCACGTTCGCCTCACACGCGAAAGGTCCCCGGTTTGAGACCGGGCAGAAACACTGTGCACACGCTGGTGCATTTTGCCACAGTCCATGTGGCTTTCAACAGCCCTTTTCACCCCTGGTACTTTAGCGTAGACTTTTGTTTGGCAAGGCACAGAACAGGAGCAAGAATGGGTTTCTGTAGTGTAGTGGTTATCACGTTCGCCTAACACGCGAAAGGTCCCCGGTTCGAGACCGGGCAGAAACACTGTGCACACGCTTGTGCTTTTTGCCACAGTCCATGTGGCTTCCAGCAGCCCTTTTCACCCATGGTACTTTAGGGTAGCCTTTTTTTCCCCCGCAAGGCACAGAAGGTCCGCAAGAATGGGTTTCTGTAGTGTAGTGGTTATCACGTTCGCTTTACACGCGAAAGGTCCCCGGTTCGAAACCGGGCAGAAACACAGTGTACACGCGAGAGCTTTTTGCCACAGTCGCTTTCAGCAGCCCTTTTCACCCATGGTACTTTAGCGTAGACTTTCGGTTTGCTAGGCACAGCAAAGCAGCAAGAATGGGTTTCTGTAGTGTAGTGGTTATCACGTTCGCCTCACACGCGAAAGGTCCCCGGTTCGAGACCGGGCAGAAACACTGTGCACACGCTGGTGCATTTTGCCACAGTCCATGTGGCTTTCAACAGCCCTTTTCACCCCTGGTACTTTAGCGTAGACTTTTGTTTGGCAAGGCACAGAACAGGAGCAAGAATGGGTTTCTGTAGTGTAGTGGTTATCACGTTCGCCTAACACGCGAAAGGTCCCCGGTTCGAGACCGGGCAGAAACACTGTGCACACGCTTGTGCTTTTTGCCACAGTCCATGTGGCTTCCAGCAGCCCTTTTCACCCATGGTACTTTAGGGTAGCCTTTTTTTCCCCCGCAAGGCACAGAAGGTCCGCAAGAATGGGTTTCTGTAGTGTAGTGGTTATCACGTTCGCTTTACACGCGAAAGGTCCCCGGTTCGAAACCGGGCAGAAACACAGTGTACACGCGAGAGCTTTTTGCCACAGTCGCTTTCAGCAGCCCTTTTCACCCATGGTACTTTAGCGTAGACTTTCGGTTTGCTAGGCACAGCAAAGCAGCAAGAATGGGTTTCTGTAGTGTAGTGGTTATCACGTTCGCCTCACACGCGAAAGGTCCCCGGTTCGAGACCGGGCAGAAACACTGTGCACACGCTGGTGCATTTTGCCACAGTCCATGTGGCTTTCAACAGCCCTTTTCACCCCTGGTACTTTAGCGTAGACTTTTGTTTGGCAAGGCACAGAACAGGAGCAAGAATGGGTTTCTGTAGTGTAGTGGTTATCACGTTCGCCTAACACGCGAAAGGTCCCCGGTTCGAGACCGGGCAGAAACACTGTGCACACGCTTGTGCTTTTTGCCACAGTCCATGTGGCTTCCAGCAGCCCTTTTCACCCATGGTACTTTAGGGTAGCCTTTTTTTCCCCCGCAAGGCACAGAAGGTCCGCAAGAATGGGTTTCTGTAGTGTAGTGGTTATCACGTTCGCTTTACACGCGAAAGGTCCCCGGTTCGAAACCGGGCAGAAACACAGTGTACACGCGAGAGCTTTTTGCCACAGTCGCTTTCAGCAGCCCTTTTCACCCATGGTACTTTAGCGTAGACTTTCGGTTTGCTAGGCACAGCAAAGCAGCAAGAATGGGTTTCTGTAGTGTAGTGGTTATCACGTTCGCCTCACACGCGAAAGGTCCCCGGTTCGAGACCGGGCAGAAACACTGTGCACACGCTGGTGCATTTTGCCACAGTCCATGTGGCTTTCAACAGCCCTTTTCACCCCTGGTACTTTAGCGTAGACTTTTGTTTGGCAAGGCACAGAACAGGAGCAAGAATGGGTTTCTGTAGTGTAGTGGTTATCACGTTCGCCTAACACGCGAAAGGTCCCCGGTTCGAGACCGGGCAGAAACACTGTGCACACGCTTGTGCTTTTTGCCACAGTCCATGTGGCTTCCAGCAGCCCTTTTCACCCATGGTACTTTAGGGTAGCCTTTTTTTCCCCCGCAAGGCACAGAAGGTCCGCAAGAATGGGTTTCTGTAGTGTAGTGGTTATCACGTTCGCTTTACACGCGAAAGGTCCCCGGTTCGAAACCGGGCAGAAACACAGTGTACACGCGAGAGCTTTTTGCCACAGTCGCTTTCAGCAGCCCTTTTCACCCATGGTACTTTAGCGTAGACTTTCGGTTTGCTAGGCACAGCAAAGCAGCAAGAATGGGTTTCTGTAGTGTAGTGGTTATCACGTTCGCCTCACACGCGAAAGGTCCCCGGTTCGAGACCGGGCAGAAACACTGTGCACACGCTGGTGCATTTTGCCACAGTCCATGTGGCTTTCAACAGCCCTTTTCACCCCTGGTACTTTAGCGTAGACTTTTGTTTGGCAAGGCACAGAACAGGAGCAAGAATGGGTTTCTGTAGTGTAGTGGTTATCACGTTCGCCTAACACGCGAAAGGTCCCCGGTTCGAGACCGGGCAGAAACACTGTGCACACGCTTGTGCTTTTTGCCACAGTCCATGTGGCTTCCAGCAGCCCTTTTCACCCATGGTACTTTAGGGTAGCCTTTTTTTCCCCCGCAAGGCACAGAAGGTCCGCAAGAATGGGTTTCTGTAGTGTAGTGGTTATCACGTTCGCTTTACACGCGAAAGGTCCCCGGTTCGAAACCGGGCAGAAACACAGTGTACACGCGAGAGCTTTTTGCCACAGTCGCTTTCAGCAGCCCTTTTCACCCATGGTACTTTAGCGTAGACTTTCGGTTTGCTAGGCACAGCAAAGCAGCAAGAATGGGTTTCTGTAGTGTAGTGGTTATCACGTTCGCCTCACACGCGAAAGGTCCCCGAGACCGGGCAGAAACACTGTGCACACGCTGGTGCATTTTGCCACAGTCCATGTGGCTTTCAACAGCCCTTTTCACCCCTGGTACTTTAGCGTAGACTTTTGTTTGGCAAGGCACAGAACAGGAGCAAGAATGGGTTTCTGTAGTGTAGTGGTTATCACGTTCGCCTCACACGCGAAAGGTCCCCGGTTCGAGACCGGGCAGAAACACTGTGCACACGCTTGTGCTTTTTGCCACAGTCCATGTGGCTTCCAGCAGCCCTTTTCACCCATGGTACTTTAGGGTAGCCTTTTTTTCCCCCGCAAGGCACAGAAGGTCCGCAAGAATGGGTTTCTGTAGTGTAGTGGTTATCACGTTCGCTTTACACGCGAAAGGTCCCCGGTTCGAAACCGGGCAGAAACACAGTGTACACGCGAGAGCTTTTTGCCACAGTCGCTTTCAGCAGCCCTTTTCACCCATGGTACTTTAGCGTAGACTTTCGGTTTGCTAGGCACAGCAAAGCAGCAAGAATGGGTTTCTGTAGTGTAGTGGTTATCACGTTCGCCTCACACGCGAAAGGTCCCCGGTTCGAAACCGGGCAGAAACACTGTGCACACGCTGGTGCATTTTGCCACAGTCCATGTGGCTTTCAACAGCCCTTTTCACCCCTGGTACTTTAGCGTAGACTTTTGTTTGGCAAGGCACAGAACAGGAGCAAGAATGGGTTTCTGTAGTGTAGTGGTTATCACGTTCGCCTAACACGCGAAAGGTCCCCGGTTCGAGACCGGGCAGAAACACTGTGCACACGCTTGTGCTTTTTGCCACAGTCCATGTGGCTTCCAGCAGCCCTTTTCACCCATGGTACTTTAGGGTAGCCTTTTTTTCCCCCGCAAGGCACAGAAGGTCCGCAAGAATGGGTTTCTGTAGTGTAGTGGTTATCACGTTCGCTTTACACGCGAAAGGTCCCCGGTTCGAAACCGGGCAGAAACACAGTGTACACGCGAGAGCTTTTTGCCACAGTCGCTTTCAGCAGCCCTTTTCACCCATGGTACTTTAGCGTAGACTTTCGGTTTGCTAGGCACAGCAAAGCAGCAAGAATGGGTTTCTGTAGTGTAGTGGTTATCACGTTCGCCTCACACGCGAAAGGTCCCCGGTTTGAGACCGGGCAGAAACACTGTGCACACGCTGGTGCATTTTGCCACAGTCCATGTGGCTTTCAACAGCCCTTTTCACCCCTGGTACTTTAGCGTAGACTTTTGTTTGGCAAGGCACAGAACAGGAGCAAGAATGGGTTTCTGTAGTGTAGTGGTTATCACGTTCGCCTAACACGCGAAAGGTCCCCGGTTCGAGACCGGGCAGAAACACTGTGCACACGCTTGTGCTTTTTGCCACAGTCCATGTGGCTTCCAGCAGCCCTTTTCACCCATGGTACTTTAGGGTAGCCTTTTTTTCCCCCGCAAGGCACAGAAGGTCCGCAAGAATGGGTTTCTGTAGTGTAGTGGTTATCACGTTCGCTTTACACGCGAAAGGTCCCCGGTTCGAAACCGGGCAGAAACACAGTGTACACGCGAGAGCTTTTTGCCACAGTCGCTTTCAGCAGCCCTTTTCACCCATGGTACTTTAGCGTAGACTTTCGGTTTGCTAGGCACAGCAAAGCAGCAAGAATGGGTTTCTGTAGTGTAGTGGTTATCACGTTCGCCTCACACGCGAAAGGTCCCCGGTTCGAGACCGGGCAGAAACACTGTGCACACGCTGGTGCATTTTGCCACAGTCCATGTGGCTTTCAACAGCCCTTTTCACCCCTGGTACTTTAGCGTAGACTTTTGTTTGGCAAGGCACAGAACAGGAGCAAGAATGGGTTTCTGTAGTGTAGTGGTTATCACGTTCGCCTAACACGCGAAAGGTCCCCGGTTCGAGACCGGGCAGAAACACTGTGCACACGCTTGTGCTTTTTGCCACAGTCCATGTGGCTTCCAGCAGCCCTTTTCACCCATGGTACTTTAGGGTAGCCTTTTTTTCCCCCGCAAGGCACAGAAGGGCCGCAAGAATGGGTTTCTGTAGTGTAGTGGTTATCACGTTCGCTTTACACGCGAAAGGTCCCCGGTTCGAAACCGGGCAGAAACACAGTGTACACGCGAGAGCTTTTTGCCACAGTCGCTTTCAGCAGCCCTTTTCACCCATGGTACTTTAGCGTAGACTTTCGGTTTGCTAGGCACAGCAAAGCAGCAAGAATGGGTTTCTGTAGTGTAGTGGTTATCACGTTCGCCTCACACGCGAAAGGTCCCCGGTTCGAGACCGGGCAGAAACACTGTGCACACGCTGGTGCATTTTGCCACAGTCCATGTGGCTTTCAACAGCCCTTTTCACCCCTGGTACTTTAGCGTAGACTTTTGTTTGGCAAGGCACAGAACAGGAGCAAGAATGGGTTTCTGTAGTGTAGTGGTTATCACGTTCGCCTAACACGCGAAAGGTCCCCGGTTCGAGACCGGGCAGAAACACTGTGCACACGCTTGTGCTTTTTGCCACAGTCCATGTGGCTTCCAGCAGCCCTTTTCACCCATGGTACTTTAGGGTAGCCTTTTTTTCCCCCGCAAGGCACAGAAGGTCCGCAAGAATGGGTTTCTGTAGTGTAGTGGTTATCACGTTCGCTTTACACGCGAAAGGTCCCCGGTTCGAAACCGGGCAGAAACACGGTGTACACGCGAGAGCTTTTTGCCACAGTCGCTTTCAGCAGCCCTTTTCACCCATGGTACTTTAGCGTAGACTTTCGGTTTGCTAGGCACAGCAAAGCAGCAAGAATGGGTTTCTGTAGTGTAGTGGTTATCACGTTCGCCTCACACGCGAAAGGTCCCCGGTTCGAGACCGGGCAGAAACACTGTGCACACGCTGGTGCATTTTGCCACAGTCCATGTGGCTTTCAACAGCCCTTTTCACCCCTGGTACTTTAGCGTAGACTTTTGTTTGGCAAGGCACAGAACAGGAGCAAGAATGGGTTTCTGTAGTGTAGTGGTTATCACGTTCGCCTAACACGCGAAAGGTCCCCGGTTCGAGACCGGGCAGAAACACTGTGCACACGCTTGTGCTTTTTGCCACAGTCCATGTGGCTTCCAGCAGCCCTTTTCACCCCTGGTACTTTAGGGTAGCCTTTTTTTCCCCCGCAAGGCACAGAAGGTCCGCAAGAATGGGTTTCTGTAGTGTAGTGGTTATCACGTTCGCTTTACACGCGAAAGGTCCCCGGTTCGAAACCGGGCAGAAACACAGTGTACACGCGAGAGCTTTTTGCCACAGTCGCTTTCAGCAGCCCTTTTCACCCATGGTACTTTAGCGTAGACTTTCGGTTTGCTAGGCACAGCAAAGCAGCAAGAATGGGTTTCTGTAGTGTAGTGGTTATCACGTTCGCCTCACACGCGAAAGGTCCCCGGTTCGAGACCGGGCAGAAACACTGTGCACACGCTGGTGCATTTTGCCACAGTCCATGTGGCTTTCAACAGCCCTTTTCACCCCTGGTACTTTAGCGTAGACTTTTGTTTGGCAAGGCACAGAACAGGAGCAAGAATGGGTTTCTGTAGTGTAGTGGTTATCACGTTCGCCTAACACGCGAAAGGTCCCCGGTTCGAGACCGGGCAGAAACACTGTGCACACGCTTGTGCTTTTTGCCACAGTCCATGTGGCTTCCAGCAGCCCTTTTCACCCATGGTACTTTAGGGTAGCCTTTTTTTCCCCCGCAAGGCACAGAAGGTCCGCAAGAATGGGTTTCTGTAGTGTAGTGGTTATCACGTTCGCTTTACACGCGAAAGGTCCCCGGTTCGAAACCGGGCAGAAACACAGTGTACACGCGAGAGCTTTTTGCCACAGTCGCTTTCAGCAGCCCTTTTCACCCATGGTACTTTAGCGTAGACTTTCGGTTTGCTAGGCACAGCAAAGCAGCAAGAATGGGTTTCTGTAGTGTAGTGGTTATCACGTTCGCCTCACACGCGAAAGGTCCCCGGTTCGAGACCGGGCAGAAACACTGTGCACACGCTGGTGCATTTTGCCACAGTCCATGTGGCTTTCAACAGCCCTTTTCACCCCTGGTACTTTAGCGTAGACTTTTGTTTGGCAAGGCACAGAACAGGAGCAAGAATGGGTTTCTGTAGTGTAGTGGTTATCACGTTCGCCTAACACGCGAAAGGTCCCCGGTTCGAGACCGGGCAGAAACACTGTGCACACGCTTGTGCTTTTTGCCACAGTCCATGTGGCTTCCAGCAGCCCTTTTCACCCATGGTACTTTAGGGTAGCCTTTTTTTCCCCCGCAAGGCACAGAAGGTCCGCAAGAATGGGTTTCTGTAGTGTAGTGGTTATCACGTTCGCTTTACACGCGAAAGGTCCCCGGTTCGAAACCGGGCAGAAACACAGTGTACACGCGAGAGCTTTTTGCCACAGTCGCTTTCAGCAGCCCTTTTCACCCATGGTACTTTAGCGTAGACTTTCGGTTTGCTAGGCACAGCAAAGCAGCAAGAATGGGTTTCTGTAGTGTAGTGGTTATCACGTTCGCCTCACACGCGAAAGGTCCCCGGTTCGAGACCGGGCAGAAACACTGTGCACACGCTGGTGCATTTTGCCACAGTCCATGTGGCTTTCAACAGCCCTTTTCACCCCTGGTACTTTAGCGTAGACTTTTGTTTGGCAAGGCACAGAACAGGAGCAAGAATGGGTTTCTGTAGTGTAGTGGTTATCACGTTCGCCTAACACGCGAAAGGTCCCCGGTTCGAGACCGGGCAGAAACACTGTGCACACGCTTGTGCTTTTTGCCACAGTCCATGTGGCTTCCAGCAGCCCTTTTCACCCATGGTACTTTAGGGTAGCCTTTTTTTCCCCCGCAAGGCACAGAAGGGCCGCAAGAATGGGTTTCTGTAGTGTAGTGGTTATCACGTTCGCTTTACACGCGAAAGGTCCCCGGTTCGAAACCGGGCAGAAACACAGTGTACACGCGAGAGCTTTTTGCCACAGTCGCTTTCAGCAGCCCTTTTCACCCATGGTACTTTAGCGTAGACTTTCGGTTTGCTAGGCACAGCAAAGCAGCAAGAATGGGTTTCTGTAGTGTAGTGGTTATCACGTTCGCCTCACACGCGAAAGGTCCCCGGTTCGAGACCGGGCAGAAACACTGTGCACACGCTGGTGCATTTTGCCACAGTCCATGTGGCTTTCAACAGCCCTTTTCACCCCTGGTACTTTAGCGTAGACTTTTGTTTGGCAAGGCACAGAACAGGAGCAAGAATGGGTTTCTGTAGTGTAGTGGTTATCACGTTCGCCTAACACGCGAAAGGTCCCCGGTTCGAGACCGGGCAGAAACACTGTGCACACGCTTGTGCTTTTTGCCACAGTCCATGTGGCTTCCAGCAGCCCTTTTCACCCATGGTACTTTAGGGTAGCCTTTTTTTCCCCCGCAAGGCACAGAAGGTCCGCAAGAATGGGTTTCTGTAGTGTAGTGGTTATCACGTTCGCTTTACACGCGAAAGGTCCCCGGTTCGAAACCGGGCAGAAACACAGTGTACACGCGAGAGCTTTTTGCCACAGTCGCTTTCAGCAGCCCTTTTCACCCATGGTACTTTAGCGTAGACTTTCGGTTTGCTAGGCACAGCAAAGCAGCAAGAATGGGTTTCTGTAGTGTAGTGGTTATCACGTTCGCCTCACACGCGAAAGGTCCCCGGTTCGAGACCGGGCAGAAACACTGTGCACACGCTGGTGCATTTTGCCACAGTCCATGTGGCTTTCAACAGCCCTTTTCACCCCTGGTACTTTAGCGTAGACTTTTGTTTGGCAAGGCACAGAACAGGAGCAAGAATGGGTTTCTGTAGTGTAGTGGTTATCACGTTCGCCTAACACGCGAAAGGTCCCCGGTTCGAGACCGGGCAGAAACACTGTGCACACGCTGGTGCTTTTTGCCACAGTCCATGTGGCTTCCAGCAGCCCTTTTCACCCATGGTACTTTAGGGTAGCCTTTTTTTCCCCCGCAAGGCACAGAAGGTCCGCAAGAATGGGTTTCTGTAGTGTAGTGGTTATCACGTTCGCTTTACACGCGAAAGGTCCCCGGTTCGAAACCGGGCAGAAACACAGTGTACACGCGAGAGCTTTTTGCCACAGTCGCTTTCAGCAGCCCTTTTCACCCATGGTACTTTAGCGTAGACTTTCGGTTTGCAAGGCACAGCAAAGCAGCAAGAATGGGTTTCTGTAGTGTAGTGGTTATCACGTTCGCCTCACACGCGAAAGGTCCCCGGTTCGAGACCGGGCAGAAACACTGTGCACACGCTGGTGCATTTTGCCACAGTCCATGTGGCTTTCAACAGCCCTTTTCACCCATGGTACTTTAGCGTAGACTTTTGTTTGGCAAGGCACAGAACAGGAGCAAGAATGGGTTTCTGTAGTGTAGTGGTTATCACGTTCGCCTAACACGCGAAAGGTCCCCGGTTCGAGACCGGGCAGAAACACTGTGCACACGCTTGTGCTTTTTGCCACAGTCCATGTGGCTTCCAGCAGCCCTTTTCACCCATGGTACTTTAGGGTAGCCTTTTTTTCCCCCGCAAGGCACAGAAGGTCCGCAAGAATGGGTTTCTGTAGTGTAGTGGTTATCACGTTCGCTTTACACGCGAAAGGTCCCCGGTTCGAAACCGGGCAGAAACACAGTGTACACGCGAGAGCTTTTTGCCACAGTCGCTTTCAGCAGCCCTTTTCACCCATGGTACTTTAGCGTAGACTTTCGGTTTGCTAGGCACAGCAAAGCAGCAAGAATGGGTTTCTGTAGTGTAGTGGTTATCACGTTCGCCTCACACGCGAAAGGTCCCCGGTTCGAGACCGGGCAGAAACACTATGCACACGCTGGTGCATTTTGCCACAGTCCATGTGGCTTTCAACAGCCCTTTTCACCCCTGGTACTTTAGCGTAGACTTTTGTTTGGCAAGGCACAGAACAGGAGCAAGAATGGGTTTCTGTAGTGTAGTGGTTATCACGTTCGCCTAACACGCGAAAGGTCCCCGGTTCGAGACCGGGCAGAAACACTGTGCACACGCTTGTGCTTTTTGCCACAGTCCATGTGGCTTCCAGCAGCCCTTTTCACCCATGGTACTTTAGGGTAGCCTTTTTTTCCCCCGCAAGGCACAGAAGGTCCGCAAGAATGGGTTTCTGTAGTGTAGTGGTTATCACGTTCGCTTTACACGCGAAAGGTCCCCGGTTCGAAACCGGGCAGAAACACAGTGTACACGCGAGAGCTTTTTGCCACAGTCGCTTTCAGCAGCCCTTTTCACCCATGGTACTTTAGCGTAGACTTTCGGTTTGCTAGGCACAGCAAAGCAGCAAGAATGGGTTTCTGTAGTGTAGTGGTTATCACGTTCGCCTCACACGCGAAAGGTCCCCGGTTCGAGACCGGGCAGAAACACTGTGCACACGCTGGTGCATTTTGCCACAGTCCATGTGGCTTTCAACAGCCCTTTTCACCCCTGGTACTTTAGCGTAGACTTTTGTTTGGCAAGGCACAGAACAGGAGCAAGAATGGGTTTCTGTAGTGTAGTGGTTATCACGTTCGCCTAACACGCGAAAGGTCCCCGGTTCGAGACCGGGCAGAAACACTGTGCACACGCTTGTGCTTTTTGCCACAGTCCATGTGGCTTCCAGCAGCCCTTTTCACCCATGGTACTTTAGGGTAGCCTTTTTTTCCCCCGCAAGGCACAGAAGGTCCGCAAGAATGGGTTTCTGTAGTGTAGTGGTTATCACGTTCGCTTTACACGCGAAAGGTCCCCGGTTCGAAACCGGGCAGAAACACAGTGTACACGCGAGAGCTTTTTGCCACAGTCGCTTTCAGCAGCCCTTTTCACCCATGGTACTTTAGCGTAGACTTTCGGTTTGCTAGGCACAGCAAAGCAGCAAGAATGGGTTTCTGTAGTGTAGTGGTTATCACGTTCGCCTCACACGCGAAAGGTCCCCGGTTCGAGACCGGGCAGAAACACTGTGCACACGCTGGTGCATTTTGCCACAGTCCATGTGGCTTTCAACAGCCCTTTTCACCCCTGGTACTTTAGCGTAGACTTTTGTTTGGCAAGGCACAGAACAGGAGCAAGAATGGGTTTCTGTAGTGTAGTGGTTATCACGTTCGCCTAACACGCGAAAGGTCCCCGGTTCGAGACCGGGCAGAAACACTGTGCACACGCTTGTGCTTTTTGCCACAGTCCATGTGGCTTCCAGCAGCCCTTTTCACCCATGGTACTTTAGGGTAGCCTTTTTTTCCCCCGCAAGGCACAGACGGTCCGCAAGAATGGGTTTCTGTAGTGTAGTGGTTATCACGTTCGCTTTACACGCGAAAGGTCCCCGGTTCGAAACCGGGCAGAAACACAGTGTACACGCGAGAGCTTTTTGCCACAGTCGCTTTCAGCAGCCCTTTTCACCCATGGTACTTTAGCGTAGACTTTCGGTTTGCTAGGCACAGCAAAGCAGCAAGAATGGGTTTCTGTAGTGTAGTGGTTATCACGTTCGCCTCACACGCGAAAGGTCCCCGGTTCGAGACCGGGCAGAAACACTGTGCACACGCTGGTGCATTTTGCCACAGTCCATGTGGCTTTCAACAGCCCTTTTCACCCCTGGTACTTTAGCGTAGACTTTTGTTTGGCAAGGCACAGAACAGGAGCAAGAATGGGTTTCTGTAGTGTAGTGGTTATCACGTTCGCCTCACACGCGAAAGGTCCCCGGTTCGAGACCGGGCAGAAACACTGTGCACACGCTTGTGCTTTTTGCCACAGTCCATGTGGCTTCCAGCAGCCCTTTTCACCCATGGTACTTTAGGGTAGCCTTTTTTTCCCCCGCAAGGCACAGAAGGTCCGCAAGAATGGGTTTCTGTAGTGTAGTGGTTATCACGTTCGCCTAACACGCGAAAGGTCCCCGGTTCGAAACCGGGCAGAAACACTGTGTACACGCGAGAGCTTTTTGCCACAGTCGCTTTCAGCAGCCCTTTTCACCCATGGTACTTTAGCGTAGACTTTCGGTTTGCTAGGCACAGCAAAGCAGCAAGAATGGGTTTCTGTAGTGTAGTGGTTATCACGTTCGCCTCACACGCGAAAGGTCCCCGGTTCGAGACCGGGCAGAAACACTGTGCACACGCTGGTGCATTTTGCCACAGTCCATGTGGCTTTCAACAGCCCTTTTCACCCCTGGTACTTTAGCGTAGACTTTTGTTTGGCAAGGCACAGAACAGGAGCAAGAATGGGTTTCTGTAGTGTAGTGGTTATCACGTTCGCCTAACACGCGAAAGGTCCCCGGTTCGAGACCGGGCAGAAACACTGTGCACACGCTTGTGCTTTTTGCCACAGTCCATGTGGCTTCCAGCAGCCCTTTTCACCCATGGTACTTTAGGGTAGCCTTTTTTTCCCCCGCAAGGCACAGAAGGTCCGCAAGAATGGGTTTCTGTAGTGTAGTGGTTATCACGTTCGCTTTACACGCGAAAGGTCCCCGGTTCGAAACCGGGCAGAAACACAGTGTACACGCGAGAGCTTTTTGCCACAGTCGCTTTCAGCAGCCCTTTTCACCCATGGTACTTTAGCGTAGACTTTCGGTTTGCTAGGCACAGCAAAGCAGCAAGAATGGGTTTCTGTAGTGTAGTGGTTATCACGTTCGCCTCACACGCGAAAGGTCCCCGGTTCGAGACCGGGCAGAAACACTGTGCACACGCTGGTGCATTTTGCCACAGTCCATGTGGCTTTCAACAGCCCTTTTCACCCCTGGTACTTTAGCGTAGACTTTTGTTTGGCAAGGCACAGAACAGGAGCAAGAATGGGTTTCTGTAGTGTAGTGGTTATCACGTTCGCCTAACACGCGAAAGGTCCCCGGTTCGAGACCGGGCAGAAACACTGTGCACACGCTTGTGCTTTTTGCCACAGTCCATGTGGCTTCCAGCAGCCCTTTTCACCCATGGTACTTTAGGGTAGCCTTTTTTTCCCCCGCAAGGCACAGAAGGTCCGCAAGAATGGGTTTCTGTAGTGTAGTGGTTATCACGTTCGCTTTACACGCGAAAGGTCCCCGGTTCGAAACCGGGCAGAAACACAGTGTACACGCGAGAGCTTTTTGCCACAGTCGCTTTCAGCAGCCCTTTTCACCCATGGTACTTTAGCGTAGACTTTCGGTTTGCTAGGCACAGCAAAGCAGCAAGAATGGGTTTCTGTAGTGTAGTGGTTATCACGTTCGCCTCACACGCGAAAGGTCCCCGGTTCGAGACCGGGCAGAAACACTGTGCACACGCTGGTGCATTTTGCCACAGTCCATGTGGCTTTCAACAGCCCTTTTCACCCCTGGTACTTTAGCGTAGACTTTTGTTTGGCAAGGCACAGAACAGGAGCAAGAATGGGTTTCTGTAGTGTAGTGGTTATCACGTTCGCCTAACACGCGAAAGGTCCCCGGTTCGAGACCGGGCAGAAACACTGTGCACACGCTTGTGCTTTTTGCCACAGTCCATGTGGCTTCCAGCAGCCCTTTTCACCCATGGTACTTTAGGGTAGCCTTTTTTTCCCCCGCAAGGCACAGAAGGTCCGCAAGAATGGGTTTCTGTAGTGTAGTGGTTATCACGTTCGCTTTACACGCGAAAGGTCCCCGGTTCGAAACCGGGCAGAAACACAGTGTACACGCGAGAGCTTTTTGCCACAGTCGCTTTCAGCAGCCCTTTTCACCCATGGTACTTTAGCGTAGACTTTCGGTTTGCTAGGCACAGCAAAGCAGCAAGAATGGGTTTCTGTAGTGTAGTGGTTATCACGTTCGCCTCACACGCGAAAGGTCCCCGGTTCGAGACCGGGCAGAAACACTGTGCACACGCTGGTGCATTTTGCCACAGTCCATGTGGCTTTCAACAGCCCTTTTCACCCCTGGTACTTTAGCGTAGACTTTTGTTTGGCAAGGCACAGAACAGGAGCAAGAATGGGTTTCTGTAGTGTAGTGGTTATCACGTTCGCCTAACACGCGAAAGGTCCCCGGTTCGAGACCGGGCAGAAACACTGTGCACACGCTTGTGCTTTTTGCCACAGTCCATGTGGCTTCCAGCAGCCCTTTTCACCCATGGTACTTTAGGGTAGCCTTTTTTTCCCCCGCAAGGCACAGAAGGTCCGCAAGAATGGGTTTCTGTAGTGTAGTGGTTATCACGTTCGCTTTACACGCGAAAGGTCCCCGGTTCGAAACCGGGCAGAAACACAGTGTACACGCGAGAGCTTTTTGCCACAGTCGCTTTCAGCAGCCCTTTTCACCCATGGTACTTTAGCGTAGACTTTCGGTTTGCTAGGCACAGCAAAGCAGCAAGAATGGGTTTCTGTAGTGTAGTGGTTATCACGTTCGCCTCACACGCGAAAGGTCCCCGGTTCGAGACCGGGCAGAAACACTGTGCACACGCTGGTGCTTTTTGCCACAGTCCATGTGGCTTTCAGCAGCCCTTTTCACCCCTGGTACTTTAGCGTAGACTTTTGTTTGGCAAGGCACAGAACAGGAGCAAGAATGGGTTTCTGTAGTGTAGTGGTTATCACGTTCGCCTAACACGCGAAAGGTCCCCGGTTCGAGACCGGGCAGAAACACTGTGCACACGCTTGTGCTTTTTGCCACAGTCCATGTGGCTTCCAGCAGCCCTTTTCACCCATGGTACTTTAGGGTAGCCTTTTTTTCCCCCGCAAGGCACAGAAGGTCCGCAAGAATGGGTTTCTGTAGTGTAGTGGTTATCACGTTCGCTTTACACGCGAAAGGTCCCCGGTTCGAAACCGGGCAGAAACACAGTGTACACGCGAGAGCTTTTTGCCACAGTCGCTTTCAGCAGCCCTTTTCACCCATGGTACTTTAGCGTAGACTTTCGGTTTGCTAGGCACAGCAAAGCAGCAAGAATGGGTTTCTGTAGTGTAGTGGTTATCACGTTCGCCTCACACGCGAAAGGTCCCCGGTTCGAGACCGGGCAGAAACACTGTGCACACGCTGGTGCATTTTGCCACAGTCCATGTGGCTTTCAACAGCCCTTTTCACCCCTGGTACTTTAGCGTAGACTTTTGTTTGGCAAGGCACAGAACAGGAGCAAGAATGGGTTTCTGTAGTGTAGTGGTTATCACGTTCGCCTAACACGCGAAAGGTCCCCGGTTCGAGACCGGGCAGAAACACTGTGCACACGCTTGTGCTTTTTGCCACAGTCCATGTGGCTTCCAGCAGCCCTTTTCACCCATGGTACTTTAGGGTAGCCTTTTTTTCCCCCGCAAGGCACAGAAGGTCCGCAAGAATGGGTTTCTGTAGTGTAGTGGTTATCACGTTCGCTTTACACGCGAAAGGTCCCCGGTTCGAAACCGGGCAGAAACACAGTGTACACGCGAGAGCTTTTTGCCACAGTCGCTTTCAGCAGCCCTTTTCACCCATGGTACTTTAGCGTAGACTTTCGGTTTGCTAGGCACAGCAAAGCAGCAAGAATGGGTTTCTGTAGTGTAGTGGTTATCACGTTCGCCTCACACGCGAAAGGTCCCCGGTTCGAGACCGGGCAGAAACACTGTGCACACGCTTGTGCATTTTGCCACAGTCCATGTGGCTTTCAACAGCCCTTTTCACCCCTGGTACTTTAGCGTAGACTTTTGTTTGGCAAGGCACAGAACAGGAGCAAGAATGGGTTTCTGTAGTGTAGTGGTTATCACGTTCGCCTAACACGCGAAAGGTCCCCGGTTCGAGACCGGGCAGAAACACTGTGCACACGCTTGTGCTTTTTGCCACAGTCCATGTGGCTTCCAGCAGCCCTTTTCACCCATGGTACTTTAGGGTAGCCTTTTTTTCCCCCGCAAGGCACAGAAGGTCCGCAAGAATGGGTTTCTGTAGTGTAGTGGTTATCACGTTCGCTTTACACGCGAAAGGTCCCCGGTTCGAAACCGGGCAGAAACACAGTGTACACGCGAGAGCTTTTTGCCACAGTCGCTTTCAGCAGCCCTTTTCACCCATGGTACTTTAGCGTAGACTTTCGGTTTGCTAGGCACAGCAAAGCAGCAAGAATGGGTTTCTGTAGTGTAGTGGTTATCACGTTCGCCTCACACGCGAAAGGTCCCCGGTTCGAGACCGGGCAGAAACACTGTGCACACGCTGGTGCATTTTGCCACAGTCCATGTGGCTTTCAACAGCCCTTTTCACCCCTGGTACTTTAGCGTAGACTTTTGTTTGGCAAGGCACAGAACAGGAGCAAGAATGGGTTTCTGTAGTGTAGTGGTTATCACGTTCGCCTAACACGCGAAAGGTCCCCGGTTCGAGACCGGGCAGAAACACTGTGCACACGCTTGTGCTTTTTGCCACAGTCCATGTGGCTTCCAGCAGCCCTTTTCACCCATGGTACTTTAGGGTAGCCTTTTTTTCCCCCGCAAGGCACAGAAGGTCCGCAAGAATGGGTTTCTGTAGTGTAGTGGTTATCACGTTCGCTTTACACGCGAAAGGTCCCCAGTTCGAAACCGGGCAGAAACACAGTGTACACGCGAGAGCTTTTTGCCACAGTCGCTTTCAGCAGCCCTTTTCACCCATGGTACTTTAGCGTAGACTTTCGGTTTGCTAGGCACAGCAAAGCAGCAAGAATGGGTTTCTGTAGTGTAGTGGTTATCACGTTCGCTTTACACGCGAAAGGTCCCCGGTTCGAGACCGGGCAGAAACACTGTGCACACGCTGGTGCATTTTGCCACAGTCCATGTGGCTTTCAACAGCCCTTTTCACCCCTGGTACTTTAGCGTAGACTTTTGTTTGGCAAGGCACAGAACAGGAGCAAGAATGGGTTTCTGTAGTGTAGTGGTTATCACGTTCGCCTAACACGCGAAAGGTCCCCGGTTCGAGACCGGGCAGAAACACTGTGCACACGCTTGTGCTTTTTGCCACAGTCCATGTGGCTTCCAGCAGCCCTTTTCACCCATGGTACTTTAGGGTAGCCTTTTTTTCCCCCGCAAGGCACAGAAGGTCCGCAAGAATGGGTTTCTGTAGTGTAGTGGTTATCACGTTCGCTTTACACGCGAAAGGTCCCCGGTTCGAAACCGGGCAGAAACACAGTGTACACGCGAGAGCTTTTTGCCACAGTCGCTTTCAGCAGCCCTTTTCACCCATGGTACTTTAGCGTAGACTTTCGGTTTGCTAGGCACAGCAAAGCAGCAAGAATGGGTTTCTGTAGTGTAGTGGTTATCACGTTCGCCTCACACGCGAAAGGTCCCCGGTTCGAGACCGGGCAGAAACACTGTGCACACGCTGGTGCATTTTGCCACAGTCCATGTGGCTTTCAACAGCCCTTTTCACCCCTGGTACTTTAGCGTAGACTTTTGTTTGGCAAGGCACAGAACAGGAGCAAGAATGGGTTTCTGTAGTGTAGTGGTTATCACGTTCGCCTAACACGCGAAAGGTCCCCGGTTCGAGACCGGGCAGAAACACTGTGCACACGCTTGTGCTTTTTGCCACAGTCCATGTGGCTTCCAGCAGCCCTTTTCACCCATGGTACTTTAGGGTAGCCTTTTTTTCCCCCGCAAGGCACAGAAGGTCCGCAAGAATGGGTTTCTGTAGTGTAGTGGTTATCACGTTCGCTTTACACGCGAAAGGTCCCCGGTTCGAAACCGGGCAGAAACACAGTGTACACGCGAGAGCTTTTTGCCACAGTCGCTTTCAGCAGCCCTTTTCACCCATGGTACTTTAGCGTAGACTTTCGGTTTGCTAGGCACAGCAAAGCAGCAAGAATGGGTTTCTGTAGTGTAGTGGTTATCACGTTCGCCTCACACGCGAAAGGTCCCCGGTTCGAGACCGGGCAGAAACACTGTGCACACGCTGGTGCATTTTGCCACAGTCCATGTGGCTTTCAACAGCCCTTTTCACCCCTGGTACTTTAGCGTAGACTTTTGTTTGGCAAGGCACAGAACAGGAGCAAGAATGGGTTTCTGTAGTGTAGTGGTTATCACGTTCGCCTAACACGCGAAAGGTCCCCGGTTCGAGACCGGGCAGAAACACTGTGCACACGCTTGTGCTTTTTGCCACAGTCCATGTGGCTTCCAGCAGCCCTTTTCACCCATGGTACTTTAGGGTAGCCTTTTTTTCCCCCGCAAGGCACAGAAGGTCCGCAAGAATGGGTTTCTGTAGTGTAGTGGTTATCACGTTCGCTTTACACGCGAAAGGTCCCCGGTTCGAACCGGCAGAAACAGTGCTTACCTTTTCCCTTTTCACACTCAGGCAAACTCAAAGCTCTTGCCATGCCTTGCCCCTCTGGCAGCCGTAAGTGAAATCTGCCAATTCAAAGCATAATTTAGGTACAACACCTTCAATGTGAGCTGTTTTTCTTCACTGTTTGTGAGTCAACTTGCCTGAAGATTTTAGGTGAGCTGGTTAGCCGGTCCTACACAGGTTAAGCTTTGCTGCAATGCCTGTAATGCAGACACTGTGTGAGCTGACCATCGCTGACCATCGCTGAAAGTGTTTAGTGTTTAGACAGACTTATTTTATGGACCCAAAGGCAATGGGAATGTGGACTTTGGTTCTCTTGCTTAATCAGCTGAGCTGGAAAAGCTGACGACCATTGGCGTATGTTTTCAGCTGACCTGGTGAGAAAAGTGTGTGGAAAAGCTAGAGGTGATATCCATGACTCTCTGTATCTTGCCAGTACTGGCTGTTTTGGGGATGTTATTTGTTTCAAGTTAGGCATCTGAGATGGCCTTTCTTCCTTGTTTTATTCATTACCCAAGGACCGTAAAGGGAACTCAGGCTATCAAATAACCCGAAACAAATAATAGCTAATAAGGTGACCCCCAACCTTCAAATCCTGCACTTCAGAGAAATGGTAAAACACATATGAATACAGGGCATTTTGAAAGAAGAGAGGAAGGGATAGTAAGGACTTGTAAGGTGCTTTGTGGGGATAGAATGAATTCAACTCCTCCTCCTTTCTGTTCCATAGGTCTGTGGGAGTGAGTCCAATGAAGGCCACCATGGAAGAGGGCAGGAGGAAAAGCAGAGTCCAAATTTTTAAGCCAGGTTTCAGTTATGGTGAGTATGTCATGTGAGTAAAGCCATGAGAGATGAAAAGGCCATGCCTAGATGTCATTTGGTTAAAGATGAATCAGGCATTCCAAAGGGTACATGAGATTGGGGGGCTGGTTTGAGTAAGCAGGGGGATAGAAATTAAACTGAGTGGATTGCGGTGGTTTCCAGAGGAGGAGGGGTATTGTGTATGTGGTTTGAAGTTGGAAAATGGTGGACCAGGATTAGAAGAAGGAGGGTGAGGAATTTAAGATGGGAGTGGGAAGTGCACGAGTCTAAGGGCCCTGGTGTTTATGTCAGCATGTGTGTGCAGCAAACACAGGAGATAATGGATGGAGTAGTAGGGAGAGGGTAGAAGTTAGGGTGAAATGTGCATGCTGTATGGGTGAGAGGAGGGGTGGAGTAAGGCTAATTACTGATGTGAGAAGGAAGAGAAGGGGTATGTTAGTGGATAGAGAGTGAGAAATTGACTTCATATAAAATAAATGTCAAATGCTAGCTTGCTTGTAGTCTTTCAGAGTGGAGCAGAGTTCTTGTATATGCATCCAGCTTTAGTTATCCTGCCTTCGTTAAACTGCGATAGTGAAACTGCGCATCACTCGTGACAGAGCCACTCAGGAAAGAGCCATAGTGTCTGCGCCTTGCCCCTGTCTGCGCCACCCCATAGGCTGCTTTGAATTTATAAGGAGACTGAGCAGGCATGCATTTTTCAGTTGGTCATTATAGGGTCAGATTTGAGACACCTGAATATGGGAGAGGAGATGGCCAATACCAGACCAGCTACAGACACAGGCAAGGGTCATAAAGCTAATTACCTCTCTTGATCACTCAAGCCAAATGGGGTTGAGAATCAGTCACTAGTGATGGACGAACATCTGACGGGGCGGTTCGCGAACGCTAAAGCTATCCTCCTCTGACTCCTCTTCAGACTCTCGTTGTTGACTTGTCTCAGGTGGAGTAGCCCCCCCCCTGGGAATTCATCCAGCATTGCGACTTCCTCATCTTCCTGCTCCTGCTCCTCGATGGCTTGATCAATGACACAACACAATGCACGCTCCAGAAAGCAGGCGTAAGGTACGATGTCACTGATGGCACCCTGGATGCGACTGACCAGTTTGGTGATCTCATCAAATGGCCACAGAAGTCTGCATGAGTCGCGCATGAGCAGCCACTGGCGCAGTGCAAAAAAAATAAGCTCCCCAGAACCTGTCTTGCCACAGAGTTTGTACAGGTAGTCATTAACTACACGTTTCTGCTGGAGCAGCCTATCAAGCATATACAAGGTTGAGTTCCATCGCGTCGGTCAGTCACAAATAAGACATCTGACGGGCAGGTTGTGTCACCGCTAATTGTCAGCAAGGCAAGCCATGGCCGTGTAAGATCTTCTGAAATGGGCCAAGATTTTCCTGGCCTGTCGCAAGTAGTGCTGGACCCCAGGGTATTTGGCAACGAATCGCTGCACGACCAAGTTCAGGACGTGTGCCATGCATTTCACATGTGTAATTTTACCCTGTTTCAGCGTGCTCAGCAGATTGGCACCGTTGTTGCACACCACTTTACCAACTTTCAAATTGAGCGGTGTTAGCCAGTGATCTGCCTGTGAACGCAAAGCTGAAAGGAGTGCAGGACCAGTGGGGCTCTTGTCTTCCAGGCACAACAGACGCAGCACAGCATGGCAACGTCTCACCTGGCATGTCGAATAGGTTCTGGGGATCTTGGGCAGCACAGCGGAAGAGACGATAGAATCGGAAAAGGAGGAGTCAGCCAAGGAGGAGAGGGAGGATGGAGTAGAAGGAGGAGGAGAAGAAGAGGCAGGCCTGCATGCAATCTGTGGCAGTAAAACCAAATCTACATGGGTGCCACAGGTTACATGGTTGACGGCCGTCAGAAGGTTCACTCAGTGGGCAGTAAAAGTTATATAACTTTCCTGCCCGTGTCTGTGGTCAGATGTATCTTGGCACCGACACTGTGTGCCAGAGATACTTTCACTTGCTGCTGAACATGGCCATATAGCTCTGGGATGCCCTTCTGGGAAAAATATTTCCTTCCTGTGACGTTCCATTTTGGTGTTCCAATGGCCACAAATTTTCTAAAGGCCTCCGACTCCACCAGTTTATATGGAAGCCTGCCTTTTTGCAGAAAAACTTGAGGACGGCATGATGGAAGTGTAACGGCTACCCACTGGTAGGGAGGGTCTCAGCCGTTGGAGACGTCCTTTTCCCTGGCAAGCTGCGATATGCAGGTACCGCCGGTATATCCCATCGAACGCCCTTCCAAGAAACGAGACGTGCTACGTTTGAAGGGTCAAGTAGACTGACTTTATTTGGCATATTTCACCTGCTTATATCTGGTTACAACTGTTACAAGAACAATGACAGTTTCCGCCCTCCCCTTTTCCCAGTAGGGGGCTTCAACACAGACCCCCTGAAACAATGACATCTCCTTGAATTAATCACTTGGCCAGTTTCTAGCCGCTTCGGCACCTCACCCCACTTAACATTTCCTGGCCAGGCACATAGAATTCAATTAACCTTTAAAACAATTATCACTCACACATAATCCCCATCAGCCTACACCTCACAGGGGGGCTGTTTACCTGCACACAAAAGAGGGTTCATTAGGTATGCGAAGGGAACATTAGCATTCCAGCAATGAAAGAGACTTGTCCAATTAACCCTTTGAGCTCAGAATACAATGTGGTACATCCAATTGTGACAAGCCATGCAGTTCCTTGTAGTCCCCCTGCACGAAGATTTTAACTGTCTCGGCAGCATGCATATGTCCGTTACACTGCCCCCCTTTTGTGGAACACTCCGGCAGACCCGGATTGATCTTTTTCGGATCAACTTGGGGATGTCCGGTCTGCTGTTAGGGTAAAAGTTCCGTTTGCCTGGACAGTCCGTCGGCCTTCCCATTGGCTTACCAGGTCGGTAGCTGATGGTGACGGTGAATAATAGAATTCAATTCTGGAACAGTCACTTGCTTTGCTCTCTCAATGGCTCCCAAAACCTGTTGCTGATGCTCTTGGGACAGATACGGCACCACCTGGATGTAAATCCCATTTAATCTTTTGACAATTTCCGCCTGTTTGTGCATTTCAATGTTCAAGCCACGGGACATCTCATAATACATGACATAGTGTCGTTGCATCTCTGATTTCTCACTGGCCAACTTGTCACATTCCCATTTTAGACTGTGATATTGTGCCGGATCTACAGTACATGTCGGGGAAGGTAGTCTTACCCGGTTCTCAGCAGCAAGCGGGTTGATTCCAGCAACGCGGGTGGTCCCGGGACAAGCAGCAGCAGGTGTAGGTAAATAAGCTGAAGTCAGAGGGCCAATGTCGTTGCCCAGCACCACCTCGGCAGGTAGGTTGTCCATGATACCAACTGTGGTCTTTCCTGACCCGGCTCCCCAGTCTAAGTGCACCCGGGTGGTGGGTACGCGAAATACAGCACCCCCTGCGACCCGGACGGCAACTGTGCTAGTGGACACGTTCTCTGGCTTTACCAGATGTTTTTGAATCAGAGTGATAGTAGTCCCGGAATCTCTTAAGCCTTGTGCTACTTGTCCATTCACCCGTACCTCCTGACGGTGATGCTGACGGTTATCCGGAGAGGCAGCTTGTATTGGGTCTGCCTCATACCAAATTCCCAGACATTCCTCCGGGCCCCCCTCGGTCTCCAGGCAGTGGGCCGCAGAGGGACGTGATGGAGTGACCTCTGTGTTGGGTGTTGTGCGTCTCCAGTTGTTATTTGTAGCTCTCAAAGGGCAATAACGAGCAATATGTCCCGTGTCGCTGCAGTGATGGCACGTCACCCTAGGCGTATCCCGGGGGTAGTTGCTAGGCCCCTGAGGACGTGGTGGGACTGGAGCCCGAAACTCTGGGCGTGGGGTGACGGTTGGAGTACGCGGTTCTACCTTCTGAGCCAGCCGCGTAGTACCCTGGCTTACTTTCCTTGTCTCCGCGTACTCATCTGCTAGCCGAGCCGCCTCGTTTAAGTTAGCGGGACGGCGATCTCGTACCCAGTCTTGTATGTCTGCGGCCAGGTCTTGGAAGAAATGTTCCATTAGGAACAGCTGCAATACTTCCTCCCCGGTGTTGGCCTTGCACCCTTGGACCCAAAGGGATGCCACCCTTTGTAACTGGTTGGCCCATTCCATGTGGGAGTCCACAGCCATCTTCTTGGACTCCCGGAAGCGCCGGCGGTAGGCTTCTGGCGTTACGGCATATCGGGTTAGCAGCGCCTTTTTAACTTGCTGATATTGTAAAATATCCTCTGGAGCGAGAGCCCGAAAGGCTTCTGTCATGGACCTTGAGATATTAAAGTGTTTCTACTTGACATATGTTACACAGGAGAGGGACATTCAATGCAAGGCTTTTGAAATGCTAAGTGGAACCAGCTTGCGAAATACCTTTTATTGTGTTCTGCAGGTTAAGAGCGGGTGTCGGAGTCAGGCCGTCTAGCTGGAACCAGGTTATTGTGTACATTGATTACCCCCTGGGGCTTCTGTCTCAATACACAAGTCTTTCTATCCAAGCTATTGGACCAATCCCTGTTGACAATTTCAAGTCCTCATTTGCATGGTCAAGGGGGACCTGAGTGAAGACTGGATATACTTTACAATTGACCAATAGGAAAGCGGTTGTTGGGAGTGGGATGTTCCAAAATTCTGTATAAAAGTGTGCTGTGTACTTGAAATAAAGAGTCCTGCTTGAACTTACATACAGCCTGCCTGGTGTTTGTTCTTAATGGGTCTGAATGGCACATAGCTGTAATTCGGACCCCGGAACCTTGGATGACTGGACCATCAGACGCTGCAATCTGCAAGCTGACTCACTGGTAGCAGAGGAGTGTCGGGAGAGCAGGACCTGGGCGAGGAAGGATCTCGTCACATTGGTTGGCAGCGGTGGGATTTGCTCTCCAGTTACTGGGACAACTCCAAACCACCACCATGAATGACCAGCTATGCAGCCTGGAGGAGAACCATGCTAAAAGACTTGCTTGAGAGCCGTGGAGGGACCGGTGGGAAGAACAAGGCCACCCTGATCATTGCGCTAGCCGAGATGGATCAGAGGGATGGTGATGCAGGACCCCGGTCAGTTGAAGACTTGTTCCAGCAGCGAGTTCAACAGCGGTTGGCATTATATGGTGCGAACCCATCAGAGACCGCCATACAGAATACCATTAGAGACCTCCAGCGGCAGGATGAGAGAGAACGAGAGCGACAACAGAGAGAACGAGAGCGGCAACAGGAGCTGAGAATTGCAGAAATACGGCGATCGGTGACAACGCCTAAAGAAGCAGCACCAAATGAAAGAAGAGGAGAGGTACAGATATCAGTAACCATGGAAGAGGAATTCAGAAGGAGGTTGCGAGAGAAGCAGATACAGCGCAGAGGACCAGTATCAGAGGAGGTCCTGCTTGGATGGTCTGATTCGATCCGCTGCGAACTCTGGAAAGAAGCGCTAGCCCGCGAGCAGCGACACCAGGGAAAAGCTCTCCCCTCCATCCATGTAAGGTACTGGTCACAGTATGAAGTACGGATGCTGTTATTGGGGGAACAACCAAAGCAGGAGTGGACAGCAGAGTTAAGCAGGCTGATCCGGGAAGAGATGCGGTTGGACGAGAGCTACAGAGCCCTCCGGTGGTATGTAGTCCAAGAGTGCCCGTGGTCAGCGGATGACAGCCCCACGGAAGGCTTTGACTATGATGGCCTGGGATTGTTGTATTGGAGGATGTCCAGGGATCCCAACTTTGGGAGCGATCGGGAGTGGCGTTGGGAGGAAATAATGGAGCACAGAGAGCGAAGACTGAATGTCCCGGAAGTGCACTGGTTACAGGAAGATTTGGAATTCCTGGCCGCTCAAGAATGGGAACTGGAAATCACCTACAAACAGCTGCTAGACTCCGCTCAGCAGCAGGGTGAGGTTCCCTTTACCTGGGACTATGAGGAAATATCAGCTGACAGTGATGAAATCCTGGCTGATGAATCAGCAGTGGAAAATCGGGAGCTTGCCATTCCCAAAGCTGAAGTGCTGACCGCACGGCCGAGCTCTGCTAACCTCTGCTCAGTACCCATAGCATCTTCTGGGTTCCATGGACAGGAGATGGTGAACCTCTATCCCCAGACACCAGTTGTAGAGACAGGGGATTTGATAGACTTTTCTGCTGAGGAAGAACAACCTGGGGAGCCTCCAGCAGAAGAGCTGGTATCAGGGCCAAACTTCACTGTGCTCTGCCCAGCACCAAGGGCAGTATTTGTGGAGTTACAAGGAACTTCCCCAGCTGAAGCGCTGGTCACAGGACAGAGGGATCAAGACCTCTGCCCCACCCCCGTGGCAGTTCCGGAGGCTCAGGGTGAGAAGATGGCAATCACTCCCCAGCCACAGATTACAGAATGTATGGACTGTTCAGAGGATGTTATGGATTATGCACCCCCAGCAGAAGTGCTGGCAACAGGGCAGAATGCTAGCCATCTCTGCCCAGCACTGGGACCAACTGTGGAGTTCCAGGGAGCCGGGGCGGTTGGCCCCCCTCCCCAGCAACAAGCTGAGGTGGTAAAGCTCGTACTCCCAGCTGAATCACTGGCAGCAGGGCAGGATGCTACTGGCTGCTGCACACAACTACAGCTTGAGCGGATATCGGTGGATGGGACTGTGGTCCCCACTCACAGCAACCCAGCGGAAGAGCTGGCAACAGAGCAGAGTGCCCCGGGCCTCTGCTCTCAACTAACAGAAGAGGGGGTTCCTGTGGTAGTGGATGGGACTCCGATCTCCACAGACACAACCCCAGAAAATGGTGCGGCACTGAGACAGGAGGATGTCGGCTTTGCTTTGCAAGCACCGGGGGATTTTTACCTAGCATCAGTGGATGGGACTGCAGTCTCCACTGGTATACCCCAGGAATGGTGGCCAGTTGGCCCAGATTCCCAATGGCATGATGAACTGAGCCCAGCCACCCTGTCTTCTCTCCAGCGGCTGAAAGGACTCCAGGGAGAAGGGCCAGTCCAGGCCTCTCCCCAGCGGCAGGCGTGTTCTCTGAGAGAGGCAGAGATTGGCTGGGTGAGTAATGCTCTCTTTGGGACAAGGTATCTGGGGTACTGGGTGGGTACCGAAATTGGGGTCTCTCCCAGTGTTAGTCTCCTGCTAAAGGGGGAGATGTGTGACAGACCTAGCCGGGACAGGGGCTTTTGGAGAGGACTGAATGTGAGCCTCTTGCCGTCCGATTATGGGCCAGGACCTCAAAACAGGAAGGCAGATGGGTCATCCCAGCACAGTCCTGGAACTTTAAGACTACTTTTCCAACATCCTCGAGTTGACCCGTTTGGGTCCCACTGCGGCTGTTGGACTGGTTCCCAGGGGAAGTAATGTCATGGACCTTGAGATATTAAAGTGTTTCTACTTGACATATGTTACACAGGAGAGGGACATTCAATGCAAGGCTTTTGAAATGCTAAGTGGAACCAGCTTGCGAAATACCTTTTATTGTGTTCTGCAGGTTAAGAGCGGGTGTCGGAGTCAGGCCGTCTAGCTGGAACCAGGTTATTGTGTACATTGATTACCCCCTGGGGCTTCTGTCTCAATACACAAGTCTTTCTATCCAAGCTATTGGACCAATCCCTGTTGACAATTTCAAGTCCTCATTTGCATGGTCAAGGGGGACCTGAGTGAAGACTGGATATACTTTACAATTGACCAATAGGAAAGCGGTTGTTGGGAGTGGGATGTTCCAAAATTCTGTATAAAAGTGTGCTGTGTACTTGAAATAAAGAGTCCTGCTTGAACTTACATACAGCCTGCCTGGTGTTTGTTCTTAATGGGTCTGAATGGCACATAGCTGTAATTCGGACCCCGGAACCTTGGATGACTGGACCATCAGACGCTGCAATCTGCAAGCTGACTCACTGGTAGCAGAGGAGTGTCGGGAGAGCAGGACCTGGGCGAGGAAGGATCTCGTCACAGCTTCGTTGGCTTTGCCCGACAGATTCCCCGACAAAATAGTGACCCATTGGTCTGGTGGTACCTGGTGTAGTGAGCACTGCCTCTCAAAGTCCGCCAAATATCCATCGATTTCCTCCTCACTTTCTACAAAAGCTTTAAATGCAGTGAACGGTATTTTCTTTCCTGTAGCAGCAGGTGGGGGGGTAGGAACTGCAGGTGTAATGGGCTGTCTCGCTCTTACCAGTTCCAGTTCTTGTCCCCTCTTCGTTTGTATTTCTTCCCTTGCTTCCCGGAACAGCTGGTTGATTAGTTCCACGGACGTTTCTGGATACAAGGATAATCTCCGCTGTACAATCCCAGTAATTACATCTTCTTCGCTGACCGGTGCAAGGGGCTCCGTTCCTTCCATGGATCCATCCATTTCGTCCAGCTCCAGCAGGTCAGCTATCAGCTCCCTCCGTGGTCTGTTGCTGGCGCTCCTACCACGAATCTCCAATAGATCTTTCAGTGTGGATCTTTTCAGCCTGGCGTACTGCGACTCCATTCAGAACTTGCTCTTTGGATAAAAGGACCATCCCACTACTGCCAACCAATGTAACGGCTACCCACTGGTAGGGAGGGTCTCAGCCGTTGGAGACGTCCTTTTCCCTGGCAAGCTGCGATATGCAGGTACCGCCGGTATATCCCATCGAACGCCCTTCCAAGAAACGAGACGTGCTACGTTTGAAGGGTCAAGTAGACTGACTTTATTTGGCATATTTCACCTGCTTATATCTGGTTACAACTGTTACAAGAACAATGACAGTTTCCGCCCTCCCCTTTTCCCAGTAGGGGGCTTCAACACAGACCCCCTGAAACAATGACATCTCCTTGAATTAATCACTTGGCCAGTTTCTAGCCGCTTCGGCACCTCACCCCACTTAACATTTCCTGGCCAGGCACATAGAATTCAATTAACCTTTAAAACAATTATCACTCACACATAATCCCCATCAGCCTACACCTCACAGGGGGGCTGTTTACCTGCACACAAAAGAGGGTTCATTAGGTATGCAAAGGGAACATTAGCATTCCAGCAATGAAAGAGACTTGTCCAATTAACCCTTTGAGCTCAGAATACAATGTGGTACATCCAATTGTGACAAGCCATGCAGTTCCTTGTAGTCCCCCTGCACGAAGATTTTAACTGTCTCGGCAGCATGCATATGTCCGTTACAGGAAGGTGGAGTGGAGGACAATTGTGAGGATAGAGGAGAAGAAGGAGATGGAGAAGGAGAAGAGGCTAGACAGTGGAGTGTGGCTTTGTGAGTTCTGATGGCGTTGCTCCCACCGGGCTTGGTGATGGGAGGCCAGGTGCCTTCTTAAGGCGGTCGTCCCTAGGTGAGTGTTGGGCTTTCCGCGACTTATGCGTTGACTGCAAAGGCTGCAGATGGCAACACTATTGTCAGCAGCGAACACGTTAAAAAAAGCCCACACTGCGGAGCCATGGGCCGGCATCCTGGGAGTGCCAGATGTGACCTGTAACGGCACCCCAAATGGGACAGGGGTTAAAGCCGTTTAGGATATCCCATTCCTGAACACAAGGCAGCTACCGAGACTCCACAAGGTGAACGTGACCCATAGGAATAATACAAGACACAGCTCTGTATGAAGTTCAAGCAGGTCTGACAATCTTTATTGAGAAAGCCGGCTCTTATATACACAAAAAGAATACAGCAGTAACCAAATGAACAATGACCCATCTCCACCCACAATATCCTCAATACATCTTTTAGCAGACATCCTGTCTCCAGGGCCTGACCTAATTTACATGAGCTAATTAACTACAGCTGGTGATTCAGACACCTGACCTTTAGGCTGTCTGTTAACTTGCAGTACACATTATCACAGTACTCCTTCACACAATACAGGGTCAAATAGCACAAGCCACAATGAAAGATCCTCAGAAGCCATCCTAGATTCATTTACATCACAACAGACAGACAGGTGGGCTGGAGTTGATGACATTAACACCTAACAGTATGTGTCCCCACATTATGAATGAGTCACTCTTTCAATTAACCTGTTGAGTTCAGAATCAACAAACAGCAACCAGTTCTCCACAGATATCCTGGAATACATTGTGGACAATAACCACACAACAGTCCCATCTCAGGTAGTCCAAGATATATTCTGAATGTCCATTATTTTCTGGCTCATGCTTTCTAAGAGCTTCTGGGTTCCACGGGCCCTCCCGTTACATGATTGTACATGGTTGATGGCTCGCTCCTGATACATTAGCAGTCAGGTTTGTCCCTCCTGTGCAATGTAAGTTCGGCCTGCTTCTCCTCCCTATCTGCTGGTCCATCTCTCCCTCTGAACTCCCCTCCTCTTCCTCTTTTGTGGGCACCCACGTAACGTCTGTAGACACGTCATCATCGACATCACTTTTCCCACCACTAACAGTAGAGATCTCGGAGTAGGCAGCTACAGCAGGGACCAACCTCCTTGGGCTAATCTGGGTACTGTCGTCAGACTGCTGAGTGGCGGCTGTTGCTAACTCCTCTTCCTGATCCAATGCCAAGAATGGCTGCGCATCGGAAATGTCTTCTGATGGATCAGAAAATAATTCCTGTGACTCAAGCGGAGGGTATATGGTGGTGATGGTGTTGGTGGTGAGCCACTCAACCAAGTCTGGTGCGTCATTTGACGTAATAGAACGCACCTTGTGCCACTTCCCACTTTGGCTCCGGCCTGGTGCTCCTACCCTACCCCTACCACCCCTGCGGAAGGGCCTGCCTCTTCCTCTGCCTGTCATTTTTTTAATGACCCTGTGACAAAAGTCTCTATAGAAGCACAGTATATGTGGAAGAAGGTATATAACACCCCTCTTCAATCTGTCGTTTTGGGGGGCCACTGGTTTATCGCACCAGTTATAAAACTTGCACACGTCCTGCCCGACTTGGACTCGATCCGACTCGAATGGGACCATTTTTTCCGCACAAACGCCAACTCCGCCTCCTTTGGCTCCGTTTGGGAAGCCTTCAAATCGCATGCCCGCCTGATACTATCTACGCGCATTAATAGACACAAGGCCACCTCCAAGGCGCTGCTCCGCCAGGCGGAGGAGCGTCTTGATGCCCTAGAACATGACTTCCGGAGCGACCCATCAGCGGCTAATGCCGCCCGCGTTCGGGTACAAACTAGACTTACGGATCAGCTACACTCTGAAAAAGCTAAGCAAGGCATTTTTTTCTGTAAGCAGCGTGTTTACGAATTTGGAGAGCGTGCTGGCAAGCTCCTTGCATACCTTGCCCACTTAGAATATAGGCCCCCGGTGGTGGTTAAACTCCAGTTGGCCTCTGGTGTCAGGGTAACTGACCCTGACCAGGTGGCCACGGAGTTTCGATCCTTTTACTCCGAACTATATTCATCCACTGCCCATCGCACTCGTGACGAGCTGCTGACCTTCCTTAACGGCATTACCTTCCCTAAGCTCTCGCCCCCCCAGATAGCCCAACTTGAGGCTCCAGTTACCGAGAAATGCATCACGGAGGCCCTGTCGGCGCTGCCCACGTCCAAAACGCCCGGTTCCGACGGTCTGCCCCTCGAGTTTTATAAACAATACGGTGAGACCCTCGTCCCACGGCTTTGCCAGTTGTACAAACACATATTCGACACGGGCTCCCTCCCACCGTCCATGAGCGAGGCTCTGATCGTCCTTATACCCAAACCGGGAAAGGACCCTCTATTCCCTGAATCCTATAGGCCCATCTCCCTCCTTCAGCTCGATATCAAAATTCTAGCCAAGATTCTAGCCCTGCGTCTCAACAAAGTTATCCTCAGCGTCGTACACCCGGATCAATCCGGGTTTATGCCAGGCAAAAACACGGCCTTCAACCTCAGGCGGTTACACATGAACCTTCAGGCGCACCACTCAGACACCGGGTCCAGGGTGGTCGTCAGTTTGGACGCGGCCAAAGCTTTCGACTCCGTCGAATGGGCATACCTGTGGGAATGCCTGAATAATTTCGGGTTCGGCCCCAACTTCGTTAAGTGGCTCCAACTCCTCTACCACTCTCCCTCGGCGCGTATCCAGGTCAACGGTCGAACCTCAGCCCCCTTCTCTCTCTCCCGCGGTACGCGACAAGGATGCCCTATTTCTCCCCTGTTATATGCATTGGCCGTAGAACCCCTTGCTATTGCCCTTAGAGCCCACACTGACATCAAGGGCCTCCGCTGCGGTCGGCTGACCGAGGTTGTCAGCCTCTATGCGGACGACATGCTCCTATACCTCGCTGACGCGGGGGCCCTCGCTTCGGACGGCCCTCCAGGTTATCACAGAGTTTGGCTTATATTCCGGACTCCGGATAAACTGGTCTAAATCTCAAATCCTTCCCCTGGATCTCGGTGCTCCCACCGCCGATCAGGCCTCCCTTCCCCTTGTTAGAGCTAGCACTATCAAATATTTAGGTGTCACGATCTCCAGGTCCCTCTCTGACTACATCACCCTCAATGTTGAACCCCTATTTACTCTGCTTAAACTCAAAACACAAGTCTGGTCCCATCTCCCTCTAGGGGTGACAGGCCGCATCAACCTTATTAAGATGATCCTTCTCCCCAAACTGCTCTACGTTTTCTGGCAAGCCCCACTGTATCTCCCCCCACGCATCTTTAAGGCTATGGAAACTATCCTCAACTCCTTCATTTGGGGCTCCTCCCATCACAAGCTGTCCTGGCAGGTCCTGAAGTGCCCTACCGAACTAGGCGGAGCTGCGCTCCCAGACCTCCTTCTCTACTACCTAGCTTCCCAGCTTTCGCATTTCTTTCATTTCAATCGATCCGACAGAAACCGCTACTCCACCCTAGTCTGCTCTCATGCCCCGGGCCCCCTATTTCACCCCTTCCAACTTTTATTCCGTGCCCCACGTGCCCTTTCCCCCCGCTCAGATGCAGCCGGACATATGCTCTTCCATCACTGCAAGGTCTGGCAGCTGGCCCTGCGCATCGGTGCAGCCCCCTCCCCTCACTCCCACACACCTCTTTGGGACAATCCCCTCCTACCTGAGCTTGCCTCTATCCCTGACCGCGGCCTGTGGATCAACAGAGGAGTTATTTACCTGTCACAGGTGGTGGCTCGGGGTTCAGTCAAGTCGTTTCAGTCCCTTAAAACTAAATTTACACTACCCAATCATATGTTTTTTCGATTCCTTCAACTTCGACATGCACTCAATACACAGTTTGAAGGCCCCATACCGGCCCTTGAGATTCCCCTCCCTGTGGATATAGTATCGGGGTCAGACGGCCAAAAACTAATCTCCCAACTATATGCATACCTCCTTCAGCCGGCTGCGGCTGCTACGGCCCACAGCCTGAAGGCACGCTGGGAACCCGACCTAGGCACGCTGACCGACGAGAACTGGGGTGAGGCCCTTACTAACTGCAGGACAGTCTCTCCCAAGCTCTCTGACCGCCTTACTCACCTATTCATTCTCCACAGATCATACCTGACCCCACACCGCCTCTCCAAGTTCCGACGAGACCACGACCCTAACTGCCCCAGCTGCGGCCACCCCGACGCGTCCTTCTTCCATCTACTCTGGACCTGTCCGCCCGTACAGGGATACTGGACCCAGGTGGTCCGGTTCCTCCACGACCGCATGGGCTCCCCCGTATCGCTCTGCCCACGTCAATGTGTGCTGGGGCTCCTCTCGCTCCCCGAAAGCCGAAAATACCTTAATACATTTTTGCAGGAAACATTATTCCTCGCCAGGATGCAGATTGCTAGGAGATGGATGAGAGGGGCACCACCCACCCTGCAACAGTGGATTAGGGCTGTCAACATTACCCTTCCCTACAAAAAAGTAATGTACTCCCGTAGGGGATGCCCGAGGAAGTATAACAAAATTTGGGACAAGTGGCTGGAAGAACCCTCCACTTGGTCCTCTGGGAACTAGACGCTACCCCCACTCACTACCTGTCCTCTCCCCCCCTCTCCTCCCTAACCCCCTACCCCTCTTGATCCCCTACAAAATGCAATGACTTCCCTTTGTCTGTGCGCCTGGCGCCACCGCGCTCTGGCCGGGTTGTGTCTCCTCCTCCTGTTTGAAACCATCTATTCCCCATATCCCCTTATCTCAATGTGTATCAACTATGCATGTCCTTATGAATGTCGAATGGATAATATCTGCACCTGTAGTGCATGTTGCACTTCTGACCCGATTGTCTACCTACTTTTATTTTATGCTCAATAAAAGTCGTTTTGATTAAAAAAAATAAAAATAAAACTTGCACACCAAACAATAGTACACATATACCAGTCCTTGAAAGGACTTTTGTGGACCTGTCAGGTGACGATTTGTGTCACTACAGTCTGTCCCTGCTGCACACACAGCAACCTGTCCCTACACTGACAAAACGTATTTAAGTGTATTACACCCCTATATACCAAGTGCACACCAATCAATAGTACACCTATACCAGTCCTTGAAAGGACTTTTGTCGACCTGTCAGGTGACTATTTGTGTCACTCAGTGGCGTCTCCAGCTTTCATATTTAGGGGGGGCACAGGGACAAAAGTAGGGGGGCCAACTATAAAATGCAATTATATATATATATATATATATATATATATATATCCTGGGGCCCTTTACTACAATCCCACAATGGGCCGTTTCACAGCCCTTTGAACTATCTTGCTTTGCATGTAATGAGTCTTTTTCATATATTAGTTTCACCATTTAAGTTGCATTAGTGAAATAAATGAACTTTTGCACGATATTCAAATTTTTTGAGTTTCACCTGTATATATAATAAACCGTACGTTCAGCAGCCATGTGGGCTTTATGCCTGTAAAGTGTGGTCTTTGATCAATAAAATCACTGATATTTAACACTAGGATTTGACTAGGAGCATCACCTGGATTGCATCCCGATCAGCTTGTCAGAGAAGGCTCCACTGCTGCTAAGCAACCTGCAGGGAGCTCAACTGTCTACAACCAATAGAGATAGGCTCAGGTGTGTTTGAAATCCCACATGCCTGATCCCGCCAGGAAGCCAACACTCCACAGTGCTAATCACAGTCAGTGAAACATTTCCTGATCTGTGCAGCTGCGGACCGGGAAATGTCTCACTGCCTGTGATTAGCGCTGTACAGTGTGGGCTTCCTGGCAGGCTCTGGTATGTGGAATTTTGAAAATGGCCACCCAATCTCTAACAACAAATTGTGCTGGCCCTCCTGTACATCAGACCCATAAAGTAACCAGCACTGGATTCCAATGCGCTGCCATGTAGACAGAGACCAGCGCTGTGAAAAGCCGGGACAGGACAGCAACTCTGGTTGTTCCAGCACTGGTCCACACTGGGAGGATTCCCCCATCCACCTATAATGTGTAGATGGGGGAATTGGATCATTTCTTTTTTTTCCATTCAACCTAATAGTTGAATGAAAAAAAGTGATCAATGTATGGGCTGCCTAAGGCCCCGTACACACGAGAGGATCCATCCGCTGGAATTGATCCGCGGACCGGCTCCAGCGGATAGATCCCCTGGTGTGTACAATCCAGCGGATCTGTTTCGCGGATTTTTAACCCCTGGGATGGATTTCAAGCGGATAAAAATTTGAAGACATGCTTTAAAATCTATCCGCTTGAATCCATCCCAACCGATTGATCCGCTGGTCTGTTCAGACTCACCGGATCAATCCGTCCGAATGGATCCCCGCATGCGTCGTAATGATTCAACGCATGCGTGGAATTCCTTATATGACAGTGTCGCGCACGTCGCCGCGTCATCATCGCGGCGACGGCGCGACACGTCATCGCAATGGGATTTCGGTGCGGATTTCAATTCTATGGTGAGTACACTCCCTCGGATCCAAATCCGCGGAAATCCTTGAGAGGATTTATCCGCGGAAACGGTCCGTTGGACCGTATCCGCGGATAAATCCTCTCGTGTGTACTAGGCCTAAGAGCCAAGACCAGCCATAGACAGTTTAAATCTCAGCTGTTTCAGCAGGAACTGGCTGAGATTTGAACCATTAATGAGCAGATTCTCTTGTGATTATCACTAGTGGTTGTTGTAGCCACTAGTGATAATCAATGTTTGTCGGGAGAATACAATGACTGGGCAGGAGGGGTATTCCTTTGTCAGCACTGTCTGTGTTGATGGGGGAATCATGCAAGTTTCTTTCCTGCAATCTGTGGATGCAGGAAAGAAATTTGCGCCGTATATTACCTGCCTAACTGAAAGGTCCAGGCTAGAATCTCAGGCATTTTGATAGGACTGGAAGAAAGAGGACGAGCTGTATTCCTCCCTGCTCGTATGTGAGGAGAGTGAGGGGGGGTGGCTGCACTCCCTGGGCTGTGAAAGAGTGTCATAGACTGACACTCGGCTTAGCTTGCAGTCACCACTCTCTGAATATACAGGCTGGTTCTCCTGTCCTAAGGACGGGAGAAATCAGTCTGTTTTTTCAGTAACTGAGATGAAGGCTTGGGCCCCCATCACACAGTGCTCGTGGAGTCCTTCCTGCAGCTCGCTCTTTTCCGTGCCAATGAGGATGCAGGGGAAGGAGCAGACTGGGCAGCTGTGGTTGTGTGAGCATTATGCAGTGTCAGCGAGCAGAGGGAGGGGAGGTTCTCTGACTGGGGACTCTCTACCTCTCAGGAGAGACTGTGTTACTCCAGCGGCGGCACGAGCAAAATACAAAAAAAAAAGAAAAACATTTTTTTTTTATTATTATTTTTTAGGGGGGGCACATGGTGGGGCCCAGCATAATGTTGGGGGGGGGGTCAGGACCCCCTCTGCCCCCCCCCCTAGGGACGCCATTGGTTGGAGACCTTGCGCTCCTCCACCTTCCGTTTGAGGATGCCCCACAGATGCTCAATGGGGTTTAGGTCTGGAGACATGCTTGGCCAGTTCATCACTTTTACCCTCAGCTTCTTTAGCAAGGCAGTGGTCGTCTTGGGGGTGGGTTTGGGGTCTTTATCATGTTGGAATACTGCCCTGTGGCCCAGTCTCTGAAGGTAGGGGATCGTGCTCTACTCCAGTATGTCACAGTACATTTTAGCATTCATGGGTCCCTCAATGAACTGTAACTCCCCAGTGCTGGCAGCACTCATGCAGTCCCAGACTATGACACTCCCACAACCATGCTTGACTGTAGACAAGACACACTTGTCTTTGTACTCCTCACCGTGTTGCCGCCACACACGCTTGACACCATCTGAACCCAAAAAGTTTATCTTGGTCTCATCAGACCACATGACATGATTTTTATTTATTTTTTAAATGCAGTCCAGCTCTGAGTTAAGTATTTATCTATCTATTTGCATGTGTTCACTTCAATCAGAGACACAAGCGTCTAATTTATTGCAAGTTAAAATGTCCAAATAGCTTTCAGAATACTTTCAATTTATCACTTTAATGGACTAGTGCTCATTACACTAAATATAATTTAATTTAATTTGCATTATTTAATTTATTATTATTATTATTATTATTTTTATTATCTAGATCCATTGAAAAATCTTTTGATGAAAATAAAAAATAAATAAAAATATTACTGGATTTTGAGGTGTTCCTAAGAAGCTATTTTGTAGGTAAATAATATATGCACGAATGCATTGGATCAGTAATTTCCCTGTTCCAATAACAAATATATCATGATTGAATTGAAGTTGTGTTATTTACTAATTAAGTTTTGTAGTAGGAAATTTCAAAAGCTTGTTTCAGAAGACAAGTTACAAATATTTGTGCTATGCTGACACCTAGTTGCTATTTCCCTGTACTGTATGTTACTTTGCTGTTTTGTTACCATTTTCTATTTTTTCTATTCACTTTATATATAGTTAAAAAAAAACTGTATGTGATGCTGACCCCACACATACCAAATTGATTGAATCAATTCAGTGTAAGTTACAATAAGAAAAACTAAAAGTGTCAATTTCTGCAAAAAAATAAAAAAATTGTTAGAAGTTAGATTTTGTTAGCAAATGAGCCAAAACAAAAAATCACCCATTCCCCTAATAATTAAAATGTCTATGTACACTGCATGTGCATGTAAGGCCTTGTACAGACGAGCAAACATGTACGATGTAATCGGTCCGCCGGACCGTTTTCACCGTACATGTCTGCCCGGGGATTTCTGTATGATGGCTGTACTCACCATCATACAGAAATCCGCGCTTAAACAATACACGGGGCGAGGCCGCGCCGTCGCGTCGATGACGCGGCGACGTGGGCGGCCCTGCCAGTTCAATGCTTCCACGCATGCGTCAAAGTCATTTGACGCATGCGAGGGATGGCGGGCGCTCGGACATGTACGGTAGGTCTGTACAGACGACCGAACATGTCCGAGCGGACAGGATTCCTGCGGGCTGTTTCTAAACAAGTTTGGAAATATTTGCCCGCTGGAAAAAGGCCTGGCGGGCAAATGTACGCTGGAATCCTGTCCGCTCGGGCCTACACATGACCGAACATGTCTGCTGAAACTGGTCCGCGGACCAATTTCAGCAGACATGTTCGGTCGTGTGTACGGGGCCTAAGATGCCAAAAATGGAGCCAGGTGACAGGGAAGATGTATCTAATCAGTGACTTAGGAGGAGCTACAAAGAACCAAAAGAAGACGTGGGGATGAAAACTCCCCAGAACCACTCTGTGGGGACAATATGGAAAGTTGCTGACTTGGCAGCACACTGTGACTGCTTTGAAACTCTGCTGGGTGCCACATTGACACAAGTCTAAATTAGGGTAGCAGGTACTTAAAGCAGATTTTCACCCTAAATATGTTACCTCCTCTCTAACCTCCTCCCTTTCCCTGCTCAAATAGGGCTTTATTTTTAATTTAAAAAAAAAGCTCTGTACCAATTATGATTTTCATATGTGTGTATATATGTATATACAGTATACTGTATACTGTATGTTCTGCTTCGCGTTATTGAACTGTTGTATAACACTAGTCAGACAGCGTAACAATAATTCAGAAGTCAAGAAACGTGAGACATCAGATCTGTATGTATTCTTTTTTTTGAATAACTTTGTAAAACTACAACATAAGCATAAACAAAACATATGTGTCAGTACATTAAACATTACACAGCAGCCTCAGTCCATCAGTAAGAGTACTTACAGACAAATCCATCCGTCACAAATGTTAAGCTCTTTGCAGGCTCCCACAAAGTTTGTTCCTCTGTCAGAACGGAGCAGTTTTGCTGGGCCACGAATTGAAAAGAATCTCCTCAAGGCAATAATAAAGCTTGATGTTGACATGGCTTCAAGTAGCTCTATGTGTACAGCTCGGGTGGACAAACAAGTAAAAAGGACTGCCCATCGTTTACTGTCCGCACTGCCACCTCTACTGCGACGGGTTAAAACAGACCACGGATCAAATACATCTAAGCCCACATTGGTGAAAGGTGGTTGAGCAGTTACTCTGTCCTCTGGTAGCTCTGTCATCTTTTGAGTTTGTAATCTTCCTCGCAGTTTGCGACAGATGACACATTTGTGTATAACAGCTGATACCAAGCATTTGCCACCAAGAATCCAGAAACCTGCGGATCTAATTGCACCTTCTGTGATGTGTCGCCCTTGGTGAACTACTTGTTCATGATAGTACCTAGCAAGCAGTATCGCAATGTGGTGATCATAAGGTATAATGACAGGCTGTTTCTCTTCCTTTTGAAAGTTCAGCAAGAGACAAACTACTCTCAACAACCCATTCTTGTCTAAAAAGGGGCTAAGCCTCTTAAGACGGCTTTGTTTTGGGAATGACAGGAAAAGGGGGAAGGCAGTTTCTAGCCCCCCTTTTCCTCATGGGAAAGTGACGGGTAAACAGTTTCAGGTTCCCCAGGGGAGCCTTTGGCTCCCTCAGGGGAATTTGGCGGGCTCATTTGCCCTACAGATGACCTTTAGGTAGGGCTGGGGTAGAAAGCCCGGGAAAACCCAGTTTGAGCTTGTCAAACCAGCCCGGTTTTGGGCTATTTAAGCCGGGGTTCCGCTAGCTCAGGCTCATTCGTCTCAGAAGACTAGGAGCTGTGGTGTTCTTTTCTGAGCAAACAGCGTCTTCTGAGGCCAGAAAATGAGCCTGCTTCGTCGGCTAATTGAGAGAGCAGCAGAGGACGGCGGGGAGGATTGGATCCGAAGATGCCTGGACCTACCTCATCTGTCGGGTCAAGTGGCTCCGGTGGGAGCTGCAACAGTCAGCGGTGAATCCGGATAGATGTCTGTCTTCCACCATCATCCTGCGGAGGAGGACCGGGAGCCTGCGCTGGGCCAGGAGGATGCTGTGCTGGAGCGTGAAGAGGAGGTCCCGAGTCGGCGGCAGCGAGGGAGCGTCACCCCTGCTCGTGTTCCGTAGGCGGCGAAAAGAAAGCGCACTCCGCGCAGGGTATACTCCCCCTCTCCTCCCCGTATGTCTGCTACGCACAGAGCTGGTCCTTCTGAGGACCGTAACACAAGATCAGGTGGCAGGTCTAGAGGCGGAGCCAGGGAGCAGCGGGAAATTTGAATTCTTCCCCATACAGGTGCCCAGGAGGATCTGGAGACAGCGCGGCAGGAGGGGTGAGAGATGGTGCCTGTAACAGTCACCACCGTTTACGACCTTCCATCACATCCAAGACACCTTATCGACACTCCAACCAACAGGACCCGATCCATCCCATTTGCCCAGAATCAAGACGAGACACGTAGCTCTGTACTTGTTCCAAATGTAATCACAACTTTAATGGTTTCTTTCAGTCTTATATACAGTACAAGGCATTAAAGGAACAATCAACTCCCCACCCACATATCACACCGTGGGGGCTTCAATCACATTCTTTGAGCTAATTACTAAACATTCTAGACATGTCAGCGCCGGCCTATAATTATCATGACCTAATCACTGCACATTCCTTCATTAACAGCATAACAAACAAAACACCATCACACACAATGATCTCTTCAATCCACATCTCTAGACAGACGTTCTGTCTTCGCATACAGCTTGACCGAAAGGTATTCACACCTCTGAGCCTCAATAGGCTTAAAGCAGTGTTATCACACAATGAAAGGTCTCCCAGGAGCCTGACTCAATTAGCATGTCACTAGTCAGGGCTAATCATAGAATGAGTCACTATTGACTGGTTGGGTCACAATTAACCAACATCTTGCAGTATCTCAAAATCCTGCAATATGAACTATCAGTGATGTCCCCTGTCCTGTAATTTAGGACATAATTTCTCAGTCACCCTATGGCCCTATCGGACATAAGGTGACCCTAGACATAAGACTCCTTGGTGACGCCGGTACAGGAGTACCCCTCATCCCTACAAAGTCTCTGGGTGTCCCGGGTCATTCCGTTACAGTGCCGGAAGTGGATCATTGGGCAGAAGGGATGCTGAGAGATGGGCTTCTTCACAGCCGTCTTCAAGGAATCAGGCGTCTCCACAAGCATCGACTGGGGCTGCGTCCAGGTCTGCTGCAGTCCCCTCTACTATCACACAACCCATGGAGAACGAAGCACAGGTGACCAATCCTATCCTGGGACCTTCAGAGCGTCCAGGTATGAGTGAGTCCTCTTCAAATGTTTTGTTATGCAATCTTATAGAGTTGTTGTCTCAGGTTGCTGGAAATGTGAATGCTAGCTCTCAGTCTGTTCAGAGTAATGTTGTCTCTGCTAATGAGCCTTCTGCTATTAGCGTATGGTCGCCATCTAGTGGAAATTTAGCTAATTGTGACCAAAGTACAAAAAGTAATTCTAATCCTGATTTTCTTTTAGCTAGGTCTCAGAATATACCTGAGACTTGTCTGAAAGAGAGTATGTCTTGTGAAATTTCTCCACTAAGTTTTCACTTATCTACTGTAATTAAAGAAAAGATTTGTCGGGGGGAATTTATTGATATACTATCCTTGCTCCCATCCGCAAAATATTTTGTTAGAACAGATAAAAAAAGATGAGGAGGATAGACGTAGGCCAGTTCAGAAGTCTTTTAATAACTGGCTTCAGGCATTTTGTATTTTTTCTGGGACCTTATGTGAGAAATTCCCAGAGAAAAGCACTGGTTTATTTCAACATCTGGACATTATCCTGGAAGCTTTTAAAAATTTTGGTGGAGTCGCATGGTTTAGCTACGATGAAGCATTTAGTCAAAAACTATGGGTACATCCCTCATTAAAATGGGGAGTTAAGGATGTTGGTCTTTGGTTGAACCTTTTTCTTCCCCAAAGACCAGCTTTTATTAAATCAAACACTAACACACAATTTGCGAGCAATTCCGGATATAAAAAGGGAATCTGCTTTAATTTCAATGACAGCCAATGCAGATGGCCGAACTTGTGTAAGTATAGACACGAGTGTGCCTTTTGCGCAGGCGGCCATTTAGTCACCAAATGTTTTAAAAAAAAAAATGTCAGCTGCAAACCAACATCCAGGGAACTTTTCAAAAGGCAATAACACCAGTGATACTTCAAAATATGCTCCCTTGGCTCATTCTTTACCCAGATCGTCTGAAGGCCCAACTCCTCATTGAGGGTTTTAGGGACAGTTTTATGCTTCCAGTATTTTCTGGTCAGGGTTGTTTAATGGTAAATAACCTCAAATCAGTTAACAAGTTCCCCAATATATTTTTAGAAAAAATTAATGTGGAGGTTCTAGAGGGAAGAGTGGAAGGTCCTTTTTCTTCTCCTCCTTTTAGTAACTTTAGAGTTTCACCATTAGGTATTGTCCCCAAAAAAGAGAAGGGCTCCTTTAGAATGATTCATCATTTATCTTTCCCTAAAGGTGAATCTCTTAATGATCAAATCGAAGACGGCATGTCATCAGTCTCTTATGCGTCATTTGAGGATGCTTTAGTAAAATTAAGAGGTCTAGGAAAAGGTGCCCTGTTGGCAAAGGCGGACATTAAGTCAGCTTTCCGCCTATTGCCAATCAACCCTTTATGCTTCAACTCTCTAGGTTTCTTCTTTAATGGTTATTTTTATTTTGACAAATGCTTGCCTATGGGTTGTTCCCTGTCCTGTTTTTATTTGACACTTTTTCTTCCTTTTTGGAGTGGTCAGTGAGTTCTGAATCTGGTTCAGAATTTTTAATTCATTATCTGGATGATTTTGGATTTTTAGGTCCTCTTGATTCTCCCGATTGCCCAAGACTGTTGAATACATTTTTTTAAATCTGAATTTTTTGGAGTCCCATTAGCCTTTGAAAAAACAGTTTGGCCATCTACTTCCTTAGAATTTCTTGGTATTGTCATCGATACTGAGTTGATGGAATTTAAACTTCCAGATGCCAAAATTGAGAAGCTTAAACAGTTATTATTATCACTGATTCGAAAAAAAAAAGGTATTATTGAAAGAAATTCAGTCCCTACTAGGTATGCTAGCTTTTGCTACGAGGATCATGCCAATTGGTAAGATTTTTTCCAGAAGACTTTACATATCAATATCTGGCCTAAAATCCCCCTTCTCCCATGTGCGTGTGTCACATGACATGAGAGAAGATCTCCTGGTGTGGCTTCAATTTCTTTTTCATTTTAACGGTCGGGCAGTGTGGCAGGGAGATTTTGTTTTAGATAAGGATTTCTTTCTTTTTACGGATTCTGCAGGCTCTGTGGGTTTCACTGCAATCTGGCAGACCCATTGGTGTGCAGATCTTTGGCCCCAGGACTGGAAGGTAAAGGGTCATACTAAAAATATAGTCCTTTTGGAATTATTTCCGATCGTGGTAGCACTGGAGATTTGGGGTACATTTTTTAAAGGAAAAAGGATTCTGATAAGGACAGATAATAAAGGTGTTGTATATGCCATCAATTGTCTAACATCTAAGTCTCCGCCAGTCATTGTTTTCTTAAGGTATTTGGGGCCAGATTCACAGCAGAGATACGACGGAGTATCTCAGATACTCCGTCGTATCTCTCAGAGTATCTATGCGACTGAATCATAGAATCAGTTACGCATAGATAGCCCTTAGATCCGACAGGTGTAATTGTTTTACACTGTCGGATCTTAGGATGCAATACCGCGGCCGCCGCTGGGGGGAGTTTGTGTCGTAAACCAGCGTCGGGTATGCAAATTAGTAGTTACGGTGATCCACGACGGTTTTTCGCGTTCGCTACGTCGCTGCTAGTCTAGTTTCCCGTCGCAAAGTTAGTCGTCGTTTTAGGTGCCCTAACTTTACACAGCACACGTATGTGCTGTATAAAGTATGGCCATCGTTCCCGCGTCGAAATGTAACAAATTTTCCTTCTTGCGTAAGACGTCCGGGAATACGGAAGTACGCTACGCACGTCGCCGTTCGAAAAAATGACGTCACTTTGCGCAAAGCACGGCTGGAAATTCAAAAGGGAGCATGCGCAGTAGGTCCGGCGCGGGAGCGCGCCTAATTTAAATGGCACACACCCCTTTGAATTACGCAGGCTTACGCCGGAGGCCGCCAGCGTAAGTTTTCATGCAAGTGCTTTAAGAATCAGGCACTTGCGATGAAAACTTGCGGCGGTGTAACGTATCTACGATGTAACGTATCTACGATACGTTACGCCGCCTCGATTCTACGTGAATCTGGGCCTTGGTTTTTAAGTGTTTAAGCCTGAACATTTGGCTAAAGGCTATACATGTTGCAGGTAGGGACAATGACTTGGCGGATTCTTTATCTCGTCTACAGATGGATCGTTTTTTTCCAGCTATTTCCGGAGGCGGACCGCGTGGGACTGTCTTGTCCACCCAATTTATGGGACCTGGTGTGAGGCCCATATCTGACTACATAGCTAATTCTGTGGCTCCCTCAACCTGGGCGGGATACCAGTCAGCCCGGTTGTTGTATTTCAAATTTTTTAATTTAATCCAGGAGCCAGCTTTGTCTTTTTCTGAAATTTTAGCGTTACGTTTTTTGAACTTTTTATTTGCAAAACAGTACTCATGGTCTTATAAGTGAAGTGAACTCCTGCGCTGTCTAGAGTGAGGGGACAAGTGAAAAGTGGGGATACTGCTGCAAATAAAAAAGAGGTCTACCTCGATAGACAAAAAGTGATAATTGTAACAAGTGAAATATTTGCGCTGTAAAGTGTTATACAAATTAATGTGTGTGTGCATATAACCACATACATATACAAGTACAAAAAATGGGTGGGGAAAGTCCAAAAAAGGGGGAGTGACACTAATATACCAGTAAACAATATTGTTGAATAGTCATTAATCGAGGGCACAGTGCTGAAGAGGTCCAGGTACAACAAAATCCAACCATGTAGGGGTGCAGTTCATCAATACTTTATCCAATCAATAACGTTGTGAAGTGAAAAATGTTGAAAAACACAACAACAATAAAAATAAAATATAAAAATAGAAATAAAAATAAATATAAAAATAAGAATAAGGGTCAAAGTATTTCAGAAGAAGGAGGCCTTGTATCCAAAAAGGGTGAAAGATAGAGAGTGAGCCGTAACCAAGATCTCATATATGCACCTCTAGTGATCCCAGCAGCTCACCTCTAATCTGGCAAGCTGGATTAAATCAGCCTGATCCTGATGGGTGTGGTCCATTGTTGAATATCACATACGGGTCTCCATAAAGTGTATTGCATGAAAAAGTAAAAGGAGTAGAAACCAAATGGTGTGATAACGTCACAGAGAGGGATAGCAATGTCTTCTGATTTAAACCAGTGGAGATGCACTCACATGTGGGTGAAAAAACTGGGGCTCTTATCCACGAACGCCAAGCTCGTCAGTCCCTCCTTCCTCTCCCTTACTGATTCTCCAGGGTTAGGAGTCCCGTGTCCCCAATGGTTCACGAGTCGGCTCTTGTTATGTATGAGGATCTCGGTGGTGTATGTGGGGTAAGAGAGAAGGACAAGCCTGATCGTGTGATATCATCAACAATAAACAAAAAACCCCCAGGAATGCCCAGGTAGTAATGCACTCACATGAACAATATAACATAAAAGACCTTCCTCCGCGAGTGCGGACTCGCAATAAATCTGTGCCTCCAACACTTCCCTTCTATCTGTGGCTCAGTCCGGACACTCAGATGTGGCAGTCATACATGGGGGGAAGTGGAATAAACAACCACAGCGTAGCCCAGTCAGACGTGAAAAGTTTATTTTAAAAGCACTTAAAAACTCACATTTAAAATCGAAATTGCTGCATCAATCCGACGAGTGGCGAACTCGTATATCCAGTGGTCGGATGCTGGAGTGTGTCAAGCCCTCCAATCCCGACGCGTATCGTCAACATGTGACTTCATCAGGGGATGATGTAGGGGACACACTAACAGATATTTATAGTCTGTGAAATTGGGCGCCCGGCGGCCATTTTGTAGAAGCCCATGTATCTCAATGGGGACAGAGATTATTTCAACCCACCTGCGCCATGTTGTTGGTTATATTCAATACTGTCCACATACAGGGAACCCGACGAATGCATCCACAGTATTGTCAGTCCCTACAGTGCAGGCAGGCGGATGGTGTGCCAAGGGCACATAGAACCTATTACCAATGAGATATACAGAACGGGAAAGAGAATTAGGAACTCGAAAAGATAAGGAGAGGGGGGGTGGAGGGGAACGGGGCCTAGGTGACTGAGCCCAATGGGCAATGTCAACTTGCCACACACAGATAGTGCAATGGGTCCCAACAGTCTGGAGGTATAAATGGATGTGTCATGTGTCCCAGGGGATGATTGCATATAGAGTGGCACATGGGAGCTAGGTCGCAGTAACCAAGCATAGGGGGTGGGGGGGAAAAAAAAAAAAAAAGCATAGGACGCGGAAACAGAGTTGCATAGAGAACAACAGAGAGCTGGTGACTGATTGAAAAAATGATAGGGTCTAACCCGAACTAGAACACGATCGGGCATGGCGCACTAGAGCATCCAACGCACGGCCACACAGCATCTAGGTCATACATGCATCACAAGAAACAGGAGACAGCTTAAATCAGAAGTCACTAAGGAAACAATTCAGGTCGAATTCGATGTTTAAACCCTTGGGTGTGAAAGTGTCCATCGAGAAGATGTATTTGGACTCGATTTGACTAAGTGATCTCACTTTGTGGCCACCTCGCCAGGGTCTAGAGTATGGTACTATCCCCCAAAATTTCAAGTGTGTGGGGTCATTTTGGTGTACTTCGGCAAAGTGACGGGATACACTGTGTTTGGGAAAACCGCATTCTATGTTTTTGACATGCTCCTTAATGCGAATCCTCAGGAGCCTTTTAGTGCGCCCAATGTACTGAAGGCCGCAGCTGCATTCCAAACAGTATACCGCACCTTCCGTATTGCACCCAATAAATTCTCTGACCTCGTATTGGGTCCCATTACTATTGGACTGGAACTTAGTTACTTTCTGATTGGGTTTATTGGTATGGATGCATGAATAGCATCTTTTGCAAGGATAAAACCCTTTGCCCGTAAAGAAGGAAAATGCTTTTCTAGGGGGATCAATCACGTTCTTAACCAGTTGGTCACGTAAAGTAGGTGCTCTGGTGTATATAAACCTCGGTCTATTAGGCAAGATCTCCTTAAGGCCCGAGTCTGACTTTAGGATGTGCCAATGGCGTGCGATGATCTTCTCTACTTTTCTATGCTGTACATTGAATCCTAGAATAATGGGGACCTGATCTTTCTTAATGATAGGCTTAGGTGGTTGGATTTTGTTGTACCTGGACCTCTTCAGCACTGTGCCCTCGATTAATGACTATTCAACAATATTGTTTACTGGTATATTAGTGTCACTCCCCCTTTTTTGGACTTTCCCCACCCATTTTTTGTACTTGTATATGTATGTGGTTATATGCACACACACATTAATTTGTATAACACTTTACAGCGCAAATATTTCACTTGTTACACTTGTTACACTCATGGTCTTATGTTCAAAAAACTTTGTCTGGAGTCTCATTTTTTCTTAAGATTAACAATCTCCCCTCATTTATGCAATACTTTTCGGTCAAGCAGGCTTTGAAGGGTTATAAAAAGGAGAATTTTTCAGCTGATTCTCATAAACCAATAACCCCAAAGGTTTTATGTGACATTTGCTCTCTCACGGGTAAAGTTTGTTTTTCTTCTTTCGAATCTGTTCTTTTTCAAGCTGTTTTTTTTATAATGTTTTTTGCTGCGCTTAGAATTTCTGAGCTAGTTTCTATTAGTGCATCTGATGTTATCATCTCAGATAGGAGGTCAAAGACTGACCAATTAGGAAGAGGTAATTGGTTACATTTGGAGGAGTGGGTTAACTCTAGCATTTGCCCAGTCCTGCTGTTAAAAAAATATTTGTTTAGACCTTCAAGAAATTCAATTTTTACACTGGGAATCAGATTTAAATATTGACCTCCCTCCTGATACATGGCACTCTATGATTGAAAATCTCAGAAAGAGTAACAAAGCGGTTTCTTTTAGAGAAACTCCAACAAAACTATTTACAAGGTGGTACTTCACCCCATCCAAAATCCACACCTTCTACCCTTCTTCTGACTGCTTCAGAGGTTGCCAAACAGAGGGTAGTCCACGAATTTTGGAGTTGCCCACGTCTTTCACAGATCTGGCTAGAGGTAACTCGTAGACTAGAAGACTCTTCCAAACATAAGATCTCCCTCACCCCACAAATTTGCCTGCTATATGGTGATGTTCCAGGTATCCCACTCCCATGCTCCAGACTCCTTCACTCACTCTGCAGCTCGGTACAATGGATGATAGCACTTAACTGGAGATCTGAGGAAATAATATGGTCACAAGTACTTGACAGAATGGAGCTTTTGAAGCTGTCGGAGAGAATATATCACACAATTGATGACAGCCTTCACATCTTTGAAGCTAAATGGTCATACTGGTAGATTACTAATACATGCTTCTGATGTCTCTATACACTTTTATTTTGATGTGATATGCTACCATGTTTATTGTTTGTTTACTCAGGGACCAATCACTGTAAAATGGCTTACATGACACTTTACCATTTGTATACCTCTGAAAAGATTTTATGCTTCCTACCTATGCTTGTATTTCAATTTATACAATATAATAAAAAACTTTTGTAAAAAAAAAAAAAAAAAATTAATTTTTTTTTTTATACATGAGTCAGGTTTGTCTCTGTCAAAATTCCAGTTTAACAGTGTTCTTAAAAAATGCTTTTGAAGTTAGATCACTTACAGATTACGTCTCATTCATTTAGGATTGGTGCAGCAACCGAAGCAGCTAGGTTGGGTTTAGATGTTAGCAGAATAAAGTCAATAGGTAGATGGAAGTCAGATGGCTATTTGTTATATGTTCGCCCTAACAATTCTTTTTAATTCCTTTCAGAAAATCCCAGAATCATTTGGATTGTCGGTCACTCGTTCGGCTATTGGGCACACTTTAGAGCGAAACAGGAATTATTCAGTTAATTTAGGCTTAGATGTTAATAAATATAAGGGGGCAGATCCACAAAGAGAGTACGCCGGCGTATCTACTGATACGCCGGCGTACTTTCAAATTTCCTGCGTCGTATCTTTGTTTTGAATCCTCAAAACAAGATACAACGGCATCTGGGTTATATCCGACAGGCGTACGTCTTCGTACGCCTTCGGATCTTAGATGCAATTCTTCGGCGTCCGCTGGGTGGCGTTCCTGTCGTTTTCCGTGTAAAGTATGCAAATTAGCTATTTCCGACGCTCTACGAACGTACGAGCGGCCGTCGCATTCTTTTACGTCGTCTCTAGTCGGCTTTTTTCGGCGTATAGTTAAAGTTGCTATTTGGTGGCGTACGCAATGTTAAGTATGGCCGTCGTTCCCGCGTATAATTTAAAAAAAAATGTTCGTTTGCGTAAGTCGTCCGTGAATCGGGCTGGACGTAATTTACGTCCACGTCAAAACAATGACGTCCTTGCGTCATCATTTAGCGCAATGCACGGCGGGAAATTTAGGGACGGCGCATGCGCAGTTCGTTCGGTGCGGGGACGCGCTTCATTTAGATAAAACACGCCCCCTACTCGCCAATTTGAATTACGTGCCATTACACCGCGAGAGATAGACTACGCCGCCGTAACTTACGCCGCAAATTCTTTATGGATTCGAACCAAACAGAAGTAAGTTACGGCGGCGTATCGTATCTCAGATACGCTGCGCCGGGGCAGATCTTTGTGGATCTGCCCAAGGTTTTTTGGAGAGGGAAGAGGGGCATGTTGTGGTCTGAGCTATGCATGGAATTGTCTAAACTTTCTCTTCATTCCCCCCCCACCTGATATTTTAATAGTTCATCTTGGGGAAAATGACGTTGGAAATAGAAAAACTTTGGAAGTCATTTTTAATATCAGGGATGATCTAAAAAAAATTAAACAAATTTTCCCAGAATGTGTCATAATCTTTTTTGAGATAATGCAAAGGTTAGTTTGGCTCCCCCCCCCCCTTCTATGCACCCTTTTGAAAAAATAAGGAAGAGAGTTAAATTGGTAGTTCACCCTATCTAACAACTTAGCCTTAAAAACAAGTGCACAGTTAGCCTAAAAACTGTTTGTCAGCATAACATTTTTCCTTGTCAAAATTATTTTATTTAGTAATTGCAACATGAAATCATACAAGTAGCATTTGATTGATACAATGTTTAAAAAGGAATAACATTTCGTCTTCTTGACATTTTATAATTGCTATAATCACTATTAGTATGTAAAATTAAGGAGAAAAGAATTTGATCAACATTTTTGGGCAACAACAGGAAGGATTTACGCTGTTATAACTTGTTATACAGGGGTTCTACCTGTGTTGCCAAGTAAACATATTAGCAGTTTCTTAACATCAACTAGTGTCTTATTTAATGCATTTTTTAAACACGTAGGAATACAGGATCTAAAGTATGCTACTTTATCTGTATCGTTCATATAAAATGTAGTGAGGAAAACGATTCACACATATGAACTTACGGGGGGGGGGGGGGCAGAAAAAAGGGGGGAGGAGGGGGGTAAAAAAAAAAAAAAAGGTCTGCAGGAATGGGCCAGGATCCATTATCATTAATTGTACCGTACAATGGTTGAGTACAATGGGCAAGCTACCATGGCATCATTACCCCGTCATTAAAACTATCAGGTATTGTATACGAAATCCACGGTTTCCAAAGTTTTTCAAAATTGATAATCGTGTCCGAATCTAGCGCCTCCATTTTGGCATGTGTCATCGCATTGCTCATTCTATTCTTTACTTCTTTGACTGACAGGTTTCAAATTTTTACATTTAATCCAGGAGCCAGCTTTGTTTTTTTCTGAAATTTTAGCGTTACGTTTTTTGAACTTTTTATTTGCAAAACAGTACTCATGGTCTTATGTTCAAAAAACTTTGTCTGGAGTCTCATTTTTTCTTAAGATTAACAATCTCCCCTCATTTATGCAATACTTTTCGGTCAAGCAGGCTTTGAAGGGTTATAAAAAGGAGAATTTTTCAGCTGATTCTCATAAACCAATAACCCCAAAGGTTTTAGGTGACATTTGCTCTCTCACGGGTAAAGTTTGTTGTACCGTACAATGGTTGAGTACAATGGGCAAGCTACCATGGCATCATTACCCCGTCATTAAAACTATTTTGTATACGAAATCCACGGTTTCCAAAGTTTTTCAAAATTGACAATCGTGTCCGAATCTAGCGCCTCCATTTTGGCATGTGTCATCGCATTGCTCATTCTATTCTTTACTTCTTTGACTGACAGGTTTGGGGTTTTCCATGCTTTAGCAAGGGTCTGTTTTGCAGCTGTAAAGAGTTGCATTAGTAGTTTGAATTGTAGGCGTGTTGTAGTAATGGGTTTCAAATTCAAAAGGGCTAATTTAGGGTCCTTAGGGATTTTTAATTTTGTTAATTTATTTGCTATGTTAAAAATCCCTGTCCAGAATGTTTGCGCTTTCGGACACGTCCACCAAGTTTGATAGTATGTACCCATTTCAGAGCATCCTCTGTAGCATTGTCCTGAGTAGTTTGGTACATATTTTGCAATTTTTGCAGGCACCAGGTACCATCTAGTTAACACTTTATAGTTTGTTTCCAACGATGTTATGTTTGAGGAGGCTGCTTTGGTATTTAGCCATATTTGGTTCCAATCGTAAGTATTGAGCTCTGCATTTAAGTCTTCCTCCCATTTCTGGACATATGATAGTTTCGCCGTGCTAGTATGGGTTAGAGACTGCAAATACAGAGCCGATATTATTCCTCTTGCATGCGGGTCTTTTCTGCAAATGAACTCAAAGGAGGACATCTGTACCTGTGATGGTGTTGAAATCATAAGCGACTGTATGAAGTTTTTTATTTGGAGATATCTAAACTGTTCCGTATGTGGAATACCGTATTTTTTGCATACTAATGAAAAAGGCATGATATCAGCTGAATCCAAGAATTTATATACATATATACAATCCTTTTTTACCCATTCCTTGAACGTATTGGGGTAGACCCATGCTGGGTAGAATGCCGGATTCTTATAAAATGAGAGCATTGGATGGTGTGGTGATAATAGGAGGTATTTTGTTTTGAATCTGTCCCATAGAGAGAGTGAGTGCTTGATAATGGGATTGCTTATGTGTCTACGTAGTTTAGGGTGAACCCATAGCAAGTTAGCTGATGGGATGGGGTCGCTTTCAGACGCTTCTATCAGTACCCATAGAGGCAATTCCTTGGTTGCGTGATATTTGGTGAGGGTTGAAATTTGTGCTGCTCTGTAATAATTTGTAAAGTTTGGGTGTCCTAGCCCTCCATGTGTTTTGGGGAGATGTAGAATTTGCGCTTTTAACCTTGGCCTAGAAGAACCCCATACAAACGATGACACTCTTTTCTGTATTATTCTCAAGAAATAAGCTGGAATTGGGATAGGAAGTACTCTGAAAAGGTATAAAAATTTAGGAAGTATCGTCATCTTTATTGCATTAATTCTTCCAAGCCAAGACAGTGGTAGTCGGGACCACGAATTCAAAAGGTTAGTTACTTGCTTCAGTAGAGTTGGATAGTTATGCGAAAATAGGTCAGAAGTATCTGCCGTTAAGTGTATTCCTAGGTATGGGATACTTTTTTCCAGCCATTCAAATGGGAGACCTGTTTTTGGCTGCAATTAGTTCTATTTTTGAGAGGGATATATTTAAAGCCATACATTTTTTGGGGTTTATGACTAGACCTGAAAATGTTGCAAATTTATTTAGAATAAGGATGAGATTAGGGCCCGTTACTTGTGGGGAAGATATGAATAAAAGAATGTTGTCCGCAAATAAACATAATTTGTGTTTGTGGCCACCTAGTTCGATGCCTAAAATAGTGGGATCTGATCTAATTTTTTCCACGAGCGGCTCGATGAGTAGGGCAAATAGTAATGGGGACAATGGGCACCCCTGTCGTGTTCCCCTCCCGATATCAAAGGTATCCGATTTATATCCCGCATATTTGACATATGCTTTTGGTTTATTGTAGAGTTCCATAATCCATTTAGTGAAGTGTGGGCCAAAACCCCATTTCTGGAGAGTGTAGTTTAGATACGACCAGGAGATGGAATCAAAAGCTTGTTTAATATCTAGGGAGAGGAAACACGCCGGGATGCCTCTTTTTTTTGCTATGTGCGCCAGTAGACATGCTCTTCGTACATTGTCGCCTGCTTGTCGAGAGGGCATGAAGCCCACTTGATCCCGATGGATCAATTTGCCTATAATTTTATTGAGACGGGTAGCTAATATCTTGCCTAATAATTTTATGTCTATATTTAACATGGATATGGGACGATAGTTTGCGCTGAGAGTGTCATCTGTGTGTGGTTTAGGGATCATGCATATCGTAGCTAGTAGTGATTCTGGTCTGAAAGTTTTTTGCTCTAGAAGGTTGTTAAATGCATCTGCTAGTCTTGGGGATATTAATTCCTTGAAGTTTTTGAAGTATCGCGTTGAGAAACCATCTGGGCCTGGCCTTTTGTTTATTTTGAGTTCCTGAATGGCATTAGCTACTTCGTCTTGGGTAATTGGTTCTTCTAATTGTGCTTTTTGTGACTGGTTTATTTGTGGGAGATTGATTTGTGAAAAGAAGGTATTTGCTTCCAATTCGTCGAATGTACCAGTTTCCGAATATAATGTTTTCAGATGTGAACTAAATTTCTGTACAATTTTGAGTGGATTGCTGGAGACGACATTGTTTGCTATCTTTAGTTTGATGGGTTTAAAAGTTTTGTTGAGAAAATTTAATGCTCGAGCTAAGTATGTCCCCGGTTTGTTTGCGTGTTTGTAAAAAGCATGCCTAGATCTTATCTGCACCCTATTCGCAGAATCCGATAGGAACAGATCATACTCCAGACGTGCCTTGTCCAAACGACTTCTATTACTAGTATTTTGATTACTTTGCAGGGCCAGAAAAGCTGAGTTGTATTCTATTTCCAATTTCCTCGCCATTTGTATTCTTTCTTTTTTGAGTATCCCTAGTTGGCGCTGGAATGTTCCTCTAAGAACTGGCTTGTGTGCCTCCCATAGAGTGAGTGGGGATATATCCGGGCTCGTGTTGAGGTCTAGGTATTCTTTTAGGGCTTGTTCAATTAACGGACAATGAGCTGGGTGTTTAAGTAAGATTTCAGGAAGGTACCAAGTGGGATCATGTTTTTTTGCGATTGCCGAAGCTATCGTAGTGAACACTGCGTCATGGTCCGACCATGGAATGGGTATGATTTTTGAATGTAGTATTTCCGGTGCCATACCTATTGTCACAAATATGTGGTCAATTCGGCTAAATGATCGGTGTGGATTGGAGTAATATGTGTAATTTTGTTTTGTGGGATTGGATTCCCTCCAGGAATCTACCAAATTGAATTTGGATAGGAGATTGGAAAGGGTCTGTTTGGCTTGATGTTTAGGTGGGGTGTATGGGGTTTTGTCCAAAAATGGGAGAAGAACCTGGTTGGAATCACCGCAAATGAGGAGAGCGCCTATTTTATGAGTGCTGATTGTTTGAAGGAGGTGTGATAGAAAGGGTAATGGATTGAGATTGGGGGCGTAGTAAGAAACTATTGTGATTGCTGTGTCCATTATGTGGCCTGTTAGAATGAGGTATCTACCTTCTGGGTCTTTGATTTCGGAATTTAGTGTGAAAGGTGTGGTTCTATGAAATGCAATTAGGGTTCCCCTTTTTTTGACTGAAGCGGAGGCTGTATATACTTGGGGGTAAAAAGGATTGTAAAATTTGGGAGTCGTGTTAGTGGTAAAGTGTGTCTCCTGTAGGCAGACAATATGAGCTTTTTTGGCCTGAAAAGATCTAAAAGCCTTGGTTCTCTTTTGTGGTACATTTAGGCCCTGCACATTTAGAGACAATACATTTAATGGTGCCATGGTAGCCTGACCTCCCCGCCTGTCTTACCTTTATCTTTTGTGGATTTGCTGGGCGGCCCATTTCCTGCAGACTTAGGGAAAGAATAAGGGTGAGGGGTTCCGGAAAAAACAACCTTGAAGAGGGGGTGAAATACAAAACAGGTTAGTGGATATGCAATCAATAATAAGCAAATAAATTTCATTTTTTTTGCCCATGGCGGGGGAGAAAAGCTCCCGCCAGGGGAAAAGGGGATCTCGTCAAGTCCCCACATAATATTATGGGGACCCGAGGAGATCTTGGAGAGGCACATGTTGTTTCCATGCGCTGGAGAACCGCTTTTTAAAGTATTCTGATAACACCCTACTGGGTGTTAGTCATTCTTATCTACATGTAACCAAAATAAGAACAGGATGAGAATAGTGTCCTGCATAATATGGTGCAAGAAAGAGGGAGAGAGAGAGAATTGTTATGATGGATTACTAGGAAAGATTGTAGATTGTGTTGGCCTATATGCATGTCTAATGGTGGTGCTGTATCAGGGGGGTGTTACAGATAAGGATCCCTGAGATACAGGGGATAGATGAGCTTCTTAGGTGAGAAGGAAGGAGGCATAAGTAATTAAGGTATGAAGTAAAGAAAGGAAAGAAAGACTGAATGTTGAAGGTGTTTACAACCTGAAGAGAAAGGAATGGAGTGTGAAAACCCCTAAGGGTAAAGGATAGGCTTGGTACCCTCCCCCCCCCCACCCTAAAGCTAGGTGGGGAGTAAGAAAGGAGAGAGGAGAAGCAGGCATAGTAAGTAAAATAAGGATAACAAGTAGAGAGGTTTCCAATTCTCTCAAGTTGCAGGTGTCTTCACTTGGGTTGATCTTGTAGCACGGAGGAAGTGGAATATGGAAGATCTTCTAGAAAAATGGTCAGTCCATTGTGTCCTCTTGGTCTTGGGGTTGGGGTGCAAATCTGCCCCTTTTGTCGGTGTGTTGTATACCGTTGTTCTTTTCAGGGTGGGTTGAATTGCTGTGAGAAGAAACCGACGCTCTTCTGCGGGAGGAATTTGATGTGGTGTTACGTTCGATGAGCTTGAGATCAAGTAGGGCTTGATGCAATTGGTCAGGAGATCTGCATATTATTTTGGTTCCCTGGTATGTGAACCGTAGGGAAAAGGGGAATCCCCATTGGTACTTAATTTGATGATTTTGAAGTTCCATTAAGAGGGGTTTCATTGCTCGCCTTTTAGTAATTGTTAGCTGTGAGATGTCAGCGAATATCTGGTAGCTGTGCCCTTGGAATGTCAGGCTGTTCTTTACTCTGGCTTTACTCTGGCTGCTTCCAAGATTTGTTCTTTTGTTCTATAATAGTGGAATTTGGCGATGATATCTCTAGGGCAGTGGTTCTCAACCTTCTAGTGCCGTGACCCCTTGATAAAATTTCACAAGTTGTGGGGACCCCTAACAGTAAAATTATTTTTGTAGCGTGGGTTGTCAGCACCCAAGGCATGACAAGTAATTTGCGCCTAAACCACAGACATTTAGCGCTCCCCGAGTTCTTTTAATGGCAACTATAATCACACTCACTGTGCCTCCGGCTTTACTGTGTCTCTGACTTTGTGGCGTCTCTCGGCAGTGACACTTATGCCGAACTCAGGAGATGGGGTCTCCTCCAGTCCATCCCACTTCACATTCCTCACTAGTCAGCTGACCAGTCAGCTGACCTCTAGTCTCTGAATGGGCGCCTGCAAAGAGGCTGAGTGGGCGGCCGCGGGCTCCAGAAACAGCCCAGCTGGGCAGCCACAGGCTCCAGGGACAGCCCTGCTGGGTGGCCGCAAAAAGGCTGGGAGAGTGGTGCAGGCTTCAGAAATAGCCCAGGATTCGGTGACCCCTGGCAAATTATCATTTGACCCCCGAGGGGGTCCCGACCGCCAGGTTGAGAACCACTGCTCTAGGGGGTCCCTCTGGTTTCTTTGGGGCTAGTGCCCTATGAGCCCTGTCAAATTCCAACCGCTCTATTGCAATTCCTGGCAATAATTCCTGACATATTGCAAGCGTAGTACCTGGAAGATCTATTATTGACTCTGGAATACCTCTGAACCTCAAATTTGACCTTCTGGCGCGGTTTTCATAATCTTCCAGTTTATTTTGAAGCGTCAAATTTTCCTCCTTGAGGGTGTCTATTTCAGATTGGCAGTCCTGCGTTATAATCTCTATTTCTTCCACTTTTGACTCCAAGGTCTCAGTGCGGCTTCCCAAGTCCCTTATCTCTTTGGTAAGGTTTGAGGTGATTTGGTCTGAGGTGCGCTTCAATGCTTTGTTCAGCATTCTCTCAAATTGTTGTAACAACTCTGAGGGGACAGCTGCGCTTTGTACAGCAGCCTGTGAGGTGTCTAATTGTTATGACCCTGACAATGAGAAGACTCTATTTAGAGTTTAGACCGCAGCTGTAGAGGCTTATCAGAAATTAACCTCCAGTTCACTCTCACTGAACAATAAGAGTTTGGGGTTATATCATCATATCCTCTAATGGAAGTGAAACATAAATAGCTTAATTCCTCTTAAGCTTAATTAATGGACACAATCCAGATACTATAAAGATAAATCTCATCTAGGTAAATACAACAAATGAAGGTAGTAGAAAATACTGGTACTGTAGGATATCACCACACTGATATATATAGTATGAAGTAACTCCGCTGTATCTGGTGCTAGTATGTAATAACGAGTATAGAGTCAAAGATACAGTCCTGATATATACTAGCAATCACTGTCAGCATAACAAGCTGGTATTACATATACTTGCGGTTTAGGAGGTAGTCTGTACCAGGAAAGTCCGCACAGGTGTTGATGGTATCTTTATACAGCAGCAGTGTGGTTTAGGTATACTTGCGGTTAGGAGGTAGTCTGTACCAGGAACTCCGCACAGGTGGTGGTGGTATCTTGCCTGTAGTATGCAGTGGTGGTGAGCCTTCACCAATAAGTACAGAGGTCTTGGGTCTCTGAGCAGATGTGCTGTGGAGAGAGGTGCTACAGGGACTCTGTAGCTTGCTCCGGGTTCCCAGGTGGCGGCAGGGTCCAACAGGAATATCCGAACACCCTGCCGCCATTCCCGGGAGTTTAAATAGCCCGGGCTGTGGCTGAGCTGAGCGCCACACGCTGGAACGCACTTCCGCGTTCCAACGTGGAGCGCAGACGTCCGCGCACCGGAAGTGACGCGGACGTGTGTCTGAATGGAGCGCAGCTGTCATAAGTGACAAGCCTGCGCTCCATGTGAAAGGAGTAACGCCGACGGCGTTACATACCCCCCTCCTCAAGGGGGCACCTCCGGAGCGCCCAGTGAGAGATGGTTTATTAGGATATTTATGATGAAACTGCTTAATGAGCAGAGGAGCATGAATATTTGAAGAACACTCCCAGGAATCATCTGTGGGAGAATAGCCTTTCCAACGAATTAAATATTGAATAGAGGATCCTCTTTTCCTAGAATCAAGAATCTTCTCTACCTGATATTCAGTTTCACCAAAAACTTGAATTGGAGGAGGAGGTTGTGGATCTCTATCTGGAAAGGGATTAGATTTATAAGGCTTAATTAGTGAAACATGGAAGGATGGATGAATCTTCCAATCTGGAGGTAGAAGTAATCTAACAGCATTTTTGTTTATTACATGAGAAATTGGGAAAGGTCCTGTGTATTGACGACCAAGTTTCTTTGAAGGAATATTAAGTCGCAGATTCCGAGTGGATAACCATACCAAATCTCCAATCTTGTATGGAGGTGATATTGTTCTATGGGAGTCATAATATTTTTTTTGTCTAATTTGAGCAGCTTTTAGGTTAGAACGGAGAATATTTAAAGTGTTTTTTATGGTTGAGAAGAAATTCTCAACAGCCGGAACATTATTTGGAAAAAAAGTAGAAGGTAAACTATTAGGATGAAACCCATAATTTGCGTAAAAGGGTGAAAACTGAGAAGATGAATTGGAAGCATTGTTATATGCAAACTCTGCATGTGGAAGTAAGTCAACCCAGTCATCTTGAAGATGAGTGCAATAACAGCGCAAATACTGTTCAAGTGTTTGGTTGACACGTTCCGTTTGCCCGTTTGTTTGGGGATGATAAGCAGTAGACCTACGATGATCTATTTGTAATGTTTGGCAAAGGGCTCTCCAAAACTTGGAAATAAACTGTGATCCACGATCCGAAATGATTTGGGATGGAAGACCATGCAATTTAAGAATATTAGATACAAAAGCCCTTGCTGTTTCTTGAGAAGTAGGTAACTTTTTCAAAGGTACAAAATGGGCCATCTTGGTTAGTATATCAACAGTGACCATGATGGTGTTAGCTCCATTTGATCTAGGAAGATCTACTATGAAATCCATGGATATAACATCCCAAGGTCTATTAGGTATTGGGATGGAGGTTAATAAACCATAGGGTGGTTTCCTTGAATGCTTGTTGATGGCACAAGTGTGGCAAGAACTGACATAGTCGTGAACAGTTTTTGTCAGATGGGGCCACCAATAATTTCTCTTCAGTAAAAGAAGGGTTTTACTAATACCAGGATGACCTGCAAGTGGGGCATCGTGGAGTTGTTTTAATAGTATGAGTTGTAAACTTGGTGGAACATAGATCTTGTCGTTGAAAGTTAATAATCCATTAGACTGCTGTTGTAGACCTTTAGGGAGTTGAGATTTGTCTTTAGAAAGAGTTTGAATGAGCAACTTATTAAATGTCAAAGTTGTTCCAATGAATCGGTTGGAGGGAATAATGGAAAGTGGTGGAATGTCCATGGATTGATCTTCATTCATACGAGATAAAGAATCTGCTTTAATATTTTGAGTACCCGGGAGGTATGAAATGACAAAATCAAATCGATCAAAAAATAAACTCCATCTGACTTGACGGGCAGAAAGAGTTTTACAAGTTTTGAGATGCTGTAAATTACGATGGTCAGTGAGAATAGTGATGGAGTGTGTAGAACCCTCCAGAAGGTGTCTCCAGTTTGCGAGAGCATCCTTTATTGCTAACAGTTCCTTCTCACCAATCGGATAATTCATTTCAGCTGGTGATAAAGTTCTGGAATAAAAGGCAACAGGATGTAGTGGGTGTGATAATGTGGGTCGTTGGGAAAGTACAGCACCCAAGGCAAAATGTGAGGCATCAACTTCCAAAGTAAAATGAAACATAGGATTGGGAAGTTGGAGAATGGGAGCTGAAGAGTAACTGAGCTTAAGTGTTTCAAAGGATTTCTGTGCTTCCTTGGACCAAATGAAAGGTATCTTAGAACTGGTTAAACTAGTAAGTGGTCTCACAATTGATGAGAAATTTTTAATGAATTTTCTATAATAATTAGAAAATCCAAGGAATCTCTGAAGGGCCTTTCTAGACTGGGGAGAAGGCCAGGACAAAATACAATCCACTTTAGTATGGTCCATCTGAACTCCGTCAGGAGTGATTTGATAACCAAGAAAGGAGATAGTCGTCTGACTGAAGACGCACTTCTCAAGTTTCGCATATAGAGAGTGAGTTCTGAGCCTATCCAGAATCCAACGCACATGCTTGTGATGTTCCTCCAGAGTATCAGAGTAAATTAATATGTCATCCAAGTAAATAACAACACAAATGTCAAGCAGATCATGAAAAATATCGTTAATAAACCACTGGAAAGTTGCTGGGGCATTACATAAGCCGAAAGGCATTACACAATACTCGAAAAGCCCGTATCGAGTTTTAAAAGCAGTCTTCCACTCATCTCCAGAGCGGATCCTTATCAGATTATAGGCACCTCTGAGGTCCAGCTTTGTGTAGATCTTAGCTGTTTGTAAACGTTCAATGAGTTCTGGAATGAGTGGTAATGGATATCTATTCTTTATAGTGATGTTATTGAGGGATCGATAATCTATTATCGGCCGAAGTGATCCATCCTTATTTTTTACAAAAAATAGAGCTGCACTAGCAGAAGAAGTGGAGGGCCTTATAAATCCTTTTTTAAGGTTCTCATCCAAGTAATCTTTTAGGTGTATAAGCTCTGGTTGTGAAAGGGGGTAAATCCGAGCGGTAGGGATAGGACTGTCAGGAATTAAGTCAATAGGACAATCATAAATCCTATGTGGAGGGAGTTTATCTGCGTTAGTCTTACTAAACACATCAGCAAAATCTTGTAAGTAATTTGGTAGATTAGTAGGATGAAGTTCTGAAAGGGAGATGATACATGGAGGATGACAGAATTCTGTACAGTAAGTAGACTGTAAGGAAAGGGATCTTGTGGACCAAAGAATAGTAGGCTGATGAAGATGCAACCATGGTAGACCTAAAACTATAGGGAAAACTGGAGATGAAATAATATCAAAATTGAGAGTCTCTGTGTGGCCACTGGCACAAGAAACTGTTAAGGGAACTGTCTGAGATGTAACTGGACCAAAAGAAGAGTTAGAACCATCAATAAATGTGAGTGACACTGGAATCTGCTTTAACACACTGGGAATTTTATTTGCTTTTACAACATTTGAGTCAATGAAATTGCCACATGCCCCGCTGTCGACCATTGCTTCAATGGAAATCTTTCCTTGATCCCACTGTAGGGTGAGAGGAACAAAAATATAATGATTAGATATGGTTCCGGGTGAATTTAATTTACTAATGTGGGAGAAATTACCTTCTGAATTCTTCTTGAGAAGAGGACAGGTGGAAACGATATGGTCAGGAGCAGAACAATATAGGCAAAGATTGTTAACTCTGCGGCGCTGTTTCTCTGCAGAAGTTAATGGTCCTTTAATCACACTAAGATCCATTGGAGAATCTTTGGGGGGTGATCTAGACCTCCTGAAGGGAGTGACAGAATAAGTAATGGCACGTTCGGTCTTTCTTTCGCGAAGGCGACGATCAATAGTCACTGAGAGGTGCATAAGATCTTCCAAAGTAGTGGGTAGGTCAACGCGGGCAAGCTCATCCTTCATGGCCTCAGATAAACCCAAACGGAACTGGTTTCTGAGAGAAATATCAGACCATTGAGTTTCTCTGCACCAACATTTGAATTCTGAAATAAAATCTTCAACAGGGCGCCTTCCCTGTTTAAGACTCCTGATTGAATTCTCAGCTGTTAACTGTTTGTTGGGATCTTCATATAACAAAGACATTTCATCAAGAAATGTGTCAAAATCTCCTAGGAGATCTCCGTGTTCTTCTACGTAGGTGTCAGCCCATACCCTGGGTTCACCTTTAAGATAAGTAATTAATGTGAGGATCTTTATCCTATCAGAATGATAAGTACGTGGCCGTAGTTCAAACATCAATCGGCATGAACTAATAAATTGTCTGTAATATTTTCTATCTCCAAAAAATGGTTCCGGTGAACAGGCCTTTGGTTCAGGTCTTTCCCTGGCTTGTGCAAAATTTTGATCTCTTAAAGCATCATTCTGCATACGTAACTCATTCATGTTGTTGGTAAGATTATCAACCCTTTGAGAGAGTGCAACTAAATGATTTGCAAGGTCAGCTGGATCCATTTTAAAGATATATGTATATATATATCCTTTATTTTTGGGCGGTTCGGATATTATGTTATGACCCTGACAATGAGAAGACTCTATTTAGAGTTTAGACCGCAGCTGTAGAGGCTTATCAGAAATTAACCTCCAGTTCACTCTCACTGAACAATAAGAGTTTGGGGTTATATCATCATATCCTCTAATGGAAGTGAAACATAAATAGCTTAATTCCTCTTAAGCTTAATTAATGGACACAATCCAGATACTATAAAGATAAATCTCATCTAGGTAAATACAACAAATGAAGGTAGTAGAAAATACTGGTACTGTAGGATATCACCACACTGATATATATAGTATGAAGTAACTCCGCTGTATCTGGTGCTAGTATGTAATAACGAGTATAGAGTCAAAGATACAGTCCTGATATATACTAGCAATCACTGTCAGCATAACAAGCTGGTATTACATATACTTGCGGTTTAGGAGGTAGTCTGTACCAGGAAAGTCCGCACAGGTGTTGATGGTATCTTTATACAGCAGCAGTGTGGTTTAGGTATACTTGCGGTTAGGAGGTAGTCTGTACCAGGAACTCCGCACAGGTGGTGGTGGTATCTTGCCTGTAGTATGCAGTGGTGGTGAGCCTTCACCAATAAGTACAGAGGTCTTGGGTCTCTGAGCAGATGTGCTGTGGAGAGAGGTGCTACAGGGACTCTGTAGCTTGCTCCGGGTTCCCAGGTGGCGGCAGGGTCCAACAGGAATATCCGAACACCCTGCCGCCATTCCCGGGAGTTTAAATAGCCCGGGCTGTGGCTGAGCTGAGCGCCACACGCTGGAACGCACTTCCGCGTTCCAACGTGGAGCGCAGACGTCCGCGCACCGGAAGTGACGCGGACGTGTGTCTGAATGGAGCGCAGCTGTCATAAGTGACAAGCCTGCGCTCCATGTGAAAGGAGTAACGCCGACGGCGTTACACTAATAAATCTTCATCTTCACTATCTGTGCTTTGGGCTCCTGGGAGAATAGCAGGCTCCATTTGTTTAATGATGCGCCTTTTATCTTTCCCTGTGAGGAGATTCTCTGAGGTGGCTGAGGTGATTCCCGCCTTTTTGGATGCTCCCTTTGCCTGCTGGGCACTGCTGCAGGGATCGGGTTTTGTCTTATTTCTGGCACCTCCCAGCACCATTTTACTTTTAAATGTTCCCCCTCACCTCCCTGTGATATTTTCGTTGTGTCCCGTTCTTCCGCGGCTCCGTTGTCAGCTATTTATCAGCGTTTTTTCTCCCTCATGGAGCAGAGCTCTAGCCCGGCATGTCCGTTCAGCTAGACCCCGCCCAGTGCCTCCAGCATAACATTTTTAAAACGATTGTTTACCTTGCTTTAGGCACTGTGAATAGGCACTTCCTGGTCTGTCTGAGCGGGGATGGGTGTGTCGAATTCTTCTTGCATAGCCGCTATGCCTCTTGGGAATGCAGCATTACTTTTCAGGGAGAGAAATCTCTACACAGCATGTTTTCAAATATCGCGCTATTTCCGCAAGTCACATGACTCTTGCAGCCAGTCATTCGCCGCAACCCGGAAGACACAGACTTCAGACTGCCAGGGCTTCAGACTGCCCTGAGCTAAGATGGAAACGTCCATCAATCTATTTTACAAAGTTTACTTTCTAATGATTCTAGAGTGACGGCGCGTAGAGTAATGGGACGGGTGAGTACATTATTGTACAGTTAATCAGCGGGAGAAAGGATTTTTTGTAAAAAAAAGAATTTCAGGGGAACCACCCCTTTAATAGGGCTGTTTCAAAACTCCTGACAAGTCTAGGCATTTATTCCTTCAGGCATACAGAGTTGGAGGGCGGCATTCCGGGTCTTTATAGAACTGACAGAGTTCATCTGTCAGATATCGGGTTAAACATTTTTAACGCAGATTTGAGCTCCTGTGTGGATTTGGCCGCGGTGTGGGGTTCTGTGGCTGGTGGTTTGGTAAACCACCTGCCTTGTGGGTAATTGTATTGGCAGCCTGAGCCGTAGTGGCTAGGCTAGCTTTAAAGTTTAGCTGAATGCTTATTTATTTATGAAAATTTGTTGAAAGTATTTTTAACAATATTTGAAACAAATATTAAACAACCACGGCCTTTAACATCCAACAGTTGTCTGCTGTCGCTTTATTTATTTTAAAGTATTAAGGGTTATTTCCCGTTTGCTGTCCCATGACAGGAAAAGGGGGAAGGCAGTTTCTAGCCCCCCTTTTCCTCATGGGAAAGCGATGGGTGAACAGTTTCGGGTTCCCCAGGGGAGCCTTTGGCTCCCTCAGTGGAATTTGGCGGGTTCATTTGCCCTACAGATGACCTCTCACTGTGGGGGAATTTTGGCGGGCTCATTGCCCTACAGATGACCTTTAGGGCTGGGGTAGAAAGCCCGGGAAAACCCAGTTTGAGCTAGTCGGAACCAGCCCGGTTTTGGGCTATTTAAGCCGGGGTTCCGCTAGCTCAGGCTCATTCGCCTCAGAAGACTAGGAGCTGTGGTGTTCTTTTCTCCCCCCCCCACCCCTTTTTATAATATTTTGTCACGGTGTATGGTATGTGGTAGTGTCACCTTTGTTTTTATATAAAAAAAAGGATTTTATAACAAAGGGGGACTAGCTATATATTTTATCATATTTATTTAATTTATGATATTTATAAATAAAATTATTATTATTTATTAGATTATGCTATTGTTTTGGTTTGAAGCTGGGTAATTGTATTGGCAGCCTGAGCCGTAGTGGCTAGGCTAGTTTTAAGGCTTAGCTGAATGCTTATTTATTTATGAAAATTTGTTGAAAGTATTTTTAACAATATTTGAAACCAATATTAAACAACCGCGGCCTTTAACATCCAACAGTTGTCTGCTGTCGCTTTATTTATTTTAAAGTATTAAGGGTTATTTCCCGTCTGCTGTCCCATGTCTTTTGTTTTTTGATTGAGTCAATTTCCTTCTGAAAATGTTTGTTTTGAACAGAAGAAATTATAACAGACTTTGCCTGAGCAAGTTCTACTAGATCGACCTGTTCATGGAAACCTTTCCACCTTCTGACCAGATCGCTATTGGTTTCTCTCCGGAAGATTTTAGCGACATGGATGAGTCTGGCTAGGGTCTTAACTAATATCTTCCAGCAAGAAAATCTATTAAAGCAATGTGTGTGAAGTGTGGCTTCAAAGGCTTTGGTACTGAAACTGGTCATTTCCGATCTGATTTCAGGGTCAGCTTCGGGCTCTATGAGTGGATAAACACTAGCAGTGTCTATCTGCTCACAGTGTGGTTGGTACAGAAAGGATGGGCCTGAGAACCATATAGAGTTCTGAAGGCATGCTGCTTGAGTAGGTCTAGTGGCATAATCTGCAGGGTTTTGCTCTGTAGATACATAGAACCACTGATCTGGATGTGTAGATTGTCCAGGGCCGGATTAACAAGGGGGCTGATGGAGCTGCAGCTCCAGGCCCCTTTCTCAAGATAGGCCCATTTGCCCAAAAAAAAAAAAAAATTCAGAAAAAAAAAAAAAAAAAAAAGGATCGACTTTGGGGGTTGTAGCTCGACGACCAGAGATCACAGAAACCCCACATTTGGGGGGTAGGCAGGGGAAGACCTACCCCACAACTGGTCAAAATATGGGACGGCTATCATTTATGGTTCCAGAGATACGGGCCTGCTTGCACAGCCTGTCAGAAGCTACATTCAGAGTGGCCAATATAAATACAAGCTGACACACTGCAGCAAACTGATAGAATCACAGGGCTTATAATAATTATTTGTATATTACTCATGGTAATTAACCCCTTGCCACCCAGGCCAATTCTGACACTTCTCTACTACATGTAAAAATCATAATTAGTTTTTTGCTAGAAAATGACTCTATGGTGGTCTTTGCACTTTTTATGTTGCACGGTATTGAGCTGCACGATTCTGGCTAAAATGAGAATTGCAATTTTTGTGCTAAAAAGATAGATCACGATTCTATCACGATTCTTGCGGCGTAACATCATCTTTCACATTAAAACAAAACAAAAAAAAAATGGGCTAACTTCACTGTTTTGTTTTTATGGTTTTTATTATTCATTGAAGTGGGCAAATGCAGTGTGACATAAAATAATGCAGCAATTGCCATTGTATTCCCTAGAGTCTCTGCTAAAATATATATAATGTTTGGCGGTTCCAAGTAATTTTCTAGCAAATAATATTGCTTTTTAACTTAAGAAACAAGTGTTGGACTTTAAGTGGTTAAATTTCCCGCATTTACACACAGAAGTTTGATCTAAGAAGGAAGTTGGTTACAATGTTTCATTTTGTTTACAAACTTGGCAGACTGCCCAGATTTTTTCTTTACACACAGAAGTGTATCCCTTTGATCTAAGAAGGAAGGTTAGTTACAATGGGCCAGATTCACGTAGCTGCGGCGCAGCGTAACGTAACCCGTTTACGTTACACCGCCGCAAGTTTTCAGATTTAGTGCCCGATCCACAAAGCACTTTCCTGGAAATTTGCGGCGGTGTATCGTAAACACGTCCGGCGCAAGGCGGCCCAATTCAAATGGGGCGGGTACCATTTAAATTAGGCGCGCTCCCGCGCCGGATGTACTGCACATGCTCCCGTCGCAAATTTCCCAATGTGCTTTGCGCGAAATTACGACGCGCCGACGTTTTGAGAATCGCGACGTGCTCAAAGTACTTACGCCGGGAGAAAGAAAAAAAAAAATCAAAAGCGACGCGGGAAAGACGGGCATACTTTAACATGGTGGAGTACTTTTACACCATATTAAAGGTGCCCTATCTTTGCGACGGAAATCTAACACTTGTGACGACGTAACGACGGGAAAAACCTTCGTGGATCACCGTAACTCCTAATTTGCATACCCGACGCTGGTTTACGACGCAAACTCCCCCCAGCGGCGGCCGCGGTAATGCATCCTAAGATCCGACAGTGTAAGTCCATTACACCTGTCGGATCTAAGGGATATCTATGCGTAACTGATTCATAGAATCAGTCGCATAGATACTCTGAGAGATACGACGGAGTATCTGAGATACTCCGTCGTATCTCTTTTGTGAATCTGGCCCCTAGTTTCCTGTTAAAAACTTGGCAGACTGCCCAGATATTTTCTTTTGACAGCTGAAAGTCTTTCCACTTGTTATATGAAAGAATCGGCAAACTCTGCATTGGAGATCGTCAGGGGGGTTGAATCGAGATCACGATTTTTTTAACGATTAATTGTGCAGCTCTAGCACGGTATTTGCGCAGCAATTTTTCAAACATGTTTTTTTTTTAAAAAAAACGGTTTCATTCATTAAAAAAAACACTAGGGGCCAGATTCATAAAGACTTACGATGGGCGTTTCAGTAGATACGCCGTCGTAAGTCAGAATCCGCGCCGTCGCAACTTTAAGCGTATGCTCAACTTGACATACGCTTACATTTTGCTAAGTTAAGACCGGCGTAAGTCTCCTACGGCGTCGTATCTTAACTGCATATTTATGCTGGCTGCTGGGGGCGTGTACGCTGATTTACGCCTACAATATGTAAATCAGCTAGATACGCCTATTCACAAATGTACGCCTGTCTGTCGCAGTAAAGATACGCCGTTTACAAAAGGGGTTTTCAGGCGTAAAGATAAACCACCAAAACAATGTTAAGTATGGACGTCGAAACCGCGTAAAATTTTTCAAATTTTACGTCGTTTGCGTAACTCGTCCGTGAATGGGGCTGGCCGTAATTTACGTTCACGTCGAAAGCATGATGATTTGCCGACGTCATTTGGAGAATGCGCACTGGGATACGTCCACGGACGGCGCATGCGTCAAATACGTGGGGTCACTAGTATTTTACATAGATCACGCCCCCAACCAGCCTTTTGAATTAGGCAGGCTTACGCCGACCCAGTTACACTGCGCTGCCGTAAGTTACAGCGCAAGTTCTTTGTGAATACAGGACCTGCTGCTCTAACTTACGGCGGCGTAGTGTATCTGAGATACGCTACGCCGGCCGAAATCTACGTGAATCTAGCCCTAGTTAGTTAAGTTAGCACGATTTTTTTGGTATCCTAAGCGATGCTTTACATTTTTTTTAGGTTACATGTTTAGAGTTACAGAGGAGGTCTAGTACTAGAATTATTGTTCTCGCTCGAACGATCGTGGCGTATGTAACCTGTGTATTTGGCTCTGATACTACCAGTGCCTACCCAGCCACTGACTAGTATCTCTCCCCAGTCTGTCCCCACACACCCGCTCACCTGCTGACCTGTGGATAGGGGAATCACTCCTGCAGTGTTATTGTGTTCTGCCAGTGAGTACAATGATCAGTGTTGCTAACTATAGCTGGCAGCACTGATTGTTTTGGGAAAAACCTAACAGGCTGGTTGTACTCAGTCGATTAATAGATTGACTTGTGTAAAACCAGCTAGCCCATACATAGATCGACTATGGCTGGTCTCTGCATAATTGGCGTAAATTCAATCCATGTATGACCCGCTTAACCACTACGCAGTCCCTAAATATCCTTCCACTCCTGTACATAGTGCTCACTGTCATACTCTCCACACTACTCTCCTGTACATAGTGCCCACTGTCATACTCTCCACACTTCTCTCCTATACATAGTGCCCACTGTCATACCCTCCACACTCCTCTCCTATACAGAGCGCCCACTGTCATACCCTTCACACTCCTCTCCTGTACATAGTGACTGCTGTCATACACTTCTCTCCTGTACATAGTGCCCACTGTCGCACCCTCCACACTCCTCTCCTGTACATACTGCTCACTGTCATACCCTCCACACTCCTCTCCTATACATAGTGCCCACTGTCATACCCTCCACACTCCTCTCCTATACATAGTGTTCACTGTCATACCCTCCACACTCCTCTCCTATACATAGTGCCCACTATCATACCGTCCACATTCCTCTCCTGTACATACTGCCCACTGTCATACCCTCCACACTCCTCTCCTGTACATACTGCCCCATCATACCCTCCACACTTCTCTCTGGTACGTACTACCCTCTGTCATACCCCCACACTCTTCCTGTACATACTGCCCATTGTCATACCCTTCACACTCCTCTCCTGTACATAGTGCCTTTTGCCGTACCCTTTGCACTCCTCTCCTGTACATAGTGCCCACTGTTAGACTCTCCACATTCCTCTCCCTCACCTGCACATACTTCCCACTTATATACTGTCCATACTCCTCCCCTATGTCGCTTACCCACAAAAACAGTTCTTTAAAATTATACTGAATACCCTCAATGTTACAAGCTCTAGAATGGGCACACGTTTGTTAGTTCAACTAAAGGAAATCTCAGTTCTCATATTTGTTCTGCCCCATTATTAGTACTCATTTAATTTTGTGATTACTACTATGATGTATAGAGAAACATCAGGGATGTCAGCTACTCTAAATATAGCACTTATATAAAAAAGTGTCCCTGAAAATAATTTTTAAATGTGGGCAACTGTGCACTTAGGCACTGCCCAAGGGCCACTGGGTCAGTAGGGGCCCCATGAGAGGCTCCTGGGATCCTGTGATATTAAAGTGGTAGTAAACTTTCCTGACATTACTACTTTTTAGAGGCCCTGGGGTAAGTTATGCCACAATGTACAAGTATGCACAGCATATTAGCACATTAGTGTACACTTAAATTTTCAGACTGAGCCCTCCAGTGCTGCGATGTGATGAATCAGGCGGGTCCCGGGCACTTCCATCTTCACCCGGTCTTCCTTCTGGGTTCTGTGCCTTTGGTCACTTGCCTTGGCCAGGCTGCATTCATGTCATTCCCACGCATTTATTTATTATTTATAAAAGGTCCCACCAAAATCCTCAGCACCAGGCCCATGATGTTCTTAATCTGGCCCTGAGATTGTCTGATTCTATTTACTCTGTTAGAGACATACAGATAGAACCTCCTAGTGGTGTTTCAAATGTACCCTAGGACAGTCTTGTTATCAGTGAAGAATTTCACAGCAACAAAGTCAGTGTCTAGTTCATCTGTGATTAGCTCAGACATTTCGACTGCAAGTACAGCAGCACACAACTCTAAACGAGGAATCGTGTGGGCTGGTTTAGGGCTTAATTTGGACTTTCCCATGACAAATCCAACATGACACACATTTTCTGCATCAGTTACTTTCAAGTAAGCTACTGCACCTATAGCTGTGGTGGATGCATCTGAGAAGATACACAGTTCTTTCCTGCAAGCTGATGATAGAGACACGGGCACATAGCATCTGTCTATTTTTAGGTGCTATAATGCTAGCAAGGATTCTGTCCATTGAACCCACTCACTTAGTCTCTCCTGTGGAAGCAATGCATCCCATTCACTTTTCCCAGATGACAGTTCCCGAACTAAGACCTTACCTCTTATTGTGACAGGTGATACAAACCCTAGGGGATCATAGAGGCTATTTACAGTGGATAGAATGCCTCTACGTGTAAAAGGCCTTTCCTCTGAGGAAACTCTGAAAACAAAACTATCTGTTTCTAGATCCCAATTTAGGCCTAGGCTTTTCTGCAGGGGAAGGGTGTCTGTACCTAGGCAAAGATCTTTAAGGTCCTTAGCTCTGTCTGCTACAGGGAATGCTTCCATTACTTTTTGGCTGTTGGAGGCGATTTTATAAAGACGTAGGTTGGATTCTGCCAGCATTTGCTTTGCTTTACTGAGGATGGAAATTGCATTTTCAGGTGTGCTAGCAGAAGCGAGTCCATCTACATAGAAATGTCTCAATACAAAGTGTTTGGCTTCTTGTCCATAGCACTCTGCATTTTTCTGGGCAGCCTTTTGCATGCAGTATATAGCAACAGCAGGAGAGGGGCTATTGCCAAATACGTGCACTTTTATTCTGTACTCGATGATCTCTTTGTCTATGTCATTGTCTTTGTACCAAAGAAAACGTAGAAAGTCTCTGTGGTCTTCTCTGACAAGAAAGCAATAAAACATTTGTTGCACATCTGCTGTGAAAGCCACAGGCTCTATTCTGAAGCGCATGAGGACACCTAGCAAAGTATTGTTTAGGTCAGGGCCACTCAACAGTACGTCATTTAAAGAGACTCCTTTATACTCTGCGCTGGAATCAAAAACGATTCTAAGTTGATTAGGTTTGTGTGGATGGTATACACCAAACATTGGTAGATACCAGTGTTCCCTGTCTGTCTCAAGTGGTCCTGCAACTTCAGCGTGATCATTGTCTATCATCCCTTTAATGAATTCAATGAAATCGCTTTTCACTTCTGGCTTTCTCTGCAGTGTTTTACTGAGTGAATGCAAACGCTTCATGGCTTGCTCCCTGTTACTAGGAAAAACACGTCTGGGTGTGCGAAAGGGGAGAGGGGCCACCCAACTGTGATTGTCATCTTGGTAAGCCTCTCTATCCATGATCTGCAAGAAGGTCTGATCCTCTATAGAGAGGGCCTGTTTATCATCATCTTTAGTTTTCTGGAATACTGTAATCCCTAGATTGTCTGTTTCAATGTTGGAATTGATATCTTTACCATATAGTGTGGAAAAGTCATAGTGTTGTGTTGAACTGCCAAAGCTTTCCTTGACAACGAAGCTGTTGTGACAGGGACTGAGAAGGGATGTGCGTCCATTTGTTAACACAGACGTCTTCAAAGTGCTAATGTTGTCAGGCTGGTGCACTGTCCCCAGGCAAACTTCCCCTACAATGACCCCCTCCTGGTCCAGTCTCTGTGCATAGGGGGCATTATAAGGTCCATTGATTTGCTGGCGCACCTTGTGTACCTGAAGGATGTCTCTCCCAAGAAGTAGAAGGATAGAAACATCTGGCTCAACAGCTGGGATAAGTTGAGCAATTGGGCGGAGGTGAGGGTGGTGATGGGCTACTTCTGGAGAGGGAATTTCAGTTTTGTCGTCAGGTATCATGCCACACTCTATTAAGGTATGAAGTGGGAACTGCACTTTCTTATTGAAGGATTCAATGATAAAGTCAGTAGCTCTTCTCCCTGTGGTTTCAATTGTCCCCGCACATGTCCTTAGAGTGTAGGAACTGCACGTGCCTTAAGGTTAAAGATGTCAAAGAAACCTGACTTTGCTCTGTTCATCTAGCACTGCATACATTTTTACTGCCCTTTCTCTCTTGCCAGTGGGATACACAGTCACTAAACAGATTTTAGAGCATGATCGTGCACTCTTGCCTTGTCCACATACTTCAGTGCAATTAGACATTCCTGAGGAGAGTGGGGTCACTTGTTGCTCCCTGCCCTGATCTTTCCTGGGTTCTACAGTCTCTAGTGGGGCAGGAGCAGGGCCTGGATGTAAAGCTGCAATATGTCTCTCACTGCCTCATTCTGTACATTCTACTGGTATTTTGCAGTCTTTGGCAGGGTGATAAGTAGATCCGCAACACTTGAACCAGATGCCGTTTGTGGTGGTGTTAATTTTTTTTATGTCCTCAGGATTAACTATGCTTCTGGCAGGGGAAGCACATTTAACCACTTCCCTACGGCCGTACGACTATTGACGGCCGCAGGGTGGTTCTAAATCTCTGAGCCGCCGTCAATTGACGGCAGCTCATTTCCGCGTTCCCCGCGCGCGCTCCCGAACGCGCGGCGGGGAACTTCTGTACTGGCCGTGTCCCTCGGACACAGCCAGTCACAGATCGCCGTGAACGGCCAATCGGAGCGGCCGTTTCCTAGGCGATCTGTGCGGCCAATGAGAGATGATCTCATATGTTTACATATGAGATCATCTCTCATTCCCGGCTTTCGCAGACAGCGGTGCTGTCAGGGGAGAGAGGAGACGGATCTGTGTCTCTTGTACATAGAGACACAGATCGGTCACCCCCCCAGTCACCCCCCTTCCCCCACAGTTAGAACACTAATATTAGGGTACACATTAACCCCTTCCTCACCCCCTAGTGTTAACCCCTTCCCTGCCAGTCACATTTATACAGTAATTAGTGCATATTTATAGCACTGATTGCAGTATAAATGTGAATGGCGCCAAAAATGTGTCCGATGTGTCCGCCATAATGTCGCAGTCGCAATAAATGTCGCAGATCGCCGCCATAACTAGTAAAAAAAATAATAAAAAAATAATAATTCTGTCCCTTATTTTGTAGGCGCTATAACTTTTGCGCAAACCAGTCGCTTATTGCGATTTTTTTTTTTTTTACTAAAAATATGTAGAATACGTATCGGCCTAGACTGAGGATAAAAAATGTTTTTTTTTTAAAAATTGAGCCATTTATTACAGCAACAATTAAATTTTGTAAATTTTTTTTTCAAAATTGTCGCTCTATTTTTGTTTATAGCGCAAAAAATAAAAACCGCAGAGGTGATCAAATACCACCAAAAGAAAGCTCTATTTGTGGGAAAAAAAGGACGTCAATTTTGTTTGGGAGCCACGTCGCACGACCGCGCAATTGTCAGTTAAAGCGACGCAGTGCCGAATTGTAAAAAGTCCTCTGGGCAGGAAGGGGGTTTAAGTGCCCAGTAAAGGAAGTGGTTAAGGAACCTCTATATAGGCAAAAGCCTACAAAGGGTAAATGTGTTGGCCCGTGTAAGCATTTGTTTCCCTGGCTGTGCTCATTTCTTCATGTTGGCTAAGTCAGCCAGGTGCTAGGTGTTATAATGTTTTGTTGTTTTTATGTGTCCCTAGGTTGCCCTGAGAGCTAGGGGTAATCAGGCTGTAAGAGTTGATGTAATTTCTGCCATTTTCCAACGGATTACTGCCCCCTACAGGTCAACCAACATAAAAGGGGTTGCCTGCAAGTCCATATGGAGAGTTCCAGGGGAAGTGATAAATTGCATAAGAACTGAAAAACTGCAGATTATGTGGGTGGATCTGTTGTCTGGAGCTCTGTGGGTGGAGTCGTGATGTCAGTAGACTCCCCGCCCTCCTCTACACTCCCCTTGTCAACATGCACTAAACACAACACTAAATTCTGCTATGATCACTAACATCCAGTCAAAATCCAGAAAAGTAACCACATGACTTCAGAAAAGGAGTGGGAATTAAAAAATAATGCCTGTCTCCAGGCTAGTGCATGAGATATGTAAATAACCCTTTCACTCACAGCAAGGGGGCGGAACAGACTAAGGTTTTTCTCTGCAAGTCCGTTTTATTTCACTGAACAATAAAAGAGGATTGCTCAGAGATGGATATACTCTGTGTGGCAAGAATGGGCACAGATAATAGGAAATCTTATACTGTACATTGTGACATCGGAAAAAAAAAATCGGGTTTACATCCACTTTAACTACTTGCCGACCAGCCGCCGCAGGTCGGCTCCCCTGCGCGACGTCACATAGATCTACGTCACCTCGCGAATCAGCCACTAGGGGCGCGTGATCACCGCCGGGTACCCTCGATCGCTTGTTACAGAGCGAGAACCGGGAGCTGTGTGTGTCAGGGGGAGAAATGCCTGATCGTCTTTGTTAGAACACACCTAGGGAACATAATAACCCCTTCCTCGCCCCCTAGTGTTAACCACTTCCCTGCCAGTGGCATTTTTATAGTAATCAATGCATTTTTATAGCACTGATCGCTATAAAAATGCCAATGGTCCCAAAAATGTGTCAAAAGTGTCGGAAGTGTCCGCCATAAGGTCGCAGTACCTATAAAAAAAAAAATCACTGATCTCCGCCATTACTAGTAAGAAAAAAATATTAATAAAAATGCAATAAAACTATGCCCTATTTTGTAGACGCTATAACTTTTGCGCAAACCAATCAATAAATGCTTATTGCGATTTTTTTTTTTAAATTGGCGCTCTATTTTTGTTTATAGCGCAAAAAATAAAAACCGCAGAGGTGATCAAATACCACCAAAAGAAAGCTCTATTTGTGGGGAAAAAAAAGGATGCCAATTTTGTTTGGGAGTCACGTCGCACAACCTCGCAATTGTCAGTTAAAGCGACACAGTGGCAAAAAGTGGCCTGGTCATTGACCAGCAATATGGTCCGGGGCTGAAGTGGTTAAGGTGAAAAAACACAAGGGTTTACAACCCCTTTAAGGGAGGCCAGACTGTGGTCATTGGGAGTAAAAAAGGTCCAGATGTCATTAGAAATAAACATTCCCCATCATTGATGTCAGTAGGAGGAATGGCGTCCCATCATTGGTGTCATTGGGTGGAATTGTGCCCCATCATTGGTGTCATTGGGCCCCATTGTTGGTGTCATAGGGAGGAATTGTGCCTCATCGTTCATGTTATTGGACCTCATTGTTCGTGCCGTTGGGAGGAATTGTGCCCCATCTTTGTCAGTGGGGGGAATTATGTCCCATTGTTGGTATCAGTGGATGAAAACAGAGCCCCAGGGGCAGCATAAAAGCAAGCAAAGGGCCGCATCTGGCCCCTGGACCGCAGTTTGGAGACCAGTGCTATAGACAGACTTTTGTGCCTCTTCACAGGCTAATTCATGCTTCCTCTTGTAGACGTAGGAACTTGGCTAATACTTATGTGTATGCATTTGAGCACCTGAATAGGTTCGCGCACACGTGCACAGCAGCGTACTCGCATGCACTTGTGACAGATGGCGCCAAATGGACTATTTAACCTGTGTCAGCAATTAGGATCAGTGCTGTATTCTCTTTTAGCCTTCCCTGTATCCTGTGACCCTGTGATTCTGCATCCAGATTCCAGTTGCTGACCCGGCTTGTCTGGCCACTCTCTGAACTCTGCCTACACCAGCCCGAGCTTGTCCTTGACCTCCACTTCTGTCTGCTCCATTTGCTTCTCTTCCACTGATTGGCTCCTGACCTGGCTTGTACCCAGACCACGCTATTGCCTGATCCTCTGTACATGATCTGGCTTTCCAGTGTATGACAGGGCCTGCCTCACCCTGATAATCTTCCTGAGGTTTCCAGTACTTTCCTTACATCCTGTTCTACAGTCTGCCACCAGTGCATACCTCAACCGCCCGCTGTCACCAGTACCAGCCTACTTCAGTCTGCCATGCACCAGCTGTCTACCAGCCCGCCTGCTTGGATACCCGCTCTGCTGCTGGCAAGACCTACAGGCACTCATGCCACTCTGCACTCCTGCGTCTTCTGTTCACACTACCAGGGGCCCTGAGTCAGAGGTGTAAGAGAGGCCTTCCTCATCATTTCAGGCTCTGCTACCAGGTACATAATAGTATCATTCCTTCTCATCAAGTTTTTGAATTTCATAAAAAAATACTAGTCAGTACTAAGTGATAATTACTTTGAAACTATGAAATACCTTTACCGGCATATACTGTATGAACGGCATGATGAACATGGTCATACCATTGAAATGCATTGGGAAGTAGGAGAGAAGACAAGCCCAATCATGACTGATGTATAACAGATGGAATTATTCCCACTTTGAATCTAACCCCCACTATTCCTCTTAACTATATTAATTGAGACCACACCAGTGTTAAAGTTATAAAAGGCCGTAGCAGCCTTATTTTATTAAACAAATATATATAAATATATATATATATATATATATATATATATATAAATAACAAACATCTGTTAACAAACCAAAAATCTATCTAGTGTTGGTTTAAGGAACTCTATACCCCTATGTGGGAGAAAACCATAATGCACTGCGGTACCTTCCCAGTGTATTGATAGGCCTCCAGCCGACAAGCTGTCTCAGAGACAGCCACTGACCGAAGTGCCCTCATTACCACTTCCCAGCTAACCTCTGTTAGCTGGAAACCATTATCGGGACCCATAGCAACGATAGGTCCCCAAAACTCCTCCTTCTGCAATATCTTCCCTCCCCTGCCAAGACCAACACCCGCCACAGCACATAAGGGGAACAACCTCCTCTTGGGCGGCCCTCTACACCCGAAGCGCTCTCTGAATGCCGTCCTGCAACCCCAACACCCAAAGATCAATACCCACCTCATTCAAATTAACCCTGTCAATCCTCAGATACTTTCAAGTCTCCCTTTCCAATTCCAGGTGCCTAATCGCCAAACACCCGCTCCACCCCATGAACCTACTCACATAACTATTGATCTTCTTTCTGGCCCTATTAACATCCTCAACAGACCTGGCCATCCTCCAAGTCGCATGCGCCACCATGTCCAACCAAGCGATGACCATGCCGGGAAATTCTGACATCAGCCGCCCCGAATCAAATTTAATATCGCGCGTGATGGCAATCATCGATCTGACCATCAAATTATTGCCGCCCACGTGCAAAACCAAAACGTCAGGCGTATCTGCGCAAAAAGCTGCACTTCGGGAAACATCCTCCCCCATAACATCCCAGGAACACCCAGCCATCTAACACAGGCCCCCTGTCTGGAAAACCCCAACTGCCTGCCCTCAGGTCTAGCATCAACTTTCCGAGCCCCCCAACACACATATGAGTGGCCCAATATCCAGACCAGTCCTGTCACTGCACCTGAAAATAAAAGAGGAAAAACAGCATACCATGACCACATACTCAAAATTCACAACCAAACAGAATGCACCCCTACTACATCTACCCAACTGCCTCACAAACTCACCACCAAGTGAGGCCGAACATACAGCTGAAACCTCCTGGATTCCCACCGCCCAATCCGTTTAACCACCTCCCCATCCATACCACTCCTGGCCGCCTCCGTCGCCGCCCCTATCCTAAAAGAGTGGGATGAAAATTCCTTCTCGGCCAAACCCAAGCCCACCAAACATTTCCTAAAAACCGCAACAAATTGGAAACGTGACAGGGGAGATCAGACTGAATGAACCAAAAAGGAACCAGCCATCTGCGGGCGTACGCCCACAAATCCCTTAACTGCCCCCACGGGGCATAAACTAGAACCTGGCACCGCAAACACGCGCACCTACCTTCCCTTTCCTGCTTGATCCGTCTTTGACCGCTGCCAAAACAACAACAAATCCTCATCTCTACACACTATCTCCGGACTCCCAATGCCCCCCTGAACCTTTTTAGAAGGACTGACCAACGCCCCTATCCGGAAAGCCCCAAAGAATGCCAACAAAAGGGCAGCCTTAAACAAAGCAACCTCATAAGCAGACGAACACGCATACACCAGCTGTTCCACAATGCCTCCCAAAATATCAAATGTAACAGGCCTCCTAGTATCCCGCAGGACCACCGCCCGTCGATACCCTTTCATCACCTGGCGCACCCAAAAATCCTTAGTAAAGTCAGTCTGCCCCTGTATATTAAACCAAAACGCTAAACCAGACAATGTTTTATTCATACCAGACGCAGACACCCCCCCCCCTCCAGCAACATAGTAGAACACAAGCCAGCACACCTGGGCCCCCTCGCCCGTCTCCTAAACAAAAGCCAGCCACTCCGGCCATACCTTAGTGTATGTTGACCAAGTAGCCGTACTCACGGACTTCCGGATCCATCCCGCGACGAGGTCAATTCTATCTCCCACAACCATTCGGGACAAGGTACCCCCAGCTGCTCCGCTGCCGGCGCCAACTCTCGGATTCTGTCCCACTGGAAGCGAGACAACGCGTCAGCTATGAAATTCTCAACCCCCGGGATGTGTACTGCATAAATGAAAACATTAAGCTGCAAACATCGCAAAACCAAGTGCTGTAAAAGCCTAAAAACCGGTGGAGAAGATGCCAAAACCTTATTGATGGCCTGTACCACACTCATGTTGTCCCCATGGTAACGAACTTTCAGATCCCTGAAAGACCCCATAACTCCACCGCCAGCACCACCAGAAACAGTTCCAGTAACACCAGATCCTTAGTGAAACCCGCCTCCACCCATGACCTCGGCCATGGACCCGCACTCCACTGACCCTTTGACCAGACTCACAAAGTGCTTTGGTGACCCGATACCCGCCGTACTCGCCGCAAGCCTGCGACTGAAAATCCGCCCCATCGGCAAAATGCGACACGCAAAATTCAGCTTACCCAGCAACGACTACAACACTCGCAGCTGAACCTTGCGAAATCCCATCAACTCAGCAACCCCCCCTTTTCAAATCCAACAATTTGTCTTCCGGTAGCCTGTACTCCATCGCCTCTGAGTCCAGAACAATGCTCAGAAACTTGATGACCATACAGGGTCCCTCAGTCTTCTCAGGAGCCAATGGAATGCCAAACCGCTCTGTGAAGTGCTCCAATGTAGCCAGGAGCACCCCAGAGATTCTGGAAGACGCTGGACCAATGCAAAGGAATTCATCCAGGTAGTGAATCACAGAATTCACCCCCGAGACATTCCACACCACCCATTTCACAAATGAGCTGAAAAGATCAAATAAGGCACAGGATACCAAGCAACCCATCGGTAAGCACTTGTCAACATAAAAATTCCCCATCCCAACAACACCCCAGCAACCGGAAACTATCCGGGTGAACTGGGAGCAGCCGGAACGCAGATTCCACGTCCACCTTTGCCATCAAAGCACCACGACCGTAGCGCCGGACCTAACCCACAGCCGCGTCAAAGGAGATATAAGTCACCGAGCATACCTCCTGATCGATCGCATCATTCACTGACCCCCCTTTTGCAAAAGACAGGTGGTGAATAAGCCGAAACTTGTTGGGCTCTTTCTTGGGCACGACCCCTAGTGGTGACACGACCAAAACGGAAAGCGCCGCCGCAGGGAAAGGCCCACCCATGCGCCCCAAAGCAACCTCCTTTTTCTGTTTTTCAGAAACCACGCCAGGATGCTGCAGGGCTGACCGCAGATTTCGGGCCAATGGGGGGGACTACCTTTAACTTGCACAGAATACTAAAACCCACAGTGAAACCTGCCTCCAACACCTGCGCCGCCGCCCTGTCAGGATACCTACCTAGAAACGGCCGCATCCTTTCCACCATTACTAGCGTCTTTCCTCTTGTTTCCAGAGTTGCTGGTCTTGCCTTTTCCTTGCTTGAAACACCTGGACCCCGGGTGAGAACCGCCACACCCCGAGCATGCGTGCTTGTATCGGCAAGAACTGCCGAACTTGCAGGTACCTGATTTGTACTGTCAACACACCCCTTTTTTGTTTCCGGCCGACTGACCCTGGGCCGAAGGTCCCCCGCCCCCCCCCCCTGAAAAAACTGATTCTGAGCCCGCGGAGAAGTCATCAACCGCATCCAAATGGTGATATCCTTATGGTCCCAACGCAGTTCAGGCCGCACGGCCCTACGCTGCCTAAACTGTTCAACGTACCTGAGCCAACGTTCTCTGGATCAACCTGTACCTTCGCTTTTCCTCATCCTCCTTCTTGGAATCATCGGGTTTAACCCTATCCAAATTAAACTTTTCAAAAGGCAGCAAAGAGAAGATATCCACGTACTCACCCTTCCACAGCTTCCCCTGCATTTCTTGCTTCAGATGCGACCCCAACGGTCCCTCATAACAAATATACACCTCACACTTTGCCGCGTCAGCCAGCCTGATAATGTCCTGCCTACCAGCCGACTCCCCCGCCGCCACCACCTTAGCCGACCCCTGCTGAACTACTAGCGCAGGGGACTCCACCACAGGCACTGCAACCGGAGTCGGCATGGCCTCGGCCGCAGCCCCGCCTACAACCGCACGGCCCCCACTGCCCCCCCAGCCGGCAGGACCCATCGGCGGTCTTTCCGCCGTCTCAAACCTCTGCACCAGCTCCTTAATCCCTGCCAAAAAGGCCAACATCCCCGTATTACCCCCGGCAGCCTCCCTGACCACCGGCATCTCAGACACTACCCCCACCTGGCACCCCTGACCTGCACTGCCAGACTCATCCCCCACAGATAAACGTGAAAGTGACTTACCGGGCTGCACAGGCGCTGACATCTGTTCTCCACCGCACCCACCCTCCTGGGCAGGGGATCCGCCTCCTCCTCCGACAGCTCGCCAACCGACCGCGGACTATGCACTTCTTCCTCCTCTGACGAAAGCCCGCCCGGCATAACAGCTACGGCTGCAGCAGGATCCGCTGCCATCCGGCCCCTCCTCTGCGCCGCGTAACCACCTGCCGATTTCTGGACAGCCTTGCCAGGACCAGTGTGTAAGGCCTCAGTCCTGATGGCCTCTGCTCTTCTTGCACCGCCTTCAGACCATCTGTCTCTGCTCCTGTCCCCTGCCGTGGAGCCAAAAGGCCTGGGGACACCTGCTGCCACTCTCCCTGGGCTAGGCCTGAGCACCTCCGTTCCCGCCGGGGGCAGGCCTGCACTCCCATGATCTACTAGGCCGCACCGCTGCTCCTGAGCCCCCCCTTGTTTATCCGCTGGCCTGCTCGCCTGCCCGGGGATCCGCACAGGACTCCCCACAGCACGAACTGCCGCATGCTTCGCCGGCAGGCCCACCTGAGGGCCTGGACGAGAAACGAAAAACGGTCCGGGGAGAAACGTTCATGTGGCCTGGACCTCCGGGCCCTCCCCCCACGCGCACCTCCGCCAACACCTTACTCTCCGGCTGCCGCAAAACAGGCCCCAACACGTCCTGTCCCCTCACCTCAGCCCGTTCCCTGAGCTGGGCAAAAAGCTGTTCCACAGACGACATGGCTCTGTCCTCCCTGTAACTTTCCCCTGCGCTGTGCTTGCCTCTCATAGGGAGGGGCCAGCTTTTATCTGCTACCTAACCCCTCCCATACAACACTCCCACAGCACCTCCTACCTATACTTACTATTCCCCTGTTAACCCTGTCATGACCGCCCTGCGCTGATGCCATTCCATTCTATTTGCTCCGGGATTTCTGTCCATTTGCCTAGGGTTACCATTGAGGAGAGCCAGCCCCTGTTTTTGAAAAGTAGTTCAGGCACTACTTTTGGTGTAATCCAGTGCGAAAATCGCACCATACAGAGTCACATAGGAGTCGCACAGGAAAGCAGACTAGTCTACATTAATGTTAGCCCTCTGAAGAGCAATCAAAGGTCATTTGACAGGCAGTGGGAAGGTGTTATGTCACCTCCTCGTGCCTGTTTTTTTTTTAAAACTAAAAATTCCCAACACATTGCGTTGCATATGTACCACCGTTTTCTGCCTTTGCAGCTGAAAAGGACACAATTGGGGCAATAAAAATGCAGCTCAACCTCCTGTTTTTATCATCTCTCAAACCCAAGTACTATGTAATTAAGGACTACGTTTTTTGTCTTGGCAGGATGATATAATAGTTTATTTTGTAATTCAATGTCAATTTCAGATCATCCATGAATCCCGATCTTTGCAAACCTATGCTCTTTGATTCAGATTTGGAACTCGAGTGCTGAATAGCTATGTAATAAAACAAAAAACCTAAGAAGGAAAAGGATTTTATTTGCAAAAAAAAAAAAAGGGAGATCTTCTATCATTAGGAACCTAATGATAGAACAAGGAGTTAATTTTAATCTCTTTATTACCACAAGTTTGCAAAGCCTAATCTACACTCTTCAAAATTCACATAAGAGTTTTTGTACTGTTCCTTGTTGCGTAATCCCATTACCCAGAAACCGGTATTTCCACTTCACACATAAGTAATCTACTCTTTGTAAACTCAACTGCAGTGTGCATTCCTAACAGCATTTTTATTTCCTTTTGTGTATCCATGAAATACAGATATTACAGTAATGTGCTGGTTAGCAAGGTTGCCAACCATAATAGAGGGGTAGAAGAGCCCTTCATTTAGCAACACTACCTTTTTTCTGCTATGCACCATGGTCCCATTATTGTATCCCAAAAAGGGTACTTTCTAAGGTGTTCAAACACTTCTCCCCCCGATTATCTCTGTTTCATAAACTGTTTATGGGCTGTTATCAGTGGTCATCCTTGGGATAGGGTGACCACATTTCCAAACTGCCATTCAGGGACACAGGGACCCCCCCCCCCCCCCCAAAAAAAATATGTTTTTTTACTAATTTTTTTGCCAGTTTTGGGGGCAGGGGCGTATCATGAAATCAGCGGGCCCGTGACAGGGGACTGGGTGACAGGGGACTGGGTGACAGAGGGCTGGGTGACAGAGGGACTGGGTGACAGAGGGACTGGGTGACAGAGGGACTGGGTGACAGAGGGACAGAGGGACTGGGTGACGGAGAGCTGGGTGACGGAGAGCTGGGTGACGGAGGGACTGGGTGACAGAGGGACAGAGTGACTGGGTGACAGAGGGACAGAGTGACTGGGTGACAGAGGGACAGAGTGACTGGGTGACAGAGGGACAGAGTGACAGAGGGACAGAGTGACTGGGTGACAGAGGGACAGAGTGACTGGGTGACAGAGGGACAGAGTGACTGGGTGACAGAGGGACTGGGTGACAGAGGGACTGGGTGACAGAGGGACTGGGTGACAGAGGGACTGAGGGACAGAGTGACTGGGTGACAGAGGGACTGGGTGACAGAGGGACTGGGTGACAGAGGGACTGGGTGACAGAGGGACTGGGTGACGGAGGGACAGAGGGACTGGGTGACGGAGAGCTGGGTGACGGAGAGCTGGGTGACAGAGGGACTGGGTGACAGAGGGACTGGGTGACAGAGGGACTGGGTGACAGAGTGACTGGGTGACAGAGGGACTGGGTGACGGAGAGCTGGGTGACGGAGAGCTGGGTGACGGAGAGCTGGGTGACGGAGGGACTGGGTGACAGAGGGACAGAGTGACTGGGTGACAGAGGGACAGAGTGACTGGGTGACAGAGTGACTGGGTGACAGAGGGACTGGGTGACAGAGGGACTGGGTGACAGAGGGACTGGGTGACAGAGGGACTGGGTGACAGAGGGACAGAGTGACTGGGTGACAGAGGGACAGAGTGACTGGGTGACAGAGGGACTGGGTGACAGAGGGACTGGGTGACAGAGGGACTGGGTGACAGAGGACTGGGTGACAGAGTGACTGGGTGACAGAGGGACTGGGTGACAGAGTGACTGGGTGACAGAGGGACTGGGTGACAGAGGGACTGGGTGACAGAGTGACTGGGTGACAGAGGGACAGAGGGACTGGGTGACAGAGGGACTGGGTGACAGAGGGACTGGGTGACAGAGGGACTGGGTGACAGAGGGACTGGGTGACGGAGGGACAGAGGGACTGGGTGACGGAGGGACAGAGTGACGGAGAGCTGGGTGACGGAGAGCTGGGTGACAGAGGACTGGGTGACAGAGGGACTGGGTGACGGAGGGACAGAGTGACTGGGTGACAGAGGGACTGGGTGACGGAGAGCTGGGTGACGGAGGGACTGGGTGACAGAGGGACAGAGTGACTGGGTGACAGAGGGACAGAGTGACTGGGTGACAGAGGGACAGAGTGACTGGGTGACAGAGGGACAGAGTGACTGGGTGACAGAGTGACTGGGTAGAGAGAGATTATACAGTCTAGATTACAATTTGCAGGGGCAGCAAAGGTGACAGAGAAAAGGGGGGTGCACCATGCAACCCCCCCCCCCTCTCTCACTGTCACCTCTGCTGCCCCTGCAAATTGTAATCTGGACTGTATAATATCTCCCCCCATTGCATGGTCAACCCCCCCCCCTCCCCTGCACCTACCTTTTCTGCCCCTGCTCCAAGGATGGCCGGCGCGGCGCAGCGGAAGTCGGGACTCGCGGGAGGTCGGGACTCAGGACGGACGGCGGATCGAGTCCACCTGAGCAACCGAGGCCTGGAGGGGAGGAGGAGGAGGTCTTGGTCTGTGCCGCGGTACTGGTAGGTGACGGTGAGTGACTCACTGTCTCTGCCTGCCCTGTAACGATGCTGCTGCTCTCTCTGCAGCAAGAACCGCGGCTGGCCGTTGGAGGAGGAGGAGGTGGGGGTGGAGTCGGAGCCGCAGAGAGAGCGGGACACGGTGACGTCACTGGTTGCTACAAGCCAAGCGGGGCTTCCCTAGCAACCAGTGATTTAGAATCATTTAATTACAGCGACAGCAGCGGCAGTGAGTGTGGCAGGCAGTTGATTCCGGGACTCTCTATTGTCCCGGTTTGAAGGCTCCCGGGACACGGGACAAAAATGTATATTACGGGACGATCCCGGGCAAACCGGGACACGTGGTCACCCTACCTTGGGATCACCGCTGTTCACTGCTTCATAAACGAAGCAGTGAACAGCGGTGATCCCAAGGATGACCACTGATCACAGCCCATTAACAGTTTATGAAACAGAGATAATCAGGGGGGAGAAGTGTTTGAACTTGTTCTCCCGCCGATTATCTCCACACACAGAGAAGTCTCATAGACTGACACAGAAACGGCCAGTTTATGAAGCTGTGATCTGAGCGCTTCACTGGCGATCTGTGTCAGAATTCACACTCCCCGATTCACCATCTAAAACATGGTGAAGCGTATAGTGAAGAGGGAATCCCGGGAGATCTGAGGAGGAAGGAGGAAGATTTTTAACTTCCTTCTACCTCGTTCAGACCCCCCAACACTGTAACCATGTCCCCCTGTAATATTTATTTGTACACACACACACACACACACACATACAGTACAGACCAAAGGTTTGGACACACCTTCTCATTCAAAGAGTTTTCTTTATTTTCATGACTATGAAAATTGTAGATTCACACTGAAGGCATCAAAATTATGAATTAACACATGTGGAATTATACATAACAAAAAAGTGGGAAACAACTGAAAATATATTTCATATTCTAGGTTCTTCAAAGTAGCCACCTTTTGCTTTGATTACTGCTTGGCACACTCTTGGAATTCTCTTGATGAGCTTCAAGAGGTGGTTACCTGGCGCAGCACCCCATCACGCTCCTTCTTGGTCAAATAGCCCTTACACAGCCTGGAGGTGTGTTTGGGGTCATTGTCCTGTTGAAAAATAAAATGATGGTCCAACTAAACACAAACCGGATGGAATAGCATGCCGCTGCAAGATGCTGTGGTAGCCATGCTGGTTCAGTATGCCTTCAATTTTGAATAAATCCCCAACAGTGTCACCAGCAAAGCGAGTCCATCCGTTCACCTTTTCTGCGTCGCACAAAGACACAGGGGTTGGAACCAAAGATCTCAAGTTTGGACTCATCAGACCAAAGCACAGATTTCCACTGGTCTAATGTCCATTCCTTGTGTTCTTAAAGCGGATGTGCCATGGGAACAAAATATTAAAAGTCAGCAGCTACAAATACTGCAGCTGCTGACTTTTAATATTAGGACACTTACCTGTCCTGGAGTCCAGCGCTGATCGCAGCAGAGCACGAGCGATCGCTCGTCTCTCTGCTGCTCCCCCCGCCATCCACGCTGAGGGAACCAGGAAGTGAAGCGCTGCGGCTTCACTGCCCGGTTCCCTACGGCGCATGCGCGAGTCGCGCTGCGCCCGCCGATTGGCTCACACGCTGTGTGCTGGGAGCCGAGTGTTCCCAGCACACAACGGGCGACAGACGGGATGTGACGGAATGCCCGTCTTTCGCCCGTATCGTGTGGCCGGAAGTGGGTGCAAATACCTGTCTTTAGACAGGTGTCTGCACCCCCCTCCCCCCTGAAAGGTGTCAAAAGTGACACCGGAGGGGGGGAGGGTTCCGATCAGCGGGACTCCACTTTAGGGTGGAGGACCGCTTTAAGCCCAAACAAGTCTCTTCTGCTTGTTGCCTTTCTTTAGCAGTGGTTTCCTAGCAGATATTCTACCATGAAGGCCTGATTCACACAGTCTCCTCTTACCAGTTCTAGAGATGTGTCTGCTGCAAAAGGTGGCTACTTTAAAGAACCTAGAATATGAAATTTATTTTCAGTTGTTTCACACTTTATATATAGTTTTGCTTCATTTTGTCATGGATGTTGTAAACATTAATTGACGTGCTATGACACAAGGGGGAGGCGCAGGGGCGGCTCCAGGCAAATTTTTTGGGGGGTTCTGTGCAAGAAGATTCGCGCGCCACAAAATTTACATGTGTGGGCGTGGCTAAAAGATGGGTGTGGCCAAATGTGATTCTTCCAGATCTATAGCTTATAGTGTGCCACCTTTCCCTCTTTGTATAGGCCAAAATGAGCCTGAAGGTACACTGAAGAGATTGTGAAGTAAAATAGGTTTCATCAAGGCCAACAATCAAGCCACCAGCATATGTCAGGGCCAGCAATAACCTTAAGTCAGTGGGGTAGTTAAATATAAAAAGTCAACAGCCACAAAGAAGCCAGAGAACCATCCAAAAACTCAGTCACACATTGATAACAGGCTATGCAGTCAGGCACATTGGGCCAGATTCACGCAGAATTGCGGCGGCGTAACATATCGTAGATACGTTACACTGCCGCAAGTTTTCATCGCAAGTGCCTGATTCACAGAGCACTTGCGATGAAAACCTACGCTTACAGCCTCCGGCGCAAGGCGGGCCAATTTAAATGGGCGTGTGCCATTTAAATTAGGCGCGCCGGACCTACTGCGCATGCTCCGTTTCTTAACTCCCGCCGTGCTTTGCGCGCCGTGACGTCATTTTTTTCAAACAGCGACGCGCGTAGCGTAATTCCGTATTCCCGGACGGCTTACGCAAACGACGTTATTTTTTACATTTCGACGCGGGAACGACGGCCATACTTTACACAGCAATACGCTTGCTGTGTAAAGTTAGGGCACCAAAAAAAAAGTGTAACTATGCGACGGGAAACTAGACTAGCGGCGACGTAGCTAACGCGAAAATCCGTCATGGATCGCCGTAACTCCTAATTTGCATACCCGACGCTGTTTTACAATGCAAAATCCCCCCAGCGGCGGCCGCGGTACTGCATCTTAAGATCCGACAGTGTAAAACAATTACACCTGTCGGATCTTATAGCTATCTATGTGTGACTGATTCTATGAATCAGTCGCATAGATAGAACAACAGATACGACGGCGTATCAGGAGATACGCCGTTGTATCTGCTTTGTGAATTTGTCCCATACCTAAAAGAACTACAAAATGTGCTAAAGGTAATTACCAGCACAATGTACGCCACAATAAATTCAAAGAAAGCAGTAAAAGCATAAAAATATCAATAAATAATATATAAATTAAAAATGTGATAAAAACGATAAAAGTGTCATCTGCGCATAAAGTGCAATATGCAACGAGTATAGGGGGTGTATGGGCAATGCATGGAGTGTGCAGCGAGCATAGGGGGGTGTATGGAGTGCATCACGTTAGGAGTGCAGAGCTAAGGGGTGCACTATTTACAGGAATTTACAAAGTGCAGCATTCAGGCTTGTGCTACAAAGTGCAGGGTTATGGTGTGCGCCACACACACACACACACAATGCAGGGATCAGGAGTGCGATACGCACACAATGCAGGGATCAGGAGTGCGATACGCACACATGGCATCAGAATGTCCTTTAATTTTTCAATTCATTCTTCTTGTATTGTGACACCAGCAATGATGAATAGATGGTCGGGTGCAGGGCCGGCGCTAGCGCAAGGCAAGTTTGGCGCTTGCCTTACGGCGCCAGCCAGGGGACAGGGCTTAAAATCGGCTGCAGCCGTCCGAACGAGACCTCCACCTCCAGCCGGCTGTTTCCACTCTGAGTGCGCCGTGCGGGTGCAGTTCACCCAGGCGCCACAGAGATGGTGGCGCTCATGCGCCAGAGTGCTCCGCTCCCTCCTCCTCTCCTTGTCTGAGGCCGCTCTGAGCTCTCCACTGCCGCGGTATTTTTGAATCCTCCTCTCATCACGATCATCATGTTCTCCACCCGGGCGGCGCAGCTGCACACTGTCCTCTCCTCTCCAGCTGCAGCCCGGGTGGGGTTTGTCCTGGGGGGGGGGGGGGCTCTGTACTAATAGAGGGGGGTGACTGTACTAATGAAGGGTGGTTTGTGGGGGGGTCTGCACTAATGAGGGATGATTGTGGGGGGGTCTGTACAAATGGAGGGGGTGGTTTGTCTGGGGGGGGGGGGGCTGTACTAATGGAAGGGAGGTCTCTTCTAATAAGGGGGTGGTTTGTCCTGTGGGGGGGGGGGGTCTGTACTATTTGAGGCGGGAGGTTTTTCCTGAGGGGGGTACTGTACTAATGGAAGCAGGGTGGTTTGTCCTGGGGGGCAGCAGTGTGTGTGGGCTGCCGCTGCGGGCGGAATTTGAAGGAGTCCAGACCACGCCGTGCTCACCAGACACACGCCCGCAGAGCCACCGCCGTGACTTACTAGGCTTCAGAAACAGGTAAGGGGGACCTGTTTTAAAAAAAAAAAACACCAAATCCCTGCAATAATATATTAAACAGCCAGTATAATGTATTATTGCTGGTATTTGTAGTCCTCTGTAACTTCTGGTATTCTGCATTGCATTTTATATAATGTATTATTGCTGGGATTTGTTGTTCCTCTATAGCTGCTGGTATTCTGCATTGCATTTTATATATGGTAGTATTGCTGGGATTTGTAGTCCTCTGTAAAAGCTGGTATTCTGCATTGCATTTTATATAATGTATTGCTGGGATTTGTAGTCCTCTGTAACTGCTGGTATTCTGCATTGCGTTTTATATAATGTATTGCTGGGATTTGTTGTTCCTCTATAGCTGGTGGTATTCTCCATTGTGCTGTATAATGTATTATTGCTGGGATTTGTAGTTCCTCTTTAACTTGTCAGTGGTAATCTGCATCGCGCAGTATAATCATTATACAGCGTAATTGAGAATACCAACAGTTACAGAGGAACAACAAATCCCAGCAATAATACATTATACAACGCAATGCAGAATAACGCCATCTATGCTATCTTTCTCTGTAAAATATAAATAAGTTAAAAGATCACTTTAAAGCAGTGGTTCAAGCAGTGGTTCACCCTTAATAACAACAATCTACCATTAAATCAAGCATAGTAGCGCGAGCTACAGTATGCCTTTATTTATTTTTTTGGCGCCGTAACCACAGTTTAATGCCATAGTGAAGTTTCAGACTCCCCGCGGGGAATGGGCGTTCCTATGGAGAGGGAAGATGATTGATGGCCGGCTATGGCGCGTCACGCTTCCCGAAAATAGCCGGAGTAGGTCTCGGCTCTTCACGGCGCTATACGGCGCCTGCGCACAGACTAGGCGCAGGCGCCGTGAAGAGCAAAGTCCTATTTCGGCTATTTCCGGAGAAGCGTGACGCGCCATAGCCGGCCGTCAATCATCTTCCCTATGCATAGGAACGCCCATTCCCCGAGTGGAGTCTGAAACTTCACTACGGGATTAAACTGAGTACGGGGCCAAAAAATAAAATGAAGGCATACTGTAGCTCGCGCTACTATGCTTGATTTAATGCTAGAAAAAAAAATGTTTAGGGTGAACCCCCTCTTTAACCACTTCCATACCGGGCACTTACGCACCTTCCCGCCCAAGCCAATTTTCAGCTTTCAGTACTGTCGCACTTTGAATGACAATTGCGCAGTCATGCTACACTGTACCCAAACAAAATTGGCGTCCTTTTTTCCCCACAAATAGAGCTTTCTTTTGGTGGTATTTGATCACCTCTGCGATTTTTTTTTTGCGCAACAACTAAAAAAAGACTGAAAAGTTTGAAAAAAATTACGTTTTTATTTTTTTCTGTAAATTTTTTTGTAAATAAGTAAGTTTTCTCTTTCAATTACGGGCACTGATATGGCGGCACTGATTGGCGGCGCTGGTATGCGGCACTGATGGGCACACCTTGGCGGCACTGATGGGCACACATAGGCGGAAAAATGCACCTTCGCCTTAGTTGGCAAAAATCCTTGCACCGGCCCTGGTCGGGTGGATGAATGAATGAATAGATGGCTGGATAGATAGAGATAGGTGAATGAATGGATGGATGGATGGATAGAAGAATAACTCAAATCCTGTATTTTCTCCTTGTCAGAGTCTCTGTAAGAATCATATGACTTGTGCTGGCAAAGAGGAATGCAGGTGTCAGATTACAGGATAGATAAAACGATCTTGTTCTCTAGTAACCTTCCCACACTGTAGAAAGCAGCTTGTTCTCTCCATGCTGGCAGCAATTCACTGTTTCTTAGTGCTGGGCAGGGCTGGACTGGGACAAAAATTTGGCCCTGGACTTCATCCAGACTGGCCCACTTTGACAGGTCTCTCCCATGGCGGCCGGACAACTCCCGCACCCCCCTGGCCACCCAAGCCCCCTCTCCCCCTTCACTAGCCACTAGCCATTCTACTTTATTAGAGTAGAACGGCTGGTACTGGTACTCTTATAGGCAGTACCAGTGGGGAAGCTAGACATTATTTCACCCGGGGCAAAGAATCAGTTTGGTGACCCCCCTTATGGGACAAGATTAGGCAGAAGTGAGAAACTCCCAGGCCATAGCTGTTGAGTCAGCTGTCTGTCCCATCCCCCATGCTCCTCTATTGTCCCCCCTGCTCCTCTGGTCCTCCCCTTGCTTCTCTGTTCCCCCCCAGGTGAGCGCTGCGGGGAGGGAGAGGAGGTGAGCGCTGCGGGAAGGGAGAGACAGAGGAGCAGAGGGGGGAGGCGGTCCGCTGTCACTGAAGCCGGCCCACTGAGCCATCGGCCCACCGGGAAACTCCCTGTAGTCCCAATGGCCAGTCCATCCCTGGTGCTGGGGCTGAGGAATGTGTCCCCCAGCCATAGCAGGCTGTGTTCTCTCCTCTCTACCCTTTCTCTCCAGCTGCCTAGTGCCGACATCTCCTCTTCTCAGAAATCAAAGAAGGCGGGCTGGGGGAAGGGGGCAGGTACAGTCTTCACCATTGGCTGAGGAGGCAGCAGAGAGGTGGATATCCATCCACCGCTGAGATTAGCCTGTGCCGGGTCTAGCTAAAGATCATCGGCTTCTGCGGCCGTAGCTGCTGTATTCTTCCACAAGGAAAAAAAATAAAAAAAGAGTCCCAGCTCCCAGGCAGCAATAAAGAAGATGCAGGCAAGAAAAAAAAAACACATTACATCTGCAACTAATACCATGTGGATTTTGGGGGGTGCTAAAATAATTTTTGGGGAGGCTTGAGCCCACCCACCTGGTGCCGCTCCTGGGGAGACGGGGCCTTGAGTAATTTGTGGGGCCCTACGCAGCTTGCGTAGTGAGCGTATAGGGTGGATCGGCTCTGATCATACGCCTCTTAATAAAAACGTTTGTGTTAAAATGGCCTTTCTTACCCTCCTCGCCCAGTTACCTGTCACTCTTAGCCCTAACTCAGGTGGTCAGAAACTATAGCTGGCTTCTGTGTTCTTCACCTATCGCAGCCTCCTTTCCTAAAAGGCACACAGGCCTTCTGTTATTCAGTTGCCCCCAGGAATTAAACACAATCCTATAGTACCTGGCTACCACACCAGGGCAGGCACAAAGTGAGCACAGCAAACAGCTACTTGCAGTTGGCATTAGTGTTGAGCGGAATACGCCATATTCGATTTTGCGATATATCACGAATATATAGCCGAATATTCGTGATATTTTATCAAAAAAATATTTTTGCGAAATTTCGCTAATGCGAATGCGAAATTGATTGCGAAATTTTGAAACATTCAATTTCACTTGCCCTTTGGAAAAAGTGTGGTTTTACGTAATGGACCCTGCAGCTAACAAGGTATTAATAAAATAAATACATTATTATATAGATTTGAGGGTTTACTTTGACCAATTTGTATATTGATTAGTTTAATAAATATTGAATAACCATAGATTTGGAAAATACAAGTAAACCGTTTACGTTGACATCTCTTAAATGTCTTTATGTTAAACAGTTATTATTCTCATTAAAGAGGTGAAATGCAAATGATGATGACACGGGACAAAAGATGGAAAATTCTTTGAAGATGTGATACACTGGAAAAACGCACAGAAACACTCCACTCTCTCCTATGACAACTGTGGTAGGAGAACTCTGATTGGCTCTGATGCAAAAGAAGGGCGGAGAAAGTATTCGCGAATATTCGGAAATCGAATATTCGCGATTGCGAATATTCGGCAACATAAAAGGATCGCCTCAGCTTAGCTACTCGGCCCAGGGTCTCTAATCATACCAGCAATGCTTTTAGACGTCGATGGAGATCACTAGGATGTGATCTGTTTTAAAAATAAAATTGAAGAAATTCGAGTTATTCGCGAATATTCGAATATGCCATATTCGTAACGAATATTCGCAATGCGAATATTCGTGAGCAACACTAGTTGGCAGACAGGTAGAGTGGTTCAATAACAGTCCAGGTACAAGGCAGGCAAAGTTCAGAATAGTCAGAGCCAAATCCATAGTCAAACTGCAGGCAGAGTTCAGAGAATAGTTTATATCCGATCCAAGGTCATAAATAGGGGAATCCAATGAGCAGAGCAGACAAACAGGGAGCTTGGAGCATGTGTTACAAATGCAATATCACAAACATGAGACTGCAGGCTTAGCACGCTTAAATCAGGTTTGGTCTCAGCCCAGAAACTGTCCACAGTCATTTTGCAGGTGGACAGACAGAGAATGTATCACAGCCAAAACCAGGATGCTGGAATGAGATCAGCAGCTGTGATGCAGCAGGAGCGCTAGATGCTCCTAACATTACCCTGAAAAATCCTTTCCCCAACTGATCATAAATGTGCATATATTTTTTTTGTGGGTGAAATACCTATTTTATCCTCTTTTTTTCTTTTATTCTTCCAGTATTCTTGCGTATAACCAAACTGTCTGAAACTTCACATCACACATCCCAGGAGGCTTCAGTCCATTCTAAAACATACTACGGTTGCACAACCTTGCATCAAAGAAAATGGCAGCATGAGATTGATGGATTACAGCAGAACAATTCTGGTTTCACGGGACATACTGTATATGTGTTTTGAGTACAACCTGTCACGATCAGGCATCAGGCTCAAAGGCCAGTAGCTATAGCAGTTGAAGACAGGTATATAGACAGTCACTTCTGGCAGATGACACGGCTCACCCTGAGGTGCGAGTCTAAGAGCTAACCGGTGTTCACCAGAGCTCCTTATGGTGGAGATGGATTTTGCTGCGTGTTAGCACCAGGTCGCAGTCCTCAGGATCGCCCTACCGGGAGGTGAGCAAGCTGGGGTCCAGTAGCGGATAAGCAGATAAGGGTTAAACAGCAGCATGGTCAATAAACAAGCCAATAGGTCAATCACAAGTGGTTGCAGGTTGGGATCAGGCAATAGAGTAGTCAAGGAACAAGCCAAGGGTCAATCACAAGTGGTAGCAAATACAGATGGCAGCTGGGCAGACAAATAGCAAGGCACTGGCTGGGGAAGGCACAATAACATGGCAAAGAGGAAGTGCTGAGATAAGGCTTATAAAGGAAGTTCATGGGAGGAGCAAGGAGTTCAAGGTTCAAGGCAATAAAGACACCAAGCAGAGTAGTCTAATGGATCAGATAGGTTTATCTAGCAGATCAGACAGGGAGCTGTCTAGCATTCCAGACAGCTCAATGGGAAGAGTCAATGCCAGACACCGACGAGGTCCCAGGGTTCAATCCCAGGTCCTGACATAACCCTTAGAACAAGATAAAAAGGGATTGAAAATACACAGGGAGGTTTGTTTTTAAGGGTTTGCATTTTTCTTTGTCAAGGTGCATCAAAAATAAAAAAGTCTTATTTTTGTATTCTTTTAAAAAGCACTTCACTGCTTCCCTGTCACAACTACTGGTCTTTAATCAGCAACACTAAGGGCCCTTTCACACGGGGCGGATCAGTAATGATCCGCCTCCGTGTGTCCGTAAGCTCAGCGGGGATCGCTTCCATATATCCCCGCTGAGCCGGCGGCTGACAGGGCGGTCCCCGCACACTGTGCAGGGACCGCCCTGTCTTTTCTCCGCTATCCCCTATGGGGGGATCGGATGAACACGGACCGTATGTCCGTGTTCATCCGATCCGATCCGCAGACGGAAGAAAAAATAGGACATTCTTCCGTCTGCAAAATCGGATCTTTGCGGAGGCGGGTGATTACGGGTGTCAGAGGATGTTTATCCGCTGACACCCGCAATCACATAGCGACCAATGTATGTCCCTTTTTCATCCGCAAACGGATGGATGAAAGACCGGACATACGGTCCGCACGTCTGAAAGGGCCCCAACACTCCCTGGTGAACAGGGTTGTAGTTGTGACTATGTAGTTGGAGAGTCAGACTGCTATACAGAGACTTCTGCTCTCACTTTTTATACAGCATCTGACTCATTTCCTGCTAATTCAATCTGAGCTCAGCAGGAGACGCGTCAAGCCACTTTACAGGGAGCAGCAGTCTTTATGTGCAGCCTGTTCCCTGTACTACAAACACCTTTTTGGGATAGCACTGAAGTGACAATGAAGTAAAAATAAAGATAAAGCTTTTAGGAGGCAGGTTTCCTGGCATAAGGTCCATGACATGACTATCGTGGTTTTCTCACTCCCCTATGAGTTTACTGTAGTGCAATATCTTCTCCATTCTTCTAGGATACCTAAACTACAGTATTACAAATTAACACTGTTAGGCTTTGCATTCCATTTCGCTGGAAGTCACCCTGTTCTCATTCCAGGAAGGAATAGTTTTCAACGTATGAGGCCCCGTACACACGACCAGTTTCCTCGGCAGAATTCAGCTTCCGACCGAGTTTCTGGCTGAATTCTGCCGAGGAAACTGGTCGTGTGTACACTTTCAGCCGAGGAAGCCGACGAGGAGCTCGACGAGGAAATAGAGAACATGTTCTCTATTTCCTCGTTGTTCTATGGGAGCTCTCGTCCCGCCGAGCTCCTCGGCGGCTTCAGTGCTGAACTGGCCGAGGAACTCGATGTGTTTGGCACGTCGAGTTCCTCGGCCGTGTGTACGAGGCTTTACTCGCATAGCGGAGATGGAGTAGCTGATCCACACATCACAAGACAATATTCCTAAATTCTCTCACACTTGAGCATCTCTTTTTGCCAAGGCTCTTTGTTGTAAAAAACGCTCTTGTGGGACAATACCTGAACCCTGACAAGGTATATGAATTCTCGTTAGATCTTCTTTCCCTTTATGTCTATCTGCTATACCATGGGTGTAGTGTCCCAGGATATGATTCTATAGATGGAGATGGATATGGCAGATGGTGTCATCCCCAGTCCCTCTCTCCATTATCCTATTACCCCTTTTCCCTCCCTGCTCTTTTTTCCCCCCTTCTTTCCTCTGATGTACTGACAGGTGTTAATGCTGGGCACAGATTGGCACTGTGATGTACACTGGCACTATGGTGAGCACTGATTTGCACTGTGGTGGGTACTGATTGGCACTTTATTGGGTACTGACAGGAAGTTAAGATGGGGCACTGACTGGCAGCTGATGGGTACATTTGATGGGGGCTGTGCTGATAATCAATGTGCTGATTATCAGCACAGACCCCCCTCTGACAGGGAGAGCCACCGACCGTCTCTCCCTGTCAGCGCAAATCGAGGAATGTCATTTACCGGCACTTCCTGGTTCATGCGATAATCAGCTGTGATTGGTCACAGCTGATCACGTGGTAAGAAGCCTCTGTCAGCGGCTTCTTAACATGATCGGAGATGCAGCATTTGAGACTGACATGCTGCACTCAAGATCGCCGCACTGGGCGCCCCCATTAGCCTGCGCTGGCATGTTATCCTGCTGGATGTCATATGACGCCCAGTCAGGATAACAGAACCACTTCCCGGCCGTCAATCTGCTATAGGCCAGGCAGGAAGTGGAAGGAATTGCGCATTCATCTAAGGCTCGCCAGTTCCAAAATGTCTTGCAGGACAATTTCATGGGCCAGATGGTAAACGCACCATATGCATATTGTTCCCTGGTTTCTAATGATGTAATGATGATACAGCATTTTGTACCTACTTTGTAATCTTAGTTATGTACTTGTACTTGTTTATAAACGTTTATGCAAACAAAATTTAAAAATGAAACTTTTTTTTATTTTTTAATAGAGGGTAATAATAACCTCTGTCAGAATTAGTGTCCCCATTGGAAGATTACGCTTTTATTACTATTTTGTGGACAACTCAAAATTTAGGATTTTCTTTTTTACTTTTACTTTTGATTATAAGGGTAAACCTTACAATTAGAGAAGTTATATCTCCCAAACGGCACCGTCAGCAAAAAAAACTGACAGGTTTTTCCACTCTTTCCAAAAAAAAAAAAAAAAGGTTTTACAAATAAGCCTCTGTTTCCAATACAGCAAGTTGTTGTGCGACTTGACACATGTGAAGTCGCATGACAAGTCAAAATCCATGTATTTTAATGGTCCCCATTCAAATTGGTGTCACTCAAGCTGCAGCGACTCCAAAAAAGTTTTTGGCACTACTTTGTCCCATCTTGGGTGCGATTTGAAAGTAATTAAGTTGCAATGCAGTCACATGTACAAACATGTCACCGTGACTTTGTTGCGACTTCCACGTAAGTGTGTGGAAGCACATGATCTCTGCTCTTCCCAAATAGATCTCTTCCTATATGGATGTAAGTGAGCGTGGAAGGCAGCAGGAAGCATGCCCAGGGCTAGAAAGAACAAGCGACAAGTTCATGACAATGAAGAAGTCATTTGGCTTGTCAGACAACGTCCGGCAACATATGACCTCAGAGATCCATGTTACAAAGATCATGTAATGAGGGAGAGAGCATGGTTGGAACTGACTTGCATATATTATGATACCTGGGACCCTTTATCAGCTACAGAATGGTCTACAAAAAGTAAGTGGTTGATAAATGTGGCTTAGTACTTTGTGGCTTTCACCTATTTAAATGTGCAGTAACCTCTAGCAATCAACGGGTGCATGTTATCAAAGTGCAGTAACCTCTAGAAACCAATGGGTGTGTGGTAATAATGTGCAGTAACCTCTGGCAACCAATGGGTGTGTGGTAATAATGTGCAGTAACCTCAAGCAACCAATGGGTGTGTTGTACTAAATGTACACTGTGTTTTCTTGATGGGGACTGCTTCTCCTGCCGGGATATCACAATCGTTTGGCAGGAGGGAATCCCCTGTCAACACTGTCTGTGTTGATGGTGGAATTTAGCTAGTTTCTTTCCTGCAGCCTGTGGCTGCAGAAAAGTAAATCTGTGTGTGTGGCCCCAAATAATATTTGTCCATTGTCCAAACAATATTAAAAAATATTAAACGATACTGACGACATCCTTCAGCACATCACAAATTCTGCAGGTGTCATGGATAATATAGCTTGCGGTTGTTTTCCCACCACCAACAATGCAGCTTAGCAAATAAATGACTGTTGCAAGGCAACATGGCCTGATGTCATATTTCTGGATTTTCTACATATCTGTTTCTTATTCCCCCAAAGATCAGCCAGGCTGCCATGGTTTTAAAGAATAAAGATATGGCTCCCAAGTTGGGATGTACTCAATTAAGCCTTTAACTTTACATGACACTATCGGCTCCAATCTGTCTATGAGAATCCTTAAATTTGCCACTCCGCAAGCAAGCTTCAAAGAGAGTTGTGACTACCAAATAATTGGTGGCAAAGATCAAAGGCCTAACAAGCTATTGGAGATGATATGGGCAATACTTCCCCTAGAGGCCAATTACAGCAGGACAGTCAGTAAATAATCTGTTGAGAAAGACTGCTCTGTGAACACTGATTCGTCCAAAACAGAGTGGGGCTGGAAATGGGGTGGGGTGGGGGGGGGGGGGGGGGGTTGGTTGAGTTATGACTGAGGTTCTTTAACCACCTCAATACTAGGCACTTTCACCCCCTTCCTGCCCAAGCCATTTTTCAGCTGTCAGCGCTGTCACAATTTGAATGACAATTGCGGGGTCATGCAACACTTTACCCAAATAAAATTTTTATATTTTTTTCCCCACAAATATAGCTTTTGTTTAATGGCATTTGATCACCTCTGCGGTTTTTATTTTTTTCACTATAAACAAATGAGGAGCGACAATTTTGAAAAAAAAAATCAATATTTTTTACTTTTTTCTATAATAAATATCTCCAAAAATATATATAAAAAAAATGTTTTCCTCAGTTTTGGGCGATACGTATTCTTCTACATATTTTTGGTAAAGAAAAAATCGCAATAAGCGTATATTGATTGGTTTGCGCAAAAGTTATAGCGGCTACAAAAGGTTCCATACCCCAAGAGGGGGTGTATATCTGGTGAGTGCAGGCTTTGCAGGGGCACGGATTGCAGAGTCCACCCACTGGGATTAAAAGTGTCACTTTCACCAAGCACGCATCTATAAATATCCAGCAGGAGGGAAATTCTTTTCAGAATTCGTTTCAGGATTTGTGCTGTTTTCACCTGCCAACAATGGACTTTTTCATAGTCGTTTGATATTTGTTACACAGGATTTCATATGCAATTTAATATGTCTGCACCAGCTGTTTTGTATTGATTACAGCGGATTATTGTTATTCTTGATTTGCACAGGTTTATTGAACTTATTGAATGCACAGTTTAATCAGAACAGGTGCACTAATTTTATTTTCAGTGGGCACCTTGTTATATTGCACATTTGCATCAGTTGCACCAAGCACGCATGCACTTTTGGACTATTTATATTTTGGATATTTATTTTTTATATTTATATAGCATGATGATTTTCATATTTTGGAATTATTTATGAAATCAAATAGAACAGCGCCACACCTACTATCTCTTCTTCTCCATTCATTTTACTTCACCTATGGTGATAGTAACAAGTAGAGGCTGCAGTTCTATTCAATTTATAAAATATTTCATTTATATTTTTACAACCTCTGCCAGTATTTAAAATCCTTAGCGCAGATTCACACACACCGACAAAGAGGAGTAGAGTCCCGGGCAGCTGAGACACTCCTGCAACATCCCTGCATAAAGATGGTTTCAGGTAAGTGTGAGGGGGGCTGCTGAACACAAACATAGAATGCATGAAGATAAAAAAAAAACTTCTGCGTTTGCAATCCCCTTAAGAGCAGCTTTGAGCTGGCATACAGAGGTATGCAGGCCGTACCTGTGGTGGGAAACTGTCATGAATCAGTAATAGTATGAATAGTAGTAATGAATATGGGTAATTAAATGAACCACCTTGGAGGAAGTACTACTCTCATTGAATCATGCCTAGCGTGATGCTGGTGGTTAGACCCCCGGGCGGCTCATTGCCTACAAATACCCCTGCTTGGATCAGTTAGTTCAGCTGTCTGCCGGTTGCTGTTTATGGGTCGCGATAGTTTTCCATTCCTTCCTATTGAAATCATACCAGGTACTTACCTTGTACTTAGTGATGTTTGCAGGCACTTTCTTATCTTTCTTGTTTCACACTACCACTCTCCTCCCAGTCCTATTGTTCTGGGTAGTTACATGTACATCCTTTTTTATCTTCACCATCACTGTGCACTTAGCTGTGCTGCTCACCCTATGGCTTTCCAACACCCACATTTCACCACTCCAGCTCCCAATAGGTTGTCACTACTCATTATGGATTGTCCAAATATCTTACATTAGTTACTCATTTTTCACAGACACCTTGGAGTTGTCACTAAGCATTAGCTGTCATGACAGCGTGGACTTCCTTATCCGGATGGTGACTTGTGGGCTTGCTCTGTCATGGGGGCCCTTACCACCTCAGCTCCAGGTACAGACATTTGAGATGTTTCCCGGCCACCCAGTATTCTGCTCTGGCATTTTGTATGTTAATGTAAGTAGGGGGATGGATATAATGTTCCCTCCTACTGTCCTCTTTTGCTTCTTCCTCCATAATCCCCCAACTACTGTACTACTGTTAATATTAATTTATTTTGTGTGTGTGTATATATATATATATGTATATATATATATAACAGTCGAAAGTAGAAGGAGAACAACAGATTCAGGCATAATAATAGGGAAACAGTCCTGCTTCCACGTGTAACACTTCTTGCGCCACTCCTGCCTGAGTGGACTTAGTGTACCTGGACAGGCCTCTCTCACTGACCTGGCAGCCAGAGTATCACTCGGAACTTAGAGAAAAAGTCTCTGTCACAGACCCTCCTTAGGATTGAGATAACGGAGGTGATTCTCCTTAATAGAATTAGCCTGAATCTCCTTCAAATAGCTTACAGGTTACCAACTGATAGGTGACCAGCCTCTCAGTGTCTGGTCACCTTGATCCCTGGTGGTTTGTTGAGACCCTATTGGATCACCAGCCTCTCATTGGCTCTCCTCAGATGGACTCCCCACTGAACAGCTCCCTCGCTTGGTATCTTTAGAATTCGGGAACCCAGTCGACTACTGGGCTCCTCGCCACAGCTCAAATGTTCCAGACCAACATGGTCCCAGAACCAGTTATACCGCGTGGCACACGCCCCCCGGCCTGGAAGGCCATTTCGCCAGGGCACTCGAAGAAGAACCCAGACCAATGCCATCTGTCCCATAAATACCCTCCCCCAGCATGTCCAGCAAGGAAACTCCCTCCTGATTGGCTGCTAGGAAAGAGCACCCAAACCTCGACTCCACTGCTGCCACCTATCATCCTGGGGTGGGAACAGCACCCCAGAAGCAATAGAATGAGCCCACAGCACAGCCAGGCTGAGGCAGAGACCCGAATTTGAACATATTAACTGGATCAGAGTCAGTTAACACTCTGATCCCCCTCTAAATTTAACTAGCACCGGTACTTGAAAGTAACCAGGCGCTACACCTATATATATATATATATATATATATATATATATATATATATATATTTCTCTACAGAATTGTCCTTTGCATCTGCTCCTGATGGGGCGGTATTTAATCCCGAAACACGTTGAACAACCAAAGATGCATACTCACATAACTTGACCCATGATGAAATTTACCTTGTGCAATTATGGTTTATGTTATCCTGCATATGGAGCAATATTGGCATATTATATCCCACACAATTCAGTGTCCTAATTATCTTTTTGTACAAGGTGTTATGTAATTGTTTATGGTTCTTTTATCAATACAATTTTTTACTGCAATTCAAATTTTTTTACCTACTGTGTTATGTAATTGATTGTTTAATAAATGCATTTAGGGCCCTTTTACACGGGCGGATCAGTAATGATCCGCCTCCGTGGGTCCACTTTGCTCAGCGGGGATCCTCTGTAAAATCCCAGTTGAGCCGTCGGCTGACAGGGCGGTCCCCGCACACTGTGCAGGGACCGCCCTGTCTTTCCTCCGCTCTCCCCTATGGGGGATCGGATGAACATGGACCGTATGTCCATGTTCATCCGATCCGCCAGACGGAAGAAAAATAGGATTTTCTTCCGTCTGAAAAATCGGATCTTTGCGGAGGCGGACTATTACGGGTGTCAGCGGATGGTCATCCGCTGACACCCGCAATCACATGGGGACCAATGTATGTCCCGTTTTCATCCGCAATGGATAGATGAAAATGCGGACATACGGTCCGCACGTCTGAAAGGGCCCTAACTTCTACGTCCGGTTCCTCTATGTGCCTCTCTTAAAGTCCCAATTCCCCTGTCTATTACCCAAATTTTAGGGATGGAGGCGCCTCTCTCCTGGAGGTATTTCATTTGAAGTCCCAACCTTCTTCTCCAAAGACATGCTGGTAGGTAAATTGGACCTCGTCCAAATTGGCCCAGTATATATGTATTCATGTGTGTATGACTGTGTGTCCCTAGCGTGTCATGATCCTACGGGGTAAAAAGGCCCGCACCAGCCAAGCAGATACTGGCTGGAAAAAGCGCCCAGAGGCGATTCAGTTCGCATGTGTTGCGCTATACAAGTCATTCATTCATTCATTCATTCTGTTCATCTGTCATGAATATGACATAGATGATGGGGGATACAGGTGATGGCATTACGTAGACATGGCAATGCCAAAATCTGGAAAAAACTTGTCCCTGGGTTGGCAGAACCTGATGGGAAACCCGAGAGACTAGGTCCACTTTACTCTTGATTGATTGTGGCTATCTATCCGCTCACTGCCGTGCACTGTTAAAATTAAAGCAAACTCATGGAAAACTAGTCCTTTGGCTCCCCATTAGGCCCAGCCCACACTTAGTACCAAACTCCCTGACCATCCATCAGTCAATGTGATGGATGCAATGGCCGGGGAAGGAGGATGCGTTCTGAGAAAGGAGTGTCCAGTAAGAAGGCTCTGACCTAAGTGCAGAAACCAAATATCTACAGTATATATGACAGGCACCAAATCAAGCGCAATCCTTTTGTCTACAATACACTTTATGCATTTCCCTAATTATACCTAAAGATTATGATGTGTCTTCGGTACTTGTATGAAAAAGAATTATGATATTTTTGTATTGCTTCCTTTGTGTAAAATCCCTGATGTTCCTGCCAGATCCTCTGCTTCCCTATTAAAAAATGACCACACTAAGCAGGACAACACACCGTGCTCAGTTCTCTAACTATGCTGGGAACTTAGCCTGCTCTCCTCTAATAATGAGACTTGTCCTGACATCTCTCCCCCCTGCCCCTGCAGCACAGCCTTTCACTGAGAAGCTTATTGTACTGCTGGTTCTCCTCCCCCAGCTCTTATGCAGCTGAGAACAGGGAGCATGTGATCACTTATAAAAAAGGGGGAAAAAAAATATTTATAGTGTTTTTTTTATATTTATACACAAATGTTTCGCCTTTCATCTCTATTTTAAACTGACTGGGTAGTTTGACAAGGTGATTGTTTGCAATCACTTTAATGTTAAAACCTAAAGTGTATCCAAGCCCCAAAACAAAAATTAAATGTATCACCAGTCCTTAGATGTGATGACTGAATTAGTTTTCTTCATTTCAAGCTATTTTCCTTTATATTTACCTCTTGATGCTGTCACTAACCCGCTTTCAGTCCTAGGATGACAATACTCTCTGTCTCTTCTGTGTCAGGACAACAGAAACTGACATTGAATGATACTGAGGAATATTTTTTCTATTTGAGGAGTCCTGTGGTATTTTCACCATTCACAAGACTCACCTTTGTGTAAATATCCTCTTGGTTCCTGCAGGCATAGACCCACCTGTGGGGACCCCTAGGTTAGACGATGCACCCACCAACCGTGGATTTCTTTTATTTGTATATATATCTTTGATAAGGCTTAAAAAACACCAAACCTATACGTTCTGCTCCAGCTCCCTGTGTCATGTACCTGAGTCTCCTACATCTCTGACTCAGTATGCCTAGTAAGGTAACAGGAGGAACGAAAGACAAGAGTGGCACAGTTCTTGTGAAGACAGATGCAAATGAATTGCCTGTGTGCACCCAGATGCAGGCTGGACCATGGATGCAGGGCATATGTGGATATGTCAGGCTGGCAGGTCACTGGCAGACAGAAAGCAGGTACTTGGCAGGCTGCAGGAGTACAAATGATAGCCATGGGTTCAGGGTGCAGAGGAGAATCCCGTAAGCTTGGTCATTAACTAGTGGGCAAGTCAGAAGCAAAATAGCAGACAAAAAAGAAGTCAGAGTTGAGGCCAGAGTCAGCGATGGTGAGGCAGGTAGGCAGAGGGAGCAGGCAAAGACGTGGTCCAGAGCAGGGGCGTAACTAGAAATCACAGGGCCCCATAGCAAAATGTTGTATGGGGCCCCCCCCCCTTCCAAAAAAAAATGAACTAATGCCATTGAACAACACATTACTACACTCATGTGGCACAGTACCCAAGCAACAGCTTATATTAATTTTGAACAGCAAAACAAAAATTTAAATAACCATATAATAAATAAAATGCAGTTTACAAAAGTTACAAAACTACATGTTTAAGCGCAAATTTCAGTATTTAGGCCACAAACAAGTACACTAAGCAAATAGCAATGTGATTAAAGGTAAAAAAAAACATATTCCTGTTATTTGCGATATAATAAGGGGGGATTATTTAGTCCATCAGTTTCTCTCACCCATGTCCAACTGGAGAGATTTCCCCTTCACTTCTGTTCCATAACCACCACAGAAAGTGAGGGGAAATCCCTGGTAGCTACTAGGATCACCAGAATTTATGTTTCCAATTCTAAAGACCTCCTGCCACCATCATCCCCCAACCAACACCCCCTGCCACCATCACCTCCTGCCACCATCACCCCCCTGCCATCAGACATCACCCCCTGCCACCTTTAGACATCACCCCCTGCCACCACCATCAGACCCTACCACCATCACCCCCTGCCACCATCAGACATCACCCCCCTGCCACCATTATCACCCCCTACCACCATTATCACCCCCTGTCACCATCAGACATCACCCCCTGCCACCATTAGACATCACCACCTGCCACCATCAGACATCACCACCTGCCACCATCAGACATCACCTCCTGTCTCACTGTGACTCAAAGATTAACCATTAGAATTTCAAAATTCAATTCAGTGTCTCAATACTAGTGTTGTTTATGTATCATGAAATGGCATCATTATGGCTGCACAGGGTCCAGGCACAGGCTCAGGCAAGAAATCACCCTCCTCTATCCGCCTACTAGACTAGTCAGTCACTTTGCTGGACTCACCAGACCAGGAACAGGCATCTGGTCACTCCAAAGAGACACACCGGGCAGCAGCAGGGCGGCTCCAGTCCACACTCAGTCAGGCGGGCGCCGGGCGGACAGGCCAGGCAGGGGGTCGGTGACGGTCCGTCCGTTGCTCTGCTCCAGTCAGGGGTACTGATGTGGTGACAGTCCTTGACCTTCACTCCAAGTCTCCAACAGCTCTCTGAGTCTCCTCCCATCCCGAGTCGACAGGTCACTTCAGAGCCCCCTCTCCTCTCCACGATCACACTAGGCTCCTCAAATTTCCCGCCCTGCTCCTGCTTATTTACGGCTGGCAGTGGCGGTGTTGGCGCGAAAATGCGCTAAGAAGATCATTGGCTGCAGGTGGTGGGCTGGGCGGGCAGAGGCTATGCAGGAGGACTTAGACACTCGGCAGGCGCGGCTTAGATTCGGAACTTTGCGGGAATTTCTGGAATTGCGCATGCGCAGTTCTGACCCCTGGGGGGAAAGCCCTGTTGGGGGAGGAGTGGGAGTGGCTACCCCTGATGGAGGCCTGACTGCTGCCAACCCTAGGGGGAGACTCCTCCAAATGGAGCGTGACATCATTCCCTGACATCACCTCCTCCTCCTCAACCTCCTCAGAGGACTCCGGGCTTGCCTGGGGGTCTTCCTCAGACTCATGTCTGGTGGAGGTTGCGGACTGGCCAGATGGCCCAGCACCCTCCTGCACATCTGTGGGTGACACAAAACATACACAGGTTGGAGGATCCACACACTTGTCACATACGGCTCACATTCGGACTTACGACGGCGTACGTGAAGATACGCCGTCGTAAGTCCGCTGTGAATCTGACCCTTAATTTATAACCTTTATATTTTTGCATTCCATTTAGTTACATTTAAATTTAACCACTTCAATACCAGGCACTTTCGCCCCTTCCTACCTCCTTGGTGGTATTTGATCACCTCTGGGGTTTTTCTTTTTTGCTAAACAAACTAAAAAGTACCCAAATTTTTGATTAAACATTTTTTTTTCTTAGTTTCTGTCGTAAAATGTTGTTTTGCTCTTCACTAATGGGCACTGATGAGGCGGCATTGATGGGCACTGATGAGGCAGCACTGATGGGCACTGATGAGGCAGCACTGATGGGTACTGATAAGGTGGCACTGATGAGGAGGCACTGATATGTAGAATTGATGGGCACTAATATGCAGCACTGATAGGTGTCACTGATGGGCACTGACAGGCGGCTATGATGGACACTGACAGGTGGCTGTGATGGGCACTGACAAGCGGCACTGATGATGAGGTACTGATTAGTTACTGACAGGTGTTACTGCTGGTCTCTGATTGGTACTGTGATGGGCTCTGATTGGCACTGTGGGGTGCTCTGATTGGCACTGTGGTGGGCACTGATTGGTACTGTGGTGGGCACTGGCAGTATTTATTATTGGGGCTCTGATTGGTAGCTGATTGGCAGATCTGATGGGGCTGTGCTGATAATCAATCAGACTCCCCCTCTGACAGGGAGAGCCACCGATCGGCTCTCCCTGTCAGCACAAACCGAGGAATGCCATTTACCGACACTTCCTGGTTCATGCGATGATCAGCTGTGATTGGTCACAGCTGATCACGTGGTAACAAGCCTCTGACAGAGGCTCCTTATCACAATCAGAGAGGCGGCATGTCAGACTGACACGCCGCACTCGCGATCCCCACGCTGTGCGCCCCCCACGGGCGCGCACCGGCATGTTATCCTGCTGGATGTCATATGACGCCCAGTCAGGATAAAAATAACCACTTCCCGGCCATCATTCTGCATATGGCGGGTGGGAAGTGGTTAAACACTGGCAGGTTAACTGGCAAGTTAACTGCAGCTTGTGCCCTGGGTGGTTCTATTGATGGGCCCGCTGGCCCTTACCCCCACAGTGAGGATTAAATGCAATTTTTTTTCCAGAATTTAGCTTAAATGATCAACTGTACTGTGTTTGGACATTTTTTCTTGTTCTATAACTTATCATAAAATATCCAATTTTACTGGCAAAAAATATTTTGTCTATGAACTTTTAATACAATTAAAATTTTGAGTGCATAAACAATTGATGTGGAAATGCCTATCCATAAAAAGTACTGGATTTTATTACATCACACAGAACTAATAAACAATAGCCAAAATGGACACCCATTGTAAGTCAAATCAATCATGACTAAGCTCCGGAGTGAAACGCGTTGAAGATGTGGCCTGGTGGGAGCCCAGGCTGAGGTTGTCTTTCTTATACCACCATAGGACTTGGTCGATGTGCGACACCAGGGATATTTCCTCTCTTCTTTCAGTGACTACAAGAGCTGGGAGGATATTCATCCCTTGCTGGTACTCCTGCAGTGGTTGCAGCATCACCCACACTACTCCCCATAGTGATCAAGCCTGAGCAGAACACTAAACAAAAACCATGGGTCACAGTGAGTACTAAACTGTTGGCTAGCTATTGGATCCCTCTCCAACCTTAGGCACCAGGCTATATCCAAGCTGCCTATAATATAATCTGCTGGTGATGAAATATATAATGTAAATATAAAGATGTATGACAGCCATCAAAACCTAGCTGTAATGTTTGTAATGCAGGTTAAAATATATTAGGATGCCCCTTACTGATTACTATGGGCAACACTGACACACAGAAGTCATTGGCCCGGATTCAAGTAGCAATTGCGCCTGTGTAACCATAGGTTACACAGCGCAATTGCTTACTTGCCCCGGCGTTACGAATGCTCCTGATTCAGGAACATCGTAACATCGACTGCAGCCTAAAATCTGCGTGGCATAAGGCTCTTATGCCACGCATATCTTAGACTGCATTCTATCGATGACCGCTAGGGGCGCTCCCATTGTGCTCAGTGTATAGTATGCAAATTGCATACTAACACCGATTCACAATGTTGCGCGAGCCCTGCGTACGCAATTTACGTAGTTTCCGTACGGCGTGTTTAGCGTAAGGCTGCCCCTTCTAATAGCAGGGGCAGCCAATGCTAAAGTATACCCGTCATTCCCACGTCGCGACGTTCGAATTTTACGTAATTTGCGTAAGTGATTCGTGAATGGCGCTGTACGCCATTCACGTTCACTTTGAAGCGACGTCATTTGCCGCAATGAACATCGGGAAAGTTTCCCGATGGAGCATGCGCTCTACGCTCGGCGCGGGAGCGCGCCTAATTTAAATGATTCCCGCCCCCTACGGGATCATTTACATTAGGCGCCCTTACGCAGGGCAAGTTTACACAGCGCACACGCAATTTACGGAGCTACTGCTCCGTGAATCGCGGGTAGCGCAGTCAATTTGCGGGGGCGCAGGGCAAAAACGCTGCCCTGCGCCTCCGCAAAAAAGGGGCAAATCTACCTGAATCCGGGCCATTGATCTTATCATGAAAACCAAGAAAATGCTAAGCTTTTTAAACAATTTTGAGTATGCCAAATCCTAATCGCTAATGACATGGAACTGCTCCCACGATCCTTTTCATCAATGCTTGGATCCTCATCAACATTTTAAGGAGCTCACTGGAATTAGTGAGATTTTTGTACAATTTCCAAGGACTTATCCAGTCCAGGAACTGCTTTGCACAGCTCTGAACTCTGCTGCATACAAAGGTGAAGTTTAGCATTGTAAATAGCTCATACTGATGCAGCATGGCTTCCACAAGCTCTAGTTTATTGATTTTTCAGAGTATAGTCTTTGAGACTTTGCAGCTTCAGAAGGCACACCTGTTGTAATTTTGCCCAGAATTGCATGGGTGAATCCTTCTTTATATACAGTATATAGCTGTAGAATCTCCATATAGGTTCTGTTTTAAAAAAACAAATATAGGCATGAGCCGAACACCCCCTAGTTCGGTTCGCAGCAGAACATGCTAACAAGCAAAAAATTTGTTTGAACACGCGAACACCGTTAAAGTTTATGCGTCACGAACGTGAAAAATCAAAAGTGCTCATTTTAAAGGTTAATATGCACGTTATTGTCATAAAAAAGTGTTTGGAGACCTGGGTCCTGCCCCAGGGAACATGTATCAATGCAATTTCTTTTATTTTTTTTAAATGGCCATTTTTTCGGGAGCAGTGATTTAAAAAATGCTTAAAGTTAAACAATAAAGGTGAAATATTCCTTTAAATTTCATACCTGGGGGGTGTCTATAGTATGCCTGTAAAGTGGCGCATTTTCCCCGTGTTTAGAAATTTAAAACTACTTGCGGCTAAAATGAATTGTCAGGTCCCGGCAATACAGATAAGTCATTGAAAAAAACTTTTAAAAAAATGGCGTAGGGTTCCCCTCAAAATCCATACCAGACCTGATGGTATGGATTTTAAGGGGAACCCCGCGCTAAAATTAAAAAAATGGCGTGGGGTCCCCCAAAAATCCATACCAGACCCTTATCCGAGCATGCAACCTAGCAGGCCGCAGGAAAAGAGGGGGGACGAGACAGTCCCCCCTCCTAAACCGTACCAGGCCACATGTTGATGGGGACAAGGGCCTCATCCTCACAACCCTTGCCCAGTGGTTGTGGGGGTCTGCGAACGGGGGCTACAAAGGCGACCCCCAGATCCCGCCCCCTATGTGAATTGGTAACGGGGTACAATGTACCCCTACCATTTCACAAAAAAATGTCAAAAATTGTAAAAAACACACAGACACAGCTTGTTACAAGACCTTTATTAAAAAACTCCAGCGATGTAATACTTCCTTAACCCGGGATACGGAAAAACACCTCGCCACGATACGATTCTGCCTCCATGGGAGGCGCCCGCCGAATGACGCTAGACACGCTGTGACAGCTCTTAAATAGCTGAGGGTGGGGCCACCCGTGACGTGCGCGAATGACCCCGCCCCCTCTGACGCAAGGGGAAATGGCGCAGGGTTACCCAGTGACATGATTGGTTGACCTGCCCCCCTCTGATGCCACGCGGTTTCCCGTGGTGTCAGAGGGGGGCGGGGTCACCCGTGAAGCCATGGAAAACCCGCCGGAAACCCCAATTGAGTCAGAGGGGGCGGGGTCACCCGCGCATGTCACGGGTGGCCCTGCCCTCGGCTATTTAAGAGCTCTCACAGCAGGTCTAGCGTCATTCCGTGGGTGCCTCCCATGGAGACTAATTGGATCGTGGCGGCATGTTTTTCTGTATCCCGGGTCGAGGAAGGATTACATCGCTGCAATTTTTTTTATTTTTTAATAAATGACTTGTCCCAAGTTGTGTCTGTGTGTTTTTTAACATTTATGACACTTTTTTTGTGAAATGGTAGGGGTACAATGTTACCAATTCCCATGGGGGGGCTGGGATCTGGGGGTCCCCATGCAATTTTTTTTTTTAAATTTTGGTTCGGGTTCTCCTTAATATTCATACCAGACCCAAAGGGCCTGGTAATGGACTGGGGGGGAACCCATGACATTTTTTTCAATGACTTTTATCTGTATTGCCGGGACCCGACAATTCATTATAGCCGCGAGTAGTCTTAAATTCCTTTTTTCCCAGGAACTGTTCTAAACACGGGCAAAATGTGCCACTTTACAGGCATACTATAGACACCCCCAGGTACGAAATTTAAAGGAATATTTCACTTTTATTGTTTCACTTTAGGCATTGATAAAATCACTGCTCTCGAAAAAACTTCTGTTTTTAAAACTTTTTTTTGCATTGATACATGTCCCCTAGGGCAGGACCCAGGTCCCCAAACACTTTTTATGACAATAACTTGCATATTAACCTTTAAAATTAGCACTTTTGATTTCTCCCATAGACTTTTAAAAAGTGTTCCGCATTTTGAATTTGCTGCGAAAACACCTGAAATTGTTCGCTATTCGGCAAACACCCGATGTTTGAGTCGAACTTACGTTTGACTCGAACATCGGACTCATCCCTACTAAGCAGTAGTTCCTTTAGTCCAAATTTAGTGCTGCAGTTAGCCTGAGCATGGATTGCTAGTTCCAGTTTCCTTAGGTGTCCCCTAAACCAGTGCTGTATTCTGACCTAGCCCCCCCCCCCCCCCACGAAAATGGTACCCGGGCCCTCCTCCCGACTCCTGCAAGCAGGGCCACTATCAGAGTACTGATTATTAGAAGTGCTACGGTTTGCGCCTGGTGAGGAAGGGGGCAGAAGCAGTTTAAACAGGAGCTGTCCCCTGTCACCCCCAACATGCCGTGATCCTGCTGTGGCCAATCATGGGGAGGCAAAAAGCGGGCAGAAAGCTGGGCAGAGGCGCGGCAAATCCAATTAGAGCCGCTCTCTCTCTTTCTCCCTTCGGCTTACAGAAAGGGGGGCGGCGGGGGAGATACAGACATCCCGCGGCTCTCCTCTCCCTGTAACAGAGCCGCTGCTCTATTTGCCAGAGAACTCGGCAGCAGCGCTGTGACAGGGAGAGGAGAGCCGCGGGATGTCTGTATCTCCCCCCGCCGCCCCCTCCCCTTTCTTTAAGCCGAAGGGAGAAAGAGAGAGAGCAGCTTTAATTGGATTTCCCGCGCCGCCGCCCAGCTTTCTGGCCCCTGTTTCCCTCCCCATGATTGGCCACAGCAGAGGGCCAATTTCCCGCGCCACCAGAGAGCCACACTGTACTCTCACCACCAGAGGGCCGCGCTGTACCCCGCCTCACCAGAGAGCCGCGCTGTACCCTGCGCCACCAGAGAGCCACGCTGTACTCGCACCACCAGAGAGCCACGCTGTACCCACACCACCAAAGAGCCACGCTGTACCCGCATCACCAGGGAGGGAGCCACGCTGTTCCTGCACCACCAGAAAACCACGCTGTACCCGCACCACCAGAGAGCCGCGCTGTACCCTGCACCGCCAGAGAGCCACGCTGTACTCACACCACCAGAGAGCCACGCTGTACCCACACCACCAGAGAGCCACGCTGTACCCGCACCACCAGAGAGGGAGCCACGCTGTTCCCACACCACCAGAGAGGGAGCCACGCTGTTCCCTCACCACCAGAGAGGGAGCCACGCTGTTCCCTCACCACCAGAGAGGGAGCCACGCTGTTCCCTCACCACCAGAGAGGGAGCCACGCTGTTCCCTCACCACCAGAGAGGGAGCCACGCTGTACCCACACCACCAGAGAGGGAGCCACGCTGTACCCACACCACCAGAGAGGGAGCCACGCTGTTCCCGCACCACCAGAGATGGAGCCACACTGTACCTGCACCACCAGAGAGAGAGCCACGTTGTTCCCGCCCCACCAGAGAGGGAGAAAGACAGAGCCACTGCCAGGATAGACATGCTACACTACTGATTAGAGTTACCCCAGGCAACCCAGAGTGAGCGAACGTCCAGCCAGAGGGATTACTGTTGCGATTTCGCTGGGTCTGGTAAGAGTGCTTGTTGGCCATTATCCATTACTATTCCCAGGGACTGAGCCATTAGGGAGTACCTAGCCTGCTATTCTCTAGGCCCTATTGACCGCCACAACATCCCTCTCTGTCCTCTTCCCATGGCGTCCCTCTGTCCTCTTCCCACGGGAAATCCTTTTCCCACAGCGTCTCTCTGTCATCTTCCCACGGCATCCTTTTCCCACGGCTTCCCTCTGTCCTCTTCCCACGGCGTCCCTCTGTCCTCTTCCCATGGCGTCCCTCTGTCCTCTTCCCATGGCGTCCCTCTGTCCTCTTCCCATGGCGTCCCTCTGTCCTCTTCCCATAGCGTCCCTCTGTCCTCTTCCCACGGCGTCCCTCTGTCCTCTTCCCACGGCGTCCCTCTGTCCTCTTCCCACGGCGTCCCTCTGTCCTCTTCCCATGGCGTCCCTCTGTCCTTCACCCACGGCAACCCTCTGTCCTTCTCCAAGGGCGTCCCTCTGTCCTTCTCCCACAGCATCCCTCTGTCCTCTTCCCATGAAGATGACAGGGTGGGTCTTAAAAAAGAAGGGGTGTGGCTTTGACAGGAAGGGATGGGTCATATTTAAATTAGGGGGTGTGCAAGTTTAGTCAGGCCTAGGGCAGCACAAAACCTAAATACACCTCTGCCCTAAACTCAGTGTTACTTTTTATAGTTCCATCAATTTACACATTCACATCTGTCCCTGCCTATAAAGAGCTTACAATCTAAAGTCCCTAACTCACATTCATACTTACACATACAGTATGTAGCACCCTCTAGCTAGTGTGCTAGGTGTAAATAGGTTTTGTTAGTGTAGGCAAATTGGATTGGCTAAGAGCCAGGCCTGGATTAAATCTGGGTCAAGGTTGAGTCACTCAGGGAGACTGGATGACTCAGCAAGCAGTCTCTCTGGTGCCTCCCCTGTTTTCCTTGGAGAAGCTTCCAGATGCAGTGGGTCAAGGCTAGGAGGGGCTGTTTGGAAAATGTATGAGGGCACCAGCCAATCCCCACAGAAAGGAGGTGGAATGGGGCAGGCCCCCTCATAAATAGCCATGAGTTATGCCAGCAGGGGAAGTTAGGTGGAAGATGGAGATGCAGTGCTGAGTAGGCTGTCAGTGGCCATTGAGGGTGTGCCCTAGTCTGGGGGGGGGGGGTGGCCTGCGACTTGGGTGTTGGAGGAACCCTCTACAACACACAGAGGAATTCTTTCTTGGAGGCACGGGAGCAAGTGAGAGGACAGCAGGAGAAGTAAGCCAGGTGGGCTGGTGAGTATTCAGTCTGGGAGGACTGTGGAGAAGTTAGACAGGTGGAGCTGGCAGTGCCTGAGGAAGTGGTGCTGGGCTCAGTAGCCACAGGTATGTACTGTATGCTAGACACTGACTTTTCTCTACACATAAAAGGGGCCTCGGGTTCCTGCCTATAACAGGTTTTTTCTCTAAATCTGACTGAGTGCGGTGTCAGATTATTAGTGTTCCAGCAGAGTTCTGCAGGCAAGCGAGTGCTGGAGGAAGCAGAGGCATGTATATAGACTGTATATAGGAGAAGTTGTCTGACACAGGAGGTGGCTGGAAAGTGGTGTGGCTACACGGCACTTGGATGAGGAAGGGCTCCTAGCTGGCGGCACAGGCAAGTGGTCCCTACTCTGTCCTTCCTCCACCAGAACCTTTCCCTATTTTAGACACACTATCCCTAGCCAGCAGATTCCTGTCCCTGACCTAGCCATTTAGCAGATGCGCAGCAACTAAAGAGGGGCAGTGCCATTTATTTTCACTGCCTACTTTAAAGATGACCACATCCAGAGCAGTAGCTGATGAAACCTATGGAGGCCTCAGAGGAACATGAGTTCTCCTTTCTCCTCTGCTGTCTCAGCATGGTGACTTTCCTAACAGTGCCACCTGTGCAGGGAAGCCTAACTACACCTGCCTACATGCTGTTTGGCCAACAATTTTCCACCTGACTCCTTCCATATGCAGATCGAAGGGTGTCAGGTGTGAGGGTGCCAACAGGGCTACACACGGCTAGAATTTTATCTGGTTCATTAATTGGCTGAAATTTGCTCAGCATATGGCCAGATTAAAGTGACTCTAAACAATATCCCTATACTCCAAAAATAATCCATACTCATCCTCTACATAATTTCTCTGTAATCTATGTTTCATGAAACTTCAAATGTTCATACATACAGTAGGACATTGGAATGAATGTCGGCACCCTTTCACAGGAGGTTTGGAGGGGCTTGAGAGTAATGGGATGTACTTTTTGGAGTTGAGAATACATACTTGAATAGAATTTTTTTGTTTGTTAAAGGGGTTGTAAAGGTTCATGTTTTTCACCCTAATGCATGCTATGCATTAAGGTGAAAAAACATTGGATTGGATTCCTGGCCACCCAGCCCTCCCGTTTTACTTACCTGAGCCCTGGAAAGTCCTGCGTCGCGACTCTTCATTGGATAGATTGATAGCAGCGCAGCCATTGGGGGCGGCACCAATTCATACACTTGGCGACTATGGACGCCAAGTATATGACACAAGAGCGTGCCCGCAAGGTAACCCCCTCGGGAGAGAGCTTCCCAGAGGTGGTTAGCTATTGTGAGGAGGAGCCGCCAAAGGACCCCAGAAGATGGCATTCGGGGCCACTCTGTGCAAAACGAGCTGCACAGTGGAGGTAAGTATGACATGTTTGCTATTTTTAAATAATAATATCTGAACCTTTAGTATCAATTTAAGCTTAGTCTAGTGTCAATTTATAATTAAAAAAAAAAACCCTAATTTTTTTTGGCTTAAAGCGGAGTTCCACCCAAAAGTGGAATGTCTGCTTTAAGGCACTCCTCGCCCCCCTTACATGCCACATTGGGCATGTATTCTTTTTTGGGGGGGGGGGGTGTCTAGTTTTGAGTGGGACTTCCTGTCCCACTTCCTGCTTCCGACTTCAGGCTGTCTAGGCGACTCCTCCTCTCCCCCTAGGCAGCCCTACCCTCTCTGCAATCTTCTGAGACACGTAACAGGTCCCAGAAGATTGCCTGTCCACTCAGGGAGCGCGGCGTCACTCGCACATGCGCAGTGAGTGCGCAGTTTATGAAGGTGCGATCTCGGCACCTCACTGGCAATCTGTGACAGAATTCTCCCTCTCTGATTCACCAGCTCAGAGGTGGAGAATCAGAGAGAGAAGCGCGAAGCTGGCTGAGTATTCTAGAGGAAGCAGGAATTGTTTTGACTTCCATCTTTCACACACGAGCAGCCGGTACAGTCAGAGCACATCTTCCTTACCATTAAACACCCCAAAATGAGCAGGTTAGGAATTTATAGTGTGTATATATATATATATATATATATATATATATATATATATTTTGTGGCGGTGGGACCCTGTGTGACCTTAAAGACTGTTGGTTTACGCCAGATTTGGGAGAGAATGGTACACTAATTGCACAGCTGTGTGTTTGGCTATTTAGTTCTGACCTGACTATGGCTCAGGGCCCTACCCAACAGACAGGAAGTCTGTGCCTTGGAGTCAGGTGGACTCCCATCCCTCTGAGAGGAGTCAGAGGCTGCATGGGTGCAGCCAGAGATGTATTTCAGCAGGAGGCAGATGCCATTGGTGATTGAGCAGCAAGGCACTGATCAGGAGTAAGCTAGGTGTGAGCTTAACTCTAGAAAACTCTGTTTGTTCTGAGGAGCAGACCTAAGGCCTGAAACAGCCGGATGGCAAGAATCTAAAGCTAGGAAGCTAAAGTGTTGAGTATGCAAGATACAGTAATGGTGGAACCCCCTGTGAGGGCTACTGATGTATTTGTGAACTTTTTGGTGCTTTTAAATAAAAGTGGGCTACCAGGCCCTTAAAAATTCAGTTCTGGACTAAAAAACAAAAAAACGCACCTACCATTGGAGTCTGATCACCCCAATCTTATATATATATATTGTAAGCATATATGTGTGTGTGTGTTCATTTCTATGTGTATCTCTCTCTCTCTCTCTCTCTATATATATATATATTTTTTTTTTTTAAATGTTCACATCTCTGGCTGGGTTCACGCTTGTGCGTTGCGGGAACCAGCGTGATTTCTGTGCGGACAAAATAAAGGGTCCTGTACCATTTTGGTGCAAATGCAATATGATTTCAATGCATCACATGCAATATCTGTGATGCCAGACTCTTTCTCTCTCTCTCTATCTACAGTCGTATGCAAAAGTTTAGGAACCCCTGACAATTTCCATGATTATCATTTATAAATATTTGGGTGTTTGGATCAATTTCATTTTGATCTATCAAATAACTGAGGGACACAGTAATATTTCAGTAGTGAAATGAGGTTTATTGGATTAACAGAAAATGCGCAATATGTATAAAAACAAAATTAGACAGGTGCATAAATTTGGGCACCCTTGTCATTTTGTTGATTTGAATACCTGTAACTACTTAGCACTGATTAATTGGAACACACAATTGGTTTGGTGAGTTCATTGAGGCTGGGTTCACACTTGTCCTACAAACGGTCCTACATTGGTAGCATGACGTGTGAAAATCAATGTTTCCCTATGAGAGCTGTCTTAACTGGTCCTACACAAGTCGGTCCGACTTTGAAAATTCTCCCTGTACTACTTTTGGTCCTACATTGATCCTACTTCAACCCATTGAATATCATTGAAGGAAACAGGATACTACTTTGGTCCGACTTCAATGATATTCAATGGGCCTGAAGTAGGATCAATGTAGGACCAAAAGTAGTACAGGGAGCATTTTCAAAGTCAGACCGACTTGTGTAGGACGCTACAAGACGCTCTCATAGGGAAACATTGAACACAGAGCAAAGTAGGATGAAAGTAGTGTAGTAGTGTGAACCCAGCCTAAGGCTGGGTTCACACTACTACACTACTTTCATCCTACTTTGCTCTGCTACATTGGTCCTACATTTATCCTACATTGGTCCTACATCCATCCTACTTTCATGAACAGGATACTACTTTGGTCCGACTTCAATGATATTCAATGGGCCTGAAGTAGAATCAATGTAGGACCAAAAGTAGTACAGGGAGCATTTTCAAAGTCGGACCAACTTGTGTAGGACGCTTCAAGACGCTCTCATAGGGAAACATTGAACACAGAGCAAAGTAGGATGAAAGTAGTGTAGTAGTGTGAACCCAGCCTGAGGCTGGGTTCACACTACTACACTACTTTCATCCTACTTTGCTCTGTAGGACCAGTTAAGACAGCTCTCATAGGGCTGCTCCGTCGGGTAAATTACCCGACGTGCATTGCGCTAAATGACGTCGCCCCGACGTCATTTGCTTAGACGTTTACGTAAATGGCGTCCAGCGCCATTCACGGACGTCTTACGCAAACAACGTAATTTTTTTTAAATTTGACGCGGGAACGACGGCCATACTTAACATTGGTTGCCCCTCCTAATAGCAGGGGCAACCTTACGCGTCGCGTACGCTACGGAAACTACGTAAATTCTCAGCGTCGACCGCGCGTATGTTTGGGAATCTCGCGTAATTACCTCATTTGCATAGACGACGGGGAAAACGACGATGCGACACCTAGCGGCGGGAAAAAAAATTGCTTTTAAGATCTGACAGCGTAAGAGCCTTACGCCTGTCAGATCTAATGGGTATCTATGCGTAACTGATTCTAAGAATCAGTCGCATAGATACCCGGGGCCAGATGAGGAGTTACGACGGCGCAAATGGTGTTGCGCCGTCGTAACGCCTTTGAGAATCTGGGCCTCACTATCCACAGTAAAATTTGGTGGAGGTTCCATCATGCTCTGGGGCTGTGTTATCAGTACCGGTACTGGGAATCTGGTTAAAGTTGAGTGTCACATGGATTGCACTCAAGGGGGTAGATTCAGGTAGCTGCGCTTTAAGTTACGGTGGCGCAGCGTATTTTATTTACGCTACGCCAACGCAACTTACAGGAGCAAGTGCAGTATTCACAAAGCACTTGCTCCGTAAGTTGCGGCGGCGTAGCGTAAATGGGGCCGGCGTAAGCCCGCGTAATTCAAATGTGGAAGGGGGGGCGTGTTTTATGCTAATGTGTTATGACCTGACGTGATTGACGTGTTTTATGAACGGCGCATGCGCCGTCCGTGTACATATCCCAGTGTGCATTGCCCTCAAGTACGCCGCAACAACGTATTGGTTTCGACGTGAACGTAAATTACGTCCAGCCCTATTCGCGAACGACTTACGCAAACGACGCAAACAATTCAAATTTCGAAGCGGGAACGACGTCCATACTTAACATTGGCTGCGCCACCTAATAGCAAGAGCAACGTTACGACGAAAACGACTTACGCAAACGACGTAAAAAACTATAGCCGGGCACACGTACGTTTGTGAATCGGCGTAACTAGGTAATTTGCATAATCTACGGCGAAAACGACGGGAGCGCCACCTAGCGGCCAGCGTGAGAATGCACCCTAAGATACGACAGCGTAAGAGACTTATGCCAGTCGTATCTTAGGCTAATGTCGGCGTATCTTGCTTTCTGAATACAGAAAGAAGATACGCCGGCGCAGATTTGAATTTACGCTGCGTATCTATAGATACGCCAGCGTAAATTCTCTCTGAATCTACCCCAATATCAGCAGATTCTTGAGAATAATGTTGAGGAATCAGTCACAAAGTTGAAGTTATGCCGGGGCTGGATATTTCAACAAGACAACGACCCAGAATCTACTCTGCATTTATGCCGAGGAACAAGTACAATGTTCTGGAATGGCCATCCCAGTCCCCAGACCTGAATATCATTGAACATCTGTGGGGTGATTTGAAGCGGGCTGTCAATGCTCAGCAACCATCAAACCGAACTGAACTGGAGATGTTTTGTAAGGAGAAATGGTCCAAAATACATTCATCCAGAATCCAGACACTCATTACAGTCTATAGGAAGCGTAGAGGCTGTTATTTCTGCTCTACTAAATATTGATGTGATTTTTCTGTTGGGGTGCCCAAATTTTTGCACCTGTCTAATTTAGTTTTGATACATATTGCGCATTTTCTGTTAATCCAATAAACCTCATTTCACTACTGAAATATCACTGTGTCCTTCAGTTATTTGATAGATCAAAATGAAATTGCTGATCCAAACACCCAAATATTTATAAATGATAATCATGGAAATTGTCAGGGGTTCCTAAACTTTTGCATACGGCTGTATATACAGTATCTCAGAAAAGTGAGTACACCCCTCACATTTTTGTAAATATTTTATTATTTCTTATGTGACAACACTGAAGAAATGACACTTTGCTACAATGTAAAGTAGTGAGTGTACAGCTTGTATAACAGTGTAAATTTTTTGTCCCCTCAAAATAACTCAACACACAGTCATTAATATCTAAACTGCTGGCAACAAAAGTGAGTACACCCCTACGTGAATATGTCCAAATTGGGCCCAATTAGCCATTTTCCCTCTCCGATGTCATGTGATTCGTGCACGGGCTCAGCGTCATATCCAGATGTTGTCTTTGGGAAATAGATGTATGAGTTCTGCCAGCATTGCTGCAAAGGTTGAAGGGTGGGGGGTCAGGCTGTCAGTGCTCAGACCATACGCTGCACACTGCATCAAATTGGTCTGCACGGCTTCTAAAGATGATGCACAAGAAAGCCCACAGTTTGCTGAAGACAAGCAGACTAGGGACATGGATTACTGGAGCCATGTCCTGTAGTCTGATAAGACCAAGATAAACTTATTTGGTTCAGATGGTGTCAAGCGTGTGTGATGGCAACCAAGTGAGGTGTACAAAGACAAGTGTGTCTTGCCTACAGTCAAGCATGGTGGTGGGAGTGTCATGGTCTGGGGCTGCATGAGTGCTGCTGGCACTGGGGAGCTACAGTTCATTGAGGGAACAATGAATGCCAACATGTACTGTGACATACTGAAGCAGACTGGGCCGCAGGGCAGTATTCCAACATGATAACGACCCCAAACACACCTCCAAGACAACCACTGCCTTGCTAAAGAAGCCAAGGTTAAAGGTGATGGACTGGCCAAACATGTCTCCAGACATAAACCCTATTGACATATACAAAAATTGGGTGATATGGTTCACTCTGGTTAAGACTCAATGCAAGAATGGAATGGGGTGGGGGGACCAGGGGAAGAGCAACAGTACTGTATGGGGATATTAGTCCATGTAAAAATCAATATACTGGTAAACGATAACTGTCCAAAGAAGTTCTAGAAGCGAAAAGAACTCTGAAAAGTAAAAGGAAAAGAGAACAGCGCCCTCTAAGTGCAGTGATTTGCGGTTTAATAAGGAAAATATGTCATAGATTGCACTCACAGGGTTATGGTGATAGCAGGCATGGTAGGTTTTTATCCACTTCGAATTACCAGTTGGAAGGAGATAGAGGGCAGGTCCGGCGTCGCTGTTGTGGATGGGTGTCTTTTGTTTGGTCTGTCCTCCGGCTACAAGGCTGGTGACGATGCTTCGGGATGGATGAGACTCGATCAGTGGTGCACTTCGGACAACGTCACTTCCGGGTCGGGTCAGCGGTAGTGGAATTTTTATACCCGCATGCCCGTGCATAAAAATTCTACTACCCAATATGGCCACTACCCAAGCCTGAGGAAAGAATACGAATATTCCGAACGCAAGCGCCGCCCCGCTGACCTGACGCGGGAAGTGACGTTGTGTACTCACTTTTGTTGCCAGCGGTTTAGACATTAATGGCTGTGTGTTGAGTTATTTTGAGGGGACAGAACATTTACACTGTTATACAAGCTGTACACTCACTACTTTACATTGTAGCAAAGTGTCATTTCTTCAGTGTTGACACATGAAAAGATATAATAAAACATTTACAATATATCCACTTGATGACCAGTGACATAGCAGTAATGCCTCTTTCACACGGGCGGATCAGTGATGATCCGCCCCGTGAACCTCCGCTTGCTCAGCGGGATCGCTTCGCTGATCCCCGCTGAGCTGGCGGATGACAGGGCGGTCCCCGCACACTGTGCAGGGACCGCCCTGTTTTTTCTCCACTCTCCTCTATGGGGGGATCGGATGAACACGGACCGTCTGTCAGGGTTCACCCGATCCGATCCGCAGACGGATGGAAAAATAGGGTTTTTTCTCTGTCTGCAGAATCGGAGGATTGCGGACCCGGATGAGATCGGGTGTCAGGAGATGTATGTCCCCTTTTCATCCGCACACAGATGTGTATATATATATATATATATATATATATATATATATATATATATATATATTAGGGCTGTTACTGATTACAATTTTCGTGTTCGATTAATCTTTTTTTTTTAATCGATTAATCGACTAATTTCGATTAATTATAACACACATATATTTTTCGGATCACCACCATATATAGTCCCCACTGTAATATCCACAGACATCTCCCCACTGTAATATCCAGACATCTCCCCACTGTAATATCCACAGACATCTCCCCACTGTAATATCCAGACATCTCCCCACTGTAATATCCACAGACATCTCCCCCACTGTAATATCCACAGACATCTCCCCACTGTAATATCCACAGACATCTCCCCTACTGTAATATCCACAGACATCTCCCCCACTGTAATATCCACAGACATCTCCCCCACTGTAATATCCACAGACATCTCCCCCACTGTAATATCCACAGACATCTCCCCCACTGTAATATCCACAGACATCTCCCCCACTGTAATATCCACAGACATCTCCCCACTGTAATATCCACAGACATCTCCCCCACTGTAATATCCAGACATCTCCCCACTGTAATATCCACAGACATCTCCCCCACTGTAATATCCACAGACATCTCCCCTACTGTAATATCCACAGACAACTCCCCACTGTAATATCCACAGACATCTCCCCCGCTGTAATATCCACAGACCTCTCCCCCGCTGTAATATCCACAGACATCTCCCCACTGTAATATCCACAGACATCTCCCCCACTGTAATATCCACAGACATCTCCCCCACTGTAATATCCACAGACATCTCCCCCACTGTAATATCCACAGACATCTCCCCCACTGTAATATCCACAGACATCTCCCCCACTGTAATATCCACAGACAACTCCCCACTGTAATATCCACAGACATCTCCCCCACTGTAATATGGCCGAGGCAGCAGCAGAGCTCCGCGGATCACATGGTGTGCTGATCCGCATATGGTGACTCGTTCGGATCATGGATCATTTACGATCCGTTGCACCACTAGTACCAATCAAAAGAATTTTGATCGATCAAAAAAATTAAAGATTAATGGAGGAATTAATCTTTAATTTCCACAGTATATATATATATATATATATATATATATATATATATATATATAATTTATCATCTAGATTTGCAGTGTTTTCATCACCTGCTGTTGTATTTTCTCACATGTACACAAATACTGAAGAGAATGATTGTGCAAGCATCATAAAATAAAATGATTGCCATTGTAGAGAAGTGAAATACAATGGTAATTGTAATGTCCTCATGGGTGAGTAATGACAGGAGCCCGGTGTCCTCCAGGTAGGAAGTGTTGTCAGCACACCCCCCTCCCGCACATCTCCCAACACCAGAGCGGCTTGGCGGTCACATGACAGGCGGCTGGTCACATGATCGCAGGTTTAGCGGCTCAGTGATCAGCGGCGATCCGCAGAGCTGGCCATGTCTCATCACATTGATTTCCGTGTATGATCGGTGGCGGCGGGCCGACCCATGCAGGGCTGTGTAGACGGAGACGGGCGATCCGCCTGCTGACTCCCATCCTTCATGCTCCCCCCGGCCGGGCTCTTCTTGTAATATGCTCACTCGAGTGAAATCTGCGGTGGCCAATTTTATGGGTGGAATCATGGCTGGCAGTTCTGGCTCCGATCACTCCAATGGTTCTGAGCTGCCCATGAGGTTCCCATATGGCAGACCGGAATTCCTGGGGCTGTCACAGGACGAGATCGAGTGCTCGGCCGATCACATCGCCAGACCCATCCTGATCCTAAAGGAGACCAAGAGGTTATCGTGGAGCACCGGCTATGCAGAGTGAGTAAGGGGGGCGGGGATGCCATACACTGAGCGATAGGAGCAGATCTTTGTAGGATGACAGCTGTTTACTTTCCTAGAGGAATATACAATGTATCCATATGGATGTCACTACATACATCTGACATAAGGCTCCATCTGTCAAGGTCAAATGTGACCAACCAGTGACAATTTATGTCCTTGGATTGTGAGATTAGGTATCTGTCATCATAGGGTTAGTAAGATATACGTTGATCGATCATTTCTTACAAGAAGATCATTATGTCATCAGTGTTATGTTGTGTCACCAAAAAAAAAAAAATCTGGCTATATAGACCAAAAATGTGTTCCATTGGTAATTTGAAGGAGAAGTATGGGCAATGCTGTTTTGGCCTGCTTCTCCTGGGGATCCCAGAAGTTCACTTGGTCCTACTCTCCTGGGACCAGATTCAGCCAACAGTGGGTAAAGCCGGCTGACATCATAGAGCCACTCTAGGCTCTAAAGCAGTGATGGCGAACCTTGGCACCCCAGAGGTTTTGGAACTACATTTCCCATGATGCTCCACTACACTGCAGAGTGCATGAGCATCATGCTAAATGTAGTTCCAAAACATCTGGGGTGCCATGGTTCGCCATCACTGCTCTGAAGGGATCCAGGCAATGATGTCAAGATCCACCCAGGTTCTTGACCAGCAGGTGGCTCAGCCTCTCAGTACACTGCTAAGAACCTGAGCCAGCCACTCCTGCCCCCTTCTTCGCCCAGTGTCCCAGGTTTGAGTTGCCACCTCATCCCTTTAAACCGGAACACATATGAATTACACAGTGCCTTATCTGCATTAAGTTACCTAAGTGGGTTTAATTACCACCTTAATCAGCCACAGGACCTGTGTAATTATGTGTTCAGTTTTAAAGGAATGAGGTGGCAACCCTAGTCCCAGTAAGTGTTGGACTGGCAGAGCAGAGAGCCACTGACAGATCAGAGCAGACCGAAGAACTGAGCGATCAGCAGTCTTTGAACACTCAGTTTTCAGTGTAGAGCCAGCAAGGGACAGCTGCAGCATCAGATCAATGTCTCAGCCATCCAGGTGAAGATCAGGGGTGGACAACTGTGGCTCTCCAGCTGTTGGGGAACTTCATGTCCCATGAGACATTGCAAGATTGATAGTTGCAAGACTGACTCCCAGAGGCACGATGGGAAGACTGACTGTTGCTCACAGAGGCAGGATGGGACTTGTAGTTCCGCAACAGCTGGAGTGCCCCAGTTGCCCCCTCTTGGTATGGATGTTTGTCTTTTTTCATTCCCAAACTTCTCTTTCAAACTTACTACACACAGTACAGTCTGATTGTACAACCTCCTTTAGATCATCAGTTCAAATCCCAAGCATACAGTGGGTATAGAAAAGAATCGCCCCCTTAAAGTAATCACATTTTGTTGCTTTGTGGCCTGAAATGAAGAGAGTCACAGTTTTTGTTTTATTTAGCTGTATTTTACTATACACATCCAAGTGAAAGATATAACGACAAAAAAATATAAATCCAAATTCAGAATCACTGAGTTGGAAAAAGAATCGCCCCCTTATGTCAGTACTTTGTTGTACCAGCTTTTGCTTTAATTACAGTCTTTAGTCTGTTGGGATACGTCTCTACTAATTTTGCACATCTTGACTCATGTCCGCTCTTCTTTGCAGAACTGCTCAAGTTCATTTCAATTTGATGGTGACTGTTTGTGGACTGCAGTCGTCAAGTCATTCCACAGATTTTCAATGGGGTTTAAGTCTGGGCTCTGACTAGGCCATGCAAGTACAGTCACCTTTTTCTCCTAGCACTACCTTCCTGCAGTTTGCATGTTCTCCCTGTCTTCATGGATTCCCTCTGGGTAATCCGGTTTCCTCCCACACTCCATAGACCAGCTTCTGCTTCTGGTCACCTATGCAACAGGAATGGAAGTGGGAGCAGGTACCTATCAAATTTGGGTACCTGCTCCTCCCCTTAAAGGGGTTTTCCACCCATTTTTTAAGTGTTTATTAAAAGCCAGCAGCTACACTTTTTGTAGCTGCTGACTTTTAATAAAGCCACTTACCTGCTCCACGGCTCCGCTCCTCGCCCCCCCTCGCCGGCCGGCGTCTTCATTCTCAGTGTGGGCACCCGGCGGTGACAGCTTTCGGCTTCACGGCCGGGCACCCACTGCGCATGCGCGAGCGGCGCAGCGCCGTCCGATTGGACAGGCGCTCGCCTACAGGGAGGGGCTGTGAAAAGGCGATTAAGCTAATCGCCTTTCCAGACCCTCGGCGGAAGGAGGAAGTGGGACAGGAAGTCCCCTTCTCCTGAAGCCCCCACCCCCCCCCCAAAAAAAAAAATTACATGCCAAATGTGGCATGTAAGGGGGCGAGGAGTGGGTTAAGCGGAAGTTCCATTTTTAGGTGGAACTGCGCTTTAAAGCGTAAGTCTTAAAGTCTTAAAGCGTATGTTCCACATTTGGGAACTTAAAGCGGGGGTAAAACCCATAAAACAATTTTTCCCCTTAGATTCCTGCTCGTTTTGTCTAGGGGAATCGGCTAGTTGTTTTAAAATATGAGCAGTACTTACCGTTTTTGAGATGCATCTTCTCCGTCGCTTCCGGGTATGGGTCTTCGGGAGCGGGCGTTCCTTCTTGATTGACAGTCTTCCGAGAGGCTTCCGACGGTCGCATCCATCGCCTCACTAGTAGCCGAAAGAAGCCGAACGTCGGTGCGGCTCTGTACTGCGCCTGCGCACCGACGTTCGGCTTCTTTTGGAAAATCGTGACGCGATGGATGCGACCGTCGGAAGCCTCTCGGAAGACTGTCAATCAAAATAGGAACGCCCAGTCCCGCAGCCCATACCCAGAAGCGGCGGAGAAGATGCATCTCGTAAACGGTAAGTACTGCTCATATTTTAAAACAACTAGCCGATTCCCCTAGACAAAACGAGCAGGAATCTAAGGGGAAAAGTGTCATGTACGGGTGAACCCCCGCTTTAACTTAAAGCAAGGACACTCAGGCAATCGCTCCTCTTCTGGCAATGCTACTGACAGTTTCAGCTATAGTACAGTAAAGGGGTCACGTTGTTCTCTTTCCGCTCATCAGTTCACAAAAAAACTTGTATTACTGTCACAGATTACAAGGTACTCTCTTAATGAACGAGGGGGATCCTGTTGTTACCTGCTCTTCTCCCCCTATCCATTTACAGTGCCTTGTAAAAGTATTCATACCCCTTATAAATTTTCCACATTTTGTCATGTTACCACCAAAAACAAATGTATTTTATGACCATCACAAAGTGGTACATACATAATTGTAAAGTTGAAGGAGAATGATGAATGGTTTTCAAAATATTTACAAATATGAGTCAATATTTTGTAGAACCACCTTTCACTGCAATTACAGTTGCAAGTCTTTTTGGGGATTTCTCTACCAGCTTTGCACATCTAGAGCAGTGTTTCTCAACTCCAGTCCTCAAGGCGCCCCAACAGGTCAGGTTTTCAGGCTTTCCATTATTTTGCACAGGTGATTTGATAAGTTTCACTGCCTTGGTAATTACCACAGCCATTTCATCTGAGGGAAATCCTGAAAACATGACCTGTTGGGGCGCCTCGAGGACTGGAGTTGAGAAACACTGATCTAGAGAGTGACATATGTGCCCATTCCTCTTTGCAAAATATCTCAATCTCTCTCAGATTGGATGGAGAGTGTCTGTGAACATCAATTTTCAAGTCTTGCCACAGATTCTCAGTTGGATTTAGGTCTGGACTTTGACTGGGCCATTCTAACACATGAATATACTTTGAAAAACCATTCCATTGTAGCTCTGGCTGTATGTTTAGGGCCGTTGTGTAAATGGAAATACATATGTACAAATGTTTGGTTAACTGGTTAGAATAATACAAATGGGATGTGTCAGTGAACACAACTACGCCATAGTAGTACGTCGCATCCCTTTCAAATTAATTTTTATTAGGTATTCTACTTTGTAATTTAACCACTTCCAGACCTTAGGTGTTTTTCAGATTCGGTGTTTGCAAGACTAAAACATTTTTTTCTGCTAGAAAATTACTTAAAACCCCCAAACATTATATATTTTTTGTTTTCTAACACCCTAGAGAATAAAATAGTGGTCATTCCAATACTTTTTGTCACACCGTATTTGCGCAGCGGTCTTACAAGCGCACTTTTTTTGGAAAAAATTCACTTTTTTGAATTAAAAAATAAGACAACAATAAATTTGGCCCAATTGTTTTATATATTTTGAAAGATAATGTTACGCCGAGTAAAATGATGCCCAACATGTCACGCTTAAAAATTGCGCCCGCTCGTGGCATGGCGTCAAACTTTTACCCTTAAAAATCTTGATAGGCGACGTTTAAAAAATTCTACAGGTTGCATTTTTTGAGTTACAGAGTAGGCCTAAGGCTAAAATTATTGCTCTCGCTCTAACGATCGCGGCGATACCTCACTTGTGTGGTTTGAATACCGTTTTCATATGTCGGCGCTACTCGCGTATGCGTTCGCTTCTACGCGCGAGCTCGTCGGGACGGGGCGCTTTAAAAAATTTTTTTTTTGCTTTTCGCATTTATTTTTATTTATTTTAGAATTTTTAACACTGAAAAAAAAAAAAAAAAAAAAATTATCACTTTTATTCCTATTACAAGGAATGTAAACATCCCTTGTAATAGAAAAAAGCATGACAGGTCCTCTTAAATATGAGATCTGGGGTCAAAAAGACCTCAGATCTCATATTTAGGCTTAAATGCAAAAAATAGAAAAAAAATAAAAAATGTCATTTTTTCAAATGACCAAAAAAAAAATTTGTCTCTTTAAGAGGCTGGGCGGGACTGACGTTTTGACGTCACTTCCGCCCAGCCGAGCTATGGGGACGGGCGAAGGAGATTTTTCCTTCAGTCCCGTCCCCGCTCACCAGCCGACAGCATCCGATCGCCTCCGCCGCTACCGACGGCTCCGGTAAGCGGCGGAGGGCACGGGAGAGCGGCGGGAGGGGGGGGGGGCCCTCTCCCGCCACCGATAACGGCGATCTCGCGGTGAATCCGCCGCGGAGACCGCCATTATCGGATTCCAGACCGCGCACACTAAAGATGGATACCTCGGTTGTGACAGCAGCTGCTGCCGTTACCGAGATATCCATCTTTAAAATGCCGACGTATATGTACATGAGCGGGTCTGGAAGTGGTTAAAGATCCAAAATACCTTTCTCTCTTACAAAATAAGAGGCAAAAAATATCCCTCTTAACTGTGTTTCTTTTTTCACCTGCCTGTGTTCCTTTTCCTTCATGATGCTGTTTGTTCACTAAGGTTCTCTAACACAGTGTTTCCCAACTCCAGTCCTCAAGGCACACCAACAGGTCATGTTTTCAGGCTTTCCATTATTGTGCACAGGTGATTTGATCAGTTTCACTGCCTTAGTAATTACTACAGCCGTTTCATCTGAGGGAAATCCTAAAAACATGACCTGTTGGTGTGCCTTGAGGACGAGTTGGGAAACACTGCTCTAACAAACCTCTGAGGTCTTCACAGAACAGCTGTATTTATACTGAGAGTAAATTACACACAGGTGGGCTCTATTTACTAATTAGATGACTTATGAAGTTCATTAATTCTACTAGATTTTAGTTGGGGGTATCGGAGGAAAAGGGGGCCGGATACAAATGCACGCCACACTTTTCAGCTATTTTATTTGTAAAAAACTATTGAAAACCATTTATCATTTTCCTTCCACTTCAAAATTGTGTGCCACTTTGTGTTGGTTTATCACATAAAATCCCAATACAATACATTTATGTTTTTGGTTGTAACATGACAAAATGGGGGAAACTTCAAGGAGTATGAATACAGAATGTCTTGTATTCACACTTCTTCTCCCCTGTTCCATTTACAGAATACCTTGTATTCACACTTCTTCTCCCCTATTCCATTTACAGAATGCCTTGTATTCACACTTCTTCTCCCCTATTCCATTTACAGAATGCCTTGTATTCACACTTCTTCTCCCCTATTCCATTTACAGAATACCTTGTATTCACACTTCTTCTCCCCTATTCCATTTACAGAATACCTTGTATTCACACTTCTTCTCCCCTATTCCATTTACAGAATACCTTGTATTCACACTTCTTCTCCCCAATCCATTTACATAATACCTTGTATTCACACTTCTTCTCCCCTATTCCATTTACAGAATACCTTGTATTCTGTGAAAAGACTACAAAACCTTTTGTGACTACACAAGGAGTAGGAGAGTGAACAACACCGTCCCTTCACTCTACCTGGATGTGTCCATAACAAGGCTGGAAGAAGAGTGTTGTCTGTAGTATCCAGGCTGTAAGTAAGACCTGTACAGTAACCATCAGCCAGCTAGTAATAGGATAATCAGGAAATGTAGCTGTTTGACTGGAGTTCATCTTTACCACTAAACTCCAGGCAAACAGGTTAAACATTGGTTAAATGCAAATATGAAAGCCATCTAATTTGCTTAAAGAGGAAGTAAAGCCGTTTTTTTTTCCTTCTAAAAAAAAAACCCTGCAAGAGAAAGGCATAATGAGCTAGTATGCATAGCATACTAGCTCAGTAAGAATGACTTACCTGAGATCGAGGCCCCCCGAAGCGCTTCTTGTTGCCCTCCTCCGCCGCCATGTCCCTTCCGCGCTTCTTCCGGGTATCGTCGCTCCGGCACTGTGAGTGGCCAGAGCTGCAATGACATCCCTCCCGTGCATGCGCGCGGGACGGCAGATCCCCGCGCATGTGCGGGAATGCGGCATTAACCCCCATTATCCTATTCACAAAAACGGCATGCTCAGTGCTCCTGCGCCGTTGTCTGCGTACCGTAGACATCCGTGCAGAGTTTTCTGCAAATATCTCCTTAACCATGTAGGTTAAAGCGGAGTTCCACCCAAAAATGGAACTTCCGCTTATCCCACTCCTCGCCCCCTTACATGCCACATTTGGCATGTCATTTTTTTGGGGGGGGAGTGGGGGCTTCAGGAGAAGGGGACTTCCTGTCCCACTTCCTCCTTCCGCCGAGGGGCTGCAAAGGCGATTAAGCTTAATCGCCTTTTGGCAGCCCCTCCCTGTAGGCGATCGCCTAGGACACGTGACAGGTCCTAGGCGATCGCCTGTCCAATCAAACAGCGCAGCGCCGGGCTGCGCGCGCATGCGCAGTGGGTGCCCGGCTGTGAAGCCGAAAGCTGTCACGGCCGGTTGCCCACAGTGACAATGAAGACGCCGGCTGGGGAGGGGGGGAGAGGAGCGGAGCCCCGGCCGGCGCGTCGCTGGAACGCTGGAGCAGGTAAGTGTCAGTTTATTAAAAGCCAGCAGCTACACTTTTTGTAGCTGCTGACTTTTAATAAACATAAATATTGGCTGGAACTCCCCTTTAAGGAGATATTTATGGCATCTACAGGTAAGCCTTAATCTAACCTTACCTGTAGGTGCAAGTTGTGTGGTTGGGTTTACAACCACTTTAACGTGATTGTAAAGGCTCTTTTGTTCTTTTCATAGAAAAAAAAAAACCTGTTATACTTACCTGCTCTGTAGCTGTGAATTTGCACTGAGCAACACGCTTCCCCCTTTTTCCCCGACTCCCTCTTCTGTGATCCTGGTCCCCCCTCCGAGCTGAGTCACAGCTCCCTGTGTCCATTCAGACACGGAGCCCTGACCCGGGCCCGCCCCCTCTTTCCCCTCATTGGCTAGCTGACTTTGATTGACCGCAGCAGCAGCCAATGGTGCCGTTGCTGTGTTTCAGCCATTTGGGAGGGAGAATCTCGGACGGCTGAGACACTTGTGGACATCGCTGGACAGAGAAGGACCTCGGGTTAAGTATTGGGGGGCTGCCTTTACAACCACTTTAAGCATTTTTATTTCTGTCCATCCAGTACTGAGATTTATACAGCTCCGCCAAGACCAGCAGAGGAAGCCTGGGTTTTCTCTCTGGCACAGGGGAAAAGGAAAATCCTCCCTTTGCAGTGGGGCTGCCTCTGTACTGCAAGGGTTAAATGCTCATTTAGATCCCGCAACAGCCAGCGCTCTCCTCCACTCCGCCAAAAAACATGGCGGTGGACTGTCCCTTGAGGTCCTATGTGCTGTGTGCACTGCATTGTACTTGATGACGTCAGAGGACTTGCAACTGGCTTCCGGGGACAGGCCTGGTAGGGACAGAGGGATCCTGCGGAACCAGAAAGTTGGGTAAGTAAAAGTATTTTTTTCTGCCCCTTAGAACTAAGCAAGCATTTAACCCTTGCAGTGCGGAGGCAGCACCACTGCAAGGAAGGGTTTTTACTCTACCCGGGGTTCGGCTTTTAGCAACACAGCAAGTTTGTCTCCCTGCCCTCAGCTTGTGATTGGACAGCGAAAGGAGCAGCGAAACACTGACAAGGTTATCCCCTGCTCTCTTCTACTGGCAGTATAAACATTGTTAACAAATGTAAATGCAAGAAAGCCGTCTGGCTCCTAATGTTATCTCAAAAATATTCCGATTGCACACCTTCCGGCGAAATGGCCAAGAAGTAAAAGGGTGCTGAAACGATCACCGGCTGGGAACCGGAAAGCAAATCATATATATATATATATATATATATATTCGCCAGCACACCAAGGATCATTTTAAAAAAACGTCCAAAAATTTAATGCATATCTATTGATCCAAAAGAGCAACGTTTCGAGGCCACGCAGGACCTCTTCGTCAGGCAGACGAAGAGGTCCTGCGTGGCCTCGAAACGTTGCTCTTTTGGATCAATAGATATGCATTAAATTTTTGGACGTTTTTTTAAAATGATCCTTGGTGTGCTGGCGAATATATATATATATGGCTCCTAATGTTTCCTACTCTACAACTTCTAATAATAAAATACTGATTCATAGTAAATTTAGGTATTTTGTTGCTTTTGATATGCATAATATTTTTAACTAAATACAAAAAATGCATTCAGTGGTGTTTAATATCTGCCCGGAGAGTCTTCTTTGGATGGCAGGCTGCCTCATAATTGGTTACTTATAAACTTGGTAATATGACTATTGTTGGATAAAACAATGGCAGTAGGCACTACCTCTCTGTTGTTGTTCTTTCTGAAAAGTTCCATCTCCTTCTCTGTGCTTCCCTATAAGGACATATATATGGATTCCATCTATTGCTGGATTTGTGTGGTGTGTCTATTACAGGGCACTTTTATCTGCTTCCTCAATATGCCAACACGCCAAAGTTCCAGTGAGTACAAAGTCTGTTAGAAATCCTCTGCTCGATTTCCTGGAGGAAGTTTTAATTATTATTTTTTTTTTTCACTTTTAAATATTGAAAGCTGATCGTACGCTAACATGTTTTATCTGATCAGTCAATAAATCCCGGTGCTCCTGTGGCCTTGAATTAAAGTAGGTGTAACAGTCATCTATTTGTTTTATGCTCCAAGCTCTTCGTCCTCTCCATGTGTTGCCATAGCAAGCTTCCTTTCTATGGTCGCACAGGTGTGGGCTCCCTCCGCTGGGCTGTGTGCGTTCAATGACACACACAGTGTTGCTCGGCTCCACTTCCTCCTCACAGGATTTGAGACAGCCAATGGTGAGAAGAGGGAGAAACGGCTTTTTTTTACCTTGATGCGTCTTCTCCTCTCATCCGTCCGACGCTTTTCTCCTTTGGGCACTGTAACGGTCACCACCGTTTACGACCTTCCATCCCATCCAAGACAGCTTATCGACACTCCAACCAACAGGACCCGATCCATAAGAATTCCCCCCAGACACGAGACACACAGCTCTGTGCTTCTGGTTTCAAATGCCATATATCTTTAATGGTTTCTTTCAGTCTTATATACAGTACAAGGCATTAAAGGAATAATCAACTCCCCACCCACACATCACACAATGATCTCCTTCCAATCCACATGCCCAGACAGACGCTCTGTCTCCGACAAGTACATTCCACACATAAACAGTATTTAGCATACATAATTAGAGGTCTGGGAGCAGACCTGGATTAACACCTTTACACAAGGACAATGAAATGTCTTCCAGGCCCTGACTCAATTAGCATGTCACTAGTCAATGCTAATCATAGAAAAGAGTCAGTATTGACTGGTTGGGTCACAATATCCTTTACAGACATTTAAAGAATATATGGTAGATTACTGTCCATGTTAAAACAATCCAATATATGTCTCTTTATTTCCTGGCTCAACCTGTGCCCAAAAGTGACTCCTGTTACAGGCACCCCTCCCACTTTCCTCTCATCTCCTGTAGTTTCCCCTCCCCTGCCCTCTCATCTCTCCCCTTTGTCCCTCCCCGTTTTTTCCCCTCTCTGATCCCCCCCCTCATTTGCTCTCTCTTGTCTCCTCTTGTCTTCCCTACTTCTCATCTCGTCCCCCCCCCTTCTCCATACTCTTCATATCCCCCCCCCCCCCCAACCTTGTGTTTTCCCTCCTCCTGTCGTCTTCCTCCTCCGCCTCCTCTGCCCAGACTGGTAGGCTGCGCATGTGCAGTGTGACATCAGCAATGTTTAGAAACTTTTAGGCAGCCAGGCTATAGATCCTAGTACACAAACTGGAGACACTGTAACTGATCAAAAAAGCTGGTGATTCCTGGTAAGTGTCAAGCTTACCAAGTGACACTTTGTTTACAGTCACAGGTACACCATTGCCTTTTTCCTTTATTGTTATATGTGATTTCCTTCATTGTTCTATGTGATATTGCTTGTCTTCTGGCACACACCGCTTGTTGGTACATATGTACCCCAGGTTGGGAGCCACTATTCTCAATTTTGTTATATTAGCTGTAGCACTGTCTCCCAACCAAAGACCTTGGAGAAAATCTCATGAGACAGCAGCAGTGCCTCTGATCTCACTCTGCAGATGTACAGGTACAAGTCTGTAGGCACAATTTTTATTTTGAAAAGTTTCCACAACATAGAAAATCTTCTATTTTATTTGAGTTCATGTGGTTGATTTAGGCTGGGTTCACACATATGCAAAATGGATGTGGGTTTCCTTGCATCCAATTCGCATGACAGGAGAGCGAGAGCGGCTTTCAATGGAGCTGATTCACACATCTTCGGGGTGGCCGCAGAGCATATTCCCGTGTATCTTTGGCTTCCAAATTGCTGTGAGCTGCGGCCACAGAATATGTGAACCCGGTTTTACTGAAGGCAAATAGACTGTGCACTTGCAATAATTTTCCCTTACTGAATGTGGTAAAGCTGTGCCGATTTCCATCATCCAATCGTGCACCTTGCACCTGATTGAGTATTCTTTACACAGTAAAAATTCACTAAGACCCCTTTCACGCTGGAGCATTTTTCAGGCGCTTTTAGGTTAAAAGAGCCCCCGCTAGCGGCCGGAAAGCACCGCTATTACAGCGGTATAGCGCCGCTAATATTAGCGGCGCTTTACTGCCAATGGCCCCCCCCCCCCCAGGTGAAAGTAGCCTAAGCTGTAGAAAAAAAATTAATGCAACTGCACTTGCAAAGTGCGTGGTCTATTTTCCTTCCTTAAAGGGGTTGTAACCCTCATGTTTTTTCACCTTAATGAATCCTATGCATTAAGGTGAAAAAACACCTTGCACTGTCTGGCCCCCCCCAAGCCCCTATTTTACTTGCCTGATCCCCGAATTTCAGGCGGCGGGATCCCACATCGCTCTCTCCACTGCTTCTCGGCTCTTCATTGGATTGATTGATGGCAGCCCAGCCATTGGCTCCCGCTGCTGTCAATCAAATCCAATGACGTGGCCGCCGGGGGGTGGGGTAAGTCATACATTCGGTGTCTACTACGGACGCCGAGTGTATGACACAGGAGCGCGCCCGCAAGGTAACCCCATCTGGGAAGCTCTCTGCCGAGGGGGGTTATCTATTGTGGGAAAGCGCCGCCGTGGGGCACTCTGTGCAAAACGAACTGCACAGTGGAGGTGAGTATGACATGTTTGTTTGTTATTTAAAAAATAAAATAAATAGTGAACCTTTAGTGTCACGTTAAGTAAATCAACTTTGATTTCTACTTTAACCCGATATATATATATATATATATATTACATTTTTTTATAAGATGAGGCTGCAGTGAGGTTTCTGGTCAAATTAGGCTTGAGCTTTAAATGAATTGCATTTTGAGATGAATCTGTTTTTCTCTTTAATGAGTATATAATAGCATTAACTATTGTACATACACGGAAGGTCATTTCCAGCACTGCCCTTGTACTGGTTTCTGTATGGAAGGAGGCCACAACATCATGCTGGGGATGTCACTCTTCCTATCCAGGCCCCTTGCCTCTCCTCCTCTCTATTGTTTATCTCCTCTGTTCCCATTTACATTGGGATGTTGGGAGACTCACTACAAAACCAAAGAAACCTGCAGCAGATTCAGACAGCTTTCACATTGTTTCTTGGTGTTAGGCCTCATGCACACTGTATGTTCTTGATGTTCTTTTCTCCTACAGGAGTCTAGCAGCAGCAAAAATGGGGTTAAAAGCCGCATTTTGCATGGACGTTAATGCGTGCGTTTCTATTGGACAGAATTGGCCTAGTGTTCTTGCACGTTAACAAGGTTTTAAGCATTAATTATTTTATTTTTTTCCTGCCGGTTAACTCTCCTGCCGCTGAACTACTGAAAAGGCCTATACTAGTGTGCATGGACACATAGACTAACATGGAGGGGAGGTAATGGTCAGGAAAAAAAGCACAAACGTCTTCTTTGAGCTCCAGTGTACATGAAGCCACTGCATTTTTTGAATAGCTAACTTTTTTCTACATTAGATACGATTTTGCCATAGTCATAAATGCCATGGCCATAAATGGGTGGGGGTATGCAGCTCTGTACACATTAAAAGATCATTAAATGTATTTAAGTTACTAAATTTGAATTTGTATTTTCATCTTTCAGTCTCTGTACAGCAAAGCTCAGTCTGGGAGGGGGAGAAGCAGAACAAGGTGCTGTAAGTTCAAGGATGTATATGTTTTTTGCGTTTAGAACATACATCCCTGAACTCTTACAGCTACAACTGCAAGTAACGCACAGAACGGCATATATTCACCCCAAACTTCAGCCTGTCATTGATTTTGAAAGGCTGATGACAGCAGGGTGTATGCTGTCGCTGTGCTTTCCTTGCACCCAAAATGCCTGTGTGCATGCTTTTTTAATAAGTGTGCTAGTGATATTAATAAGTGTTAAAGCGGGGGTTCCGCGGTATGTCGTTTTTTTTTTTTACTGTGAATTTAACTCTTTTAATGTTGGCAAGCTTGTACTCACATGTTTAAGGTTGCTACTCATAATCAGCATAAAATATTGATTTATAAAAATATCTGCAGGAATTTTCCATTTTGCTTGTGGGCAGCGTGAAGCCCACAAGCAAATACTTTCGGGAAGCGGTGAATATCCCGCGATATTTCGTCAATCGGCGGTATGAATCGTCTCCTGGGAAGCGTGACACTGTGCTCCCAGGAGACATTGCGATCTAGTCCCAGCAAACACTGGGGCGCTGAGAAATGAAGAGACACGCCCACAGGACCACGGCTCTGGAATGCTCTACCCACGACCATCGGGTTTTTAGGAAAAAACTGAAGACCCACCTCTTCTGAAAGACCTGTACAACTCTGGAAGCCAGCGCCTTGAGGCGATTAAGTTCGCATTTGTTTGCGCTATATAAGTTTCTCACTCACTTACTCACTGCCTGCTCAGTGCCTGCTTTTGTCTCCAGATTAAATGTATTGCAATGCTATAAAAAATTATGGATAGCAGAATGTATATGTACATACTGAGCTGGTCTGAATAAGCTGTAGTTTATATTGAGGGCGACCCTCTGCTTTAAAGTGATATTAAAGGCATTTTTTTTTAATAACAGTTTATACTTACCTGCTCTATGCTGTGGTTTTGCACAGAGCCGCCCCGATCCGCTTTACTTCTCGGGTCGTTCTCTGGCGCTCCTGGCTCCTCCCCCTTGACCAATAGCAAGCCACTTTCTATGGGGGCACTGGTGCCTGCTCACTACCGAGACCTGTTCTATGTGGCCATAAGACACATATAGCTAGATTCAGAGAGAGTTAGGCCGGCGTATCAGTAGATACGCCGACCTAACTCTGAATCTGCGCCGTCCTAAGTTTAAGTGTATTCTCAAACTGAGATACACTTAAACCTAGCTAAGATACGACAGCCTGCGCCATCGTATCTTGGGGTGCAATATTTAGGCTGGCCGCAAGGTGGCGCTTCCGCTGAGTTTGGCGTAGAATATGTAAATGACTAGATACGCCTATTCACGAACGTACGTGCGCCCGTCGCAGTAAAGATACGCCGTTTACGTAAGGCGTTTTCAGGCGTAAAGTTTTTCCATCAAATAGCTGGACTAGTCAATGTTAAGTATGGCCGTCGTTCCCGCGTCGAAATTTTAAAATTTTACGTTGTTTGCGTAAGTCGTCCGTGAATAGGGCTGGACGTAATTTACGTTCACGTCGAAACCAATACGTCCTTGCGGCGTACTTTGGCGCAATGCACACTGGGATATGTACACGGACGGCGAATGCGCCGTTCGTAAAAAACGTCAATCACGTCAGGTCACCCCCCATTAACATAAAACACGCCCCCTCATCCTAATTTGAATTAGGCGCGCTTACGCCGGCCCCATTTACGCTATGCCGCCGTAAGTTAGGAGACAAGTACTTTGTGAATACAGTACTTGCCTCTCTGACTTAAGGCGGCGTAGCGTAAATAAGATACGCTACGCCGCCTTAAAGTTAAGGCGGCGTCTCTGAATCCAGCTAATAGAGTTGTGGCTCGGCCCCATTCCCCACTCTCTTCCCCATTGGCTCACTGGCTGTGACAACAGTGGGGGCTGTGTCTCAGCCAGTGGGGAAAGGGAGACCCAGGACAGCTGAGGCTCCTGTGCACATTGCTGGATCGAGAGGGGGGGGGGGGAAGCAGGGTTTTTATCTTCATGCATAGAATGCATGAAGATTAAAATCTTTTAGCCTTTACAACCACTCTGACCTGGATAAACCAGGAAAGTAATGTTAGCTGTACAGATTGAGTAGTATGTGCTGTTAAACAAATTCTCACCCTGTGTGTAAATGATATATTAATGGTAAATATTTGCTGTTCTGTTGCACTTTATTACATCCATTGTCATTGTACCCATCTCTATATGGTGAAGGAAATGTGAATGTTTGTTTTTTTCTCATTTTCAGAGACAATGTCCTGTACTTTTTATGTGTACATAAAGATGTTATTATTTTGCAATCTCTGCCAGGTTTTATTACGTCTTTTCTTTCCTCATTGAATGAAGGCTAAAGAACTACTCAATACGCTTTAATAAAACCTGTTTTTTAAAGCAGAATTAAACCCGGTAAAAACAAAGGGGCCCCCAGGGAGCTGTATACTATAATGTTCTAGTTATGTAGTGCATATTGGCACAATATGGCTGACTTGCCTGCCAAGCGATCTTCTCCAGCACTGCTGTGTTGGCACTTTCTGGTGTGATGGGCACCAAGCCTTCTCTAGGTCTTTTCTCCACTTTCACTCTTCAGCCCCTTGATTGGCCAGGCCTTCGAGGAAAAAGGAAGCGCCCATGACAGTCGAGAGTTTTTGGGCGTTTTTTTTCCCTCTCTAACATTCTTTTTTTCCTATTAGAAAACTGTCTAAAATTATTAAAATTTTGTATAGTAAAGGTTGTGGGTGAATGCAGTCCTGGAGCGTGAAGATCTCTCAATCTGGGGGTTCTCTGTTTACCTCCTGCTTTCATTGCATTCATCATTTCTGCCTGTCCTAATTATTTGCAGTGCTTACTGTGTTCAGTGGAAAATCTTCAAACATATAAAGCACAGAAGTGTAAAATGAGGGAAGAATTTAATATGGAAGAATATTTATGGCAGAGCATCAAAGGGAAGTGCAAATGCACGCATCTACTCTTTAAAGCTGAACTCCAGGAAATTATGCTTTTTTTTATACTTGCATTGGTTTAGCTTGGCTTGATGTAAGCATCCTTATCTGAAACCTGGAGGGCTGCTGGGGATGCTGTAAATGAATGTAAAGCCTCATACGCACGATCGGACTTCCATCAGACAAATCCGTGGAATTTTGTTTGAAGGGCGTTGGCCACGAACTTGCTCTGCATACAGACGGCAGACCTTTTTCAGCCAACATACACAAAACTACATTGTTTTTCAGCTTTTTTGCGCCACCCTTTGGTCAACTTCTGCTGTCTTTAGAGGCGTGGTGCCTCCTCCTATCCGCCGCCTTGAATCAGGGAGCAAAAACCCTATATTTGACATAAAATAAGAAAATACAAGACTTTCTATAAATGGTGACGTACCAATCAAGCAACGTCTCTTTAAGTGTGGAAATGGAAACGACTCCCACTGAACCCTGAAGATCAAGGCTCTCAATATCCGCTTCCCGACCGCCGCATGTAGATGTACGTCGGCAGAATGGCACATACAGGCACATTGGCGTACCTGTACGTCCCTGCCTTTCAGCGGGTCGGGGGTCCGATCGGGACCCCCCCGCTACATACGGCGGTCGGAATCCCGCGGGGAGCGATCCGGGACGACGGCGCGGCTATTCGTTTATAGCCGCTCCGTCGCGATCGCTCCCCGGAGCTGAAGAACTGGGAGAGCCGTATGTAAACACGGCTTCCCCGTGCTTCATTGTGGCGGCTGCATCGATCGAGTGATCCCTTTTATAGGGAGACTCGATCGATGATGTCAGTCCTACAGCCACACCCCCCTACAGTTGTAAACGCACACTCCTAACTCCTACAGCGCCCCCTGTGGTTAACTTCCAAACTGCAACTGTCATTTTCACAATAAATAATGCAATTTAAATGCATTTTTTGCTGTGAAAATGACAATGGTCCCAAAAATGTGTCAAAATTGTCCGAAGTGTCCGCCATAATGTCGCAGTCACGAAAAAAAAACGCTGATCGCCGCCATTAGTAGTAAAAAAAAAAAAAATAATAATAAAAATGCAATAAAACTATCCCCTATTTTGTAAACGCTATAAATTTTGCGCAAACCAACCGATAAACGATTATTGCGATATTTTTTTTTTTAACCAAAAATAGGTAGAAGAATACGTATCGGCCTAAACTGAGGAAAAAAAATTATATATGTTTTTGGGGGATATTTATTATAGCAAAAAGTAAAAAATATTGCATTTTTTTCAAAATTGTCGCTCTATTTTTGTTTATAGTGCAAAAAATAAAAATCGCAGAGGTGATCAAATACCACTAAAAGAAAGCTCTATTTGTGGGGAAAAAAGGACGCCAATTTTGTTTGGGAGCCACGTTGAACGACCGTGCAATTGTCTGTTAAAGCGACGCAGTGCCGAATTGTAAAAACCCCTTTGGTCATTTAGCAGCATATTGGTCCGGTCCTTAAGTGGATATACACAATATTGTCAAAAGTATTGGAACGCCTGCCTTTACGCATATTAACTTTAATGGCATCCCAGTCTTAGTCCGTAGGGTTCAATATTCAGTTGGCCCACCCTTTGCAGCTATAACAGCTTCAACTCTACTGGGAAGGCTGTCCACAAGGTTTAGGAGTGTGTCTATGGCAATGTTTGACCATGTTTGCATTTGTGAGGTCAGGCACTGATGTGGATGAGAAGGCCTGGCTCGCAGTCTCCTCTCTAATTTATCCTAAAGATGTTCTATCGGGTTGAGGTGCAGGCCAGTCAAATTCCTCCACCCCAAACTTGCTAATCTATGTCTTTATGGACTTTGCTTTGTGCACTGCACTGCATCCATCCCCAAATTGTTCCCACAAAGTTGGGAGCATGAAATTGTCCAAACTATCTTGGTATGCTGACACCTTAAAAGTTCCCTTCACTGGAACGAAGGGGCCAAGTCCAACACCTGAAAAATAACATCACACCATAATTCCCCCTCCACCAAATGATTTTGAACTTGTGAAGGGTGCCTGGTCTTCTGTAGTTGTTGGTGGGCCTGCTGGGCACCTCCCACATCTTTGCTCTCTGTACTGGCTATGTGCAGCACAGTGATGATGTCATTACATTTTTTTTTTTCAAGGTAATAACTGGGTTTGCGAAAACATTTGGTGCACAGACCGTTAAATTATATATCCTTTGTGACTTTTGGGGAATATGTTTAAAATGGCTTTTTTTGCTCAGAATTAAGCTTTATGCCTCGTACACACGCTCGGTTTTCCAGACGGGAAAACTGCTATGTTTGCTTTTGGTTGGGAAAACCGGCCGTGTGTATGCTCCATAGCAGTTTTCCCAACAGGAAAACTGCGAGCAAAAAAATGAGAACTTTTTGTCAGGAAAACCGGCCGTGTGTACATGGGGGGGGGGGGGGGAAAAGCAACCGAGCAGGTTCCCTTGGTTCGTGTGTACGAGGCATTACTCTTGGCATTCATTTTGCAAGTCCTCCTTTAACCACTTGCCGACAGCCGCATGCCGATGTACGTTGGCAGCATGGCATGGCTGCGCACATTGGCGTACGGGTACGTCCCCTTTAATGTGCGAGCCGCAAAAATATGTAGAGGAATACGTATCGGCCTAAAATAAGGGGGAAAAAATGTTTTTTTATATATTTTTTTGGAGTATATTTATTATAGCAAAAAGTAAACAATATAGATTTTTTTTCAAAATTGTCACTCTATTATTGTTTATAGCGCAAAAAAATAAAAAACGCAGAGGTGATCAAATACCACCAAAAGAAAGCTCTATTTGTAGGAAAAAAAGGACATCAATTTTGTTTGGGAGCCACGTCGCACGACCGCGCAATTGTCAGTTAAAACGACGCAGTGCCGAATCGCAAAAAGGGGCCTGGTCCTTAAGCAACAAAATGGCCCGGGGCGTAAGTGGTTAAACTGAACTGTTTACTGTTGTTCCTTATTTAGTCGTAATGAAGTTCTAGGAAAGTTTGTCACCTAATTTAATGCCCTGTGCAATTCAGATTTGACATGCCTGGGCTATGACAACCGTGAAATGCCCTGGATTTTTGTAATTACACTGCATAAACAAAATGTAAAAATCCGAGCTGATTCATCATGTAGACTTGAAAGTCAAAAACTTCGGGAGCACTAAGTGGATTTGGAGAATTACATTTTTATTTATTTTTTGTCTGGCTGTCATAATGGTTATGAACACTAATGCAGATATCGCGGTACCTATGTTCACAAAGGTGCTAGGTTATCATGTGGGGGAGGCATGCCTGCTCCTCCCATATCCTAAAGTCAGGAAATTTCAGCAACCCGTATGGTCCTGGACGGGGAACATAAAATCTACATCTGCTATCTTGTGTTGCCCACCTTCCTTGTAGTGGGAGCCCAGTCTTTAACATCTTGCGTTAGACAGGTCTTTCTTTAACCACATGACCTCCGGAAGATTTGCCCCTCTTCATGACCAGGCCTTTTTTTGGGGGAGGTGTCTCTGAGTTAAAGCACAGGTGATCACACCCACTACTGCACTGAACACTCCCAGTGCCAGATCAAAACAAGCAGGCCTAGCATACGGCACAGGCCTGCCTAAATTTGCCTGCACTGATACCCTAAACATAGAAAAATCCTATTCTATCACATACCTAATGGTAGAGGGTGCTACATGTTTATGGAATTTGTATTCATTTATTTTTATACTAGTAATGGTGGCAAACTGCGATATTGTGGAGGGACAATCTAATACTAATTGACACTTTGCAGGAACAAGTGACACTAATACAGTGATCGGTGCTAAAAATATGCACTGTTCTAATGACACTGCCTGGGAAGGGGTTAAACATCTAGGGCGATCAAATGTATGCCTAGTCAGTGTTTTTGTATACTGTGTGTGCTGCTTTTACTAGGGGAAGAGATGAATTCTAGTCTCTGCTTTGTAGGAACACAGAATCCATCCCTTTCCCTGTCAAAAAAGAGGTCTGCCTTGTTTGCAGATCCCCATTCTGTGTATTTTACCGATCGGCAGGTGCCAGAGGACATAGAGTGCATGGCACCCACAGATTGGCTTCTGCTGTAAATAATCACAGCAGAAGCGGCCTGCTGGCAGGGCAGAAGTGTAGGATCCTGTATATACACGTGATCCTGTGCAGAACTGTAGCCGTGTATCTGTAAAACTGCTATAGGGTGGTCAGCAAATGGGTAACCAGGGACCACTGAAATCAAAAACAAAACACAGTAATGTAAACTGGGCTTAAATAATGTTTACATGTTGTTGTTTTTTTCTTCAAGTGGATGTAAACTCAAATTTTTTTTTTTTTTTTTTTTTTTTGCTGTCACAAAATTAGAGTATAAGATTTCCTATCATCTGTGCCCAGTCTTGCCACAAAGAGTTAATCCAGCTCTGAGCAATCCTCAAATGTATTTTCTGGGGGTGTTCCGTACACCAGTGGTTAGAGCAACATGATTAATCGTTAAAAAAATAACAATCTCGATTCAACCCCCTCACGATCTTTGTTCAGCATTTCCCAGATTCTATGTAACAAGTGCAGAGCCCTCAGAGCTGTCAAAAAATAAAAAAAACCGATTAATCGGCCAGTAAGATAATGGGTTTAAAAAAACAAAAATTAGCCCTTTTATAGTACAAAAAAGCAAATCACTACTTTTAAATATTACTTTCACTGTCCCACAGTAAAAAAAAATGAACACCTTACAGTAGCGATTATTTGCTATTTTTAGGGCTGCAACTAACGATTATTTTCATAATCAATTAGTTGGCCGATTATTGTTTTGATTAATTGGATAATAGCCTTTAAAAAAAAAAAAAAATATAGTATTTTTTATTTTTCTGGGGCCAATTTATTGTTGGGCAGATTACAAAACACAAATTGCCGCAAGAACACATTACATGCTTTTCTGCAGCTTCTCCATTGAAGTATATTAAACCAAAAAAAAGCAAAATTGCACCGTTTTGCGTTAAAAAGTCCTTGCCCTCTCCAAATACGCAGCAGCTGAAAAAAAATCATGGATGTGAACATGTCCCATAGGAAAACATGTACCGTATTTATCGGCGTATACCGTGCACTTTTTCCCCCTTAAAATAAGGGGGAAATCGTGGGTGCGCGATATACACCGATACCCGCTTCTCGCGCTGTGTTTGAATGCCTGCGTGGACGTATACCGAGTGCAGTACACTCGGCTACATTCGGCCAGGCTCGGCTTCACTCGTGCTCACGCATAAATGTCACAGAGCGTGAGCACGAGCGAAGCCAAGCCTGGCCGAATGTAGCCGAGTGTACTGCACTCGGTATACGTCGGCGGAGGCGTTCAAACTGAGCATGGCGATTCAACGGAAAGACAGCGTGGGAGAAGCCGGGAGGACACCACCGAAGCCGCAGACGGACACCGGACCCGACGAGGCCGCCGATGGACGCCACGCAAGACACCAAAACTGTAAGTACTAAAATGTTTTTTTTACAGGAATTGCGGGTTCACATTAGGGGTGCGTGCTATACGCCAGAGCGCGCAATACCCCGATAAATACGGTAAATGAACTGTAGTGTGTTTCTGCAAAAATTACCAAAAACAGAGGTGTGAACCCCGGCCTGAGATGTTTAGTAACATAATGGGGTTAAAAAAACAAAAATTAGTACAAAAAGAGCAAATAATGACTACTGTAAGGGGTTAATTTTTTACTGTGGACAGTGAAAGTAATATTTACAGTAGCGATTTGCTTTTTTGTACTATAAAAGGCTAATTTTAGTTTTTTTGACCCCATTATGTTACTGACCGATTAATTATGAAAATTGTGATCGATTAATTTCATAATCGATTAGTTGTTTCGGCCCTAGCTCTTTTTGTACTTATTTTTGTTTTTTTTAACCCCATTTTGTTACTAAACATCTCAGGCCTGGGTTCATACCTCTGTGTTTTGGTGCTTTTTGCAGAAACACACTACAGTTCAGTTACATGTTTTCCTATGGGACACGTTCACATCCATGATTTTTTTTTTAGCTGCTGCGTATTTGGAAAGGGCAAGGACTTTTTAACACAAAATGGTGTTATTTTTAATTTTTTTTTGGTTCAATATACTTCAATGGAGAAGCTGCAGAAAAGCATGTAATGTGTTTTTGCGTCACTTTGTGTTTTGTAATCTACCCAACAACAAATTGGCCCCAAAAAAAAAAAAAAAAAAAATGCTTATTATATTTTTTTCCATGGCTATTATCCGATTAATCGGTAAACTAATCGATTATGAAAATAATCGTTAGTTGCAGCACTAGTACTATGCGTTATGTTGCTTTTGTAAGTGGTACCCCAGTACACCTTGTGAGCACAACCCAATGTGCCCATTGTGAAAACATGTATATGTCTGGTTTGTGGTGTGCTGACATTAAAAATGAAAGGACTGCTAAATGCATTACATGTAAGAAAACAAAATGCGCGTTGAAGTTTATGCAGTAACGCACTGCACATATTTTTAACACAAAAAAGTTAGACTGGAGCCATAACATCGCCTACACAAATGTCAAGGTGAATTTGTGGTGTTGGAGAAAAGACGATTTAATGCTTATTAATATCGCTTGCAGAGTGGTCCTTAGAAGCCAGTGGTAAAAGCGTTTTAAAATAGAAGTCGTGTAAAATGACTGTCCATCTTTATTTCAATGCTAAGTGTGCAGTTTTTCATTTTTATAACAGAGATGAGATTAAAATCCCTACGTCAGAAGAGACCTTGAGGCTGGGATGTGAATGTGAACTGAGCTAGATGGGACTAAGAATGAAGTATGGATGTCTAGGTTTCCTAGTAGTTCCAGTGAAAAAGGCATTTTAGTCCTAAAACTAACTAAAAAAAAAAGATTAGTTTAAGGCTGATGTTGGAAGCTTGTGTTCCTGCCACTGGCGATCTGACGAAAGCGTCAGGATTGCTAAGAAGCTGTCTTTTTGTCCCTATAGAATTATTCCCTCTGTAGTTGCGGAGGCAGAATGTTTCTCCTATTGCTATCAATCTAGATTCAGCAGTGTTCAGGGCGGCAAAAGAGCGACATCTCTTTGCATCTGGCTACAGACGGAGTGAATTCATAGGGGTTAACAGGTGGCTTTTTTAGCAAACCTACCACTTGTGATTGGTCTAATGATGCAGATTCATTGTCCGTTGAGCTAGCAGAGAAGAGGCTGCCCGAATGTGCATAGAACAGGGATGTTGCTAAACCCTGGCACCTGGGGCATGTTCTCCAAGTCTTCTACTGAGGAACCCGGGTCCCCTATGATGATAAATGTATCTATTAGGCCAGGGCTTGACAAATGTGCTTGGAATCTAGGAGCCAGCTAAAAAAGTTAGGAGCCAGGAACGCAACCCCGTCCCGCCAAGCTCACACGCAGAAGCGAACGCATACGTGAGTATCGCTCGCATATTAAAGCGGTGTTAAAACCCACACATGAGGTATTGCCGTGATTGGTAGAGCGAGAGCAATAATTCTAGCCCTAGACCCCCTCTGTAACTCAAAACATGTAACCTGTAGAATTTTTTTAAACGTCGCCTATGGAGATTTTAAAGGGGAAAAGTTTGTCGCCATTCCACAAGCGGACACAATTTTAAAGCGTGACATGTTGGGTTTCAATTTACTTGGCGTAACTTTATCTTTCACAATATAGAAAAAATTGGGCTAACTTTTCTGGTGTCTTATTTTTTTTATTAAAAAAAAAAGTATATTTTTTCCCCATAAAGTGTGCTTGTAAGACCGCTGCGCAAATACGGTGTGACAGAAAGTATTGCAACGACCGCCATTTTTATTCTCTATGGTGTTAGAATAAAAAATATATGTAATGTTTGAGGGTTCTAATTAGAGGGAAGGAGATGGCAATGAAAACAGACAGGGGAAGTACCGTTAGAATTGCTGGTTGTCTTGTCATAACAAAGGCCACCACAAGATGGCGCCAGATCACAGAAAGAAAGCATAGGCCTCAATTGCTGGCCCGACACGATCGCGCGGCGGGGGCGCACGGCGACACAGGATGCGCCAGGTTGCGAATTCTAACCCTTGGGTGATTTGCAATCTTTTTTCCATCAATTCACCCTTTAAAATTTGACACAATTTTGAGGCACCTCGTTATAAGATGTAAAAAAGCAAAACTAATAGTTTTACATAATACAGAAACATTTGCATACATAGGACACCCAACGTTAAAGGTGATTTATTCTTCCAAGGCAAATGCACCTTTTCACCCTGGGACTGACTAGTATTCCAATGTTTCTCTTCTCCCTCACTCAGCTAATTTGCCACCAGCTCTGACAGGGAGCAGCAGGGGACCTGGCATTTCCCTTATCAACCGATGACATCATTGGTTGTTAGGAATCCAGCAGTTAGAAGGTTTGTAATAGTGCAAAATGAAATCCTGTGGCTTTGCTTAACTAAAAGGCAGGCTTGATCCACCAGCTGGCTTGTATACAATTTTTGGTCAATTTTTAGACATTTTGCCAAGGCACCCCCTGAAGAAACCTGAAGGCACCCTGGTTGAAAAAGGCTGAGCTACATGCACATGAGTGCATATGCCCCTGCACCATCAATACAATGCATACTCGCTTCTGGTGTCTAGGATGTCCTAGAACTGCATACAGCCATATATGGGCACAAATGGGTGAAGATGGCTGTTAACCACCATTTGCATAAAGTAGCAAATGTGCACAGACATAGGGAGTTATTTACTAAAGGCAAATCCAAAGTGCACTTGGACATGCAGTGGCTGTAGATCCGAGGGGGGTCATGCAAGGAAAATAAAAAGCATTTTTGCTTGCACATGATTGGATAATAAAATCAGCAGAGCTTCCCCTCATTTCAGATCCACCCCTCAGATTTACAGCGACTGCACCGCCCAGTGCACTTTCATTTTGCACTTGTAGTAAATAACCCCCATAGTTTGTTCTGTGCATTGTGTGTGTGCGCGCTTCTTAATGCCAAATGTGGCACATAGCTGTGTACAGCCTTCTTCACCCATTAATGTCTATGGGTGACAGTTTTCAGCTGTAAGACATCTGGCAAACCAGAAACATGCTTCATGGGCAAATACTGCTTTATACAGTTTTGAAACATTGTAGGATATATTAACTTTTCAGTCTGTCTATTAATAATTTTGTTACCATAAAGTGACATTTTTGTACATTTGCAAAGACTGTATTAGGCCCCTTTCACACTGAGGAGTATTTCAGGTGTTTTAGCTCTAAAAATAGCGCATAAATAATGCCTGAAATACGCCTGTCCCAGCATTCTCAATGTGAAAGCCAGAGGCAGGGGTTAATACCGCACCACTAGCGGCCGAATACTGCCGCAATTATGTGGCAATTCTGAGGGTATAGCGCCGCTAAAAATAGCGGCACTATACCGCCATCGCACATCCCTCCCCAGTATGAAAGGGGCCTTAGTCTTCAATTTGATCCACAGGGGTCATCATGATATCCAACTCTCAACATTTTACTCTGTGGCCATATGTTCCCCTGGAATATAATCTACCTGATTTGTGCATACAAATCAGGATCAAAAAGTAGAGCAAAGTATGGGACTAAGGCCCCATTCACACCTGAGTGTAGCGTTTGCATACAGCGTTGTCCTACGTTTTTGAACTTCGTTGTTTTTTATTTTAGCCAATAGGAAAAATGATCATCTCTTTCATCATTTGTTGCTATGTTTGTAGATATTTTTTATCTTCTTCCTGGTTAAATTTCTTTCACAGAACAGATTAAAGCGACAAAACCCCCGTAGAAACGCTTGTTGTCGCGCTAGACGCTTGAATTGAGCGTTTCCATTAGTTTCTATGGGAATACAAACGTTCAAAAATGCCTAAATCAGCCCAATTCGAGCGACAAAAAAGGGTCCAGAACTTGTTTGATCTTCAGGCGTTCGGCTTCAGGCGTTTTGGAGTGGAGATGTGAATAATGGATTTTTTCCCTTCTAACGTTTTGTAGCTTCAGGCTACAAAACGCTCAGGTGTGAATGGGCCCTTAAGGTATATGTAAACCTTTACCTTTTAAAACAACCCATTCGGTGTAAAATAGAAATAAAAAGCAAAACATTTGTTATCTCAAAAAGCAACGCATCATGCTGCAATTTTAGAAAAATTCAAGAACAGATGAGAAACAAGTCATTGACATGTATTCGTCTGGAAAGGGGTTACAAAGCCATTTCTAATGCCTTGTACACACGATTGGAATTTTTTCATCGCATATTCCGACCGTGTGTGGGTCCCATCGGACTTTTTTTGTCCGAGTTAAGAAATAGAACATGTTTTATTTTTTTCCCAGAAATTCCGATCGTCTGTGTGGAGCTCCGACAGAGAAAAAACTATGCATGCTCAGAATCAAGTCGATGCATGCTCGGAAGCATTAAACTTAAATTTTCTTAGCTTGTTGTAGTCTTTTACGTCACTGCGTTTTGGACGGTCGGAATTTCGGTCTGACAGTGTGTATGCAAGACAGCTTGAACGGAATTACGACGGAAAGTTACATCGGATTTTAACCCATCGGAAATTCCGATCGTGTGTACAGGGCATAAGGCTTCGGGGCTCCAGTGAACTATGGTGAGAGCCATTATCCACAAACGGAGAAAACTTTTGGGCAAATATTCTGTCGACTGGTGAGACAAAATTTGAACTTTTTGGAAGGTGTGCCTCCCAATACATCTGGCATAAAACTAACACAGAATTTCATTAAAAGATCATCATACCAACAGTCAAACATGGTGGTAGTGTGATGGAGCTTCAGGACCTGGACAACTTTCTATAACTGATGGAACCATGAATTCTGCGATCTACCAGAAAATACTGCAGGAGAATTTCCAACCATCAGTTTGTAACCTCAAGTGTACTTGGGTTATGCAGCATGAAAATATTAAAGGGGGGATAGGGTTGGGACTTTACATGAGGCATATAATAGAACTACCATAGTCCTCCATCCCTGTAAATGGATAGAAGGGGGGGAGGTTTTGGGACTTTAAATGAGTAGTATGCGTGTGTATATGTATGTGTGTGTGTGTGTGTGTGTGTGTGTGTGTGTGTGTGTATATGTGTGTGTATATATATATATATATATATATATATAATGTTTCCATAATAGCCAGGCTCAAAGTTACCAACCAAAAAAGCACTAAACCAAATTAATCTGTCTAGCTGTATGCATAAAAAAACAACAGAGGTTTAGTTGCATGTATTTGCAAATACCTGTAGTAAGCTGCAGGCCAACGTCAAGGCACTCCATGTACTGCAGTCCTAACTATGAATTTTAAAGTCTCCTAAATAGGAGCACAGGCGTGTTAATCAATAGATAGGGGGCAGGTGATCACCTAACCATGCCCCTACCTATAGTTGGTCCAGCAAAAAAGAGCACCGGAAAAACCAAAGAAATGCAAGAGTGGAACCAAACATGCCTACCAAACCAAAATGCCACCAAACTAAAGGCGGACCACATCAACCTGGGTCAGCTAGTCAAAAAATGACAATGCATAATTAACTGTCGGTGGTAGATCTGTGGAGGCACTGTATTCCACTCCTGAAACGCATCTCCATCCCTGGATAGTGTTAATAGTGCATAGTTAATTATCCAAAAACACACCAGCAAATCCACCTCTGAATGGCTCAAATAAATAAATTAAGGTTTTGGAGTGGCCTTGTCAAAGTCTGGACTTAAATCCTATTGAGATACTGTGGCATGACCTTAAACTGTCTGTTCATGCTGGAAAATCCTCCAATGTGGCAGATGTAAAACAATTCTGCAAAGAAGAGATGTAAAAAACATTGCAGGTTTTGGGGGCAATTACTTTTTCACATAGGTCCAGGCAGGTTTTAACAGCTTTTTTTCTTTTAATTAAATCCTCATTTTAACTACATTTTATGTTTACTTGGGTTATCTTTGTGTAGTATTAAAATTTTGTTTGACGATTTTAAATCATTTAAGCGTGACAAATATGCAATTTTTTCACATCGCTGTCTAAATATCAGTAAATTATTATGTCCATGAGCAAGAGGCCATATTTCGTGGTTTTGCCTTCTTGACACTGTTTTTCCCCACAAAGACTATGTATATGATTATGTTGATAATTTCGGCGGACCTCCGCTTTAATTATTATTATTTTTTTTTAAAAAGCCAGCAGCTACAAATACTGCAGTTGCTGACTTTTAAAATATTGACACTTACCTGTCCAGTGCACCCGCGATGTGGGCACCCGAGGCCGACGCTTGCCTCGGTCCTCGGATGCTGCCACCGCCATCTTCGCTAAGGGAATTGGGAAATCACTTCCCAGTTCCCTACTGCACATGCATGAGTCGCGCTGCGCAATCGAAATGGTTCCTCCTGTCATCTATCTCCCAGAAGACAGCGGGGGGGGGGGGACAGGAAGTGGCGTAGATTATTTGCAGATTCTGTGGATATCTATGCCCGGAAGTGGGGGCAAATTCCTGTATAATACAGGTATCTGCACCCCCACCCCCCTGAAAGGTGCCAATTGTGACATCAGAGGGGGGGAGGGTTCCAAAAAGCACAGGTTCACTTTTTGTGTGAACCTCCGCATTAAAGTTTTAGTAAAGCTTGCAAAACTGACTAGAGATTTCTGCTGTTTGTTCAGTGTACCATGTTAAAGCCATTCTGAATATTTGCTAAGCATTTACAGACTTGAGAAGAGCCAAGTGCTCTCACACTGAGATCTCGCAGTCACGTAAGGCAAGTTAATGTTAATTAATGGAAGTTGACATTTGTTGTTGCAGAAACACAGTCTTTATTTTTCATAACTGAATGTCACAAATGTCAGTTTGTATATAATTATGTCTGCCAGTGCTGTGCGTAAACTGTACCATGGCTTTTATTTTATTTTTTTAACGATATGTTTTGTCTAAAGGAAAGCAACAGAACAGTTGATGGGATTTTTTTATTTTATGGTTCTGATTTCCTTTGCTTGGTTGCTTAGCTGATGCAATAATTTTGAGTTTGGTTTCAGAAGCAAACCACCTCAGGGCTCCAGCTTTTCATCTAGGCATAGCTGTAGTATACTAGCCCCATGCCATTCCCTTTTGTCCTGGAAGCTCTTTATGTTCATCTTGTAGAGATGAAGTTACTGCATCACCACTGTATAAGCCGTATGGATATTTCATGTTGGTTTTATATGAAATTCATACTGTAATTGTTCACAATAAAATGTACTACTTTTAAATATTTACATGTGTTTTGGCACCTTTTAAAATCTTGACATAATACTTGAGCTGTTCTCAAACACTCCCACTTTGGGATCCTTTCTATCTCTGACATTGAGAGAGCCTGCTGACTTTTAATAAATGGACACTTACCTGTCCAGTGTACCTGCAATGTCGGCAGCAGAAGTCGGCAGCAGAAAAAATAGGATTTTCTTCCGTCCGAAAAATCAGATCTTTGCGGAGGCGGATGATTACGGGTGTCAGCGGATGGTCATTCACTGACACCCGCAATCACATAGGGACCAATGTATGTTCCGTTTTCATCCGCAACGGATGGATAAAAATGCGGACATACGGTCCGCACGTCTGAAAGGGCCCTTATACTCCAATGTGAAAGCCAGAGGGCATGAGCATGTGGCGGTTTTTGAAGCGGTGTATACAGCGCTACTAAACCACCCCAAAGATGCTGTTTGCAGGACCTTTTCTAATGTCCTGCAAGCTCACTGTCCCCAGTGTAAAAGCACTCAGGATTTCACTGAGGAGGCATTTTTCAGGCGTTTTATAGGCGCTAAAACGCCTGAAAAATACCCCAGTGTGAAAGGAGTGTTAAGTTACTAGCTGTGGTCACACGCCAGCCTCCCCATCATACCATACTGGGTTAATGTCCCTCTATGGTATGTGATGATGTCATGGCTTAGGGGTGAAGGAAAATAGATTAGAATCAGGTAAGTGAAAGAGGTTACAACCCCCCCTCCCCCCACACACTGCAAGGCTGGACATTTTTACTGTACTGGAGTTGGGGTGTATTATTATGATAAGCTTTTTGATAGTTTAGGAATTCCTGGGACTTCTGAGGTGCTCCATAGATGTATTCCATATACACACACGCTATATGTTATTAAAAAATAATGATTTTAACAGGATATAATGTGTATGTGGTATCCATTTATGTAACACCTCAGAAGTCCCAGGAATTCCTAACCTGTTGAAGAATTTTACTTTCTCTTTCTGTAAACTTGCCCTGCAAATTACAGGGCAGGTTTACAGCACAGAATTGTATAGTGGCAGAGTCAGTACTCACAAGTAAAGGGCTGAGGTCTTCAGTTACCCCCAGGGAGAGCTGTGCTGGCTGCTGGACAGGAGGAAAGTGATGGTGGGTGCACTCTGTGTGCGATGATCTCTTCCTCTTCCTGCTCCTCCCACCTGTACTTTAGCTGTGAAAGCCCAGACTGACTCAGCCAGACAGGAACCGAGGAGAGACACAGTTTTCCCCCAAATTCTGCATCAGAGAGGAGATGGCAAGCAGCTGTCTTCTGGCACACAGGGCATAGGATGGTGGGTAACTCCTGTGAGGACTGCAGCCACAGCTGTGAAGTAAGCAGTATCCGATGCTCTCTGAAGTTTGCATGCTACATCTCTGACAGTGGGCATCGGAGTGATATTCAGCTGAGCTGACAGAGATGCTGACTGTAGCCGGAACTACAGAGTCGGCATCGGAAAATGCGGCTGACTGACTGATTACTCCGCAGCCAGGGGCTGCAGTTCCCACAGGAGTTGTACACATCCTCCATGACAAATAGTCCCACTTGCAGTTACCAGTGTCAATTAGAGAAAAAGAGAGTTCTCACACATTTTTGGCAGCAAAAAAGCCCTGAGGTGTGCCTGTGCGCACGCCTATGGCTGGTAGATTTCCAAACAAATGGTCATATACGAAAATTCTTGTCAGTTCATTGGATAATGCCAAAAAACACTTGATGAACCTTGTTCACATGTTGCATAGATAGGATAGATAGATATCTAATATCTATCTATCTCTAATATTTAAAAACAATCTAATGAATATACCCAATATATGGAGAGAAGCAGGAGGGGCGGAGACTCCTCTCTGCTGACGTCAGATCTCCGTAGATCGAGGTCGGCCAGCACAGGGGGATCACGTGACCGCATGACTGTGGTGTCAGAAACTGTATTTAGCCCTTTCATTTCTAACAACATGCCGTTTTGTTAATGGCTGCATATCTGCATTAGATACATGTAAAGTCACAGTGACTTTACAAACACTTTAAGATTGAATAAACACATCAGTCCATTTAGTTGAAGTATTATGCCCCTACCATTTCCCCATATCCTTGAATAATGAGTTTAATAAAATGTCCATCTAAGAATTTTTTTTTAAATTCGCAACATTACCTGCTACAGCCACCAGTTGTGGAAGGGTGTCCACATCCTTACTGCTCTAAAAGTAAAAAAACCCTTACGCAGTTTAAGATTGAACATTTTCTTGTCCAACTTCATTGAGTGGCCACATGTCTTAATAAGTGACCTTACAATGGAGATATTTGCCAGAACACTGGGAGGAAGCTACTCAGTATCAGGTCACTTATGAAGTACTCCTGGATAAGCTCTAAAAGCTTGGGTGCTTCAGCAACAACCAGCTGGGAACTGGTTCAGAAAGTCACAATGGCGATATTTGCCAGCACACCATGGATCAACAAGGTAGCGTTCAAACAGATTTTTTTGCATGATCACAGCACAAAGTAGTCAAATCAGGTATGTGATGTACTGCTTTGTGTTGTGATCATGCAATAAAATCAGTTTGGACGCTACCTTGTTGATCCATGGTGTGCTGGCAAATATCTCCATTGTGACTTTCTGAACATTTCCCAGCTGGTTGTTGCTGAAGCACCCAAACCTTGTGAGCTTATCCAGGAATGTGTGCGATGGCAAAATGGAGTACTTCACGAGTGACCTGAGACTGATGTAGTTTCCTCCCAATGCTGGAATCGCCATTAAGATATTTGTATATGGCCATCATTTCCCATCTTAAACGTGTCTTCTCTAGGAATGTGATTGTTATGCTAGCCATACATGGCTCGAATTTCAGCCGATTGTTACTGATTTAGCCAAAATACAATGTAAGATTGGGGTGATCAGACTCCAGCGGTAGGTGCGTTTTTAGTGAGTACGCCAGTCCAGAACTGAATTTTTAAGGGCCTGGTAGCCAGAGGTGTATTTAGGTTTTGTGCTGCCCTAGGCCTGACTAAACTCATGCACCCCCTAATTTAAATACAACCCACTCTTCCTGTCAAGGACACACCCCTTCCTATTTAAGACCCACCCTGTCTTTTTTTTTTTTTTTGCTGTACATACCGTATTATTGCTATTTTCCACCCGGCTTCCGGGTACTCGCTCCCGCGGGAGTAGGCGTTCCTATGCAGAGGCGCAGTGTCATGTGGGACTTCGCCCAGATGATTGACGTTCTTGAGAAAAACTTCCCTCCTGGCGGATAAGCCGCGTCACGAGTTTCCGAAAGTAGCCGAACTGCGAGTCGGCTCTATACGGCGCCTGCGCAGTCAGCTCTTCACGGCTCCTAGTCGGTGCGCAGGTGCCGTATAGAGCCGACTCGCAGTTCGGCTACTTTCGGAAACTCGTGATGCGCCTTATCCGCCGGGGGGAAGTTTTTCTCAAGAACGTCAATCATCTGGGCGAAGTCCCACATGACACTGCACCTCTGCATAGGAACGCCTACTCCTACAGGAGTGAGTACCCGGAAGCCGGGTGGAAAATAGCAATAATACGGTATGTAGAGCCAAAAAACAAAAAAAAACAAACATACTGTACATGTTGGAAGTATGCAGAATGTAATGTTGTATACATGTTTTTACACCAGACATCATGCTGTTTTCACATGTGGGTTAGACATCATGCTGTATGTATATTCACATGTAAAAAAACGTAATAAGCGGAGGGGGGGTGGGATAGACATCATGCTGTATGTATTCACATGTAAAAAAAAAGTGGTTAGGCAGCAGACAGACATCATGGTGTATTTCGGGCATCATGCTGTATGTTAAAAAAAAAATTAATAAGCGCGAGGGGGGGGTTGGTGTTTGATGGGTTACACAAGCTGTTCACATGTAAAAAAAACATTAGGCAGAAGACAGACATCATTAGGCAGCGGACAGACATCATGCTGTATTTCACAAATCATGCTGATAATAAGATAATAAGCGGGGGGGGTTAGACATCAGACAGTCACAGTACGTGGTGTTAGATGAAGCTTTGAGTGCTGCTTGGTCACATCGTCCACATTCTTCTCCTCTCTCTCTCTCTCTCTCTCTCTCTCTCTCTCTCTCTCTCTCTCTCTCTCTCTCTCTCTCTCTCTCTCGTGCTCCTCCTCCTGTCCCGACCAGATGCTAGGATGCCGCGCGGAGGCTGGGAGGCGGAGCAAGCATCCACCAACTACACAACGTGCACGCCGTGCACCAGATCAATGGGGGGGCAGCACTGGCAGTCGCTCCCCACAGTATGCGGCGGTGACATTGACACATACAGAGAGGCAGCCGCCCGCGGGAGGCCTCAGGCGGCAGCTCCGCAGCAAGCAATCTCTGCAGGGTGGCTGCCTCTGTATTTGGGAAGACGTTTGGGGGGGGTTTTCGTGCGGGGGGGCCGCGACACGCGGCCGCCCCCCGCAAAGTGCCGCCCTAGGCCAAGATGCATCTCTGCTGGTAGCCCACTTTTATTTAAAATGATAGAAAAAGTTCACAAATACATCAGTAGTCCTCAAAGGGGGTTCCACCATTACTGTATCTTGCATACTCAATACTTTTGTTTCCTGGCTTTCATTCTTGCCATCCGGCTGTTTCAGGCCTTTAGCCTAGGCCTTAGGTCTGCTCCTCATAACAAACAGAGTTTCCTAGAGTTAAGCTCTCTCCTAGCTTACTCCTGATCAGCGCCTTGCTGCTCAATCACCAATGGCATCTGCCTCCTGCAGACATACATACTCTGGCTGCACCCATGCAGCCTCTGACTCCTCTCAGAGGGATGGAAGTCCACCTGACTCCAAGGCACAGACTTCCTGTCTGGGTAGGGCCCTGAGCCATAGTCAGGTCAGAACTAAATAGCCAAACACACAGCTGTGCAATCAGCGTGTCTTTCTCTACAAAATCTGGCGTAAACCAACAGTCTTTAAGGTCGCACAGGGTCCCACCGCCACACCAAGTACCACCTAGCTTAACGGACTTTGATTTCAAAATTGAAGAAGCCAAGCATAGACTGTAGCCAAGCCGATGTCACCCTTGCTGTCAGAATACAAGAGTCAATAGAGGAGATTCCTCCATCCATACTGTCTAGCCTGGATTGGGGAATCATGACTTCTTTCTGAGAATGGTAAACGGTACCACAAGTCTGAAAAAAAGATCCTTTGATAAAATCTATTAGACAAAACTAGTCGGGAAGTGACGTCAGATGTGACCAGAAACAGAAGAATTTCCTGCATGTAAGCGTATTGATATACAAGAAATGTTTTGATGATTTGTATGCTGCACTATTTTTTTTTAAGTTTCTTTTGCATCATCTTACTTGCTAAACTCTTGAGGAATTTTGGAGACAAGAGATCTGAAGAGTTGTGGGATAATACGAAGTGGGCTTATTATACTTCCCTTACAACAGTGGGCATATAGTCCGGTAAGGTGCACTAACTTACATGGGGATGCATGGAGGTATGGAGGTTGAACACCTGGGACATTGATGGTTTCTTTATGCACTATTTTTTTTTTATTTGAAATGTGATCATTATGGTTTATGGAATGTTATTGTTACAGTCAGATGATATTATATTACTAGCTGAATACCCGGCGTTGCCCGGTCTTCCTATCTTAACCTTTTGGGGAGGAAAATCATAGTAATATAAATATACCCATCTTTTATATAAGGGTGTAGGTAAGGGTTAATTTTAACTGTCATATATTTTTATTTGGCATATAAGTAATATGTGTACCAGGTATTATTGAAATATCTCCAGGCGTACAGAAGTTATGTGGGAACATACATTTCCCATTGATTTGCATGGGACTTTAAACAAAAACCCCGACCCTCACAAATGGGGGTAGTTAAGGGATAAATTAACTATCCTATAGTTTAAGTGGACATATAAGTAACATGTGACCAAGTGTTATCGAAATATCTACAGCCGTTTGGAAGTTATGAAGTAACATGTATTTCCCATAGAGTTGAATGGGACTTTAAAGAAAAACCCCGACCATGGCAAATGGGGGTGGGTAAGGGTTAAACCACCTATCCTATGTTTGTTGCTGACATATAAGTAACATGTGTGCCAAGTTTCATGTTAATATCTTTAGCCGTTTGGACGTGATGCTGGAACATACATACATACACACACACGTTGAGTTTTATATATATATATAGATTAAGTTTTTTGGGTATCTTTGACAATGCTTGTTAACTTTGAGGAAGAGTACAGATGAGGAATATGTAATGTCAGCTGAAATTTTTGCCTTTTGTACGAGTAGACAAAGGAGAGTGAAGAGCACTGGGTGATTTTGGCACTAATATACTTACATAATCTGAGCATGACAATATTTGGTTCATAATCGTAATGCTATTGAAGCATAGTGACACTAGAAGTGACATAATCCTGCACGCTTGAAAGTGCTGTGGCGGCCATCTTGGAAGTGGTCTAAGTGTGTTTTTTTTATCTGTTTTGGTTTTGTAAGCTCATTTGGGATTGAATAAATGGTCTTTTTATACTGGAGATTTTTTTTTGCATGGGCAATCTGGATGAATACTGGAGTGGATAAATGGGATGTTTTAAAAGAAAAAAATTGTAATGTTTAACAAACATTTATATTCAGTAAGGTTAATGGAGTGACTGCAGTGTGATCATCACTGTGTTGATAGGATATGCCAGTGGTGGTGAACCTTGGCACCCCAGATGTTTTGGAACTACATTTCCCATGATGCTCATTGACTCTGCAGAGTAGTTGAGCATCATGGGAAATGTAGTTCCAAAACATCTGGGGTGCCAAGGTTCGCCATCACTGGGATATGCACTAATTTTGTATGTTTTATGTGAGTGGATTTTTCATTTATATTATGAATTTTTAAAGCGATATTACACTATATTAGTAGTTTTTTTTTTTTTTTTTTTTTTTTTGAGTTGTATCAACATCCATGGTTGAGTTAAGCAGAAGAAAGTATTCAGAGTGATGTACAAACGCATTGATCTGAAAGTCTGGTAAGAGGCATGGAATGATTTTTTGTGTGACACGTTGCACTTTGTGGAATCTTGTGATATCAAGGGATATGCACCTTTCATAATACCCAGTGAGTGGTTTGTTCCCTTTTATTGGTGTGTGTGTGTGTATATATAATGCGTTATTGCACAATTTTTTTTATGTTTTTTTTTTTGGTCATTTCAAAATTCCATATTGGAACCACTGAGGAGGAGGAGTCCTGAAAGAGATGTACAGCAACAGGATTATTGCCCAGTAGCTTGTAAGGGTATATAAGGAAGAAGTACATGAGGAGATTTGAATTTGGTGATGTAGTGCATGGAAATATATAATAAATGTGAGAACATATATTATGATTTGATATAGCTTTTTGGGTTGAACATAATACACTATAGTGTGTTTATTTTTCTTTCTGGAAAGGAGGATCAGCTTGCACATTGTAATTTCGGTAGTGGGCTTACGATTAAGAAAACAAGACGCATTCGTGATTGTGATACATGCACTTTATTTGATAAACTCAATGGACAATCTTTGGGACTACCATCTTTTTAGCGCTGGTTCTGACTCTACTTGGCACACCAATACAGTAGCAGGAAGTGTACCAACAGCACATACAATGCATTGTGGTTTACTGCATTTGAAAACAAACAAAAAGGGTACCGGTAATTTCCGTTATTGACTGGAAGCTCCTTTTTGAGGGCAAGGGTTGTTGTGACTGTACAATATGTAAAGCTCTGCATAAATTGTCAACGCTATATAAATATCTGTTAAAAAAAAATTAAATATTTTTTGGGTGGTCATAAAGCAAAATGCAACAATGTACCCCAAGGCATTACTAAATGTGAATGGGCCCCATTGTTTTTAAATAGCCCATTTTGCAAACTGAAAGCAATCTGCCTACAACAGTGAAAACAGGAGCCGGAACATTGATATATTGTGTATCCATTGTTAAACTGAGATTTATGTGCTCAAGGTAGACGATAAATTCTGCTGAAATTGCTAGAAGGGGAATAGACTATGTAATGTCCAATACCGGGGCAGTTCTTTTATGAGAATGAAGAGATCAATGAGAGATATCCATTTTCCTGTATAAGGCAGCTCCTTGTTATATGTTCATCAATAGCTGCATTCAAAGTATTTTTTATATATTGACATGCACTCTGTCGTGTGGATGTTGGAAATATAGCTTCTGAAAAGCGTTGTAAAAATGACACTATAACTGTTTTATAGTGCAGTATAAATCCTGTGTGTGATCGGGGAGACAAGCTTTTCTTGTCTTGTTTCCTTCTTTATATCTTGTATATGACAGCCTACAGTGAATCAGCCTCTTCACATTGAAGGCTCCATAATGCATCTTGCTTTTTAAGAAGAAATACGTTTTTAATTTGTAAGGTGAATGTGATTCTTTATACAGATTAAAAATATTACATGTGAGATAAGGAAGTTATTAACTAAGGCTAGTCATTAGGGGTGCAACGGATCAAAAAAATCACGGATCGGATCGATCCTCGGATCAGGAGTCACGGATCGGATCATTTTCGGATCAGCAAAAAAAAAAAAAAAAGCCAAATCTTGTTACACCCACCTAATCACTATCATTACTCCGGTGTCACCCCCCTCCACTCTGGTGTACAGACATGCTCCCCAGGTGATGGTGTAGCTCCTACCTGCAGGTGCAGAGCTCACCGATGCTGTCTCCACATGTATGCAGGCAGTTCCGGGTCTGTAGTGAGCGCGCTGAGGCGTGTCACGCTGTGCTCTGACAAGCACACGGGGGTGGAGCAAGATGGCCGACGCTCCGGGGCTAGGCCTAAGCCGGGGACTTTCCTACGGCCGAGGCTCCGGAGCGCTCCGCGGATCACGTGGTGTCCCGATCCCAACAGGGTGACCCGTTCGGATCACGGATCGGTGACGATCCGTTGCACCCCTACTAGTAATACATGTTTGAATTTCAAAAGAATTTTCTTTTACAAATCAGAATTTTTGTTTGTGTTTTGTGATCTGATGGTACAGAAAATAATTTTCATTGCTGGGAATCATCATCTTTTCTTTCCGGGAATTTTCTTGCATATGTGCTTTTCTTTTTTTGATTTACATTTCTCGCACGATTCTCCCATCATTGATTAGAAAATTTTGTTTGTTTTTCAAAAAGTTTCCAACATGCCCGATTACTCAAATTGGATGGCCGCACAAACATTGTCGGTTGCTGCAGTCCACTAATGGTGCAAAATTCTAAGGAAACATCTTAGATAAATTCTTTCTAAAATTCCACCCATGTATGGCCTTATTTGAAGTTAGCCTTCTTATTTTCTCATAAAATGGCTTTGCTAGCCCCTTTCATACCCGTATACCATTGCTCTCACCCCCTTAACACTGTGGAGGAAACCACTTTCTACTATGACTGGAAGTGAAGTCTTGGCATACGGCCAAGACATCTGATTGGAGGAGAGGCACACACTCCCTCCACCAAGGCAGGGACTTGCAGGGCTGTGCTGTGAATAGACCAGCTCTCTGCTAATCTATTTATAGCACCCACCCTGACTCAAAATTCAGGCTGGTTTTATCTCTTGTGTTGAAGAACTTGTCAGAATTTATCATGCTGATAACAGAAGAACATCGCAGGAGAAAGCCATGGGACCTAGCGCTTTGAAGAGAGATAAGAAAACACTACAGATGTTATTAGTCCTTTTGTGGAGGGGGAGAAATAAAATGAAGGTGCCCTTGTAGTGTAGATGTCCAGAATTTTCAGCTAGCTCAACAAGAGCCATGGGGGATTGCTGTGCAATGGTGACCAGCAATAAAGAATAACATTTGCAAAGTGTTTCGGTAATCGGTAACTCTTTCTGCTCTCCTTCAATGGTCAGACTTGTCCTGACAGCACAACCTATACTGGGGAAGACTAGTATACTGCTTCTTCTCCTCCTTCAGCTCACCTTATGCTGCTGAGAATAGAGGGAATGTGATCACTTCTTAACCACTTAAGGACCCGCTCATGTACATATACGTTGGTACTTTAAAGATGGACATCTCGGTAACAGCAGCAGCTGCTGCCACAACCGAAATATCCATGTTTACTGTGAGCGGTCCTGTAAACAATAACGGTGGTCTCCGCGGCAGATTCGCCGCAAGATCACCGTTATCGGCAGCGGGAGAGGGGGCCCCCCTCCCGCCGCTCTCCCGCGCCCTCTGCCGCTTACCGGAGGCGTCGGTAGCGGCAATCAGGTGCTGTCCCCTGGTCGGCTGGGATACGAGTGAGGCCAAGATGGCCCCCACCCGTCCCCATAGCATAGCAGAGCGGAAGTGGCGTCAAAACATCACTTCCGCCCATGCTTCTTAAAGCAATATTTTCTAGTTGTCATTTTGTCAAATTACAATTTTTTTTTTTTTGCATTCAAGTCTAAATTTGAGATCTGAGGTCTTTTTGACTCCAGATCTCATATTTAAGAGGACCTGTCATGCTTTTTTTTCTATTACAATGGATGTTTACATTCCTTGTAATAGGAATAAAAGTGATCCATTTTTTTTTTTTTTTTTTCAGTGTAAAAATAAATAAGAAAACAAAAAATTTTTTTTTTTAAAAGTGCCCCGTCGAGCTCGCGCGCAGAAGCGAACGCATACGTGAGTAGTGGCCGCATATGATAACGGGGCTCAAACCACTCAAGTGAGGTATCACCGCGATCGTTAGAGCGAGAACAATAATTCTAGACCTAGACCTCCTCTGTAGCTCAAAAGATGCAACCTATAGAATTTTTTAAGCGTCGCCTATGGAGATTTTTAAGAGTAAAAGTTTGACGCCATTCCACGAGCAGTCCCAATTTTGAAGCGTGACATGTTGGGTATCATTTTACTTGGCGTAACATTATCTTTCACAATATATAAAAAAAATTGGGTTAACTTTACTGTTGTCTTATTTTTTTTAATGAAAAAAAGTGAATTTTTCCGATAAAAATGCAATGTGGGAAATGTGGGAAAGTCGCTGGAAATATTTTATTCCTTCCTTTTAAACCGGGAGTCAAGTGTCTCTTATATTTAGGATCACTGTACACATATGCAGCTTTGTAAAATGCTGTTTGTTTTCCCTTTAAATTGCTATAACCAGGTTTTCATACCTCCCAGCCTTTTTACTTCCTCATTACAAAGTATTTTCCGGAGTTAAACAGATCTGTTTGGAGTCTAATCATGTCCTAATATTGTTTTGTGTCATTTTAGGGATGTTTGAAAGGATATACTGTAAACTCCAGCGGTCATGTTTAGTTCGGATGATATAATCCATACACACACACACATGAAAACATAAAGCAATTTCGTTATTACAGATGATTGGTCCTTCCTTTATTTTAAAGCTGGAGCTCAGCAATTATCTTTTGTTTAAACTCCAACTCTTCATATCTCACATCCGGAGGGCTGCTAGGGATGCAGAAATTCATTATAGTAGTCCGTACTACATAACGATACAGCTGCTACACAAGTGACTTTCCTTCTGTTTACTAAACACAGGGGGTCACTTACTTGGCACCTATGTCATCCAGATTATTTATTGTATTTGTTTCAATTAATACAAGATGTTCTCTTATTGGACAAAGCGGAGAGGAAGTTTGGATGGCATCATGATCTCTGCCTCATCCAATCAGAGAATGCCTTGTTTTCATTGCAAAAAATTCAAAAGGCGTTTCTCAGAATGATGTAAATGCTGAGTGAGCCACCCCCACATTCATTATTCAGAAAGCAAGTTGTTCGAGCAGTACCTGGAAGAGGTCAGCTCTGACTGTAGAACAGACGACTACAGTGGATTGATTTCTGCATCCACAGCAGCCCTCTCATATAAGATATCAACAATAAGATGCAAATAAAAAAAAAAAAAAGTAAGTTTAACCCCTTCTTGTCTGCGCTATAGCCGAAAGACAGCTGCAGCGCAGGCTTACTTTGCTGGGAGGGCATCTGTAACGGTCACGACCGTTTACAATATTCCCATTCCATCACCCCACGACGGCTTATCTGACACCCCACAATCCGACAGGCATCACACGACCCATTCCATTTCCCAGAATAACAAGACTTCACACACAGCTCTGTTACTGGTTCCAAAATGAATGAATGAATGAATGAATGAATACTTTTAATGGTACCTTAGCTTTCTTATATACAGTACAAATATGTTACAGTAATCAAAGGAACAAAGAAACTCTCCACCCACACACCACACAATGGGGCTTCAATACACCTTCTTTTAGATAATGACATTTAGTTGAGTTAATTATTAGTCATCCCCCAGACGTCTAGTCTCCACCATAATCTATTCAATGCTACATAATGCACATTCCTTTGTAGACGTAATTGACATGCTAATCCATTACACCTGAAAAGAGACGTCTGACTTTTAGACTGCTAACTCACAACACCTCTATCATCTATCATCTTCATATCTTCACACCAAACAGTGTCATTAGCATACACAATGAAATATCTAGGAGCAGACTCAATTAACACCTCAAAAGCATGTGTCCCCACCTTGAATGAAAACACTCCATTGACCTGTTGGAGTCAGACTTTAACAACTTGTAATATTTCAAGATCTCCTGCAATACATGAATTATCATTTCTCAGCTATCCTATGCCCAAAAGGGGCATAGGATGACCCTAGACCCAAGATTCATTAGTGACGCTGGCACAGGAGTACCCCACATCCTTCAAAGGTCTCTGGGTGTCACGGGCCATTCCGTTACAGCATCCATGGGCGTCCCCTCCGTGATCGCACTGCCTGCACGCCTTTGGACTCAGCTGATCACAGGGGTAAAGGGCCAATCACAGTGGCTCTTTACCACGTGATCATTAGCTGTGTCCTGTGACAGTTGATCATGATGTAAACACAAGCCAGTTATCGACTTTACTTTCCTCATGCTGACAGTGTGAGAAAGGGAGAAGAGAACCGATAACTGACTTGTGTTAATGAACATCTACACTGATAATCAGGACACTGATCAAATGTCTTGATTATCAGTGCAGTCCCATCAGTGCAGTCTCCTTATCACACATCAATTACCCATTTTGCTAAATTTTATAACAATTTTTTTTTTTTTCTAAAAAAATAAATCGTTTTTTTTAGCAAAAAAAAAAATCTATTTAGTTAATAAATACCACCAAAAGAAAGCTCTAATTGTGTGAATATAAATAGATACAAATTTAATAAGGGTACAGTGTTGTAAAACTGCACAATTGTCATTCAAAGTGCGACAGCAATGAAAGCTAAAAATTGGCCTGGGCAGGAAGTGGGTAAAAGTGCCTAGTAGACGAGTGGTTAAAAAATATTAATTCCTGCTGTTTAACTTTAAGGCTCTTCTATGAAAAAAGGAATGAATGCTAAGTGGACTTATGAAAAAAGGAATGAATGCTAAGTGGACTTAGGGTTGCTCAAGGCAACAGTCAGATCCCAGCTGTCACCATTTTACTGCCATATACTGTAGATGCCAGCATACTCTTTCAGCCAATTTGTCTGCCAAGTTATTAAGCTATGCTTGCAAGAAGAATACCAGTAACAATGGTATACTGATTAAAAGGATTTGACAGTAATAAACTAGTGATGCAGAGTATATGTGGTTTCATGCAATGTAAGCTCATCTATGTTTTTTTTTGTTTTTTTTTGATGATGATAGAAATGACTACAACTGCTGCAAGGGATTTAGGTTGTATATGAATGCTACTGTAGCCATAGCAGACAATGTGACTTTATGGGGCCCAGTGGGATGGGCAGTATATGGTTCTGGAGTCCCCAGTATACTTTTGAAATTGGTTTGTATATTGTAGAGGTAGGTATTTTATATATAAATTAACACAAGGTTAATAGATTGACATTAAAGTGATTGTAGTCATCTGATTTTTTTATAACAAACGTTATACCCACCTCCTCTGTGCAGATGGTTTTGCACAGAGCAGCCTGGATCCTCCTCCTTCAGTCCCTCTGCGGCACTCCTTGCCCCTCCCTCCTGTCGAGTGTCCCCCACAGCAAGCAGCTTTCTATGAGGGCACCCGAGCCGAGTCAAAGTTCCATGTGTACATTCAGACATGAAGCCCTGCCCCTTCTACCTTCTGATTGGTTAACTGACTTTGACAGCTGTGGGAGTCAATGGTGCCACTGCTGTGTCTCAGCCAATCAGGAGGAGAGTCCCGGATTGCTAAGACACTCTTGGACATGGCTGGAGAGAGATGGGGTGCAGGTAAGTAATTAAGGGGTGCTGGGTAGGCTGCTACACACAGAAGGTTTTTATCTTAATGCATAGAATGACGGGAACCTGGGGGGCTGTAGATTTTACTAGGAGACCCCAGTTCCTTATAATTCTGCCTCTTGTTGGCAGATACACAAGACACAAATTTAATACAGCTTTGTAATCCTTAAATGTATTTAATTTTAAATGAAATGCCTGAATTTGACATGCTATCAGCCTGTTGAAGCATTTGCACGTCTGTACTTCTTTCCATCCTATTCACTAAGCCAAGGAAAAATTCCCTTGCAATGTGAATTGTCTATTTGCCTTTAGTAACTCAACCCCATTTAATTCTCAAAAGTACACTATATTTTTGAAATTTGTATGGCGTGTGTGTTTTTATATACTGTATATATCCGATTCCTCATAAATGGGTCTCCTTTTGGGGAGAAGTTGTAGCCTGAATTTTTTTTATTTAATTACGGTTGCTAAGGCTGGGCAAATATGAGTCTGTTTTTTTCTTTCCACCAGCGGGTCAAATGGAAAAACTGACCCGATTCCTCCATCCACACATTCGAGGCGGTTACAGGAATCCTCCCGACTGTGCCTTTGTATTCTTGCGCCGGGAGACTCCCCCCGCCATCAGAATATGCAGATCAGCGCTGCATCCTATTGTCTGCAGCGCTGATCAAACAGAAATATACTGACAGGGCGGTTGAACCGAAGTAGATCAACATCTGTTCAACCACAGCGTGGCCACACATGGTTCGAAGTCCGCCTGCTTTTTGCTAAACCAGCCAATTTTCGATCCATGTATGGTCAACTGAACCCCATTTATACTGGCCAAAGTGACAACCCTATCCCCATCCTATTTTATTATCTCCCCAACCAAAAAAGGATGTCAATAACAAATATAGAAAGGGGCGATATCTGCTTTCAAGAACTAGGGGCCAGATTCAGGTACATCGGCGTATCTTTGTGCCGGCGTTGCACATCTCATATGCTCTACGCCAACGTAACATTGAGAGGCAAGCTGAGTATTCACAAAGCACTCGCTCCCATATATGCGCCGGCGTAACGTAAAGCCCGCCTAATTGAAAGTAGGCAGGTAGTGGGCGTGTTGTATTAAAGTGAATTGTGACCCCATGTAAATGAAGCCCCGAACGAACGGCGCATGCACGCGCATGCTCAGAATCGCATCGAATTTACTCCCTAAGATACGCCGGCTCAATTCATACGACGTGAACGTAACCTACGCCCAGCCCCATTCACGTACGACTTACGTAAACGATGTAAAATACGATGCTGTTAGATATGCCTTTTGGGCTTAGTAGAGGAGTTGGCCCCCAGGGTGGCGGAGAGAACTCTGATTGGACTCCTGTTATTCTATGCCAGGAAAATGATCACTCTCTGCTGGAAAAAACGTGCCCCACCGTCCATACTGCTATGGAAATCACATGTCAATAAAGTACTGCCACTATATAAAGGAACCTACCAAAATAGAGGATGCCCCAAAAAGTATGATAGGGTGTGGGCCAAATGGCTAGCAGAGGCCTCCACGGCGACCGGAGACTGACTGAGCTTGTACTTGGGTTTTCTTTGTTTTTTTTGTTTTGTTTTTCCTCTCGGTATTAGAATCTCTGCTATGAGTTTGCTGAATATACTTTGCTGTCACTTGAGCCTCGACTGAAGAATTTGATACTTGGACATTTTAATTGAGCGAGAGCCACTACTGCACTAGATTGTTTGTTTATCCCTTCTTGTAAACGTGCTGCAGCTGTATGTTACTAATGATGGAAACAGCCTATGGCCAGCTGGTACTGACTCCTGCGTGGGTATAGTCCCAATGCTGTGAGGGTTTACTGATGTGGTTTGTTTGTATGTTTTATACTCAATAAAAAGATAAAAAAAAAAAAAAATACGATGCTGTTCCCGCGCCCATACCTTAACATGACTTACCCCTGCTTTATGAGGGGTAAACTTACGCCGGACGTACGCCTTACGTAAACGGCGTAGCTTACTGCAACGGACGCAAGTACGGCATATCTAGGTCATTTACATATTCACAGGTCCATCTAAGCAAAGTGAGCGAAGACAGACCTGTCCCCCTGCTCAGCAGGGATCAGGGGATCAATCACCCGCTGAGCAAGCAGAGTCTGTCAAACGGACAAGCCCGTGTGAAAGGGACCTTAGGCTTAAAATACAAATTTGAAATGCACATATTGTATGTGAAATGTTTTTATATGTCCGTGTTTTGTAATTCTGTTCCTTTCCTTTTTATTATGCAGACTTCATTAGATCCAGAGATATAGGTAGCTTAGGATTTTTTTATTCTTTTTGTAAATGTTGGCCTTGGATTTATCTTCTTCAGTCTCCTGAGCCTTGCTATTGACCACCTCCTGACATTAATGGACCAAGGGAGAGGCTAAGACTTGAAACCAAATAACAGAAGCATGTAGGTTACATACCTATAAAGTGGCTTCATATGGCGACCAGCTGCAGTGTAATTACGAATGTTTAATGAGCTTTATTGAGTTTAATATAAAAAAATACAAAATCGCTACACAGAACCTCCAGATACCGTGTTAAAACCAAAGCAAGACAACGTTGTCATCTTAAAACATCCCAAGTCTCGGTCAGTCACACTCGAACCACACCAGCATACCATCCTAGCGCTACAGTGCAATGGGACCAGGGAGGATTAGATTAGCACACAGGGTGCCAATTAGGCTTCAGTTAAAACAGCCGCTTATGCAATAGCATTATAAACTGCGATACTGTATCCAATTCCTGGAACTCCATTACAAATGTTATATAGCAGCAGCAAAGAAATATTTATTGCAGTTGTGATGGTAGACCCTAGTGCTGTGTGTGTGTGTGTGTGTGTGTGTAATATATATATACACAGTGCAAAATGATCTTGTAAAGTTCAGGCTCCCATGGGTGCAAAAGTCATTATAGTGAAGCGTGAACCAAGACCCCCAGCTATGGGCATAAATCACCCTTTCAATGGTAACCCCTTAAATGGATGATGCAGTGATATCCATGTAACTTGGCAGAGGCTAATGCCGCGTACACACAATAATTTTGCTGATTTGTGCTTTTTAGTCTTAGTGCTTTTTAGTCTGTTACAGCGTGATGAGTGTTTTTTTTTCTCCATTACGAGCGCTAGTTTTACCAGAACGAGTGCTCCCGTCTCATAACTTGCTTCTGAGCATGCGCGTTATTTTCACGTCGTTAAAGCCCACACACGACCATTTTTAACGACGTTAAAGACGAAAACGTTAAAAACGACGTGAGAATTTAGAGCATGTTCTAAATTTTGAATGCCCATTTTTAACGTTGCGCGTATTTAACGGCGCGTCGTGTGTACGCGGCATTAGACTTGCCTGCAGCAATTTTTCCTCACAGGCTAATGTCTGCTCTGGTAGGGCAGTGCACGTTTTAGTGTGTTGCACTGCTTAGTTGACGATTATTATTTTTTTTGTCAACTTTATTTCTACTGTAGCTGCACGGCTGCGCAGTGACATGTGGTAAGATTCAGTGTGCTGAGGAAAAATGCAGACTTGCTGCATTTTTTCACACTTCACTGCTCCACACTACACATCCCACCAGCATTGTGATGTAACTGGAGCGGCCCTATTCACACAGTAAGATTTTATCCTCCACAGTCTCCTTTAACCTCCGCAGTTCCAACGATGCAAGTGTGTAAAGTTTTTAAACAACATAGAAGGGAGACCATCATAGTGATGAACAGTTTTTTTATTTTTTTTATTATTATAAAAATGTGCATCACAGATTAAAAAAAAAAAACATATTGGGTAAATGCTCGCTTAGCATTAAGGCTATCCACGTTGATGGCTGCATAGTGAATACTGAATGCTACTTTTGTTGGGCACAAGCAAACCCCTTTATTGATTACAGATGCCACTGCACTGTAGTCACTGCGTTTTGTCATACACTGACATTTTCAAGGGTGGTTGCAGTATAGTCGGAATATCGTCCGCTAAATAGTCCTTTCTACTTCCACCCATGTCTTCCTTCTACTGCTCTTTTCCCATTGTGATCATGGATGTGCAATTTCATGTGGGACGCACTTGTTTGAACTTGCACCAAAAGTGTTATCTGGGCTTGGACACACATTTAGCACACAGCACTTCTATATATTGCACTTGTTTACACATTTAGGGCCAGATTCTCAAAGGGCTTACCACGGCGCAACGCCATTTGGGCCGTCGTAAGTCCTAATCTGGCCTGGCGTATCTATGCGACTGATTCTTAGAATCAGTTACGCATAGATATCCATTAGATCTGACAGGCGCAAGGCTCTTACGCTCTTACGATCTTAGATGCAATTTTTTTTCCTGCCGCTAGGTGTCGCCGACGTCGTTTTCCCCGGCGTCTATGCAAATTAGCTATTTTTTACGCGAGATTCCCGAACGTACGCGCGGTCGACGCAGTGAATTTACGACGTTTCCTTCGCTTTTGAGACGCGTAAAGTTGCCCCTGCTATATGAGGAGCAACCAATGTTAAGTATGGCCGTCGTTCCAGCGGCGAAATTTAAAAATGTACGTCGTTTGCGTAAGTCATCCGTGAATGGCGCTGGACGCCATTTACGTTAACGTCGAAACCAATGTCGTCCTTGCGACGTCATTTAGCGCAATGCACGTCGGGAGATTTTAGGGACGGCGCATGTGCAGTACGATCGGCGCAGGAACGCGCCTAATTTAAATGATCCACGCCCCCTACCTGGATCATTTGAATTAGGCGGGCTTGCTCTGGAGGATTTACGCTACGCCGCCGCAACTTTACAGGCAAGTGCTTTGTGAATCAAGCACTTGCCCGTAAAGCTTGCGGCCGCCTAACGTAAACGAGATACGTTACGCCGCAGGAGTTTTACTCCATTCTACGAGAATCTGGCCCTTAATTTTTTTTCGTATAACATGCACTTTGTGAGGAAATATTGTTATTAATTAATTTTGGTACTAATGCATTGTACCAAGGGCTTGTTCACACCAGAACGTGATGCAAGAAACCCGTGTTCCATGTGCTGTTCCCACACCGTTTTCTGATTGCATTCGTGGGTGTGCAATCTGCTGCGGTTATTATTCTATTTCTAATGACACTTCAAACACAGTGCGTTTTTTTTACTGCACTGGATAGCACTTTAACGCAGTACCATGCAATCCGGTTGCAGCACACTTTTAAAGGTAGTGCATGTGCTTATTTTGGTGCCATCCAGTGTGATTTACAGTCCATTTAAATGAATGGACTGTAAATCGCACCGCATGGGAATTGACGTGTGAAGCGGCCCTATATGCACTTTGTTGGGCTAAGCAGAGATTCATTAAAAGATTGCACTTACCGTAGAGTATTCTGTATTGTCGAATGATTGTTTAGTATATTGGTTTTGGGGGTTATCCTGTAAGGAAGATGGAAAGTGCTGTATGTTGAATATAAAATATGTGCATGCAGGCAAGTGTCGGCAAAGGCTTGTGCAGAAAATGGTTTAGCAGTGTCTTGTTAAAGCAGACTGTCGGTCCTACATGTTGTAGGTCACATGGATAAATATAGTGCCTGGCAGCTGTTATACTATTTATACGTATGTGGTCTGTAGATTTGAGTAGCTTATGTTTTATATGGCCCACTCAAATATGGCTTTAAACTCTGTGCAGTGTTGCAAAAAGCCACTGTGAAAACGCAGTGTTGGTCTTTAAGTTGATCGTCTCCTGCGGATGTTGTGTGTATTAAAGTTGATGTCTTTTTATGAGGAATGACCTATGTCAGTGTTTCTACACTGCATATGAGTGAATGAGGAACTTTGATCTTGCTTGTACTTGCACATGCCAAAAGCTCCACAATAATTCCACAAACACTTTAGAAAAGATAAAAAAAAAAAGATTAAAAAAAAAACAAAAGTGAGTACACCCCTCACATTTTTGTAAATATTTAATTCTATCTTTTCATGTGGCAACACTGAAGAAATTACACTGCTATAATGTATAGTGAGTGTACAGCTTGTTTATCAGTTTAAATTTGCTGTCCCCTCAAAATAACTCAACACATTTAATGTTTAAACCGCTGGCAACAAAAGTGAGTACACCCTTAAGTGTAAATGTCCAAATTGGGCCCAAAGTGTCAATATTTTGTGTGGCCACCATTATTTTCCAGTACTACCTTAACCCTCTTGGGCATGGAGTTCACCAGAGCTTCACAGGTTGCCACTGCAGTCCTCTTCCACTCCTCCATGGTGACATCACGGAGCTGGTGGATGTTAGAGACCTTGCGCTCCTCCACCTTCCGTTTTGAGGATGCCCCACAGATGCTCAATATGGTTTAGGTCTGGAGACATGCTTGGCCAGTCCATCGCCTTTACCTTCAGCTTCTTTAGCAAGACAGTGGTCATCTTGGAGGTGTGTTTCGGGTCAATATCCTATTGGAATACTGCCCTGCGGCCCAGTCTCCGAAGGGAGGTGGTCATGCTCTGCTTCAGTGTGTTTAAGTACATGTTGGCATTCATGGTTCCCTCAATGAACTATAGACCATGACACTCCCACCACCATGCTTGACTGTAGGCAAGACACGCTTGTCTTTGTACTCCTCACCTGGTTGCCGCCACACACGCTTTACACATCTGAACCAAATACGTTTATCTTGGTCTTATCAGACCACAGGACATGGTGCCAGTAATCCATGTCCTTAGTCTGCTTGTCTTCAAACTGTTTGCAGGCTTTCTTGTGCATCATCTTTAGAAGAGGTCTATCCCCGACGATGTCATTTACGTCGAAACGTGCGTAGGAACGGCCGGATTTTGCGTGGAACGTCATCACGCTCACAAGGAGATACACACACACACACACACACACACACACACACACACACACACACGGAGACCAGTTGACAGGACTGGATCGGTTCAAAACACCACTTTCTGTCTATCCCATGCCGTTTTAATTCATCTTAACTGTAAGTGCAACCCAACCTTTATTAAACATGCGATCTTTGCAGTACTTGACTATGGAGTTTTTTTGTTCATTTTTCCAATATATATGAGCCATATTATTCCATGTGTTGGGGTGTTATGTATCACGTACCTGGTAACCAGAGCCCGGTTGTAGGAGTAGGCCTCTCTTACAGCTCCGGCTTGTGAGCTGCTGGATATGGAACAGCAGACTCAAAAGCCTGGCGGGGTAGGAGTGCCGGCTGGCTGGATAGATGAGTAGATGTAGACCACTGCTGGAAGTGTAGACTGGAGCTGAAACGTAGGGTCCGTGACACTGACAGAAGATTCACGGCAACAACTGAGAAAGCAAGCTGGTTAATAGACAGCAGACGGAAGCAGGGTCAAACAAGCCGGATCACATTAGATAGTTCAGATATTCAGATGGGGTAAGCAGGAGAGTAGTCGTGGTACAGGCAGGTAGGTCAGGCAACGGTGGATCAATCAGAGGTAGGTCGATAGCAGCCGAGGTCAGGATCGGAGAGGTGCGGAAGGTCAAACAAGCCGGGTCAATAGGTAATAGCAGATAATCAGGTTTCTTCAAAGTAACAACGTTCAGAGACTGTAGATCAGACAGCAATGTGCTGGAGCTGTCAGTGTCCATTTAAAGCCGTTTTTGGCGCCAAGGAGTCAGCGCGCACGCGCCCCGTTAACGCACGCGCGCGCACCACAGGCACACGACGATGTGCAATTGCGCGCCGCTGTTTTAACCCTCTGGAAGGATTCCGAGATTGAGAGGTGAGTCCCTGACATGGGGACTGTTGCTGAGGATCTGCCCTTTCCATTCACCTGCCGGAGAAAGTATGATTGGGAAGATTATAATCATCCCTGTGCCTTACTGACCGCTGATATAGCGGTCAGTGGATTCGGTAAGGAGACTACATCTCACTACTTGGGTGTCCCTTTTTGGTGGAAGAAGATTTTTTCAGTGCACCTCCCTTCTTTTTTCAAATTATTAACCACTTCACTACTTGGAACTTTTACATTGATATAATATTGGTTTCAAATGTTTATTTTACATCTTATTCACGTTCTTTTGAATTTGTCACTATTTTTCACTTATTTGGTTATTATCACTCAATATTTTTAGCGCTGTACCTTTTTTGTATTTTATGTCTTTTTTACTTTGGATATCTTGAGTAATAGGTACTGGCGGCTAATTTAATTAGGTTAATATATATTTATTCACGTGTTAGCGCAGTGTTTTTTTCCTAGGGAAAGAATCTCTTATATCTTTAGAAGAGGCTTCCTTCTGGGACAGCAGCCATGCACACCAATTTGATGCAGTGTGCGGCGTGCTATCTACCTATAATTTTTCCCTGGTACAAATCATTAGTAAGACTTCTTCTGGAATATGCAGTTCAGTTTTGGGCCCTAGTTCTCAAAAAGGATATCGGGGGGAACTGGAGAAAGTGCAGAGAAGGGCAACCAAACGGATAAGAGGCATGGAGGAACTCAGCTATGAGGAAAGATTAGAGGAACTGAATTGATTAACTCTTGAGAAGAGGAGATTAATAGGGGATATGATTAACATGTACAAATATATAAGGGGTCCATGTAGTAAATTTGGTGTTGAGTTATTCACTTTACAGTCAACACAGGGGACAAGGGGACGCTCTTTAAGTCTAAAGGAAAAGGGATTTTATCTCCAAATATAGAAAGGTTTCTTCACGGTAAGAGCTGTGAAAATGTGGAATAGACTCCCTTCAGAGGTGGTTCTGGCTAGCTCATTAGATTGCTTTAAAGGGGTTGTAAAGGTTTGTTTTTTATTTTCTAAATAGGTTCCTTTAACCCTTTCATGCCTATGCCTATGTATGACATTTGGTGTTTACAAGTTAAAATCCATATTTTTGGCTAGAAAATTACTTAGAACCCCCAAACATTATATATATATTTTTAGCAGAGAATCTAGAGAATAAAATGGCGATTGTTGCAATATTTTATGTCATACGGTATTTGTGCGGTGGTGTTTTAAACACAACTTTTTGGGAAAAATTTACTTTCATGAATTTTAAAAAAATGAAAAAGTAAAATTAGCCCATTTTTTTTGCATAATGTGAAAGATGATGTTATGCCGAGTAAATAGATACCAAGCATGACACGCTTTATAATTGCACGCACTCGTGGAATGGCGACAAACTACGGTAACTAAAAATCTCCATAGGCGACGCTTTAAACTTTTTTTACGGTTACCAGGTTAGAGTTACAGAGTAGGCCTAGTGCTATAATTATTGCTCTCGCTCTTACGATCGCGGCGATACCTCACATGTGTTATTTGAACACCGTTTTCATATGCGGGCGCGACTTCCGTATGCGCTTTCTTTGCTGCGCAAGCTCACGGGGAGGGGGGCACTTTAAAAAAAAAATATTTTTAGTTTTCTTATTTATTTATTTATTTTTTCTAATATTAATTTTTTTTTTTTTTTTTTTTTTTTTTTACATTTTGATCACTTTTATTGCTGTCACAAGGAATGTAAACATCCCTTGTGACAGCAATAGGTGGTGACAGGTACTCTTTATGGAGGGATCGGGGGTCTAAAAGACCCCCGAGCCCTCCTTTGCACTTCAAAGTATTCAGATCGCCGAAAACGGCGATTCTGAATACTGTGTACTTTTTTAAATCCGGCGCCATTGGCATCTGAGAAACCCGGAAGTGACGTCATGACGCCGCTTCCGTGGTTTCAATGCGGACACTGAATCAAAGCCGTTTACGGCTTTGTTTCAGAGCTCGCCGAGACGCTGGAGGCGCCGGATCGTGGATCGGGTCTCCCGGTGGGACGGGAGGCCCGGTCAGAGCGGCGAGAGGCGGGGATGTCCCCTCCCGCTCCTCCGGAATAACAACCGAGCGGCTTTTAGCCGCATCGGTTGTTATGTTTGGAAAGCCGATCGCCCGCTCTAAACAACGGTACCGGGATGATGCCTGCGGCTGCAGGCATCATCCCGGTATAACCCCTGAAAGCCGAGGACGCATATATGCGTACGCTCGGCGTGAAAGGGTTAAGCTAGTGCATTGTTGGTTCACTAACATTTTTCTTCAATTTCCCTTCTAAATGTTTTTTTTCTTTGTCTGGATTTCTCACTTCCTGTTTCTCCTCAGTAAGCTTGCCCCCATCATCTGAGCCATTCTGGCTGGGGGTAGTCGGTGTGACACACTTTGTATAACTGTTCACCCCATATCTAGTCCTATAATGGCTTCAGAAGCTCTGCTGGAGTTGTGTAGCACGAAACGTTCGCCTATGTATTTTGTTGTATCAAATTGGCCTGTGTCAATGCAAGCACTGTTTTCATTAGAAAGTTGTCACAGTAGCTACCTGTGTGTGCATGGAAGCAATGTTGTGCCCCATTCACATCTGGGCATGTGGACTCACGTTTCTGCAAATGCGCAAACAACTTTGTTACATGGGCTTCTTTGGAACAGAGGGAAAAGACTAAGGATGCCACATTCAAATGAATGGTGCAGCTCCAAAAACATGCTATAAAAATGCAACACTGCAGTGTGAATGGAGCCTTAAGCCCTGTACACACGGTCGGAAATCTGATGGAATCTAATCCGATGGATTTTTTCGTTGCATATCCGATAGAGCTGACTTTCATCAGTCTTGCCTACACACCATTGGTCAAAAATCTGACCTAGTCCAACGCGGTGACGTAAAACACTACGACGTGCTGAGAAAAATGAAGTTCAATGCTTCCGAGCATGCGTCGACTTGATTCTAAGCATGCATGGATTTTTGACCGATAGACTTCCACACAGACGATCGTTTTTTTCTATTGTTTTTTTTATCCATAGGAGAAATTTAAAACATGTTCTATTTTTTTTTCACCGATGGAAAACAAACCATCGGTCTGTTTTCATCAGACAAACCAATCGTGTGTACAGGCATGGACGTCCGCCGAACTGTTTTCGGGGGGGGGGGGGCATCATTTTAAGGTCATCCATGTTCGGTCCCTTTTTGACAATGTCATGAAGAGGAGGGGCTTAATCATTGGTGCGGGTACAGTGTGGCTCTCTGGTTGGTGCGGGTACAGCGTGGCTCTCTGGTTGGTGCGGGTACAGCGTGGCTCTCTGGTTGGTGCGGGTACAGCATGGCTCTCTGGTTGGTGCGGGTACAGCGTGGCTCTCTGGTTGGTGTGGGTACAGCGTGGCTCTCTGGTTGGTGCGGGTACAGCGTGGCTCTCTCTGGCTTCACCCAGCATGAGCACAGTATTCTCTTTTCTCCTCTTGTAACCCCCCCCCCCCCCAGCAGAGTGCTTGCATGCTGGGGGCTTAAGCATGGTGTCTGTGGACATGCTGGGGCCGCCACTCTTAAGGGACTACATTTCCCATGATACCCCCAGTCCCCAAAATCTTCTGATTGGCCCTCTGCTGTGGCCAATAATGACGAGGAAAGCAGGAAGCAAGGCGGCGGCATGGCGAATGCAATTAGAGCCGCTCTCTCTCTCTTCTAGCTCCAGCTGACAGAGAGGGGGAGATATACAGTACAGCCAGCCTGCGGCTCTCCTCTCCCTGTCACAGCGACGCTGCCGAGTTCTCTGGTAAATGGAGCAGCGGCGCTGTGACAGGGAGAGGAGAGCCGCGGGCTGGCTGTACTGTATATCTCCCCTGATCACCCCCCTCCCCCTCTCTGTCAGCTGGAGCTAGAAGAGAGAGAGAGCAGCTCTAATTTGGATGTCCCGTGCCACCGCCTTGCTTCCTGCCTGCTGTTTTTTCTCCCCGAGGATCATGGCACTTGTTTCTAGGGTGGGGGGGGCAAGCGCCCTCCCTTGCCCTATGGAGCGGACGCCCATGTGTACAGGGCTTAAGAGTCTGTTTTTTATGTTTTTTATACGTAGTTTTTCTTTGTGGGTTCACATACATGCATATACCAGTAATTCCATTCTATAAAATGGAAGATACTAGGTACGCAGAACTAATTTTTACTTCATGTTTAAAGTGATGGGAGCCCTGGAGTGGTCCTGTAAAATCAAGAAATGCAAAGCATGTAACTATTTCAGTACTGAATTATTGTCATGAACATTTCCCAATACGTTTTGTCTTTAATTGCTTTCTTCGTGGCTGACTTTGATAAGCTATTATTAGATACACCGCCTGTGCTCAACAATACACAGCCCCCATATTGGGAGCTGGAAACTAGAGCACAAGCTAAATGTAATTGCTCAAAAAATGCCGCATTCATGTAACTTTTCATTTTTTTTTAGATGTGGTTCCTATTTTGCAGAGTTAATAACATACCGTATGTTAGACCTAATAAACCAAAAAAAACATATACTAGATTCACTCTTTAGCAGCACTGTAGTGTGTTAAGGGATAAGTTCACCTTAGGGAACATGTAACATTTTCCATCCGTTTTAGGGATTTCTGGTGCAATGCTTTACAGGCCAAACAAAAAGTGAACTTGTTCTTTTAACTGCTTAAGACCCGGACCATTATGCAGGTAAAGGACCTGGCCCCTTTTTGCAATTCGGCACTGCGTCTCTTTTTTTTACAATTGCATCTTTTCTTTATTGTAACAAATTACAGGACATACACCGAAAAAAAAGGAACATGAACAAATAAAGATAACAAAAAAAATAAATACACATTACACAAAACATCACCATACATACATATATAAATAAAAATACATACATTACCCCTCCCCCCTCAGGAGCACTCTCAGATTATGTCTCTTACCTCCCCTTCCCTCTCATCTCCTCCCCCCCCCAATCCATCCCCACCTACAAGAGGTAGAGGAAGATACGAGGGAGAGAGAGAGAAGAAAACAAAAAAACATCTTATTTCGTGACGCTTTGGATCCCATTACCTTATGACCCCCCTGCCACCCAAGAAGGAGGGACTCAATAACACCCTAAAAAAAAAGGAAAAAATTATGTAGAACTTAATAGTTCTTTATTTTATGACTATGACAACTCCTGGAACCCCACTTCAATGTATATAATGTTTGGGGGTTCCAAGTAATTTTCTAGCAGAAAAATATAGATTTCGAACTTGTAAGCAACAAGTGCCAGAAAAAAGTTTAGTCTTTAAGTGGTAAAACTGACCTCATTTACAGACCGAAGTTCATTCCTTTCATCTAAAAGAACAGAAGATACAAGGGATGTTGTGATAAAGCTTTTATTTATTTTTTTGTCAGAAGTCAGCAGAGAACTCTCTGCACTTACATAGAATTGGGAAAAAGCTATTTTAAGATCGCGCTGAATCGCGATCTAGATTCTTTAACGATTAATCGTGCAGCTCTAATGCACTCCACACTTTTCAGATATTTATTTGTAAAAAGTTTTGAACACCATTTTTATCATTTTCCTTCCACTTCACAATTATGTGCCACTTTGTGTTGGTCTATCACTTAAAATCCCAATAAAATCCATTTGTTTTTGGTTGTAACATGACAAAATGTGGAACATTTCAAGGGGTATGAATACTTTTTTAAGGCACTTTACATACACTTCTGAAGGTTCCTTTTCTCCTTTTAGATTCCTGGGGAAAAAAAATCCACTGCAGAAGAATTTAAATGAATTTAAATGACTGCATAATTTGACACATGAAAAGCTGCAAGCTTATGCCATGGAAAATAGATGACTTGTCAAAGTATATAAGCTCATGAACATTACTTTCTAAGATGTGTTTATAACTACTACAGCATTATCAATTATACATTGTATCAGCACCATCATCATGTAATTTGTCTGCATCAATCACTAGCTCGGATAAGCTGAAAGTATCCATCAGACAATGTTACACACAATATTGTGTATTGAGAAAAATAGAGAGGCTGGTCTTCTACAAATACTAGCATCCTGGCTGTCTCTGGCTTCAATCCAAAGTCACAGTTTAGTAACTAGTACGCAAAGTTAAAAAGATATTAAAGGTTTATTTTTTATTAATTTTTTTAAATAACAGACATGTTATACTTTCCTGCATTGTGTAGTGTTTTTTTACAGGGCAGCCTGGATCCTCTTCTTCTCAGGTCCCATGCAGGTGCTTCTGGGCCCTCCCTCCTATCTAGTGTCCCCAGAGCAAGCAGCTTGTCCATTCACACACTGAGCCGTGGCTCGGCCTCGCTCCTACTCTCTCCTCATTGGCTCACTGGCTGTGATTGACAGTAGTGGGAGCCAATGACTACTGCTGCTGTCCCAGCCAATGAGGAGGGAGAGACCTGGGAGAGCTGAGGCACTTGTGCATATCGCTGGATCAAGATGGGGCTCGGGTAAGGTTTAGGGGGGCTGGGGATGCTGCTGCACACAGGTTGTTTACCTTCATGCATAGAATGCATAAAGATAAAAAACCTTGAGCTTCTACAACCACTTTAAAAATGTACTTGCCATGCACCTAAGCTTCTTCCTGCGGCACCTATGAGAGGATAGTGTCACGGTGAAATCCCCAGTCACGTGAGAAGATGATTCAGCATGGTCCAGAACTGGAAAGTGCTCACAGCTGAGCCCATCACATGGAGCTTAAAGTGGATTTTTTTTAGTACCCCTCCGTCGCCATCCGGGACCCTATGTGGTGGCAACTGCCCGCCTCGCTTTTTGCGCGGGGGCTTTTAGACTTTCTTCTGATGAAGCGGCTCTAGCCAAGATGTTCGATATGACTTTCAACCCACTGTTCTTCTCCCCCTTCCGGGATTACTACACTGGTGTTATGTTGGTCATTTATTGTATTTTTTAACTCTATATTGTCCAATTATGTTTTTACTGATTTTGTATTTAATAAAATGTTTTCTTATTATTTACCTGTTCTTTTTTACTTCTCATACTTTGCTAATAGTACCTCGATAGTCCAACCATGGCCCAAAACCCCCTTGTACTTGGCTCTTTGGTCTGGGGACCTTAGAGCCATTACCTCTATATCTATACTTTGGATAATGGTACGCCCCTTTTAAATGTTGAATTATTTTTCACCCTCAGAGGCTATTTATTAAATTATGTCACAATGTAGAGTATAAGATTTCCTATCATCTCCCAGTCTTGCCACACAGAGTTAATTCAGCTCTGAGCAATCCTTTTATTCAGTGAAAATTAACAGACTTCCAGATAAAACCCTGTTTAAATACAAAGTCCTTTTCTCTCTCCTTGCTTTGAGTGACAGGTTATTTGAATATCTAGCTTGGACATGTTTATCATATGTTATGTTTTGTTTATCATAATATGAGGTTATCCACAGTATAAAAAGTGAGAAATCCACCCCTCCCCCACATAACACATCCTGGTAATATACAATGACCTGTGGATCACCTCATAATATGATTAACATAACATATGATAAACATGTCCAAGCTAGATATGTAAATAACCTGTAACTCAAAGCAAGGAGAGAGAAAATGACTATTTATACAGGGTTGTATCTGGAAGTCTTTTAATTTTCACTGAACAATAAAAGAGGATTGCTCAGAGCTGGATTAACTCTGTGTGGCAAGACTGGGCACAGATGATAGGAAATCTTATACTCTACATTGTGACATTAAAAAAAAAAAAAAATGGGTTTACATCCACTTTAACCACTTCCATACAGGGCACTTACGTACCTTCCTGCCCAAGCCAATTTTCAGCTTTCAGCACTGTCGCACTTTGAATGACATGCTACATTGTACCCAAACAAAATTGGCGTCCTTTTTTACCCACAAATAGAGCTTTCTTTTGGTGGTATTTGATCACCTCTGCGATTTTTTTTTTTTTTTGCGCAACAACTAAAAAAAGACCGAAAATTTTGAAAAAAATTAAGTTTTTATTTTTTTCTGTAATTTTTTTGTAAATAAGTACGTTTTCTCTTTCAATTATGGGCACTGATATGGTGGCACTGATGGGCACAGATGAGATGGCACTGATGGACATCGACGAGGTAGTACTGACGGGCACAGATGAGGTGGCACTGATTGGCGGCGCTGGTATGCGGCACTGATGGGCACACATAGGCGGCACTCATGGGCACACATAGTTGGCACTGATGGGCACTCACGGGCGGCACTGATGGGCACTCATGGGCGGCACTGATGGGCACTCATGGGCGGCACAGATGGGCACTGTGGGGTGGCACAGATGGGCACTGATGGGCACTGTGGGGTGGCACTTAGGGTTGTCCCGATACCACTTTTTTAGGACCGAGTACAAGTACCGATACTTTTTTTCAAGTAGTCGCCGATACCGAATACCGATACTTTTTTTTAATGTCATGTGACCCTTTTCAAACCACAATACAGACCAAAGATATTTTCTTTAGAATTATGAAGAACTGGTACATCATGGTGTGGGGCTGTTTTTTAGCATACGGTACTGGAAAACTACATATCATTGAAGTAGTGATCACTGTCAGTGCAGCTCATCGGTGCCAGTGCCCAAAAGTGCAGCTAGCCAGTGCCACCTATCAGTGCAGATCAGTGCCCATTAGTGCATCAGTGCAGGGAGGCAGATTATTAGTGCATCTCATAAGTGCCACCCAATCAATGCCAGTGCCACCTATCAGTGCCATCCATTTATGAGTGCAATTCAATCAATGCCAGTGCCACCTATCAGTGCCATCCAATGGTGCCATCCAATTTGTGTTCGATGTCACAAAAAAAAAAAAAAAGTATTCTATTTTGGTATCGGGAGTATTTGCGCGAGTACGAGTACTAGCGCAAATACTCGGTATCGGTCCCGATACCGATACTGGTATCGGTATCTGGACAACCCTAGTGGCACTGATGGGCACTGTGGGGTGGCACTGATGGGCACTGTGGGGTGGCACTGATGGGCACTGTGGGGTGGCACTGATGGACACTGTGGGGCGGCACTGATGGACACTGTGGGGCGGCACTGATGGACACTGTGGGGCGGCACTGATTTACTTGTTGCCAGTCAGTGCCCATTTGTGGGCGCTTATTGGCATCTTTTTTTTTTGCATCCTTTTTTTTTTTTTCCCCAGACTTTTTTTTTTTCAGACTTTTTTTTTTTTTTTTTTACTTTTTTTTTTTCAATTTTTTTTGTTTTGCCCTTCCCTGGTGGGCATCCCTGGTGGTCCATGTGGCGATCCGAGGGGGGGCTGCGCTGATAAACAATCAGCGCGAACCCCCCCTGTCAGGAGAGCCGCCGATCGGCTCTCCTCTACTCGCGTCTGTCAGACGCGAGTGAGGAAGAGCCATCGACGGCTCTTCCTGTTTACACCGTGATCAGCCGTGGTTGGACACGGCTGATCACGTGGTAAAGAGTCTCCGTGAGAGACTCTTTACCGAGATCGGTGTTGCGGGGTGTCAGACTGACACCCCGCAACAACGATCGCCGCGATGCGCGCCCCCGGGAGCGTGCAGCGGCTAAGAATCCTGAGGACGTCATATGACGTCCAGTCAGGATTCTACAACCACTTTGCCGCCGTCAATCTGTCATTGGCGGGCGGCAAGTGGTTAAGCTACCAGTTCCCTTGGCAAAAAAAAAAACTCTCATTGGAGCTATTTTTATTTACAAGCATTAAGGCGCGTTAGAAGCATTTTAGCATTTTTTTATGCCAAGGGAACTAAGGCTATACATTATATAATTTTCTTGATCAATTTCCTTTAGATTTACCTTGAACCATGTAGTGCTAGGGCCTGCCTGATTGCATACAAATTGAAAGTGTTTAGGTTTGACCTCCTAGTATATGGTTTTGGTAAATCTAATGGAAAATTGTATAGTGTACGGCCAGCCGTTGCTGATTGCGCTGTGGGAACACTTCAGGCAGCACAGCTGCTATATACTTCAGTCTTCAAGTATTTTATGCTGGAATGATTTCATTGGTTTGCTGAGACTTTGATAGGTTTTAAGAGCTGTGTAAATAGACAGGCACATCTAATCTGACATGTGCTGCTGACCTGGAACTGTAACATGTGCGTATCATCAACTGTTACAACATGCACTTACATAATGTGTAATTTAGCTACCTAGAGAAACCTCAGGGCAATACAGCAGGCTTGCTTTATTCTCCCCATTACTGGGAAAAGTACTATCTTTGGATGAAGGCATAATCAATTAAAGGAATGTGTTAAAGCTGAAAATACCACAGTGACCAGATGAGGGCACATCTGGTGAAGGTGGCACATTATTTGAGATCTATCTGTGCACGGTGGATATTATCATATGACATCCCAGACTCTTAAGTAGTGATATCTGGATGATGCCTGTAGCTACAGGCATCATCCAGACATATTTTTTTTTATTCAGCCGACGATTCCATCATATGTAAAAGCCAGGGCTCGACAAATCCCGGGCGCCAGTTTTTTTTTTGTGAGCTGGGGCCATCTGGTGGTGAGCCGTTGGTATTACAAGTTATTACCACCAGATGTGAGCTGGCGCCATCTGGTGGTGGCCGTTGGTATTACACGTTAAGCATTACAAGTTAAACAGCAATTCTAATGTTGTTTTTCACTGCCATCTTTTCCCCTCTAATTAGAACCCCCAAACATTATATATATTTTTTATCCTAACACCCTAGAGAATAAAATGGCGATCGTTGCAATACTTTGTCACGCCGTATTTGCGCAGCGGTCTTACAAGCGCACTTTTTTTGTGAAAAAATTACACTTTTTTTAATTAAAAAATAAGACAACAGTAAAGTTATCCCCATTTTTTTTTTATATTATGAAAGATATTGTTACGCCGAGTAAATTCATACCCAACATGTCACGCTTCAAAATTGCGTCCGCTCGTGGAATGCCGACAAACTTTTACCCTTTAAAATCTTCATAGGCGACGTTTAAAAAAAATCTACAGGTTGCATGTTTTGAGTTACAGAGGAGGTCTAGGGCTAGAATTATTGCTCTCGCTCTACCAATCGTGGCGATACCTCACATGTGTGGTTTGAACACCATTTACATATGTGTTCGCTTCTGCACGCAAGCTCGTCGGGACGGGGCGCGTTTTCTGGCTCCTAACTTTTTTACCTGGCTCCTAGATTCCAAGCAAATTTGTCAACCCCTGTGTAAAAGCCCTCTTAGCGGCTGTTTAGCCCTCCCGCCACCCTCCGGTGCTTCCCCTGTTTTTCCCGTGTGATCGGGGCGCCGGAGAATGAATCCACTGGCAGTTTACCATAGAGCTCTATGACACTCTGAGGCCGAAAGCGACGTCATGATGTCACTTACGGCACTGGTATGTAAACACTGCCATTTTTTGCTGGAAAGCCGGAGATCGATTTTATTTTATTTTTTTAAACTCAGGCTTTGGACATGTGGGGACTTTTGGACCCCCAGATCACTCCGTAAAGAGGACCCGTTGTGCCCTATTCCTATTACAAGGGATGTTTACGTTTCTTGTAAGGGAAAATAACAGTAATCAAAAAATTAATAGTTAAAAAAAATGAAATAAACTATTTTTTTTTTTTTTTCTAAAGTGCTCCCATCCCCTCGAGCTCGCACGCAGAATTTAACACAAACACAGGTCATGCCTTCTTATGTAAACTGTTCAACCGACACGTGAGATATCGCCGCAAACATTAGAGTGAGGGCAATGATTCTAGCACAAGACCTATTGGTAACCTGTAAAGTTTTAAAGCGTTTTTTAAGTACAGAAGCTCAGCGCCATTCTACGGGGTCTTTTAGACACCTGATCCCTCCATAAAGAGTACCTGTCACCACCTATTACTGTCACAAGGGATGTTTACATTTTTTAAGAGGATTGTAAAAAAATAAAAAATAAATGTGTTTTGGGGGTTTTAAATGACTTTCTAGCAAAAAATACGGATTTTAACTTGTAAGCAACAAATGTCAGAAATAGGCTTAGGCATGAAATGGTTAACATATGCGTTCTTAGAAGTAGCATAAAGGTAGAAAATATATATCTATAACAAGCAACCTGCAGAGCAAATCATTTATATCTAGGGACTTTTTAAGGTTAAACATCTTTGAATTATAATACTATGGTCATAAAATAATCTGACTAAAACAAACATGGAGGAACAGCATCAGCCGTGTATCTGACATGTTGCTATGCAGCAGCTAAGAGCCTATGGATAGTCGGAGGGGTAATTTTAGCTCTCTAATCATCCCTTATTGGATCATCAGATGCAGCCTGGGGGATTTTGCAGGATGTGGTCCTACAGCATGAGCTTCACTGAGCACGTAACACCACCTCATACTATGTACATCACTGTACTAGAAAACAACCAACAGGCCAAAAAAACAATGTTGCTGTAGAGATGACAACAAGGAATAAAAACAATAAAATAACCTAGGCCTGCCAGATTTTTCGTTCTGAAACATAAGAAGTAGGCCTTTTTTTTTATTATATTTGCATTCGTTGAACAATGTGTGTCAGGATGCTAAAAATGATTGTCCATTTTTAAAAGAAAGCAGCTGACACTGCATGGTAATTTATATCTACAATGACTTCAATAATAAAGCATGACCTGTGATGAATAATAAGTCATTGTTTTAATAGTAACACATGACTGATATTCTCTGAAGCTTGTACATAAAGTTTCTGACTCACCAATGTGAAAATCGTTTGTATCAATAAATAAATACGGGAGGTTCCAAAACCTTTAAAGCAGAGGTGCTCAACCTTTTGAAGAGCGAGGACTACTTGAAGCGGAGTTCCACCCATTTAAAAGTCGGCAGCCACAAAAAGTGTAGCTGCTGAATTTTAATAATCCGACACTCTCCTGTCCCACGGTCCAGCGATGTGGGCGCACAAAGCCACGCTCCTCTCCATGGCGCCGGCATTCTAACTGTGGCCACCTGGCTGTGGCTTCACAGTCGGGCGTGAGCCACGCTGCACGCTGTGAATTGCCGCGCAATTTTCTGGGACCTTTTCTGGGAGGGAGGGGTGGGTCATCTTCCTTCTGGCGCCGCGGAGCCAGAGGAGGAAGTGGGAGCTGGGTGCCCCCGTAAGAAATGGATACCCGCTCTCCCCCCTCCTCAAAAATTACATGCTAAGTGTGGCACATCAGGGGGTCACCATCACTTAAAGCGAAAGTAACGTTTTTGGGTGGAACTCTGCTAACGTGATTTAAAGGGATATGTGCAGCGCTAAAGTGTATATCTACAGGATGATCAGGTGTGTGTGCAACAACCAGTGAAAATCGGCGTACCTTGAAAGATCATAAATCTACAGGGTACCATAAAAAATATAAAAATATAAGTGTCTCACTGATATATGTATAAACTAAATTCAAATCATGTGACAAAAAGTTGAATAACCACAAAGGGAGAAAAGGTGAAAAAAAATAAAGGAGTCCACATAGGTGAAAAACAAGTGTTAGAATGGAATCCAAAAAATTAGGGTAAGTCCTAATTGGCTTCAGCAAGGATCACATGGGTATCAAGGAGGAGACAACCATCACCAACTTTGAAAAGGCTTACCGGAACGTGTGAACTCAAGGCATTTGCCCAATGAGTCGACAAGGCTTGAGGCGTATATACACCAATAGGATGGAGCTTCCACGCCTCTTAATCCTGGTCACTATAGGAGATGATCCCTCTGTCCCTTAAATGGCTCAATGTTGTAATAACTGGTCAGGACTGACAGCCTCCAATCAAAGGATGGACCTTGTCTTAAGTGATTTGGCAACCGGTCACGGGACACAATGAAATTAAATGGTACAGAATTTTGAACTGTAACTATACGGCAGGATTATGTACCTAGTACGTGATCAATGCCCCGGGGTAGGGAGCGAGCCCATGCACCCCGCTGCCCCAGCTGTGCTGCAGCACAAAACGATCAGCAGGTGCCAGCCGACTAGACGTCGGCACCTGACGATCGGCTCCGGACATTACCAAAGGTAATGTAGGTAAACACCGGGCCCCTCTTCTGACAGCAGCAATGTAAAAAAAAAAAGTAAAAAAACAGCACATTGGTTAGTAAAAGCAGCACACACAGTACACAGCAACACATGTTGGCCACACAGTTAACCCCTTGATCAGCCTAGATGGTAACCCCTTGCCTGCCAATGTCATTAGTACAGTGACCGTGCATATTTTTATCACTGATCACTGTATTAGTGTCACTGGTTCCCCAAAAAAGTGTCAGGTGCCCGGTTTGTTTGCCGCAAAGTCACTGATCGATGCCATTACTAGTAAAAAAAAAAAAATTCCATTAATTTATCTCATAGTTTTGGACACTAACTTTTGCACAAACCAATTAACCACTTAAGACCCGGACCATTATGCAGCTAAAGGACCTTGTCCCTTTTTGTGATTCGGCACTGCGTCGCTTTAACGGACGATTGCGCGGTCATGCGACGTGGCTCCCAAACAAAATTGGCATCCTTTTTTTCCCACAAATAGAGATTTCTTTTGGTGGTATTTGATCACCTCTGCGGTTTTTATTTTTTTGCGCTATAAACAAAAATATCACCAAAAAAGATATAAAAAAACATATTTTTTCCCTCAATTTAGGCCGATACGTATTTGTCATGGACCTTGGAATGCAGAAGTGTTCCTTCTTGAAAGCTGTTACACAGTGGGAGGTCTTCTTCCCTGTCTTAAAGCTCCAGACGGCTCCATTGTTCTGTATCTGGCTATTGTGTACATTGATTGCCCCCTGGGGCTTCTGTCTCATTACACATAACAGTCCCTCCATTCAAGCTATCGGACCAATCCCTGCTGACAAATTTTCAAGTCCTCATTTGCATGGCTAAGGAGGACCTGAAGGAGGACTATGTGTACTTTACAATTGACCAATAGGAAAGCGACTGTTGGGGGCGGGATGTTCCAAATTCTGTTTAAAAGTGTGTTGTGTACTTCCAATAAAGGTCTTCCTGTTTGAACTTACATACAGCCTGCCTGGTGTTTGTTCTAATGGATTCCGAACGGCACATAGCTGTAGTTCAGATCCCGGAGCCTTGGATGACTGAACCATCAGACGTTGCGATCTGCAAGCTGACTCACTAGTAGCAGAAGAGTGTCGGAAGATCGGAAGCGAGCGAGCAAGGGTCTCGTTACAGTATTCTTCTACCTATTTTTGGTAAAAAAAATCGCAATAAGCGTTTAACGATTGGTTTGCGCAAAATTTATAGTGTTTACAAAATAGGGGATAGTTTTATGGCATTTTATTAATTTTTTTTTTTTACTAGTAATGGCGGCGATCAGCGATTTTTTTTTTTTTTTTTTTTTTTTTGTTTTTGTGACATTATGGTGGACACATCGGACAATTTTGACACATTTTTGGGACCATTGTCATTTTCACAGCAAAAAGTGCTATAAAAATGCATTGATTACTGTGAAAATTACAATTGCAGTTTAGGTGTTAACCACTGTAGGGGTTATGTGTGACCTCCATATGTGTTTCTGACTGTAGGGGGGGCGGGGCGGGGCTGGACTTGTGACGTCATTGATCGTCTTTCCCTATATTAGGGAACAGACGATCGGTGACACTGCCACTGTGAAGAACGGGGAAGGTGTGTTTACCACGACCCACGGCTGGGCACTTAAAGGGGATGTACCTGTACATGTCTGTGCCCAGCCGTGCCATTCAGCCGACGTATATGTGCAGGAGGCGGTCCTTAAGTGGTTAATATACGCTTATTGGATTTTTTTTTTTTTTACCAAAAATATATTGCAGAGCACATGTTTGCCTAAATTGATTTAAGAAATTCAATGTTTTACATTTTTTATTTCATGTGTTTTATAGCAGAAAGGAAATATTGTTTTTGGTTTTACAAAATTGTCAGTCTGCTTCTTATTTTTTTTTATTTTTTTGCGCAAAAAAAACCCCCACAGAGGTGATCAACTACCACCAAAAGAATGCTCTATTTGTGGGGAAAAAAATGGCATCCATTTTATTTGTGTACAATGTCGCACAACCGTGCAATTGTCAGTTAAAGTAACGCAGTGCCATATTGCAAAAAATGGCCTGGTCATAATGGGGGTAAAACCTTCCGGAGGTCAAGTGGTTAAACAACAATCAGGATCATCGTTTTCCTTGGGACCAATCCTCTTTGGATGTTTACCCACTGTTGAACCACAAAAAAAGGCATGTCACTAGGGTAAACACTGACTTTGTTTACTTTTTACGAGCCTTTGTCTATTTCAGTGGTTGCAGGAGGAAAATTGATTGTGTAAAACAGAATGTGACGGGGAGACCGCACAGGCCCCCTGGAGCATAGTGGGGTCGCCATTGTGACCCCCTGATGCTTCACTAGTGGTTGGGGTGTATGGAAAAAACAGGTGTCAACTATGGGGTTTTGCTGCCTCCAAACCGCAAATGTAAATGTACTCTTACTGTCCTGAGCCCCCTATAAGGCTGCTTTGACACTAGTGCGCTGTGGTTTACCAGCACTGTGGGTGCAGTGCAGCGCTTCTGCGGCTTGGCTGCAATTTGCCATAGACTTTTATTATATCGTGTGGATGTGCTGCACTTTCTGAAAGTGCACAAAAACTTCTGCATTCAGGAGTTTTGGTGTGCTTTTAGAAAGTAAAGCGCATCTGCAAGATATAATAGAAGTCTATGGCAAAGCGCAGCTAAGCAGCAGGTGCTGCGCTTGAACTGCAGATCAGTGTGAAAGCAGCCTAATGGCTGTTTAACCCTTTTTATGGGGCAATATGCCAATTGCAAAAGTGCAGTGTATGTGTTTAAAGCGGGGGTTCACCCGAAAAAATAAAATGAACATTATATTGAGGCTAATTACTGGAGGCAGAATCGGGTGTTTTTTTTTAAATCAATGCAGTACTTACCGTTTTAGAGATAGATGTTCTCCGCCGCTTCCGGGTATGGTCTTCTGGAATGGGCATTCCTATTTGATTGACAGCCTTCCGACGGTCGCATACAGCGCGTCACGAGTTGCCGAACGTCGGTGCGGCTCTATACGGCGCCTGCGCACCGACGTTTGGCTACTTTCGGAAACTGGTGATACGCTGTATGCGACGGTCGGAAGGCTGTCAATCAAATAGGAACGCCCAGTCCCGCAGCCCATACCCGGAAGCCACGGAGAACATCTATCTCTAAAACGGTAGGTACTGCATTGATTTTAAACAAAACACCCGATTCTGCCTCCAGTAATTAGCCTCAATCTAATGTTAACAATTGATTTTTTGGGTGAACCTCCACTTTAATACACTGACTTTCTTTTCCTCTTCCAGCTTCTGCTGGTGTCACTCTCCAGGCTGCTAGAAAGGCCCCAGGTGAAGAGTACTTGGTACCACTAAGCCCTGGACAGGAGCCAGCGCTACAGAAGAAGCATAGGCTTATGCCACTCCTGCGCCCATCATGGTCACCTGCTTCTCTGCTGCTGGCTCATGCACTCTGATGTTCTATGATGCAGGTTGGCAACCTGTTGATCATGATCTGGGCTTGTCGACCCGCTATCCCAGAGCATGGGCACGCACTTCCTTAGTTTGAGGTCACAGGCCATGGGTTGAGCACCCCCTGTTTTTAAAGAGAAAAATAAAAATTTCCTTTTTAACCCTCATCAGCTCCCCCCCCCCCCCCCCTTCTCCAATCTGTATCCGATTAGGGAGATTTCCCTTTACTTCCGGGTATGTAGACACAACAGGACGGAAGAAGAGAAAGTGAAGGAAATGTAATGAGAACAAGTGCCCCCATTGAAATATTTCCCACCTATTTCCAGTCTGGTGGTATCTCCCACATTTTCAGGTTCAGTGACAATGGACAAATCGAGACAGTGTATCTCTTTAAAGGGAGCACAGACAGCAATAAAAACTTGCTGCCAAACCGTCTGCTGGCAAGGCTTGTGCTTGTAATTACACTGGAAGAAATAACATTAAACATCCATTTCACGCCTATCTAGTCTATTCACATTGTGTGACATCTCAAGCCCTGAGGAGGAGAGCATTTTCGGGGGCCCTGAAACTCGTTGGCTAATCTTTGGATTGTCCACATGACTTTCTTTTGGAATAAAGTCATACTTAGACCTTATAGTGGTGGTGTGGTGCTTCAATTTACATTTCTGTTACATTAAAAGTCAAGGGAACTGTGTAGATCCACTGGGGTGTAAAAGCCGGGTGCCTGGTAATCGGATTACTTACATGAACATCAATACTTTAAGACAGCAATGTCAAGAAGATTACTTTATAGGCCCAGTGCTATTTTTTCCACTTTAAGTGGCATTAAAAACGTTGACTCTGTTACCACTTGTATTCATACTTTTTAAATACAATTTACTTCCATTTTAGGAGTCTCTCTCCTAACAATAGTATTGATTTTTTTCAGTGGTTGCCGATGCGATGACTGTATAAAGTCAATGTTCTTTATTGTGGATAAAAGGCTTACATTTCAAACTGAAAGCCAAGAATATAAAGCAAATACAATGCATTATAGTTTCAGCCAACTGGTTTCAGAGCAGGGCACTTCAACATTAAACAATGAATTTGTTGTTTTATTTTTTTCAACCTTGTATTCATTACAGTTAAGTTGCAAAGGAAGAACCTTATTTTAAAAACGTAACCATAAAAGTTTACTAGGAATTTCGGTTTGATTTTTATACTGTAGCTGCCGACATAAAAACCAGATTCTTGGCAGTGCCTGGAGTCCAGCGCAGTATAACTGCAGCTGGTTCTTCTTACCGCTACGGGTCACCAGCACCACCATATTGTGTACAGGAGTTGGCTGTGGTCTCCTGAGGAACCACAGCTAGTACCCCACTGCACATGTGGGAGCTTGCGCAGCACTTTGTGATTGGTCCTGCAGCCTGCTGGGCCATATGACCTGTTTTAGGAGGCTGTGGGAGGGGAGTGGGGTGGGGGCAAGGGATGTCATCCTCATCTAGGGTAAGTCCCCCCAACTTATATCCCTCAAAAAACTGCAACTCAGTTACAGGTTGAGGGGAAGGAGTAAACCAGCGGCACTTCACTTTTGAGTAAAGTTCTGCTTAACTGATGAACACTAGGGAAAGGAAAAAAAATCATTTGCAGTGGGTCTGCTCCTGCATTGCAAGGGTTAAATGCTTGTTTAGAAAGGGAGGCAAAAAAGCAGGGTCAAAGGACCTTCTGTCTTAAAGGGGTTGTAAACCTTCATGTTTTTTCACCTCCATGCATCCTATGCATTAAGGTGAAAAAACATTTGCTACTTACTGCCCCCCCCCCCCAGAACCCCCATTTACTTACCTAAGGCCTCGAAAGTCCTGCATCAAGAACACGCTTGCTTCTTGGCCCGCTCTTCATTGGATAGATTGATAGCAGCGCAGCCGTTGGCCATCCAGCGCATCTGTGCATGATGATGTCACAGCTCTAGCTCTGCCCGGCGCTTTTCTCCGTAATAGCTGTTCTCTGGGATAATTGCTAAATGTTTTGCCTATGCCAGGCACATGTCCTCAAAGCACTTTTTAAAAAATAAAATCTCCATCTAGGTGGACGTGGCAAGATCTCCCTTTAGCGAGGAGTAGGTGCTGCTAATTTGCCGGGAGTGCTGCTACCCTGTGATTGATTGAGATACGGGTGAAGACTTGGCTTATTTAACCAGACGGATGTTACAATCACACTCCTATTGTGGATCATGGCTGTTTTCCTGCATCCCTGCTGTGTTTGATCTCTTTGAGATCTTTGGCTCTGGTAAGGGTCAGTGTTTGATGGTGGTGGAGGCTCTTGTTTTGTCATCTACGGCACTGTGTGTGGATTCTTTTGCACTTTGGGCAGACTATCCTTAACTTTGTCTACTATTGGACTTTGCTATATTATTTTTTCACTCTTATATATACTTTTGTATACATCCTAGACACTCACTGTATGCTATTTGGGTATTTTACTTTTTGTGTCCATTTCAACATATGGGATAATAAGCATTTCTGTCCTTGTTTATATAGCGCGACTCTTTTCCATGTATTTTGATGTTGTATAACATTTTTGAGTCGCAGCTCTTTTTTTTCATATATACTTTTTACACATATGGTATGCGTAATTTTTTTGGTTTTATAAAAAATAAAATTACCCAGCAAGGCCTCATGTTCGTGTGGCTGGATTCACATATGGTTGCGGACAGTTTCTCAGCCTGTACTAAGCAATGACCAGGACAGCTTGAGCCCAGGTATAATCATATGTCCCTAACTACAGGTAGTCACCCCATGTGGATGCAATTTTTCGCAACCACCTGTGAATCCAGCTGCAGGAGTCCATTGGATTCTTGTCAGGGCTGGCAAAAATACTGTGTGCATGAGCCCTAAGAAATTGTTCCGTCTTTGCATAGCTCGTGGAATAAGGGAACTAAATCACAAAAGCGGCATGCTGAGCTGTTTACAGAGATTGAATCATTTATCTGAGTCACATGGATCTGGCACAAGGAAAGCTTTGATACAGAAGCGACTCATCTGCGTGTACCAAAATAGCAAATATTCTTTTAAATTGTACTGCCCTATTTTTTAGGCAACAATAAATCTGCAGCCCTTAGGTATTTTGAAGCGTTACCCATTTTGAACAGATATGCTCTGAAAATGAATATCTGAAAGCAGGAAAGACCTTTATGAGTAATATCAAAGAACCAGCAATATGTTCTGCATTTTCTTGACTGGAGGCTGCTATCGAAGGCAATATTTTCACACTTTAATCACACGGCAAGTGTATTGAAGCAAATGACATAAGAGTCTTTCATAAAAGTTTTTTCTACAACCTAGATTTTAAGGTGCCTGAACATAAATTAAGAATAATAATATACTTAAGGGTTCAAGTGGCACTTCTGCATTTGAAGTCTGCAAGTCCTAGATGACATATGCCTTCCCAATATTCAAAAGTGCCCTTTTATTGTGCCTTTCATTATATTCTAGAGGCAAGCCCAATGTAGCATTTAAAGAGAACTTACTAGACCTACATATAAGGGCACTTTCACACTGGGGCGGGGGGCTTCAGTGGTAAAGCGCCACTATTTTTACTCTGGTCTCCCACAGTACACAGAACATGGAAATGCAATGATTTTAGTAAGAATAAACTGCTAAATACCTTTTCTCATTAGCAGTTACAGCAGTCTTGTGACTTCTACCAGTGTCCAGCACTGGTTAAAGCTTGTAGGAGGAGTTTTTCCGAGTGACCTTTTAGACTGCAAGACCCCTGACCCTCTGTCTGAACATTGCTGATTAGCCCTGTGCTTATCACATGCATCCACCCAAAAAAAAAAACCTCTCTAACAATACACACCAAACTGAGCATGTGTATCCTGACTCCATAGACTGTGTTATCAGGGCAGAAACCTGGTGCTTGGAAATAAAGAGAAACAAAAGCTGATGCAGACCTAGCTGCAGAAAGGACAGGATGCATTCCAAAGAGAAGCTCCTGGGGTTTAGGCATCCAGGCACACACCAAAATAAATATGCTCTCCATGTTTGATAACAGACCTGACCAAGAGTGGACTTCTTAAGCCTCGTACACACGACCGGTTTTCCCGGTAGGAAAACTGCCAGGAGAGCTTTTGACTGGGAATCCCAGCCGTGTGTATGCTCCCTAGCAGTTTTCCCGACAGGAAAACTGCCGGATAAAAAAAATAGAGAACCTGTTTTCCATTTTCCCATCGGGATTCCGGGCAGAGTGTTTCCTGCCGAGAAAACCGGTCGTCTGTATGCTTACCTGAAGGGGAAATAAACCGTGCATGCTCGATAACAATTTGACGCATGCGTGGTAGCATAGAACGTAATTTAGTCGGCTCATCGTAGTCTTTGACGTCACCGCGTTCGGCGGGTCTTTTGTGTGGCCGTGTGTATACATGGCTTTTCAAGGCAAGCTCTGCAAGAATCCGATCGGGAAAACTGACGGTTTTCAAACAGACGGGATTCCTGGCCGTGTGTACAGGGCTTTAGCTTTTGATCAGCTCATGCATAGTGGAAAGGATTTTCATTAGCTGCTGGAAGACGCTTTCTTTGCGGTGATATTTATCACATATTTTTAACTCTTTTGCATTAAAATTTATGCAAACCGATTTTTTTTTTTTTTTATTATCATTTTTGAATATTGTGGATGCTTTTTGCACATTATGAATGCTGTGTTGATAGTACATGCTTTACGTTTGTAATATTTTATATTTGGAGGCGCTGAATTATTTTCTTTTTTTTCTTTGTTTTGGTACTGTATATTTACCTATTGCAAGCTGGCCATTTATTTTCTTAAGCGCTGACCCCCTTTCTGTCTGCGTTTTTTATATAGGACTATCTTGAGGGTAAGGTAAGGGAGGTTGTTTTCCTTCTGTCCTACTAACATAGTTTTGTAGGAGGTGTTTGGAAGTTGGGGGAGAGCTAGGAAAGGTGTGGTTGTTAGGTTTGGTTCACACAGTGGCAACCTACACATAATTCTCATGGTAGGATCCCTTGACCTATAGTGCTAAAGACCTCTCTGACTAAGCCACTGTGGGTTGGGTGAAACATGTGTAAGCCTGAAGCCTTCTCACACATGTTAACAACATAGACAAGACTGGGGAGCAGCAATTTTTCTAAGCACATTACCCACTACTGGATGGTGATGTTTCACTCCATTCCTGAGCACCAGCAATGTATATCTTTTTTGCTTAGCGTGGCTCTGCAAGTTTGAGTCGAAGTTGAAAGGCACGTATGGAAATTAAAGATCACGGAACTGTAAGTATAACTTGGCTCAAAGCTTTGTTATGCCACGAGAATCGTGATCTTTAGTCTAAGCAAAAAAATAGTGATTCTTATATAAGCCAGAATTGTGCAGCTCTAGCGTGCATTTGTATTGTTAATACTTTGTAGAACCACCTTTTGCTGCAATTTGAAGCTGTAAGTCTTTTTGGGGATGTATCTACCAGTTTTGCACATCTATAAAGTGACATTTTTTCTTCTTTGCAAAATAGCTCAAGCTCAGTCAGATTGGATAGAGAGCATCTGTGAACAGCAATTTTCATGTCTTGCCACAGAATGTCAACTGGTTTTAGGCCTGGACTTCGACTGGGCCATTCTTACACATGACAGTGCTTTGATCCAATTCATTTTCATTGTCGCTCTGGCTGTATGTTTAGGATTGTTGTCCTGCTGGAAAGTGAACCTCCACTCCAGTCTCAAGTCTTTCAGAATCTAACTGGTTTTCTTCTAATATTGCCCTGTATTTGGCTCCATCCATCTTGCTAGCAACTCTGACCTGCTGAAAAATAGCATCCCCAAAACATGATGGAGCCACCACCATGTTTTCTGCCACACAGAGCGTTTTGCTTTTAGGCCAAAAAGTTACCTTTTGGTCTCATTTGACGAGAGCACCTTCTTCCACTTGTTTGCTGTGTCCCCCGCATGGCTTCTCGCAAACTGCAAACAGGACTTCCTATGGATTTCTTTCAGATTTGAACAGTGCACGATTAATGGTTGTGTGGATTTGTGATGCTCCTCCAGAGTTACCATGGGCCTCTTGGCTGCTTCTCTGATTAATGCTCTCTTTGCCCGGCCTGTCAGTTTAGGTGGACAGCCAGGTCTTGGTAGGTTTGCAGTTGTGCCACATACTTTCCAATTAGAAATGATGGATCTAACGGTGCTCTGTGATATGTTCAAAGCTTGGGATATTTTTTTTTTATAACCTGCTAGCAATAATCATTTTATTTCATTTCACAGCTGCTAGCAATAATCATTTTATTCTCCTGGCAGGGACAATTTCCCCACTGGGAGAAGACGATGGCTCAGCAGGAGTGATTCCCGCATTAACACTGTGCTGATGGAGCAATTGAGCAAATTTTAAAGAACTTTGCGCTGTGTATGGCCTGCCATATATGTTACCTTTATATGTTGTTTAACCCTTACCCGACCATCCTTATAAACAGTTTGGAGGTTAAAGTAGAACTCTGGCCTTCCATTTAAAAGTATGCAATGCAGCATTAAATTCTAAGTGCATCTGCATTTGCAGCTTTTGTTAATCCCCTTGAAACATTTTCCAAATACCTGTTGATTCTGCCACAGAGGTCCACCTAGCGCAGCTTTATGAGATGGTGTGGTAACAATGTTGCACTGCTCCAGAATTCGGAGAAGCATTCTTATGTAGGCTGTGCTTGCTTTCACTACAGTGGTATGAAACTTGTCAGGGGGCTTGTCGCTGCCAATTCACAAGCCTGTAGCTTGTCAATCAACACTTGGCTAAACCTAGTCATGCCTGACAGTGGTCTTTGCTGCTGAAACAATACCAAAGTGAGGATTTGAGGCTTGTTTAGACTATCATACATGAACCTTTTAGATGTACTTTAATCTAACAAATATTGATATTAAAGGAGTTGTAAAGGAAAAAAAAAATTCACCTTAATGCATACATGGTGGTGGCGGCATCATGTTGTGGGGATGCTTTTCTTCAGCAGGGATAGGGAAGCTGGTCAGAGTTGAGAAGATGGATGGAGCCAAATACAGGGCAAACTTAGAAGAAAACCTGTTGGAGACTGAGACTGAGGTGGAGGTTCACTTTCCAGCATTACAATGAGCCTAAACATACAACCAGAGCTACAATGGAATGGTTTAGATCAGGGGTCTCCAAACTACGGCCCGCGGGCCAAATGTAGCCCTTTGCTATCCTTTATCTGGCCCTTGGGGCACTATTCCTCCCACTGACACCAACAATGGGGGCACTATTCCTTCCACCGATACCAATGGGATACTGTTCCTCCTCCTCCTAATAGGGACAGTACTCCCACTCCTATTGACCACCAATCCTGAGGCCATATTTATTCTCCCTCACGCCTGGCCCATGACATTTTCTGCCCCTGCTGGCCACAATCCGGCCCTCCCTGAAGTCTGAAGGACAATAAACTGGCCCTTTGTTTGAAAAGTTTTTGAGACCCCTGGTTTAGATGATCAAAGCATATTCATGTGTTAGAATGGCCCAGTCAAAGTCCAGACCTAAATCCAATTGAGTGAGTGAGTGAGAGACTTGTAAAGCGCAACACATGCAAACTGAATCGCCTCTAGGCGCTGTATCCATTTCATGGGTAAGGAACCCCTTGACCTCAGAAGAGATGGGTTTTAATCTTTCTCCTGAAGGCCAAGTGGTCCGACTCCAGATGGTAGTTGGTAGTGCATTCCACAGGCGAGGTCCCTGGACTGCAAATCTTCGATCTCCTTTGGACTTGTATCTGGTAATTGAGAATCTGTGGCAAGAATTTCTGTTCACAAATGCTCTCCATCCAATCTGACAGAGATTGAGCTATTTCGCAAAGAAGAATAGGCAAAAATGCCACTCTAGATGTGCAAAGCTGGTAGAGACATCCCTATGCAGGCCACACTTAAATTTATTTGTAAAAAAAAAAAAATGGAAACCATTTATCATTTTTCTTCCACTTCAAAATTATGTACCACTTTGTTTTGGTCTACTGCATAAAATACATTTACATTTTTGGTATTAACATGACCAAATGTGGAACATGTTAAGGGGTATGAATACTTTTTCAAAGCACTGTAGATCCAACATCCACTATTGTGATGTTTCATAGGCGCAGCTCTGTACACTTATGATTGCACTTAGCGCAAGATTTTTTTTCTTTATTTAACAAACCTCTGTTATTGGAAGGAGATCATATGGGTATCTAGAGTTTTTCCACCGCCTTCTGGTAAGAACATCTTACACATAATAGTATTAAAAGATTTGTATAGGCATGACACAGTGTGCAAGTAGGCTCTTGGGAGTCGAGAAAGAAATGTATACAGCAAGCACAGATGGGCAGAGAGGAGCGAGGATAGGCAGTGTTCTGTAGTCTCTAGTATTGGAGACTTCAGATGCTGGTGACAACACTACCTGGGATTTCACTGCAGCAGAGGAAACCTTGTCCGCTAACAGCAACTTGGACTCATTACATTTCTGGAAGATCAACAGATATTCTGTACTTGCCTGTTTATATATAGGGGGAGTGCCAGAAGAGGATAGGGGATTTTATTTTTTTTCTGCCCTGACATACACTTTAATAAGACTTCTTTAACATTCTTAGTATTTAAGACTTTACTTAGTATGCACTTTTTAAAATGTTTTACATAAGTACAAAAATTATGCTGTCATATATTTTAGAATTATTTAGTGCACTTTTGCAAAGTTATTCCCCTGTCTGTGATTAATTATTAACACGAGTCAGTCTGATCACTATGAAAGACACATTTCAGTTGTTGATCTCTCTTTAGAATAATTCTCCAGAGAGAATCCCAATTAACAGATTCATATAACACTTGCTCATATTCTGAAAGGCAGGACATTTTATAAAATAAAACCAATGTTATGAAGACTGCAGACGATGATATGATGTAAAACTCGCGTGAAAGGATTTTTGGTGTCGCCATTGAAATTGATGGCTTCCTGCCTGCAATGTGGACTTACAGACTTTGATATTTTGTCACTTTCCCCAGAAACAAGTATGCAGGTCTGGAAAGTCATTAAAGCGGGAGTTCACCCTAAAAAAAATGTTTAACCTTAGATTGATGCTCATTTTGTCTAGGGGAATCGGGTGTTTTTTTTAAAATCAAAGCTGTACTTACCGTTTTAGAGAGCGATCTTCTCCGCCGCTTCCGGGTATGGTCTTCGGGACTGGGCGTTCCTTCTTGATTGACAGTCTTCCGACAGGCTTCCGACAGTCGCATCCATCGCGTCACGAGTAGCCGAAAGAAGCCAAACGTTGGTGCGGCTCTATAAGGCTCCTGCGCACCGACGTTCGGCTACTTTCGGAAAATCGTGACGCGATGGATGCGACTGTCGGAAGCCTGTCGAAAGACTGTCAATCAAATGGGAACGCCCAGTCCCGCAGCCCATACCCGGAAGCGGCGGAGAAGATCGCTCTCTAAAACGGTAAGTACAGCTTCGATTTTAAAAAAAACTAGCCGATTCCCCTAGACAAAATGAGCAGGAATCTAAGGTTAAAAATTGTCATTTCTGGGTGAACCTCCACTTTAAATAAAGTCAGAAGTTGTTATTTGCATACTTGTTTTAGAGCAGTGACTCAAGATATTGAACCCAGATGGCCAATATTATTTTTAGAAGAAGCGGCTGCTGCCAGCCTCATTATCACATTTACATTTTTTTCTAGGCATCTCTTGCCTAGACAGATGGCCCATAGTAGTCTATGGAGGTTGACTGCACAGGTGTAGCCAGTGCAAAGCGTGAAAATATTACACCGGGCAGGGCCAATTGATAGAGGTAAGTATGCACCTGGGTTAGGGAAGGGTGAGGAGAGCAAAAATAATAAGTGTAGCTTGTCAGTAAGTGCAAATGCAGGCAGTTTGTATTCTAGCTGGGGCTTAAGCCTCGTACAGACGATACAATTGTTGGCAGGGGATTGTCTGTTGACAGACTGTCCTTAAATCTTACCGTTATACCTGCTAGGAGTTCAGCATCCAGGGCAAAGTGACAAGTTCAGTGCTGACGCCCCCTTAGGCATTTACTTGCCCACTGCTTGGTTATTATACAAAACATGTTTTACTGTGCCCATAGTTGTAGATGCAGCTAAGAGCTGTGTATGATCTGGAGCTGACTGTAAGAGGAAGTCATGTCCTGTAAGGCCCCATGTACACGGGACGCTGGTGCAAAGTCTGCTGAACAAATTTTTTTAAAAGCTGAAACCGGCGTTTAAAAACGCCAGTTTTGGTGCGATTGCAGACGCGTTTGTGTCATTAAAGGGCCACTAAAGGATTTTTTTTTTTTAGCTAAATGGCTTCCTTCCTGCAGTCCTGGTTTCATGTCCTCATTGTTGGTTTTTGCTCTGATGTTGTAATTCTTCTCTGTTCTGGACACTTCCTGGTTGTCTGTTTCCTGATGACCACAGTATTGGAAGATTCTAGTTTCATTTTCCAAACCATCACTGCTCTATGGCTCTGTATAGCACAGAGGCAGGATAACATGCAAAAATGAAACTAGATGCAAATATCAAACTAGAGGTACATTATATGATTGATTTTTATCTATTTTTAATCAATTTTTAAAGGAATCAGTTAACTGTTATGTCTCTATACCCTGTAAACAGTCATTTTAGCAAAAAAAAATGTTTCCTTTACAACTCCTTTAAGCGTTTAGTTAAGAAACCTCATGAGACACTCCCTAAGCTCAAAAAACAGTATTATTTAACCATTTCAGAGCAGCAGTGCACTTGTATTTAACGTGTTACTTGCCACGTCACCTGCCACAAGTTGTGGATTGTCCACTTGCCACGTCACCTGCCACAAGTTGTGGATTGTCCACTTGCAACGTCACCTGCCACAAGTTGTGGATTGTCCACAATGCAATTAGTTTTTTATACATTTTTAAAAACGCTTTTAAACAAAATCACGACAAAACACTGGTACCATGTTTAACCGCATTCTGCATCTGAAACGTGGATATCTTTGGCGTCTGACCTAATTTTTTTGCTTTCAGAAAAACGAGGTTAAACGCAACTGCATATAAACGGCAATAAATGAGACCGTGTACAGGGTCACATGGGATAACATTGAATGAGTTCAGGGGCAGTTGAAAAAAGTGTCCAACTGCCTCTGAACGCGAGTTTAACAGCATCCCGTGTACATGAAGCCTAAGTCCTCATAGACCTCTTCTGGCACTCCCCCTATATATAGCATACATATGCCAATCAGATGCCAGATGGCCTTCTTTTCTCCTTTTTTTGTTTTTTGAAAACCACTTGGTATATATCATAGACCCCTTCAGACTGAACACAAATATAATTTCAGGATGTGACCGTATCACTTAAAGCGGGAGTTCACCTGAATTTTTTTTTAACATTAGATTGATGCTCATTTTGTCAAGGGGAATCAGTAGTTTTTTTTGTTCAAAATTTAGTTTTCGGGTGAACCTCCACTTTAAGAATCTTGAGAAATGTGAAATTAACTTTTAACGTCTATAATATATTTAATTGCATAATGTTTCTGACACACTGCATGCGTGCTGCTGCTGTTTTACATTTGTACTCTATATCCGGTGCATTTCGCTGCAGTGTCCAACCAGAGTCAGACAGTTTGTGGCATTGTCCTGGTGAAACCTTTTGCTACGTTCGTCACTGACTAGATTTCCAGGAAAAAAAGTCCAAGTCTGAATGTAGAAAATTAATCTTCGCTGACATTTTACATTTCATGGTCTTGTAAGCTGTATGACATTTGTCAACCAGCTGAATGTAGTTTTGTGCTCTGTAGTTGGGGGGGGGGGGGGGGGGGGGGGGGGCAATTCTCAATGACATCCATGGAAATTTTCCAGACAATTTTTCTCTGGCCTCACTAACAGATCTTCAAACCACTTGTCCTTGATGTATTTGATCTGTTGACCAATAAAACTGGCTTCCCTATAAGAAGTTATTCTTTTGCGACATCTATCACCTTCCAGTTCATTGCTTTCATTTTTCCAATTGTATGGGAAGCGCAGACAAAAATATCTTTGTAGGGTCAACAAATGGCTGATTGTGTTTTTCTGTCCTGAAACTAAACTTTTTCGGAGTGGCCATTTCTTTTTAATGTAATCGATCTCTCTTGCACAACAATTCCATTTGTAAATGCAACAACTGTACTTGGTACTGTATTTCTAAGCTGCAATCAGAGACACTACTTGGTGTACTGGATGTGCTTCGACAAAAGTTCCATGTTTTTACATTTCTTTGTGTGTAGGGAAGCAAACAGGTTTTGAAGGGTGTACATTGCCATTGTGTAACAAGACAGCCATAAAGCTAAGTTCCAACCAGACTTTTTTTTTTTTGTTTTGTTTTTTACTTACATTTGTTTTGTGCATTTCTGAGCACTTCCATCTTCACTGTGGGCATGTGAAGCCCAGTAAGACTCTGTTTTACGGGAGAAGGTGCTGCTGGCTACCCAGCATGCACCTCCCGATCTTGCGCATGCGCAGTCTACACAGGGCGTAGCGCAGGAATATTATCTGCGGCAATACCTACTGACTCCTGGGAATGATGACACGCATCTCCCAGGAGCCAAGGCGCCGCAGGATATTACTTGCATTGCTGTGGCCAAGAAGAGGCAAATTAAAAGGGACACTCTAGCAACAAGCCACCAACAGTAAGACAATATTTTTTTTATGGCAAATGTTGTTAAACTTGCAGCAAGGGACTGATTCATATAAAGCTTAAAATATGGGTTGAACTTTAAGGGTTAACGCTGATGAATAACTCAAGAGACACCATTCTAGTGGGCCTTGCTCACAACCCAAAGCGGTGAACAAAGCGGTAAAAAAAAAAGAATTGTAATAAATAATAAAAAAATGTATTGTAAAAAAATAATAAACACACCGACACTGTCCACCACCACACCCCCCCCTTAAAAAGAGAGGGCCAGATCCTCAAAAGGGATACGCCGGCGTATCTCTGTTTCTATCTTTGGAACTGATCCACAGAATCAGTTTCCAAAAGATAGGCAGAAGATCCAACATGTGTAAGGGACTTACACTGCCGGATCTTAGGATGCAGTACCGCATCCGCCGCTGGGGGCATTTTGTGTCGAAATGCCGCTTTGGGTATGCAAATTAGCACTTACGGAGATCCACGAAGCTTTTACGCTTCGTTTTTTCTCCGTAATTATTAAGTTGCATGTGTAAAATTAGGGCTGCTTTTACAAAGTGTAAACTGTTTACACCTTGTAAAAGTAGACCCTTCTTACCCGCGACGCTGTTATTTTTTTATTTTTACAATTTTTTTTTCCCGCCGTATCTTTTTTTTTTTCCCGCCGCAACTTTTTTGACCCGGCGCGATTCACGAAGCTTGGCGTAACGTAATTTCGCGCTATGCACGTCGGGAAAATGATGTCACAAGCATGCGCAGTACGTCCGGCGCGGGAGCGCGCCTAATTTAAATGGGACTCGCCCCCATTTGAATAGGAACGCCTTGCGCCGGCGGAATTTAGGTTACACACCAGAAAATTTCAAGGTAAGTGCTTTGTGGATCGGGCACTTAGGTAGAAATTTTGCGGCAGTGTAACTTAAGTCAGAATATTTAAGTTACGGCGGCTCTTTGTGGATCTGGCCCAGAAAACATTGTAAAAAAAAAATAAAAAATAAAGTAAAAAATAAAAAACAATGTAAAAAATAAAAAAACAATTGTAAAAAAAAAAAAATACTGACAGATGTGCCACTGTCACTTGAGATAAAAAAAAAATCGTAATCGGTATCGGCGAGTACTTGGAAAAAAAAGTATCGGTAGTTGTAATCGGTCTTAAAGTGGTATCGGTACAACCCTAGCAAAAACTGAAGATTTCTATAAAACTGAATGTCATAGGTTAAATGACATTATTACGTTTTTAGTTATTTTCACGCTTGGCAGACAAAAATCTATAAGATACATCCAAAAGTGTTCAGGAAAGCAAACTCTTTGTTGCTCAGTGTAGTAAAACTGTTTGCAATGGGAAAGATGCTTACTGCCGTTTTTATAACCTTTATAGCTGTGATAGGCCAGAAGTACATATTCAACTAGTAATGCATGCTATCGGCTTTATATGTCTAATGTTACTTTTTCAATTATTTTACACAATTGAGCCCGTAAGCTCTGATAGAAATCTGAATCTCGGACTGTGAATAGCTTGGATTGTGTAGCTGTCAATTCAGTGAGCTTTATGGTTTTGTTGGGTGCCCCTTCCTCATCAGTAAATTAAGCAGCAGTGTGAATGCTTTCTACCGTGAAGGTCTTTTGCTTGCAGTACAATTTAATAACACATTTTCGGTTCCAGGAATTAGTCTTGGCTATTTTAATCTCATTTGAAGGGTATGGTTTTCTTGACTTGAGAAAATTAGTTTTGTTAAATAGGTCTTGTTTTATATAGCGCTAATTGTGGATTTATCTTGCATCGCTGTGCTCAATAAAGCTGTACCCAGTAAAAAAAAAAATGAAAATAATATTATATATTATCCGTAATTGTATTAACAATACTGTACCCCGAGGAGAACTGCACAGAATTCTCTTTATTAAACCAACCTGAAACTCTGTGGATACCCACAATTTGAATAGAATACAGACATGCATACACTCGTGCATATAAATAGAATAAAGGTTGCTATCAGAATCAAAACCATTGTGCACACTTTGTATAAATGGTCTCGTGCAGCTTTTTACCCTCATGCCCAGTTACAGTATCTCACAAAAGTGAGTACACCCCTCACATTTTTGTATTTATTTTATTTTTTTATATCTTTTCATGTGACAACACTGAAGAAATTAAACTTTGCTATAATGTAAAGTAGTGAGTGTATAGCTTGTATAACGCAAAATAACTCAATACACAGCCATTAATGTCTAAACCGCTAAGTGAAAATGTCCAAATTGGGACACAGTGTCAATATTTTGTGGCCACCATTATTTTCCAGCACTGCCTTAACCCTCTTGGGCATGGAGTTCACCAGAGCTCCATGATGACATCACGGAGATGGTGGATGTTTGAGACATTGCGCTCCTCCACCTTCCATTTGAGGATGCCCTGGAGATGCTCAATATGGTTTAGATATGGAGACATGCTTGGCCAGTCCATCACCCTTACACTCCGCTTCTTTAGCAAGGCAGTGGTCGTCTTGGAGGTGTGTTTGGGGTTATGTTGGCATACTGCCCTGTGGCCCAGTCTCCGAAGGGAGGGCATCATGCCCTGCTTCAGTATGCTGGCATTCATGGTTTCCTCAACGAACTGTAGCTCCCCAGTGCCAGCAGCACTCATGCAGCCCCAGACCATGACTCTCCCACCACCATGCTTGACTGTAGGCAAGACACACTTGTCTTTGTACCCCTCACCTAGTTGCCGCCACACATGCTTGACACCATCTGAACCAAATACGTTTATCTTGGTCTTATCAGACCACAGGACATGGTTCCAGTAATCCATGTCCTTAGTCTGCTTGTCTTCAGCAAACTGTTTGTGGGCTGTCTTGCTCATTATTTTTAGAAGAGGCCATTCCTTCTTGAATGACGGCAATGCAGACCAATTTGATGCAGTGTGCAGTGTATAGTCTGAGCACTGACAGCAATAAAGCAATGCTCGTATGTCTGTTTACCAAGGACAACCTCTGGATATGACACTGAGCATGTGCACTCAACTTCTTTGGTCGACCATGGCGAGGCGTGTTCTGAGTGAAACCTGTCATGTTAAACCGTTCCCGTCATGTGCCTTCTTAGCAAGCCTCTTGCTATGGGGCCACTCATACGTACTTGCTCCTTAGCCTTGCTCTGTGTGTCCATAAGGCCCCACCACCGCTCCCTCGTCACTGGCAGTGATTGACAGCAAAGGCATTCTACCCCCTAGGCACCCAGTCCAGTGTGAGGGGGAGAGGGGGGGATGTGCAGGAGACATAAGAAAACAAATCTCAATGACCTTTAAAAAATATAATGTTAATCCCTGTACATGGAAAGCTATTCAAAGCCACCAATATTTTAAATGGGGTACCAATGGATAAACGTGCCCAAAGATGAAATGTAAATATTTCTCCCAGTATTTTTTTATATTGATAACCAAATACTGCAGAAATATGTGAACTTTAGAATAATTGCTCACTTCAATGTTGGAGTTATGTTTCTTTATTCATAGATTGCTTTGGCAATTTGTTATCACTGTTGATGAATTCTGGGAGATAGATTGATATTCCCTATTTGGATAAGATGACTTTTAGCTGTTATATTCTATACATAAAATAAGAGGGTTTTGCTATAGCCTGCCTTGTAAATGGATGCACAATATGTTTATATAGGCCCTCCAAATACTTATTTTTATTAAAAAAAAAAATCCTTTTTTTGGAAATTTTTTACACTTCTGTATAATCTGTGGTTTCTTTTTTTATTTATATATTCTTTATTATTTTCTCCAATACAAGACATCCAATTAAAATATAGCATCAATGTAATACATAGAACACGTATTGGCTTTAATGTGCTCTATGGCACATGTCTACATGTGGTCCCACTGCTGGGCAACGTGAAATGTTATAAAGAAGGTAATAGTGTCTGCGCTGTGTGACAAAGGGGTGGGGAACGTGAAATGAGGAGGGGGAAAAAAATGATATACTGAGTATGTGAACATATAAATAACCTCAAATAGCCATTGCATAATCCAAATAACAGTGAATAAGTGAAAAAAAAAACAAATATAATAGTAAATCATACAACATAATATAGCATGTGAATGAATATATAAACCTATACACAATAAGATGCAGTATGGTATGCCAAAAACATACACATCTACAAAGAGTGCATATAATGGTGAGTAGGTGAAAAAACAGGAGAAAAAACGTCTCTAAAATGAGATCCCAAAGCCGAGTGTTGAAAGATGAAAAGCTTCACAGTGCTGGAACACCTCTTGTGGCTCTTATCTGCTCGTCTCACTGCTACTAACAGCCTAGTAATCCTCAGTAAATCATTTGCAGCCAAAAGCTGCTCTACCACTCTTATGCGGATGACACACAACTGTACTTTCGCATCTGCAACAAAAAGGATGATCGTCTCGGTCTAGAGAAATGCCTCTCTTTGATAGAGAAGGGGATGACAAAGAGTTATCTTAAACTCAACGGGTCGAAAACAGAACTTCTCCTGTTTCACGCCAATCGAAAGAATCAACCGGCAACACCCTGGATACCTCCACCCATTCTGGGCAAAATCATCACCCCTAGTTTCAAAGTCAAAAGTCTCGGAGTCATCTTTGACACCTACATGACAACGGATGCACAAATAGGGTCAGTAGTCAGCGGTTCCCATCATCTGTTGCGCCTACTACGCAGACTTATCCCATTTACTCCCAAAGAAGACATAGCAGTCGTGGTGGGAACAATTGTCAACTCCAGACTTGACTATGCAAATGCCCTTTTACCTCGGACTCCCAAAGTACCAAATCACTCGCCTGTAGGTCGTTCAGAATACGGCCGCGCGTCTTGTGACTGGGAAAAAAACATGGGAATCTATCTCCCCCTCACTGAGAAGCCTTCACTGGCTGCCAGTGAAAGACAGAATCACCTTCAAAGCACTCTGTCTGACGCATAAATGTATCTTGGGAAAAGCTCCCAAATATCTATGCGAAAAACTAAAGGCTTACAACCCTAATCGCGCGTTGCGATCCTCCAACCAAAATCTACTCCAAATCCCCAAAACCAGATACAAGTCCAAAGGAGAAAGAAGATTTCCATTCGGTTGGAGGAGAACCACTTGGCCTTTAGGAGAAAGATCAAAACCCATCTCTTTTGAGGTCAAAGGAGAAATGGTCAAACAAGCGCCCAGAGGCGATTTTAGTTTGCATGTGCAGCACTATATAAGTTTTTCACTCACTCACTCAGTTACCAGATGGCACAATCTATTTGGAGGTGTGCTTGGAGGACCCAGTTCCAGGTAGACACATGAAAAAATAACCTTCTTGTGGCTCAGATAGAAATACAATAGCAATGCACTCACTCAGACTAACAGAATATGCAGCTTATCTCCACGAGCGTCAAGCTCATAACAGATCCTGCTTGTCTTATCCTGTTCCTCCTTATCTCATGGGCTAACACTTGCGGCAAACTGTAGCTCAGTAAATGGTAGTAAGGAGAGAGGAGGCACATAGCATAATCCTGTTGCAAACAGATTTATTAATTAAAACAGTATAAAAAAACTCACATTTACACAGATGAACTAGTGTCAAACATCCACAAGCATTGGGCTCGTCTGCTGGCCGTCAGGATGTGCAGTGTCCAGTGCTCCAATCCCGACATGTATCGTCACGTCACGTGACTTCATCAGGGGAAGTCATCAGGAAGCGTGAAATGTTACATTTTGTTGCTCTTGTTCGATCATTTGGGAGGATCCTTCTATCAAGGTGCAGTTTTAATGCAGTAAATATTATGGTTTATCGTGCAGAAGTACCCTGTTGACAAGGGCCTGCAAGCTGCTAAATTCCTCCAAGTAGTGCCAGATTGGCATCAATCATGGATCAGTATGCCACATAGTTCTAAGAATGCTGAGTAGTGTTAGGACTGTCAGTTATTATTGTTGTTCAGAATTTATATAGCGCTATCAGGTTATGCAACACTTTACAATAAAAAAGGGAGACAGAACAGATAAAATACAAGAGGGTTAAGAGGGCCCTGCTCTTAAGATCTTCCAATCTAATATGGTAGGGCAAGTGGTACAGAAGGTTGTAACTGTGGGGAATGAGCTGATGGAAGTGTTAAAAGATTAATTTGAGGCATGATGGGCTTCCACAAAGAGATGAGTTTTCAGGGATCGCCTAAAGGCAGCCAGAGTAGGAGATAGCCGGACAGATTAAGGTAGAGAGTTTCAGAAGACGGGAGAGGCTCTGGAGAAGTCCTGGAGACGGGCATGGGGGGGGAGGAGACAAGGGAGCTTGAGAGCAGAATCTTGAGCGGACAGTTTGGGTGATATTCGGAGACAAGATTGGTGATGTAGCTTGGAGCAGAGTTGTAAACCGCTTTGTATGTTGTTGGTGTTTTTAAATTTAAGTCGCTAAGCGATCAGAAGCCAGTGTAGGAATTAACGGAGAGAGTTTGCAGACACTATGCATTTAGTAAGGTAGATCAGTCTGGCAGCAGCATTCTTGATAGACTGAAGAGGGGAGAGCCTATGGAGATGTAGGCCTATGAGAAGCGAGTTGCAATTGTCAAGGCACTACTAAAGAAATGCTACTAAAGAAATGAGCCTTGCAGGCATAGGACTACAGCCTTTTGTTAAAGCACAGCTAGCAGAGCATGAAAAATTATACAGTTAAACCATTGTGGTATTGGTAATGCCATATAGTGATGAATTGTCCTATATGGCATATTAACATGCTAGTCACATCTTCCCATCTGTAGTCTTTGCTGCTTCACTCATCCTCCTAGAAGTTGGTGGTTGTAACGGTCAGGGGTTAACACCGTTCACGATCTTCCATTCCACCAACCACGACAGCTTATCCGACAATCCACAATCCAGCAGACAGGACCCATTCCATTCCCCAGAAGTACGAGACACACGCTCTGTCTCTGGTTCAAATGAATGAATCCTTTAATGGTACGCTCAGCTTGTTATATACAGTTACAAGCATGCTACAGGGACAATGAAACTCTCCACCCAAAACATCACACAATGGGCCCTTAACGAGTTCCCCCCTCAATCCACATCCCAGACAGACATTCTGGCACTCTAGCCTGTCGCACCTGCTACATAAAACTCATTCTTTTAGTAAACATAATTGACATGCTAATCCACTAAACCTGAGAAGTCAGATATCTGACCTTTCAGACTGCCAACACATATCTATCATCAATAGAACTTCCACACAATACAGTGTCATTAGCATCTACAATGAAATATCTTGGGAGCAGACCTAATAAGCACAATGGACACAGAATGCAATCGCAGCAAGACACTTAAACATCCCACAACAGTCTATGTTACACATTGAATGAGACATTCTTATTGACCTGTTGGGGGTTAGAATAAACAACCTGTAATATTTAAAGATCTCCTGCAATACATGAATTATCATTAATGTCCCATCTCATGTAATCCGATATATCAGTTCTCAGTCATCCTATGCCCCTAAGGGACATAGGATGACCCTAGACCCAAGAGTCATTGGTGAAGCTGGCACAGGAGTACCCCACATCCTTCAAAAGTCTCTGGGTATCACGGGCCATTCCGTTACAGTGGTGTTATGTTGAATTAAATCAGAAAAGAATGTGCATATATGGAAGGAGCGCCAGACCGAAATATAGTAGTGCCAATTAATTAATATTGTGTTAAAAGACAGTCAATGCAATGCTTTCCTGGGGTCAAAGAACTCCCCCTTCATCAGGGCTGTTCAGGGAAATGTATTACTGGGTTAGGATTCCTGGCCAGCAGTATCTGCATCAGCAGTCAAATTAAGGTGTTTTGGCTGCTGATGCAGATACTGCTGACCAGGAATTCTAATCCAGCAGTCAGCTTCCCTGCACAGCCCTGGTAAAGGGAGGAGGTCATTTCACCCCCAAAACATGTTGGCTGTGTCCTAACACAATATCAATAAATACATTTTGGATTTATTTACATTTTTTTAATCTTTTGTTCTGGCACTCCTTACATATATGTAAGTCCTATTCTGGCAACCTGCTAGAGAACCCAACGGAAGGTAGCCTTGTCTGTTGTGAGTAGGCTAACCTGTGCCAGTGAACTCTTCAAATATTTTTTGCCTTCTCAGTACCTTGGTTCCTCCAGGCCCTGAACGCTGTGACAGATTTTAGGATAGTTTAAGTATATAATTTATCTCTGGGTTCAACTGGAAGGGGACTCGCTGCCTAGGCAGCAGTTTGTGGTCATACCCTGGAGGACAGTTAGCATTGCTGTTCGATAATCTTTCTATAGCATTTTAACATTTTGTTTAGGGAACTGTTAAGCTATTAAATGAGCTATCCTTCAGTGTGTCCTGATAGGCCAATTATAATAGTGTAATCTGTCATCTTTCATGGATTTTTACTGCTAAAGAGCTGTGTCTATGTGACCAGTGCTTTAAGTGGGCCAAAAGAGGTGCCGGTACTCTATTAGGCGCGGGTGCTCCCCCCCCCCCCCCAATACTGAACATGAAAATACCCTTGGAAAGTACCCTGAAAAAGAGCTACTGTAGAAAGAGCTACTGAACATAAATGCTAAATTCAGGTAAGTGCTTTTTACAGGGAAAGGGGCGACAATGGGCACAGTGGCATCATGGGGCACAGTGGTGACAAAGGGCACAGAGGTGACAATTGGCACAGTGGCATCATGGGGCACAGTGGTGACAATGGGCACAGTGGCATCATGGGGCACAGTGGTGACAATGGGCACAGTGGCATCATGGGGCACAGTGGTGACAATGGGCACAGTGGCATCATGGGGCACAGTGGTGACAATTAAAGGGCACAGTGGCATCATGGGGCACGGTGGTGACAATTAAAGGGCACAGTGGTGACAATTGGCACAGTGGCAACAATTGAGGGGCACAGTGGCTGCGTTTGATGGCATGGCACAGTGACTGCGTTTGATGGCATGGCACAGTGGTGACAATTGATGGCACAGTGGCTGCGTTTGATGGCACAGTAGCTGTGTTTGATGGCATGGCACAGTGGTGACAATTGATGGCACAGTGGCTGCATTTGGTGGCATGGCACAGTGGTTGCATGTGATGGGCACAGTGAGGCTTCAATTTTTTATTTTTTTTTTGCGCCCCCCCCCCCCAATTTTGAGCACCAGCCGCCACTGTTCCAGACATTTGTAATGTTTGTAGATCCTGGGACACACACACATGTGTGAAGGTAAAGTGTCTGTCAGGGAAGGGAGGGGGAGAGATAACAACCATCTGAGAGGAGCAGTGTGACAGGCAAAGATGAATGGATCTGTGTGAGGACGACAGGGAGCAGGACGGCCAGCCAGATAATGGCTGAGGAAGGGAGGAAGATGCCAGGGAGAGAGAGAGAGCATTGCAGACACAGCCAGAACTGACCTGTAAAGCCAACGTGAGGCACAGATCTGCCTCCCCATCAGCGGGCCCCACTCGGCTGCGGGCCCCATAGCGCCCGCGTGGGTCGCTATGGCGGTAGTTCCGCCACTGATCATCATATTCCTGGCCTGGGGCTGCGTTCCGGTATGGGAAACCCACGTAGTGGGCGCACGGAGAGGTGCTGGTACTCTCCAGGGCCGTTTTTGGAAGTGGCGGTACTGAGTACCGCCGCGTTCCGGCCCAGTTTAAAGCACTGTATGTGACCCATCTATGCTATACATGGTCATCGTTGTCCTTCCTAATTGGAGGCTTTCTGCAGCTTATAGCCTGTTCTGTCAAGCCAGTGTCTGAGGCGTTTGGATGGTGGCACCAAGTATATCTGGCAAGGTCAGCCATGCCCCAAGCTTGCTTAGTGGTCTTCCTGGGTGCTGTGAGAATTCAACCAACAGTCAAAACAATGTAAGCGAGTATATGCAACAAACAGTATAGGCACTAAGAGAGCACACAACAAAGATAAACCCTTAGAGCAAGTTCACACTTTGAATTGCACAGGAACACTCTTTGCGTTCCTGTGCGATTAAAATGTGATCTGGGTACAGTGCTATTTCCGCCCATTCATTCGTGTTTGTTGGCCGACAATTGTGTGCTGTTTGTATGCAAGACAAAATCCAGGCACACGCCCTTCGGACAAAAGGCTGACGCTTTTTCTGTGGAAAATCCGATTGTGTGTACAAGGCTTTAGGCCTCTTGCACACGGACGTAATTTGTTTACGGATGTTTATACTCTGGATCTTTTTTACAGAAAAATCTTGAATGAAATGTTCAGTAAAGACCTTGCCTATCCATGCATAAACATGTGTTTGGGTGTACTTGTAAAATTCCTCTAATTGCCAATGTTTCAGTATACATGCATATATACCAGCTTCACTACACTCAAATGTAAAAAAAATAAAATAAATTATATTACGGCTTTGTACTCATCGTTGTATCTTTTTTTTTTTATCATCTTTTAGCAAGTCATGTGCATAGTTCTATAGACAACAATGCACGTGTTTGGATCAGTAAGAAAAAAAAAATACGTGTTATTTTTTTTACTTTCATGTGCAGGAGGCCTTATAGTAAGTATACATCATAGAGTGTGAGAGCTTCTAGTTAATGTATACAACTAGTAGTGCTACACTTTAAAGAGCCCCTATCCTCAAATAAAAATAAAAAAAATAGAGAGAAATTTAAGTATTGGAAAGTATTAAGCACGCTTATTGTTTTTAACTTGTGTCCTGGCCATTTTATAGATAGGCAACTCCTATCCTCATATTGATTAGTGGTTCCAAATGAAGAATAAATACTGCAGTAGGGAACAGACACAAAAGATACACTCAGCATCTTTCCAAATAACCTTTCTCCTTTATTATGACGCAATTGTAGGTTTTTATACACATGATTACTTAGGTTTCACATTAATATTACAATTGTACGTTTATGGTAACGGGGGGGCGTAACATAGGCAGACTAATTCTAATCAGGACTCAAAAGAATGCAAACATGTACTGAAAACATTATTAGTGCCGTGTGCACAGTGAGAGCAGTGTGCAATACATACAAAATAGAATACAATTATATACAGAACTTACACATTTCCTTAACACTTGTCGGCAAATTTTTCTAGTCAATACCTTCCTCCCTCCCTCCCTCCATCATAGCCCTTTCCTCTTTACGGAGGCGTTTTTATTAATCAAGTGATAGAGCCGGCAACTCCAAAGTCTATATAAATGACTTTATTAGCTTACATGATAGCGCGTTTAAAAGAGGGCTAACACGTTTCGGCTGGTAGCCTTAGTCATAGCAAGGTGCTATCATGTAAGCTAATAAAGTCATTTATATGGATTTTATGTATTACAATGACCGCCATTTTATTCTCTAGGGTGTTAGAATAAAAAATATATATAATCTTTGGGGGCTCTAATTAGAGGGAAGGAGATGGAGCTTCCCCAGTGTTTTCACTGACATTAGAATTGCTGGTTTACTTTACTACCACAAGATGGCGCCAGATCACAGAAAGAAGCTTAGGCCTGCAGAAGGTAGCGATCGCGCGGCCTCAATTACCGGCCGGCGTGGCCCGCCGCGATCGTGCGCTGGGGGAGGTGGGGTCGCACGGTGACACAGGATGGGGTATCCTGTATCTCCGTGCGCCCCCATTTTCCCCCACCGCGCGATTGCGTCGGCTGGTAATTGACGCCGTGGCTTTGCGGCATTCTGCAGGCCTAAGCTTCCCCGGGCGCCAGGTTGCTAATTCTAGTCGCAATTGCGACCGGGCGCCCGGATTTTGTCGAACCCTGCATTGTAAGCACTTCTGTCAGTGGTAGATGGTTTCTCTCATCCCGTTTAACCACTTAAGCCCCGGACCAATATGCTGCCTAAAGACCCAAGGGGTTTTTACAGTTCGGGACTACGTGGCTTTAACAGACAATTGCGCGCTCGTGCGACGTGGCTCCCAAACAAAATTGGCGTCCTTTTTTTCCCACAAATAGAGCTTTCTTTTGATGGTATTTGATCACCTCTGCGGTTTTTATTTTTTGCGCTATAAACAAAAATAGAGCGACAATTTTGAAAAAAATTCTATATTTTTTACTTTTTGCTATAATAAATATCCCCCAAAAACATATATAAAATTATTTTTTTTCCTCAGTTTAGGCCGATACATATTCTTCTACCTATTTTTGGTAAAAAAAATCGCAATAATCGTTGTGTTTTATTGTGAAAATGACAGTTGCAGTTTGGGAGTTAAACACAGGGGGCGCTGTAACATTTAGGGTTCACTTTGTGTGTGTTTACAACTGTAGGGGGGTGTGGCTGTAGGACTGACATCATCGATCGAGTCTCCCTAATAAAAGGAATCACTCGATCGATGCGCCGCCATAGTGAAGCACGGGGAAGCCGTGTTTACACACGGCTCTCCCCGTTCTTCAGCTCCGGGGAGCGATCGCGACGGGGCGGCTATAAACGAATAGCCGCGCCGTCATCCCGGATCGCTCCCCGAGGCTTGCCGACCGCCGCATGTACGGGGGGGGGGGGTCCCGATCGGACCCCCGACCCACGTCAAGCAGAGGACGTATAGGTACGTGCATGTGCCTGTCCGTGCCATTCTGCTGACGTATATTTACATGAGGAGGTCGGCAAGTGGTTAACTGCTACACCAACGGGATAGGTTGTTCTTTTGAAAAACGGACTTACTGGCTTGATCACCAGGTGAAAATTGCGGAAAGAAAGCTAATGCAGTCACCAGACCTAAGAATTGCTAAGCTGCAATATATTATATGTTTTCTTTTGGGTTTAATACAGCTTTAAAGTAGAACTATGGGCAAAACTTTTAAGAGAAGGTTATAACCCCTGTCAGGTTTTTTTTTTTCCAATCTGTGTCACATTATCGTACCGATCCCTCTGACCCGGAGAAGTCCAGGCCTATCACAAGGGCTATCCTTTCCAGCCAAGATAATGGAGAAGGTTGTCTGTGGTCAGCTGCAGCTTTTCATGGAGGAGGGCAATCTGTTCGATAAGTGGCAGTCCGGTTTCCGGCCCAAACATGAGACGGCGTTGCTGGATGTCATGGACCATCTACTGGTCGACGCGGACCGGGGGGCCCACTCAATCCTCATCCTCTTGGACCTGTCAGCCGCATTTGACACAGTAAATCACCAGATCTTGCTGACACGGCTTCAGGAGGTGGCGAGGGTGAGTGACCAGGCCTTGAAATGGTTTAAGTCGTTTTTAGAGGAGAGGGAGTATAGGGTGAAACTGGGGGACTTCTACTCGGAGCCTATTAAGGTGACTTGTGGGGTGCCTCAGGGGTCCCCGCTTTCCCCTCTTCTCTTTAACGTCTATCTTCGCCCTCTGCTGGTGGTGATCGCAAATCTGGGACTTCGGTTTCAGTCCTATGCGGATGACACCCAGTTGTTCTCCAGAATCTCGACCAATGAGCCAGAGGCGGAGGCCAAGTTGGTTGCAGGTTTAGAGATCATAAAAAGCTGGATGGCAGCTAACTACCTGCAGCTAAACCAGGCCAAAACCGAGGTTCTGAGATCAGGCAATATTCCTGGGGGACACTGGGTGTTATCATGGCCTGATGGAGCAGGGGTGTGCCCGCGGACGGCCGACACGGTGGGTACACTAGGGGTCCTAATTGACAGCGACTTGACGCTAATCCCCTATGTCGGTCAGGTTGTCAAGACCTGCCATTTTAAGATGCGGCTTCTTTACCGCATTTTGCCTTTTCTGTCAGACCTGGAAAGGATCTCGGTAGTGCACGCTCTGGTCCTTCCACATCTGGACTATTGTAATGGACTGCCTCAAGTCCAGATTAGGAGACTTCAAAAAGTCCAGAATCAGGCGGTAAGGCTTGCATTAAATCTCAGAGGCCGCTGCCCTGCATTGGCTGCCAGTTGGTCAGATGGTGCGTTTTAAAATTCTAACACTTGTTTTTAAAGCGTTTCACGGGCTAGGACCCGCCTATCTATGTGAGAAATTGAATAGACATGTTACTGGCCGCTCCCTTAGATGGAGCTGCCAATTCCGTTTGGAACAGCCAAAGAGTCGGCTGAAAAAATGGGGGGGCAGGGCTTTTTCTGTCCTTGACCCGAGAGAATGGAATCTACTTCCCCTAAGTCTTAGACAGAGTCCTGACCTACCCACATTCAGGAGGGATCTAAAAACCTATCTGTGGGCAGAGGCAGATTGATAGGAAGAGTGAGGTTAGGGTCATTCTAGAGAGAAGCACTGTTTGTGTTGGGAATTGTGTGTTGTCTCTCCTTTGGTCTTATGTCATTTCTATGGTTTTTGTACTGTTTTGGTTTTATGGTGTTATATTGCTGTTTTATTAGTTGATTTTAATTGTGGTACATATTTTATATTGTTACTATGTTATTTATGCTTGTAACACTCGGTCTTGCTGTGAATTGTTAATGTCTGGAAGCGTTTCGATACCTTCGGGTGATTCTACGCTATACAAGCAATAAACAATAAACATTATGGAGATTTTTCTTATTTTCCTGTCCCATAGCCACACAAGAAATTAGATGAAATCCCTACAAATTATGGGAATTTCTTGGGGACCCCCAGGCCACGAGAACTAGTGTTCCTATTGGAAGATTTCCCTGCTATTACTTTTCTGGGGACAACCTAATATTTGAGATTTTCTTTTACTTTCAATGATAATGATAAACAGGACAAATAGAGGGTAAATCTCCCTAATGGGGCCCAGACAGAAATAGAAACAGACAGGTGTTCTAATCCCTCTCCACTCTATCCAAAACTGAAAAAAATTAGTTTTGCATTTCAATTATACTTTAAAGTGGTAAAGCCTCAAGGTTTTTCACCTTAAAGGGGAGATCCGCCCATAATAGGACATTTACATGTCCTGGAGTCCAGCGATGTCAGCACCGCATCTGATGTTTCCATCATCTGTCGGGTGCTGCTGCCATCATTGCAGGTAAGGGAACCCGGCAGTGTAGCCTTATGGCTTCACGCCGGAAACCTTACTGTGCATGCACGAGGCCCCACTCCTCTCTCCTACTGGCCTGGCAACAAGGGGAGTAGGAGGAGGAAACCCCACGTGACGTCATGGGCCGCGGCACAGACTCACGGAAGGTGGAACAGGTATCCTGTCTCCCCTCCCTACCTCGAAAGGTGCCAATTGTGGCACCGGAGGAGAGGAGACAAACGAGCGGAAGTTCCACTTTTGGGTGGAACTCCGCTTTAATGCATTCTATGCATTAAGGTGAAAAACCTTCTGTAGTGCAGCAGCCCCCTTTTACTTACCTGAACCCATTTGTTCCATTGACAGAGATGAGCACAGCAGCTCCATACGCTGTCTCGGGTCCTCATTGGATAGATTGATAGTAGCGCAGCCATTGGCTCCCGCTGCTGTCAATCAAATCCAGTGACATGGGGGGCGGGGCTGAGTCCTGCATTCTGTGTCAATGGATGCAGCAGCAGGCCTCGGAAACGCACCCGCACACGTGCCCCCATGGAAAGTAGCTCTCCGTGGTGGCACTCAAGAAGAGGAAGAGCCAGAGGCGCCACTTGGGGACCCCAGAAGAGGAGGATCTAGGGGCCACTCTGTGCAAAACCCTTGAGTCAGGGGTCGACCATATCCGGGCGCCAGGTCGCAATTGCTACAAGAAATTGTGACCTGGCGCCCACGTCTGCCGGTAATTGAGGCCACGACTTTGCGGAATACAAGGCCACGAAGCCGCGGCCTCAATTACCGGCCGCCGCAATTTCACGGCGGGAGTGGTGTGGCGCACGGAGGCACAGGATCCTGTGTTTCCGTGCGCCCCCACCTCCCCCGCCGGGGGCCCGTGACGGCCGGTAATTGAGGCCGCGGCTTTGCGAAGTCCCAAGCTCTTCCTTCTGTGAGCTGGCGCCATCTCGTGGTGGCCATTGGCATTACAAGTTAAACAGCAATTCTAATGTCATTTTTCACTGCCATCTCCTTCCCTCTAATTAGAACCCCCAAACATTATATATATTTTTTATTCTAATACCCTAGAGAATAAAATGGCGATCGTTTCAATACTTTCTGTCACGCCGTATTTGCGCAGCGGTCTTACAAGCGCATTTTTGGGGGGAAAACAGTAAAGTTATCCCATTTTTTTTTTTTTTTTAAATTGTGAAAGATAATGTTGCGCCGAGTAAATTTTAAAAAGTGTCCTTCGCGCTGCTAAGACTAATAATGATATAACCAAACAAAAATAGATATAAATGCAGCAAAACCTAATAGTGTTTACGTACACAAGGTGAAATATGTTAAAAAGGGGGGTTTGCGCAAATATTCACGCTAATAAGGAAAATGTGAGAACTCATGAATGAAGATTAATCAAACCAGATTGATAAAACAATGTACCAAAACTAAATATATATAACAGTATGATAAATGTGAAATATTATAAATAGTGGTAAGTGTCCCATAAACGAGTGAACATAAAGTTCAATGAAAATAAAATAGTCGATAATTGTCCCATAAAAAAGGGGGGCGTTGAAGTAAAATAAGTAGCAAAATATTGGGGCTGAATGTCCACTAAGCCAGGTGTATATAGATGACAGTGATGGTTATATCCACAAAAGGGTTTCCTAGACTCTCACCTCAAAGAAATGAATCTGAAGCATCAAGGATATCCTTGAGGCCCCGTACACACGAGAGGATCCATCCGCTGAAAAATCTCAGCGGAGGTGTGTACGTTCCAGCGGATATTTATCCGCGGATATTTCCGAATTCCAGCAGATAAAAATTTGTAAGCATGCTAATCAATCCGTCGGAACACATCCCTCGCATGCGTCGTAATGATTCGACACATGCGTGGATATCCTTATATGACAGCGTAGCCGCGTCATCATCGCGGCGACACGTCACCGCGATGGGAATTCGGCGCGGATTTCGATCCGATGGTGTGTACACTCCATCGGATCAAAATCCTCAGAGGATTTATCCGCGAATACGGTCCGGCGGACCGTATCCGCGGATCAATCCTATTGTGTGTACCAGGCCTAAGTCATCCACCTCCTTACAGCAAAGGAATCTTCACACTTCTCTGGCGCTTCTCTAGCCTCTCCAGCTGACCACTGCTCGCCCTCTAGGTGGTTAACATAAACCTACTCGATCAGCCCTGCATAGAGCCTCTGTTCCAGTGGACGGGAGAGAGAGAGAGAGAGAACAAAGGCCTCCGATAGTGTAGTATTAAAATGCAGGGGGACGTTTATTAAAGAAAAAACCTGCGCTTACATCCAGGGCTGTGGAGTCGGAGTCGGGGGAAATTGTGGGTACCTGGAGTCGGAGTCGGCAAACAATGCACCGACTCCGACTCCTACTAAATTTAGATTGGAATAAAAAAAAAAAAAAAGCAAGTTTAAATGTCCCAATTCACAAAAAGTTATAATTAATGACTTCTCTACTGTAAGAATAAAGACCAATGCATGCAGTGCCTCACGTAACCGCAAAACGAACACATTAAGTGACCGTGAAGAAGCATGCTTTTCATGTGCTTCACTATATGGCACGCAACGCACAATTAGGAGCTGCAATACTTATACTTTCCATAGTGTTGTGTTCTGCTTTTACAGGGAACGCATGTTAGAGAACCATTAAGTGTCCAAATAAAAAAATTCCAACAGGAGTTTTATAAAGCACTAAAAGAAGTTGAAAAGTATGATCGCTCATCAAAACTTACTGTTGAAGAAGCCATCCTTGTTTATCCAGAGATCGTTAGTGATGTGGCCAGAATAGTTACTGCAATGCCACCCACCCAAGTCAGTGTCGAAAGATTATTTTCAGCCCTAAAAATAATAAAGTCCGACTTAAGAGCCTCTATGAAAGAGGATCTGGCAGAGGCAATTCTCTTCCTTAGAACTCTACATTGAATTGATTTGCATTTGCTAAGCCTATAACTACATTTCAAGATTAATATAAACCATTTCTAGGTTTTGCAGATTTTGTTTTTGGTTCATTATAGATAGGCTTTGTTTTTGTTCTAAAACAACCAAATAATGTGGTTTGTATTTTTGAACTGGTAAAGATCCTGTTCCTGATGTTTATGCCTGCTGCTACTATCCAGTCACTTGATTGTTTTCATTGTGTTTGTCTTTTGCTTAAACTGTGCAATACAGTAGACTGTTGGCTTCCCAGCCAGTAGTCCTGTGGTAGGTTGCGTTTCTTTCCCTCAAGGAATGTATAAAATACATTCGCATATTAATACAGAGGAGTCGGAGTCAGGGAGTCGGAGTCAGGGAGTCGGAAGTACATAAAACTGAGGAGTCGGAACATTTATCTACCGACTCCACAGCCCTGCTTACATCAAAACAGTTAAAACATGCAGTGATAAACAAACAGCGGCGTCTTCAGCGCCCGCTTACGTCACTCCAGGTATACGTCTGTCACAGCCAATCCCTACGCGTTACGACACGGTCACGTGTCTTCATCTGGGGAACCTAATTGGTAGTGCCATTTGTGTTTATATATCCCTAAACCGGAAGTATACTCACGGCCATTTTGTTGTAGTCCGCTGCAGTATGAGACCGCGGCCATTTTATTGGTTATAGAAACCCTCCAATGGTGGCGGTGACTTCGCTCAAAAACGAAAGCAGTCATACTCAAAGCATTGCGGACCAGACAGTAATCATAATACAGCACCAGAGTGATAAAGCAAGGCTCACACTCTGATTAGTGTGAATTCATAAGCAAGTGACCTGGCAACTAAAAGCTTTTTAAGCCATTAGGTCCTAATTCATTAAGCTTCACTTGACGCATGCTAAAGTGGCCCCTCAATCGATAATGTGCATGCTTTAAGTGCTATTGCAGCTACATGAATTGGGTCCTAGCATTTCCTTTCTGTTTTATTGTACATAAGTACTGAAATAATGACAGCACACAGAATCTACAGCTCCAAGTTGAAAATCTGAGCAGTGGCGGCTCATATAGCATTCAAAAGCAGCCTTAAGGCTGATTTACAATAAATTAAGTTATAGTGTCTTGGAAAAAAAAAAAAGCCAAGAGGTTCTGTAAGATCAGATAACAAAGTGGGAAGTGATGGAAGAGAAATGCTATTTTATTTTGTATAATAAGGGGGTCATAGATAGTAGAAGGCATTCATATGTTCATATACAGACAACAAGTAAAGCACTTGGGGAAGCACGTCTTTCAGGTTTTTTGTTGCTAACTGTGTTCCTTTTGGCAAGATTTGTTTTATCGTTTCTGATCTACAGCTTCTTTACTGGTTCACTGGTTACTGGTTCACACTGGTGCGATGCTGTGATTCAGTGCCGATTCTCTCATCGCACCTGAATCACACACTGACATCTACGACCCACTGGGGGCATCAATGTAAAGTTATCGAAACCCCTAGACCGGTTCACAGATCGCAGTGCGAACTGTTAAATAGTGAAGGATCGCGTAGGTGTGAAAAAAAGGGTCCTGCGCCATTTTGGTGTAAATGCAATGCATTTTTAGCCATACAGTTTGTATGGCTGCATTTGGCATTCAAGGGTTTGCAAACCCTCGTTTTTTTTATTTTATAAAAATAACAAAATGTCTATACTTGTCTGCCCTGTGCAATGGTTTTGCACCGAGCAACCCCAATCCTCCTCTTCTGGGGTGCCCAGCCAGCACACCAAACCTCACCTCTTCATTGAGTGCCCCCACGAAAAGACGCTTTCCATGGGGGCACCCATGCAGGCTCTTTTCCGAGTCCTGCTGCTCCATCCATTGACACAGACAGTGGGACTTGGCCCCCCACTCCCATGTCACAGCTTTTGATAAGTGGGAGCCAATGGCTCATGCTGCTATCAATCTGGCCAATGAGGAGAGTGACAGTGGCTGGAGCTGCTGCACTCCTGCACATCGCTGGATCGGATTGGACTCAGATAAGAAAAAGGGGAGGTCTGGGGGACAGCTGCAGCACACAAGGTTTTTCACCTTAATGCATTAAGGTGAAAAACCTTGAGGCATTATAACCACTTTAACCACTTAAGGACCGGACCAATATGCTGCCTAAAGACCCAAGGGGTTTTTACAGTTCGGGACTGCGTCGCTTTAACAGACAATTGCGCGGTCGTGCGACGTGGATCCCAAACAAAATTGACGTCCTTTTTTTCCCACAAATAGAGCTTTCTTTTGGTGGTATTTGATCACCTCTGCGGTTTTTATTTTTTGCGCTATAAACAAAAATAGAGCGCCAATTTGGAAAAAAATGCAATATGTTTTACTTTTTGCTATAATAAATATCCCCCAAAAACATATATAAAAACATTTTTTTTCCTCAGTTTAGGCCGATACGTATTCTTCTACCTATTTTTGGTAAAAAAAATCGCAATAATCGTTTATCGGTTGGTTTGCGCAAAATTTATAGCGTTTACAAAATAGGGGATAGTTTTATTGCATTTTTTTTTTTTTTTACTACTAATGGCGGCGATCAGCGATTTTTTTCGTGACTGCGACATTATGGCGGACACTTCGGACAATTTTGACACATTTTTGGGACCATTGTCATTTTCACAGCAAAAAATGCATTTAAATTCCATTCTTTATTGTGAAAATGACAGTTGCAGTTTGGGAGTTAAACACAGGGGGCGCTGTAACATTTAGGGTTCACTTTGTGTGTGTTTACAACTGTAGGGGGGTGTGGCTGTAGGACTGACATCATCGATCGAGTCTCCCTAATAAAAGGGATCACTCGATCGATGCGCCACCATAGTGAAGCACGGGGAAGCCGTGTTTACATACGGCTCTCCCCGTTCTTCAGCTCCGGGGAGCGATCGCGAGGGGGCGGCTATAAACGATTAGCCGCGCCGTCGTCCCGGATCGCTCCCCGAGGCTTACCGACCGCCGCATGTACCGAGGGGGTCCCGATCGGACCCCCGACCCACGTCAAGCAGAGGACGTACCGGTACGTACATGTGCCTGTCCGTGCCATTCTGCTGACGTATATGTACATGAGGAGGTCGGCAAGTGGTTAAAGTGTTAAGAAACCCACAACCGTAAAACATGCTTGTTATACGCACTATGGAACCTAAGAGGTTAATCCTCTGCATTGTGTAAAAAAGCGGTTTGATCCTATCTTCTGTGATACTCCATTTCCACTGCACTGTCCCCAATCCATCTCCTGATGATAGTACAGAGCCTTAGGGACACTCTGCACATGCTCAGTTTGGTGTGTATGTGTGTTTTTTCTTGGGAGGGTGCATGTGATCAGCACAGGGCCAATCAGCACTGGTCCAGAGAGAGGGTCAAGGATCCTGCAGCCTCATATGACAGCCAGAGGCGAATGAAAACTCCTCCTTCAAGCTTTAACCAGACACTGATAGAAGTTATAAGACTGCTATATACTGTTAATGAGGAAAGGTATTTAGAAGTTTATATTTACTAAATGAATTACATTTCCACGTTCTGTGTACTGTGGGAGACCACATATAATGAATGCCGTGTCCTGGTTTAGTAAAACTTTAACTGTTGATGTCACACCAAGCACGGGTAGAAGACGTGTAAATTTGCTGTGTGACAAAACCCTCTACAAACATGCCAAAAGCACACTTAAAAAGACTATAGAAAAATTGGTTGGAGATCAATACTCGCTATTAATTACCACCATACTGGGTGTGCAGTATACCCATGTGGTGTCCCAAATATTGCAGACTCACCAGTAATAGTTGAAGGGTTACAGGGGAAAGATTCCCACTGTGAAGAGACAGGCGGACCATGCTGCTTAATAAGGGATACATTTTATTAGAAAAATATATTTATTAATACAAAAAAGGGGGCCAAGACCAAGTACCCACCACCAACACCAAGATCATGTTAGCTGACTAGTGCTGGCTGAGAGGTAACATGCAGCAGGAAACAAAGTAGGAGGCAGTTAAAGGACCTATGGTCCGCTCACCTGACCATACGTGGAGCAATATCGTCACAGTCCTGTACTATCTTTCTCCGGTCCGGGGGGGCTGTATGTGCCGTCTTGTATGTCGCATTTGTTGAGCGGGGTCTGTGGGGCTCCAGTGGGCCAGAGGACCTGACACTTATACTGTGCTGATAGCAAACTGCCCACTGGAGCCCCACGGACCCCGCTCAACAAATGGAACATACAAGATGGCACATACAGCCCCCCCGGACCGGAGAAAGATAGTACAGGACTGTGAATATATCGCTCTACGTATGGTCGGGTGAGCGGACCATAGATCCTTTAACTGCCTCCTTCTACTTTGTTTCCTGCTGCATGTTACCTCTCAGCCAGCACTAGCCACCTTCACAACAGCATCATTGAGCTATTGTTGTTCCAACAGTTAGACAACATTAATACATGCAATTCCACTTTGGGAAAACTGTATATCTGTGCCTTTGTACTGGATATTAACTGTGGACTATAATCACCTCTCCACACTGACAGCCATGCTCCGCTATAATTTCAATTAAAGCGGTCTCTGTGGGATTAGCAATTTGACTCAATCAACCACCCCTAACAGGGGCCTTCTTTTGCAAAAAAGAGGTTTCCAATTAAACCTAGTGACAGGATGGACTATGTATGGTATATGCCACGGAGATCAGAAGTCCTGATCCGCAAATATTACCTACGTTTATTAACAATAGCCTTGTTATAGGTGTGTGTGTGTGTGTGCATGCATGGTTTGAGAGCAATGCAGCTGCTCTTAGACAACGTTGTCTAAATGTAACATGATCTTGCTGTTGGTGGTGGGTACTTGGTCTTGGCTCTTTTTTTTGTATTAATATATTTTTCTAATAAAACGTACCCCTTATTAAGCAGCATGGTCCGCCTGTGTCTCTTCACAGTGGGAATCTTTCCCCTGCTGTAACCCTTCTCTCTACACTTAAAAAGACGCCTGCTACATGACCAAAAATGTCCTGGGGCTGCTTTTGGGCATTTATCATGCATATGGCAGCCTATTCAAGTGAATAGGCTTGACAACCTAAAAAACATGCATCATGTTCCTGCTACGCTTGGGTGCTAATGATGCCCTAAGGAGGCCTTTTTGATTGTAACAGTGGACTATGCCTGTGCATAGACACCGCAGTTTGTAGTCCCCACTGTGGCAGTGTATGGCAGGGTGAGCATGCCAAAGAACAGTTGGGAGACAAAGATAGAACATTGTCACCCTATGGAATTTATATTAAAGTGGTTTTAAACCCTATCCTCAGGGCTCAAAATTTCAAGTCCTGAGCTACTAGCCAGACCTCAAGAGTTACTCGCCACCAGTTGCCCCACCTAATTCATACACTGCCCTGTGCCTAATTGCACCCGTAAACACGCCCTCGTAGATTATCTCATGGAATGACAATGTTTTATGCAGAATCAAGTTACAAAATTAAATATTACCAACAACAACTTTAACAAAATGGGACAGGGCACTGGGGGCAGACCAGAGGGACAGGGCACTGGGGGCAGACCAGAGGGACAGGGCACTGGGGGCAGACCAGAGGGACAGGGCACTGGGGGCAGACCAGAGGGACAGGGCACTAGAACTGTGTCTCTTCCCCATTCTCTTGCTGTCTCCTCTGCAACTCCCATTCATCCTCTCTCTCTCTCTCCCATTCATCTCATCATCAGGAGCCTGTGTGTGCTGCTCCATGCTTGCATGTCCCCACTTCCCCCTTGTATTCAGGCTGGCAGAGAGGAGAGGAGCTGCAGCACAGCGGGAGGAAGTACAATCCAGTGCTGAGATCCACACAACTGCACAGCCATTGACACCATAGCACAGCGCACACTGACAGCGCACAGCACACATTGAGACCAGTCTGTTCACAGTGCTCAGGCTAAACTGTTGGACACTTACATAGAGCACAAGGAGAAGAAAACTGCACAAACTAGAAGGCTGCCACTCTCATGTCAGGGCAACTTTCAGTGAGCGCTGCACCGGAGTGGTCATTTTTGCAATCCTCCACCTCACTCATTACTTTCTGCTCTCCAGCTACATCTGGACTCTAAGTGTAGGCACAGATTAAAGGGAGATTGGTCATGCAGCCCTGTCATCACTCGCCCCCAGCTTAAATCCACTCGCCAAATGCTAGTAGGCGAGTGGAAATTTTGAGGGCTGCTATCCTAATCCCTGTGAAGTGAATAGTCTCAGTTGATACACAGATCAAACAAATCTTCATACATAAGTTGTACATGCATATCTGCTGTCTTCCCCTTTCTACACTCTTTGGAAAGTGCAGATCGTGCTAGAAATCTTGTTTCCTCACTCAGCAGTGGGTGGGTAGTCTGGGCATACACTGTGTGTGAGCTGATTGGAGGAAAGGCGCACACACCCCCTATCCACATAGGCAGAGGAATGAAGGAACATGCAGAGCTGTATTGTGAATAGACAAGCTCTCTGCTTGTCTCTCTCTAAGCTCCCCTCTCTGACACTAATTTTCAGCTACTGTTCTCTCATGTGTCGGAGAACTTGTCAGAAGTGACTGCTGATAAGAGGAACGGAGCAGCAGAAAAAAAAAAGACACTTGGAGCTTTCGAGAGAGATAAGTAAACAATACATATATATGTGCTTAGGTCAAATTTCATGAATGGGATTTACAACCACTTTAACATGTAAATGCTTTTTATGCAATTTTAATGATGTATGATTTTAAAGAGGTATTAAACCCAAAACCAAAAATGTATTCAATTTGTAGCTTGGCAATTCTTAAAGCTGAATCCCACATAAGCATTTCACAGGTTATGTTAGAACAGGATCAGGATGTTTATGGCCAGGCTTAGTGAATGATTACAGTGATATCCAACTTGGACCAATGTAAGTAAATGTGTATCTCCGTAGAATCTGGAAATGACTGCTACTACAGTGATCGCCACCAGCTCTCTGGTCCTGTACTGAGTAGCTGCCCTGCTGCTTCATGAGAACATGTATTTTCTTAACCGCTTAAGCCCCGGACCATTTTGCAGCTAAATGCCCAGGCCAGGTTTTGCGATTCGGGACTGCGTCGCTTTAACAGACAATTGCGCGGTCGTGCGACGTGGCTCCCAAACAAAATTGGCGTCCTTTTTTCCCCACAAATAGAGCTTTCTTTTGGTGGTATTTGATCACCTCTGCGGTTTTTATTTTTTGCGCTATAAACAAAAATAGAGCGACAATTTTGAAAAAAATTCTATATTTTTTACTTTTTGCTATAATAAAAATCCCCCAAAAACATATATAACAATTTTTTTTTTCCTCAGTTTAGGCCGATACGTATTCTTCTACCTATTTTTGGTAAAAAAAAATCGCAATAAGCGTTTATCGATTGGTTTGCGCAAGATTTATAGTGTTTACAAAATAGGGGATAGTTTTATTGCATTTTTATTAAATTTTTTTTTTTTACTACTATTGGCGCCGATCAGTGATTTTTTTCGTGACTGCGACATTATGGCGGACACTTCGGACAATTTTGACACATTTTTGGGACCATTGTCATTTTCACAGCAAAAAATGCATTTAAATTGCATTGTTTGTTGTGAAAATGACAGTTGCAGTTTGGGAGTTAAACACAGGGGGCGCTGTAGGAGTTAAGGATCACTGTGTGTGTGTTTACAACTGTAGGGGGGTGTGGCTGTAGGATGGACGTCATCGATCGAGTCTCCCTATATAAGGGATCACTCGATCGATGCGCCGCCACAGTGAAGCACGGGGAAGCCGTGTTTACATACGGCTCTCCCCGTTCTTCAGCTCCGGGGAGCGATCGCGACGGAGCGGCTATAAACGAATAGCCGCGCCATCGTCCCGGATCGCTCCCCGAGGGATCCCGCGCGCAGCGGAGGGGGTCCCGATCGGACCCCCCACCCGCTAGAAGGCAAGGGCGTATATATACGCCCTTCTGCCTGTCCGTGCCATTGTGCGGACGTATATAGGCGTGCGGCGGGCGTTAAGTGGTTAATGAATGCAAAGTGTTTTTTATTGGATGACATGGAGAGCATGATGTCAGCACCTTGCTCATCCTCCCATCAGAGAACAATTTGCATAAATTAAGGAAAATAAAGTGTTCCCTAAATGGTGCCCATGCCCAGCGAGTGATCTCCTGTTATGCAGCAGGGCAGCCTCAGCACTGGACCTGGAAGTTAGTGGAAATCACTCTTGTAGTGGTACCTGCTACAGTGGCACCTCGGATTGCGAGTAACGTGGTTAACGAGCGTTTCACAATACGAGCACTGTATTATTAATAATCATAACTCAGGTTGCTAGTGTTGTCTTGCAAAACGAGCACGATTCAGGCCAAAACGGTGTGCAGTACCATGTTTGGCCTGAGGTGGGGGGCGCCATTCGTAAAGGCCCAAGGACAGCTCAGCAAATCTTGAGAATAAAGTCTTTCAGAGGTTTGCCCAGGTGACCTTGGGCCTTTTCGACTGTTTTCGAGGCTCTCCGGCGCTCCCCCGCCTCTGGCCGAATGCGGTATTGCATGCCATTGAAGTCAATGCAGAACTAAATTATTTTGGTTTCCATTGACTTCAATGGGGAGACTCGCTTTGATATGCGAGTACTTTGGATTACGAGTATTCTCCTTGAACGGATTATGCTTGTAATCCGAGGTTCCACTGTATAGTGATTTCCAGCTTTTAGAGGAATCCCACAGGTGTGCAACATACATATTTACATAGATCCAAGCTGGGTGTAAAAATGTCTGTACCTGGCATTCATCTTTAATACCATTTAAATCATGCACTGAGGCTGACCATAAACATCCTGATCCTGCTCTAACGCGACCCCATGCAATGCCCATGTAGAAGCCAAGCCATTAAGGGTACCCATAAGAGATGAGCATTTCTAATGTTTGAAGCACTTATTATTGCACAGAGATCTTCCAACTTGTTGAAAGGAGAGAAATAAGTGCATAATCGTATATTATTTGTTATTTTCAGGGTAATAAATGCAGGGAAGAGCACCCACAATGAAGATCAAGCAAGCTGTGAAGTGATGTTTGTGAAGAAGAAAGGTGGAACCCAGTCCACCCCAAGCAAGTCTTCGTCAAACAAGCGGCGATCATCACTACCTAACGGGGAAGGCTTACAGCTAAGAGAAGGCTCAGTAAGTTCCTTTTTTTGTTTGTAATGCATATGCAAAGTATGCATCCACAAACTTCGTTATTTTAAGCGCCACTTGCAAACCGTCCTATACCATGGAGGTATGGGCGATCAGTTGGCTCCAGCAGATATACAGTAATCAAAATTCTTGATAAGAGAAGTGAATTTATCCTTGTAAGTGTTGATTATAGTATTCCCCAATATTTTACATTCCTTATTTATGGTTTACAAAGTAATTATAAAAGCAGTACATACATTTTGTGTAATGAGAACAAAGTTTTTTTTTTTTTTTTTTTTTTTTTACAGCGCTGTTTATATATTTCTGCAGTATATCAGTTCATGAGACTTTTTTCACTTTTTATTTAAAGCCCAGCTGAACTTTCAGTTTAAATCCACTAAATATATTACAGTTGCATCAAAACCATAGGTGTTCAAATTCTTAGTTTGTTTTCTTTAGAAAGCAGTCGCAGTCTAAGACCCATTTCACACTGAAGTGTTTTTACAGCGTTTTAGTGTTACAAATGGCACTCATAAAACGCTCTCCATGCATCTCAATGGACCCTTTCACACTGAGTCCTGCAAGCAGCATCTTTGGAGCAGCTTTTGGGCTCTGAAAAAAAACGCTCCAAAAACGACCCTCTCCATTTAAATGAATTGAAAACGCTGTAAAAACACCTTACCCTTTTACACTGAGGCGTTGCACTGGCGTGGGCGTTGAGAAATATCCTGCAAGCAGCATCTTTGGAGCAGCTTTTGAGCGCTGAAAAAAACGCTCCAAAAACGCCCCTCTCTATTGAAATGAATTAAAAGCGCTGTAAAAACGCCTTACCCTTTCACACTGAGGCACTGCAAAAACACCCTAAAACGTTAGGGTCTTAGCGGGGCTTTACCAGCACATTGGGATTGCAGATGAGGTTTCGCTCGAAAAACGCTCTTAAAAAACACTCGAAAAACGCTCAAAAAACGCCCCAGTGTGAAAGGGGCCTAAATAAAAAAAAACAAATTCCAATCGGAATGCTGTGGAGGTCCAACACACCCTCTACTGGGTCAGACCTGTAGCTGTGCAATCAGAAAGCCTTATCCTTCTTACAATCTCCCAGAGGGCAGGCGCTGTACAGCATGGTGACGGGGGACAAACTATTAAAATTAACTACCTACCATTTTTTTGTTTTGAATCATCTGGAATAAAAGTTCAAAAGGGCTCTAAGCCTGTAATGTTATATCAGGTAACTTGAAATAACTTTTACACACCAAAACATATGCTTAGATCGTATTCAGGTGGCCACTAAGATCTGGAGCCAGCTGTTCCTGCCCCCTCCCCTGCTTGGCACTCCAGTACATGCTGGAGTGGCAAAGTCAAGAGCGGAGGCTGACGGTCACTGTGCTCTGCTCTGAGCAGACCGAGAACTGAGCGATCAACGATCATGTGATCACTCAGTTCTCTGTATCAGAACCGATGGGGGACAGCTGCAAAAGCATGAAGGTTAGTATGTGTGTTTATTCTTTTCTTTCCAATCCCACGCTACTTCTCCTTTTTAAAATGAGATTTTTGTTATATACAGTACATACAATTTTTCTAGAGAAAGATTTTAAGCCAGCCCCACTATAAATCCTTCCCTATACAGCATGCCACAGTTTTTGGAGAGAGAAGTACCACGTTCGGATATTCCAACAACAATTGTGGGATGGAAGCGTTTTGTCGCATAATCAGAGTGTCTGTATGCTCCATCGGACAATTGTTGTTGGAATTTCCGACAACAAATATTGGATACCCATGCTCTCAGAATTGTCCGACAACAAATGTGTTCTGTTCTGTGTTCTGTTGGATTATCCGATTGTGTGTACACAAGTTCGTCGGACTAAAATCCAAAGTACAAACACGCATTCTCTGAACCAGTGCTAACCATCAGACATTATCAGAAGTTGCCCAAACAGTGGCGCTAAAGAGCAGAAAAAACACGTACAGTACAGACCAAAAGTTTGGACACACCTTCTCATTCAAAGAGTTTTCTTTATTTTTATGACTATGAAAATTGTAGATTCACACTGAAGGCATCAAAACTATGAATTAACACATGTGGAATTATACATAACAAAAAAGTGTGAAACAACTGAAAATATATTTCATATTCTAGGTTCATCAAAGTAGCCACCTTTTGCTTTGATTACTGCTTGGCACACTCTTGGCAGTCTCTTGATGAGCTTCAAGAGGTAGTCACCTGGCGCAGCACCCCATCACTCTCCTTCTTGGTCAAATAGCCCTTACACAGCCTGGAGGTGTGTTTGGGGTCATTGTCCTGTTGAAAAATAAATGATGGTCCAACTTAAACGCAAACCGGATGGAATAGCATGCCGCTGCAAGATGCTGTGGTAGCCATGCTGGTTCAGTATGCCTTCAATTTTGAATAAATCCCCAACAGTGTCACCAGCAAAGCACCCCCGCGCCATCACACCTCCTCCTCCATGCTTCACGGTGGGAACCAGGCATGTAGAGTCCATCCGTTACCTTTTCTGCATCGCACAAAGACACGGGGGTTGGAACCAAAGATCTCAAGTTTGGACTCATCAGACCAAAGCACAGATTTCCACTGGTCTAATGTCCATTCCTTGTGTTCTTTAGCCCAAACAAGTCTCTTCTGATTGTTGCCTTTCTTTAGCAGTGGTTTCCAACAGATATTCTACCATGAAGGCCTGATTCACACAGTCTCCTCTTAACAGTTCTAGAGATGTGTCTGCTGCAAAAGGTGGCTACTTTGAAGAACCTAGAATATGAAATATATTTTCAGTTTCACACTTTTTTTGTTATGTAATTCCACATGTGTTAAATCATAGTTTTGATGCCTTCAGTGTGAATCTACAATTTTCATAGTCATGAAAATAAAGAAAACTCTTTGAATGAGAAGTTGTGTCCAAACTTTTGGTCCGTACTGTAGTTTTGTGTATGATGGCTGAAAAAGTTCTGCCGTCTGTATGCATAACAAGTTCACAGCCAACGCCCTTCCGGACAAAAATCCATGGATTTGTCCGATGGAAATCCGATCGTGTGTATGAGGCTTTAGACATCTGTATAGACATCTATCCCTCATGGGACACATGCATAAATGCTTGTTATAAGCCATATTGTCTGAAGCATAAGGCTCTAGACATTTGCTTCAGCCACTCTATAAAACAGGGGCCTATGCTAGCAGTTTAGTGGTATTTATGTTAAGGTGGGTGACTTTTGTACCTATAATGGGAACTGACCACAGATTTACAAGTCACAACAATGGGATTGTGCTTCCTCGAGGCTGAATGGCAGGAAATAGAGCATGGAACTTCACCCAGTGGATGTGGTCAATGCTTGATCCCTCATAAAACCAGCAATGATGCTGCAAACGGTGAAGTAGCTCTCAGTGTTTTAGCCCGACAAGCTTCACTCATTGAGACTTTAGAGATAAGGTCTGGACCCAGAAAGTGCTCTGCAGCAACACCGTACACTGTGCAAAGACCAGTGCCCAAATGTCAAATTCCATACTAGTCTAACCATCATATCCAGCAGCCCCCAAAGCTAGTGCTGAGTAATTGCCAGTGCTATATAGATACCAGCTCAGGTATCAATGTAGCAAGGAATCTTGATTGAAGTCACCAAGGTTAAAAATGCTACAAAACAAGGAAAGTTGTCAAAAAAAAATATTTTCGTTTAGCAAAGCTGAGGAAAACGCATCCAACCCTTATAAGACACTAGCCAAAAACTGAGGCAAGCTGAGTAAAGGAGGAGTTTCAGGGTTAGTGTCCTAACCTCCTGCAGTTGGCCTATGTCCCTCCATGGATGAGAAAGGAAAAATGTGTTGAGCCAATAAAACTTCTATTACATTATAAAAGGTAATATTTATACTCTTTTATTACCCATATTTTTCTCAAGTTATGAAATATTACTTGAGCTGGGAATTTACAGAATTTTGTTATAACAAGTTAAATATAAACCGAACAAGTATATCGAAATTATCTTCTTTTTTTTTTTTTTTCTCTATTTTACAAAGCTGAGAATTCTATTTTGGATTTTACTTCCAGATGACCTCTGTCATCTGTACAACACTTTGCAACTTTTTTTATTTTGAATGATTCAGAAAATATGTATTTTCTGTAGCCCAAGTTCTTTAGAATGGATATTGTATGTTTCGATACTGTACATTACTCCAAATTGCTTTAATTTCAGATGTTTCAGAAAAATGTGATAGTGTGACATTTTCTTGCCTTATCCTGCTCCAAAGCCTAAATCATAATGATATAGCTCAGTATGTTGGTGTCAAGAAAAAGATCGGTTCCAGTAAGCCGGTTTCATCCCTACACTTACGGTGCGCTCTTTTCAAAGACAAATTATCTGATAAAGAACATAGATGAAATGGCATTTTTTCAGCTGGTGAAGCATGCCGCAATATGGCAAACCCATAACACAGGAAATTGAGATAGGATCATTTTGTTCATAGTGATTAGCTAAAATGCTAGAACTGAGCACCCCTTTTATTATGTTTTCTGTTTTATAATAGAATATTTTATATTCCTGAGCTATTCAGCTCGAAGAATTACGTATGAAAAGTATACTGACCAACAATTTGTGCTTTAAAGAAAAAAAAGAATAATAAGTAAAACGCAAAAAAGAGAAATCTATAAATACATTTTGTTGCCACTTGTTGACTTTCCTTGTCAAAAGATTTTATTAAGTTCATAATAATAAGTTTAGCATCCATTTTAATGAATACAAGTTGACATAAGGTATGAAACTCAAGAGTTACATGACTAAGTAGGAATATAAAACATAATAATAAATGATTGATAGGAATATTAATAGAAGAGATTTTAGAACTGATACAGTCTGTCAGTAAAGTTCCAAGTATTCCTACCATAATAATTACGGAACATTGAGCTTCAAGAAGCACAGAGGGGACGGGAGATAAAGTAAAAAGTAGAACGAGTAGTAAGAAAAAAAGAAGGGGGGAGAGGAGAAGAAGTTGACTAGGAAGATCCCAAGCGCCTTTGTGAGATTCAACAATATTGGAATTCCATCACTCACAATCGACTACCATGGCAGAAGGACTGATTCATCAGGGGATGATGGTGTGAAAGATTGAACCCACGAGTGCCATATATTTTTTACATTTTTGGATTTAAAACCTTCAATGGCTGCCATTTTTAGAGTGGATCATGAAGTTATTCATTCTGTTTTGTCTCGGCCACCACCAAAGAAGGAGTTTTCCACGCTTTCGCAAGAGTTTGCTTAGCGGCTGTAAGGAGCCACTTGTTGACTTTCCATCAGCAGACTTCTAGTATTCATTGCTTATACTACCGTATAGTTATAAAAGACACAAATTGAAGCTCTGTTTTTATTACTACATCATTAATTACATTTTGTTAAATATAGGCAGTAAAAGTACTGGAATTTGACCTGTTATTTGCCCCCTTGCAGTTCATGTACAACAGAGCTTAGTCTAGGGAAAGACAGCACATGGAGCCAATCGGCTTTGCTGCAGTGTTCATATGTTAGCAAGGGCCATGCTAATAGGAGGAGAGAACACTTGACAAGCTTATGCATCTGCTGCCTTTCCTGTCTCTTTCCTGTAACAAAGAGGTTGGACTCAAAGGGGATAAGCATGGAGCAGTGAGTGTCTTTACTGGTTCTGACATGGAAGGAAAAGGTATACAGTGAATGCTACACTAACTACAGTAAAGAATGTGGTCCAAGATCTAAAAAGACATCCTGTAATTATGCTGTCTTAGTAATGGAAATGACATAATCTCTAAAGACTTTCTTAATCATTGTGTCCCCTCCTCTGTTAAGTGCTTTCAGTAGGCAATACATGTGAGATTTTAGGCTGACTTTCATAACTTAATGCCTATCTACTCATTAATTGCACTTGTTTTTTTTCAGGAGGTGGATGGAATAACTTTTCAGTATTGGGCCCTATTTGATGGACATGCAGGTGCTGGAGCAGCTGTTGTAGCATCAAAGCTTCTGCATCACCACATCACGGATCAGCTACAGGACATTGTAGATATCCTGAAGAACTCAGCAGTTTTACCTCCCACATGTCTAGGGGAGGATCCAGAAACTACGTCCAGTAATAGCAGGACTCTGACTAGAGCTGCCTCATTACGCGGGTCCACTGGAGCACCAGGCTCTCCAAGCACACCTCCAACACGCTTCTTCACAGAGAAAAAAATTCCACATGAGAGTCTGATCATCGGAGCGCTTGAAAATGCCTTTAAGGAAATGGTAAGGACATTAAAAGCTGAGCATACAGGTTTCTACTTGTAGATCTCCATATCCATAATGCAGATACATAGAAAAAGTAGAATACCATTTGCTGGATAATTGAAAACATCTCAAATGCAAGCTTTTAAGACTTGTACAAGTTTAGACAATAAAGCAAATTGCAAAGTTCAGTGACCCACATCAATCAGATACCATCATTCATTGTTTTGACTGCTAATCGCTGATTGTAACGGTTACCACCGTTTACGATTTCCCTTCCATCAGTCACGACAGCTTATTTGACACTCCACAATCTAGCAGACATCAGACATCCCATTTCCCCAGAAATAACGAGACAAGCTCCATTCTCTGAGTCAAAATGTATGAACACTTTTAATGGTAACTCTTATATGTCTTATATGCAGTACAACATATTACAGTAATCAAAGGAACAAAGAACTCTCCACCCACACATCACTTCAATACACACTCTCTTAGACAATGACATCCCGTTGAGCTAATTATTCCCCAGACATTCCGTCTCCGACAATAAGTGATTCACCTGCAGAATACACATTTCTATGTCAGACGTTTTGGGCACCGATCTAACTTGACCTAATTACTACAGCTGAGAAGTCACATTCCACACATAAAACAGTATTAGCATACTTAATGAAAGGTCTTGGAGCAGACTCAATTACCATCTCAACAGCCTGTGCTACACAGAGGAATGAGTCATTATTGACAGGTAGAGTCACAATATTAGTTCTTTGCAGACATTAAGGAATGTATTGTGGAGGATTACTGTCCCTGCTAAAACAATCCAACATATGTCCCTCATTTCCTGGCTCAATACATGAATTAACAGTAACGTCCCATCTCATGTCATTTATAATTAAAATTTCGTCTTCTATATGTGGTTGTTGACTTCATTGTTTAACCACTTGCCTACTGGCACTTTTTTACTCCTTTCTGCCCAGGCCAATTTTCAGCGCAGTCACGCTTTGAATAATAATTGTGCAGTCATGCAACACTGTAGCCATATGAAATTTTTCTAATTTGTTTCATTTTTTTTTTGTCTGAGCACATGGCCTGTTCAAAGTCTTTTTCCTCCTACCTCTCATTTTCTGCTACATCATATCCTGTAGCCTGACATCCGGTGCTGAGCTCATAAACAAGTCTGATAGGTTTTGCATATCAATAGGAGAGCCCTTGCTTCTAAAACAGCACATGTAACTAGGATGTTACACAATATTAGTGCTATAAAAATCACAAGAAAAATACCCATAGCAACACAGTGTTCGGTCCCCAGGGCCAGCATGTTATTTGTAGGCAGCCGGCTGTGACTCCCTGCAGCTTCACAGCCGGCTGCTTACTGCGCATGTGCAAGCTTCACTGCGCTTTGTAAATAATCCCACAGCCTTCTGGGACCTGTGACAAAGAACATCTTTTAAATAAGGTAGAAAGGGCAAAAATCAGTTTTGATATTGCAGAGAACCAAACTCTGATCTAAACCTAGCCATTTTCCCACCCTCCACTACTAGATTATTATATTTTTTTTTTTTAGGCCTGTAAGGCCATCCCTGCCCCATTAAGCAAACATGTTGCACAGGGACAGCAAGACTTTAAGGCTGCTTTCACATTGGGCAGCGGAGGTGCAGTGACGGTATAGCCACGCTATTTTTAGCGCCGCTATACCGTCGTATTTACCGCAATATTCGGGCGCTAGCGGTGAGGTTTTAACCCCCGCTAGCGGCCGAAAAATGGTTAATACCGCCCGCATTGCGGGCAGTATTACCACGGTTTCCCATTGGTTTCAATTTGAAGGCGTGGTATAGAAGCGGTAAACACACCGCTCCTATACCGCTCCAAAAATGTGGCTAGCAGGACTTTTGGAGCGGTCCTGCTACCGCACCGCTTTAGTGTGAAAGCCTTCGGGCTTTCACATTGAAGCCTGCAGGGCATGATTTTTTCATGCGGTATAGCAGCGCTATTTTTAGCGCTGCACCGCATGAAAAACGCCTCAATGTGAAAGGGGTCTTAGTGAAATGCTTACAAGCGATCATATGTGCAGAATTAAAGGCAGGGCAGACTTTTTCAGCTGCCACATACATGTATATATGCCAAACTTGTACTTTTATCTATGGAGATAGAGGGATGTGTTAGAAGTGAGTGATGTAATGTGAGGTGATTTAACCCTTTAACTACCATTGCAATAGAATCTATGACAGTGGCTTTAGGGGGTTGGTTTTACACACACTCCTGGCAGCTGCCAGGAGGGTGTATAAATCTGACAAGCCAGATGTCACATGGAAGTGGCTGTACTGGAATGCGGCCCCCCCCCCCTCCATGTTTCCCAGGCTTCACTGATGTCCCCTTTCTAAGGACCTATAAGTGATGTTTAAAATGTGTGACCCCCCCCCCCCCCAAAAAATAATAATAACTATAAACATATGTAAACGCATGCGTCGGGGGTACGTGAAAACATTGATTGTGCTACGTGTGTTACATAACGCTGAGCACGTCCAAGGGAGATCAATAATTCTATGCCCATTATTCACAATTTAACTTTAAACTGATCATGACCTGTATGGGCTTCAGCCTATGGAAAATATAGGGTATTGAATTTTGTTTTACCATTTTCATGGGTGCACACAAATTTTAATTTTGAAATGCCGGGTATCTATGTACTCAGCGCAACCTTTTTTTTTATATTTTACAAAAGCACTAGGTAATTTATTGCATTTGCGTGCCTTAAAATTAACTTTAGTGTATTTTTTACTGAAATTTTGCATTTCCTAAACTAGTGCTCTAATATCGTGTGAAAATTGGAACTGCCACAATTTTATTCTCTAGAGTGTCTACAAAGCCAGTGGATCAGCACGACAACCAGGTTATTATTATTTTCCGTGGAAAAGATCAGCATTGAAAATCTACTTATTTTAATAAAGGTTTGTGTGTAGTATGGTGATTAAAGTATTTCTAGTACAGAGTGCATTTTTCAATATTGCCACTAGGTGGCAATGCTGTTTAAAGGATCAGAAATGGTTTTCTTTTTCATTAGGTTACAATATACCATACAAGCTGTGTTTTGGGAACCTTTCTGTTAGAGTTTTCCTTTCTGTTAGAAATTAATAACATTGGTGCAGGTTTTCAGAGTCATAACCCTAAAATCATCCATTACTATTTTGCGAATTTGTAGTTTCCTTACCCACTTAACCACTTCAGTCCCGGAAAAATTTACCCCCTTTCTGACCAGAGCACTTTTTGAGATACGGCACTGCGTCGCTTTAACTGACAATTTCGCGGTCATGTGACATTGCACCCAAACAAAATTTTCGTCCTTTTTGTCCCACAAATAGAGCTTTCTTTTGGTGGTATTTGATCACCTCTATGGTTTTTCTTTTTTGCGCTATAAACAAAATATAACTATTCCCAAAAAATCTGTAAAAAAAAAAAAACAATATATTTTTCAGTTTAGGCCGATATGTATTCTACAAATTTTTGTTAAAAAAAAAAAAATCGCAATAAGCTTATATTGATTGGTTTGCGCAGAAGTTATAGCGTCTGCAAAATAGACTTATGATAGATTTATGACATTTTTTTAATTCTTTTTTTTTTATTGGTAATGGCGGCGATATGCGATTTTTATCGTGACTGCAACATTATGGCGGACACTTTTAACGCTTTTTTGGGACCATTGTCATTTATACAACGATCAGTGCTATAAAAATGCACTGATTACTGTGTAAATGACACTGGCAGGGAAGGGGTTAAACACTAGGGCGCTATGAAGGGGTTAAATGTGTCCTAGAGAGGGATTCTACTTGGGGGGGGGGGGGGCTACCACTGACATGACAGCGATTACTGCTCTTGATGATGGGGAGCAGTAGATCCTGGTCAGAACAGTGAAATGCCTCGTTTACTTTTACATCTCCCTGTTCTGCATCTCGGTCTCACAATGTCGGGCCGCTGGCGAACATCGAGTTTGCGGGACCCGCGGCGCATGCGCCCGCAAGGTGGCAAATTCAAAGGGGCGTACCTGTTCCACCTGTAAAAGTGGGGAAAAAATACACTTTTTTTAAAATAAAAAAATAAGACAACAGTAAAGTTAGCCAAATTATTTTTTTTATATTGTGAAAGATGATGTTACGCTGAGTAAATTGATACCCAACATGTCACGCTTCAAAGTTGCGCCCGCTCGTTGGAATGGAGACAAACTTTTACCCTTTAAAAACCTCCATAAATTCTACAGGTTGCATGTTTTGAGTTAGAGGAGGTCTAGGGCTAGAATTATTACTCTCGCTCTAACTATCGCGGAGATACTGCACGCAAGCATGGCGGAATAGGGCACGTTTAAAAAAAAAATTGTTCTTTTTTTTGCTGATTGTTCATTTCCATATATTGTAGTAATGCATAGTAAAAAAAATAATAAATGAGTAGACAGCCTGTGCGGGCCTCTCTGCGACAGATTTGCTTGGCTTGACTTCCATACCTTCAGAAGGTGAATTCGGACTCGACATGTTAAATACTTATTGTAGTGATGGTACTTGTTGTGACAGTAAGTATTGGGCTAACCACTTTACCACTTGCAGAGAGTCCCCTGGCCACTCTTGTACTCCATAGGGTTGTGGATTCCCTTATTATCCTCATGGGCAAAGTCCAAAATGTGTCACATCTTTTTTACAATAAGCATTTCACTCATAGGCTGGAAGGTAGACTATTGAAGGTATGGAGTTTGGATATCATTTAAAGTCCCGAAACCTCCTACTTCCTCTATCCATTAATAGGGATGGAGGCCTATGTTTGTTGATCATATCCCTCATGTAAAGTCCCAACCTTATCTAGTTTTTTTGGAGTTTGGATATAGGAGTAGATCGGTAAGAAATTCTAAGGTCCATTTCATTTAATGCCAATGTTTTGTAGTAAACAAAACCTGCAAAGGGGATTGTAGGCTCTCCAGAATGTCATATGAGTAATTGCATGTTTTGGCTACTTTGATCTAGGAATGAGCCGAAGACCCCCCCGTTCGGTTTGCACCAGAACCTTCGAACGGACAGAACGTTCGTGCAAACATTTAGAACCCCATTGACTTCAATAGGACTCGAACGTTCGAATTCAAAAGTGCTCATTTTAAAGCCCAATATGCAAGTTATTGTCGGAAAACGTCTTTGAGAACCCGTGTCTTGCCCCAGGGAACATGTATCAATGGAAAAAAAAGTTTTAAAAACGGTCGTTTTTTCTGGAGCAGTGATTTTAATTATGCTTAAAGTGGAAAAAAAATGAACAATTCCTTTAAATACTGTACCTGCTGGGTGTCTATAGTAGTGGCACGTGTTTAGAACTGTCCCTGCACAAAATGAGATTACTGTAAGAAAAAAGTACTTTAAAACTGCTTGCGGCTTTAATGTCATTTCTGGTCCCTGCAATATGGATGAAAATCACTGAGAAAAATAGCATGGGTTTCTTTAGGTGCAAACTACAGAGCACAAGTGCAGTACTGGTACACACAAACTAAATTTAGGTGCAAACTACAGAGCACAAGTGCAGTACTGGTACACACAAAGTAACATTAGGTGCAAACTACAGAGCACAAGTGCAGTACACACCAAGTAACTTTAGGTGCAAACTACAGAGCACAAGTGCAGTACTGGTACACACAAAGTAACTTTAGGTGCAAACTACAGAGCACAAGTGCAGTACACACCAAGTAACTTTAGGTGCAAACTACAGAGCACAAGTGCAGTACTGGTACACACCAAGTAGCTTTAGGTGCAAACTACAGAGCACAAGTGCAGTACTGGTACACACAAAGTAACTTTAGGTGCAAACTACAGAGCACAAGTGCAGTACACACCAAGTAACTTTAGGTGCAAACTACAGAGCACAAGTGCAGTACTGGTACACACCAAGTAGCTTTAGGTGCAAACTACAGAGCACAAGTGCAGTACACACCAATAGCTAGATTCAGGTAGGGGCGCGCATCTTTAAGGCGGCGTAGCGTATCGTATTTACGCTACACCGCCTTAAGTCAGAGAGGCAAGTACTGTATTCACAAAGCACTTGCCTCCTAACTTATGGCTGCATAGCGTAAATGGGGTCGGCGTAAGCGCGCCTAATTCAAATGAGGATGGGGGGGCGTGTTTTATGTTAATGTTTGGTGACCCGACGTAATTGACGTTTTTTACGAACGGCGCATGCGCCGTCCGTGTACATATCCCAGTGTGCATTGCTCCAAAGTACACTGCAAGGACGTATTGGTTTTGACGTGAACGTAAATTACGTCCATCCCCATTCACGGATGACTTGCGCAAACTACGTACATTTTTCAAATTTCGACGCGGAACGACGGCCATACTTAACATTGACTAGGCCAGCTATTTGTTCGACTAACTTTACGCCGGGAATCGCCTTACGTAAACTGCGTATCTTTACTGCGATGGGCACACGTACGTTCGTGAATTGGCGTATCTAGGCATTTACATATTCTACGCCGAACTCAACGGAAGCGCCACCTAGCGGCCAGCTGAAAAATTGCACCCTAAGATACGACGGCACAGGCTGTCATATCTTAGCTAGGTTTAAGTGTATCTCAGTTTGAGAATACACTTAAACTTACGACGACGCAGATTCCGAGTTACGTCAGCGTATCTACTGATACGCCGGCGTAACTCTCTCTGAATCTGGCTACAAGTAACATTAGGTGCAAACTACAGAGAACAAGTGCAGTACACACCAAGTAACTTTAGGTGCAAACTACAGAGCACACGTGCAGTACTGGTACACACAAAGTAACTTTAGGTGCAAACTACAGAGCACAAGTGCAGTACTGGTACACACAAAGTAACTTTAGGTGCAAACTACAGAGCACAAGTGCAGTACACACCAAGTAACATTAGGTGCAAACTACAGAGCACAAGTGGAGTACTGGTACACACAAAGTAACTTTAGGTGCAAACTACAGAGCACAAGTGCAGTACTGGTACACACAAAGTAACTTTAGGTGCAAACTACAGAGCTCAAGTGCAGTACTGGTACACACAAAATAGCTTTAGGTGCAAAACTACAGAGCACAAGTGCAGTACTGGTATACACACAAAGTAACTTTAGGTGCAAACTACAGAGCACACGGGCAATACACCACGTGAGAATACTGCAGCTAGCACAATCAACTGATAGACAGTAAATTAGGATAGGGAGAACTGATCTTGCTAAACTATACAGTGTATAAATATATGTACCTGGGATGTATATATATCCTCTACACACTGTAACTTTAACTAAACTGACTAGCCTGCCTGCTCTATCTATCTAGAAAAAAAGACACTGTCTCTCTCTCTCTCTCTCTCTCTCTCTCTCTCTCTCTAGGACTGATCTATTCACTAACACCACCGCAACACACTACACAAGGCCGCCCTGCAGGCAGCCTTTTATAGTGTGGGGCGTGTACTAAAGCCCTGAGCCATAATTGGCCAAAGCCGACCTGGCTTTGGCTAATTATGGCTCTCTGTTTTTTGCGCGCTGTGATTGGCCAAGCATGAGGGTCATAGTGCATGCTTGGCCAATCATCAGCGCGCAATGCCGCAGGGAATTATGGGCCGTGGCACGTCACTCGAATTTGACGCGAACGACCCGTTTTGTTCGTATTTCGACGAACAGTCGAACAGACGATGTTCGAGTCGAACATACGTTCGAATCGAACGCGGAGCTCATCCCTACTTGGATCACATGGATAAAGAGCCGCGTCATCGACTGTTTACTAAGATTGGGGTTAAGCCGTGTCCCAGGGATACTGGGGCGACATCGTATGATGTCGTCCCAGAACAAGAGGGGATCTTGCCTGCCGCCAATTGTCTATACAGTGGGTGGGAGGAAGTTAAAGGATAAATTCACTTTTAATTAATATATATATATATATATAAGCTATGCAAAAAATTTTTACAGGTAAAAAAAATGTGCATTATTTTTCTAAGGAGCCTGCAAAGCATTGCAACCACCATCTGGCTCCTTCAGACTTTTAGCATAGTGTGGCAGACAGTTACCAGCACCCTCACAGCTCATTGAGAACTACAAGCTGGTCACAAGATGGTATGTGAGGGGTGTCTTGTGATTTCAAGTATTTAAAGGAGGACAGAGTTGTAAGAGAAGATTAGAGCGAGGTAGGAGAGCTTGGATTTGGTGGCTAGCGGCACAGACACAGATTTTTTTAAATTCATTTTGAGGCCAGAATATACACCAAATTCTTCAATAGTACATATAACCAAGGATATAGAAAGACATGCCTCATGAAGAAGTGGTAAGTCATTAGAATACATTAAAAGCCTATACATTTACAGGGGTGTCAAACGTTTAAAAAAATGTATCTTGTCCAAGGAACTAAGTCGGGGTCCCGATCTACTTGTCCTTCATGACTACTTGTCCTTCATGACAAAGTTCACAGGATGGAAAATATGAAGAGTTGTTTTTTTTATTAGGTAGAGGTGCTTTTAGGAATGTCTGTGGCTTTTAAAAATGAAAGGGGGCTTTATGGCGATTTAAACTTTGAATGTTTTTTATTTATTTTTTTATAGAAAATTTCCTAGAAACGCCAAACCTGATATTTTTATTTTTAAGCAGAGGCCCTAGAGAATAAATTGGTGGGTGTTGCAATTTTTGAGATGCAGTATTTGCGCAGCGAATTTTCAAATGCAATTTTTTGGAAAAAAATACACTTTTTTTTTTTATTTTATTGCAAAAAAAAAAACAATTTATTAACCAAATTCTTTGGTAAAATATAAAAGATAATGTTACACCAAGTAAATAGATGCCTAACATGTCACATTTTAAAATGGGTGCATGCCCATGCAAAAGCAAAAAACTACATACATTTTACTATCTATAGGCAATGCTTTAAAAGCCTTTACAGGTTACCACTTTAGATTTACACAGGAAGTCTGGTACTAGAATTAGTGCATTTGACCTGATGTTGGCGGAGATACCTCACATGTATGCGACGATCGGTGTTTGCGTGCTTGTGGGACTGACGCTTGCGTTCACCTTTGCATGCGAGCACAGGGGGGTGCTTTAAAAAATGTTTTTTCATCATTTATTTTTACGCTGTCGCTTTATTTTTATTATTTTTTTTATCACAAGGAACGTAAACATCTCTTGTGACAGCAATAGGCAGTGACAGGTACTCTTTATGAAGAGAATTGGGGTCAATACGACCCCAGATCCTTCTTATGCCCTTAAAAGCAATTGATCACACCAAGATGGGTGTGATAAAATGTTTTCCATTTTTAAAAATGGCGCTGGAAGCATTGGCTAATCGATCAGGTGTCCCTGCGAGACCAAACAGTCTGCGTAAGGCAGCAGTGGGGAGGGTGATGTCCCCTCCCGCTGTTTGTTAAAGTGATCCAGTGGCTAGTCAGCTGCTCAGATTGCCTTTGCAAGAGAGCCGACTGGTTGGCTCTAAACCCTGCCTTTTGCCCACAGCAGGGCTAATTGTAAAAAATAAATAAAAAATTATTGATCAGCACCCAGAACTGCATGTCTCGGGCATCAGGTGATAGGATTTGGACATCCCTACGTTTTAGTTTTCTCTCCAAGGTAATGCCTTTAAAATATTTTTTTTGCTGAATGTTACTACTGAGGATTTCTTTTGCTATAGCAAATAGGGGAGAAAACCAAGAACAACCTTGCCTTGTGCCCTGATGAAGATGGAAGGGTGGGGAGATGAGGCAGTTGACCAAAATGTTTGATCTATTTGTGGGACTAGACCAAAACAGTCAGGACAGGCATGTGAAAAGGACCATTCTATAGATCCCCAAAGGCTTTATCTTTGTCTAATAAGTCCAAGGCACATGGATATTGTGGTTGAATTTATAGGCATATAAAGCCCGTTTGGTCATCGTGCATAAGAAAAAGTACAACCAAGATCAATCTAGTGTCCTAAATTTTCAATAGTATTTTGTAGTCAAGTTTTAATAAAGGAATGGGTCTGTAGAAAGAATACTCAAGAGGATGTTTATCAGGATTTAACAGGAGTACAATAGTAGCATTGTACATAGTCCGTTCGCAAAGGCTTCAGTGTAGCCCCCCTTTTTTTTAAATGGGTGTAAAGGAGTATAAACAGCTTTTTGTATATTTCCAAGGAATTCCATCTGGGGACGTGTTTTGATCATTATCTGGGGCCAACATTGCTTGGTTAATCTCATCTTCCATGATTAAATCATATTGATTTTTTTGGGTTCCCCAAATGAGTTGACTGCCAATAACTGGAGTAGCAAAGTGGTTTCCCCAGTGTAGCCCTGGACTAATAAGTACACAACCACAGGTCACTGCCTCCCTTCTAGAAAGTAAGCAAGCATGTATAAGTGGATCTTCTAAGAAACGGCCTTTCAGTTACTGGATCATTTTCTAACAGCAGGTTGACACACTAAAGTTTATATTCAGTGTCGCAGTTATGTATTTTTTTTTCTTAGTTTCTTTCATTATTAAAGGGATTGTACTTTACTTGGTCCCTTGTTTCAATATGTATTTTAAAGGCCTTGAAGTTGTGTTTGAAACAATGCTTTCAGAAGCTCACCTCATTACATAATTTATACCTGTACTGTACTTTTTTTTTCACAAAAAAGAACTTTGGGATTCAGATACAGGGCTTTTATATCCAGTGACTTTGTCCTTCCATTTCCCTGCACATACTTTAAATTCTACAAATGGTGCCCTAAAGCCACAATAGTGTGTTTAATATTCTTCCCTGTTCAATGCCCAAAGCTCCTGGATAATGTACATGTGGTGAATAATCAGACAATATGAGTCTTGCAGCCACAGCAGGCCTTCATCAAGCCTAGAAAAGGGAATAGGGAATTGACAACAAATCGCTTTGCATGGACAACACGCAATTCAAATGATTATTACATTCTTCCTAACTCAAAGTTTAAAGGGTGAATTCATTTCCATGTTTAGCCGATAATATGAAATTTCACTTATTTAGAACAGACCAGTAACCATAAGAAATCCCTAATAAAACCACTGTCAGCTGCCTTGTAGAGAATAAAATCCTCGGATTGGTAGAGATAACATCGGGCTTCAGTCAGCAGCAGGTTATTTCTTGCTTGTGGCCCACAGTTTCAACTGATGAAAAGAATTTCTTGAAGCCTGTTTCTTGTGCCAGAACTTTACTAGGCTTGAGCTGTCTTCAATTTAAGAAGATTTGATGTTTCATCAAAGCAAGTAGCAGAGACAGATTAGCTAACATAGATCATACATTCTATCTAACTTTGTTCAATGTAGGAAATGATAACTTGTACAAGACTGTTGCTCTTTCCAAACTTAGGTGGTCCAATATGTAACCCCTGTGGCCATCTGCATTTTTTTTTCTTTCTATGCAAAGATGGAAAAAGACAAATGAAGGCTTTATCCTTTCTAAAAGATGAAAGAAGAAAAAGTCTGTTGAAAAATCAAAGACTTGACAAAAATGCTTTAAATAAAGTTGTATTAGTAGTTGTAATAATGTACAAGTGTCTGACACCCTGAAAAGCTGTGACTGTGCCTACCCCATTCACTGTACCATGCTTATCTAGCCCTGTAAAGAAGAAATCGCTATACATACCTTTTCAGATGCTGCTCTGGTCCAGCCCCACGCTGAGCTGTCAGCGGTGGCTTCTCTGTGTAGGTGGGTGCAGGAGAGGCAGCTGACAATACAAGCCCCATAGTAACTCTATGGGTGGCATCACTTCCCAGGCATTGGCTGCCTCCTGCACAGAGCTTCCTCCGCTGAAGACCAGACTGGATTGGCTTGACTTCAGACAAAGTATGTAAAGCTAGTTCTTCTTTACAGGGCTCGATAGGTTAGTCTGAGATTGTAGATGCAAGTAGATTTACAGATTTTAGTTTTGGGGTGAACTTCCACTTTAGGCGGGGTTTTTGCAAGTCGTATTGGTAGTACTGACAGGTAGTGATTAATTTTTGGCATCCTCTCTTTTACCCGAACTCCCACTTTTTTGTACCAATAGACTGAGGGTTGAGTCATTGCCCTCCCAGCTCATGGAAGTTGTGGTGTGAGGAATGACCCAGCCTGCAGCTCATTGGCGTACGAAGAAGTGGTAGTTTTGGGTTACAGATGGGTTTTTAAGGGCTCAAACTCCTCTCTGCTGGCAGGGATACCACAAATGTCATTGGAAGTACAGCCTGAGACTCTGCAAGCACCATTGGAAGTACTAGCAGTAATTATGGATGTCCCAACATGGTTTCTGTGAATGTGAATGGAAATCCTGGCAGGGAATCTGTGGGTATCATTGAAAGTACTGGCAGGGATTCTAGAAATTTGGCAATTTGACCTTTTTGGGAATGCTAGCTTTGTGGCTGTGGTATTGTTGCTTTGCTTCAGTGCCCGGTCAGTTGCTTACATGGATCAAATCGGAGCCAAGTAACAAGCATTTTCAGAAGGGGCCTGCAGTGGCATATCCCATACTACTACCATAGTACAGGACCGAGACACTATAAGCAGATTTTTCTTGTGTTCAGGAGATAGATGTCAGTGCCTTCCTGTTTGCATTTCACACATTTTTCTTTAAACATTTCATATCTGCAACAGTTGGGCTGAAAATGTTCCTATAACCACTTTCTATACTATGTCCTAAATTACAACTCTGTGTAGAATTGCTTGCCTCATATTTGTATTTTACAGTGAACTCCGCATTTAAAATCAAGAATAAGTTGGCATTTTTTTTTGGATCTGTACAGCACATCAGTTTATTTATCTTCACTTCTTCCTTCAGGATCTGCAAATCGAGCAAGAGAAAATCACTTACAATATTACTGGAGGCTGTACATCTCTTGTCGTTGTCTACTTACTGGGGAAAATCTATGTAGCAAATGCTGGTGACAGCAGGTAATACTTTGTTTCATATTTTATGCACTTGTCCTTTTAGAGCAGTATAAATCCCTATGTTGTACTGTCATCCTTTGCCATGATCTTGTTGATAACTACTAATATTAATAGATTTTTTTCAGCTGGCAATGTTGGTACATAGTTCATTAAAAGTTATTAAGGGCTTATTCACACAGGGGCAGAGACCCAGCTTGTTTATGAGCTCACACATCCGAGCCTTTATATCCATACCCAGGCTATATGCATGGTCTTGGATGCGGACAAACTGCCTCCAGGGCCATGCATCTGTTCCTGCATGGACATTTAGAGCTATTCCTGTCATTGATGTTTAACAGGCTTATGGCAATGGCTGCACAAAATATCTGTCACTTCTAGGCGCATAAACACATGCTGTTTGGGCCTCTGCGCTTGTGTCAATGAGCCCTAAAGGTCGTATCCCTACCCTGAGATAAAAGGGCATACTCTCAGATGTTTCATTATCAAAGGTATATTCAGCTTTCCTGTACAGTGGCTTTCATTTTAATGCTGGCATCTGCTTTTTGAAAAAGGTTACCCCTCTCTCTAACTTCTTATGGTAGGCATATTCATTTCTTGAGGCACGGCAGTGTTTGCAGTTTCCAAGGGCCATCCATAATTGGTCTCAGGAAAGCATAACATAAAATCATTTGGGTAAAGGCTGCATTTATCAAAGCGATACAATGTAACATTTTCAGTTGTATATTTAGTGTCAGTCCTTCTTACATAATTTCTGATGAATCCCTCCTCACCTCCATAACCCCTCTCTGTGTACAGGTAGAGAGATCATGAAGTTCTAAATGCACACAATTTCCAGAAATATCAACAAGTATTCTTTCATTTGTCGAACAGATATGAAAAAAAAAAAAATTTGTCCAACATCAGTGCCTGACCTCACAAATGTGCTTCTGGAAGAATGGTTAAACATCCCCATAGACAAGCTCCTAAACCTTGTGGATAGCCTTCCCAGAAGAGGGTGTGTGTGTGTGTGTGTGTGTGTGTGTGTGTATATGTATATGTATATGTGTATGTGTGTGTGTGTGTATATATATATATATATATATATATATATATATATTGAACCCTACAGTCTAATACTGGAATGCCATTAAACATCATGTGTGTGTAAAGGCGGTGTCCCACTACTTTTGGTAATATAGTGTATATGCTGCGGCCTCATTGTTTTCTTTGGGAAAGGCGCACTCTGAGTAACCACTTGAGGCTGCCGTGAGTACGGCTTTCCCATAAAATATGAGTAACAAGGTAAGAAGCAGTCATTTTTAGGCTTCATTTCCATGGACGTTTTTACAGCCACTTTTCTGAGCGTTTTTTGCAGCTTAAAAACGGCTCTCCATGTTAGTCTATGGCCTCATGCCCACCATGACGTTTTTGAGCTGTAGATGGCTGAGCCGTTTTTAAGCTGCAAAAAAAAAACAGGACCAGTGCGTTCTGAAGCTCCAGTGTTAGAGCTGTAAAAACGCCAGACGTTAAAAAATTTGCAAAAACGCTACCGCTGCGTTTTTGAGCTCCAGCTCAAAAAAAAAAAACATGGACAGGCGTTTTTAAGCTGTAAAAAAGGCTAAAAAAAGTGTCTGTAAAAACATCCATGGAAATGAAGCCTTAGGAGAAAAAATCGCTGGAGCGTGACTAAGTATAAAGACCTATTTGGCAGCACTTAGTGGTGTGGAATAACTAATTAAATGGTATGTAAACCCTGACAATGAGTTTCCCTTATTTGCTCATTTTGGTCTGACAAATATACCATTAAAGGTGTTTTGTTATACCTGTTTGGCATGTGCAAAAAAATACCTGTTGATCCTGCCAGAAATCCTGAGAGATGATAAATTCCTGTGCTCTCTGTCTGTGCACAGGGAAGGGGGTACGTAGATAAGGATGGGGGAGAAGATGAGAAGATGTTCTTTGTAATGCATCAGCAATATATTTCAACATAGGGGAATAGGGGTGCATCGGTCCCTCAAGCTGAAATAAAATATATTACAAATCTCTCTCAAGAGAGCCAGCTTATAGGGCTAGAAAAGCAACAACTCTATGCCTCTATAAATGTAAAAAAGCTAAATACGAGTCATCTCCTGGCTACTATTTCTAAATCGGAGACACCTAACTTATATAGGTGAATTGTGTGATGGCAATGGCCATACAGTCACTACTTTTATTGCTATATATCATCTTTTTTTTTTTATCAAGTTTTGTATAGCAGTATAGTCTCATATGAGGATGAGGCCTTGCTGCACTTTTCTAAGTTCTATTGTCTTACCTACGCTCTCTGAAACGGACCTAGACTTGTTGGACTTCCCTATTATAATAAAGGAGCTTCAAGTTCCAGCCACGGGCCTCCCCTATAATAAGGCCTTGGGAGCGGACGGTCTGTCGGGGAGATTTAGAAGTCGTATGACAAGGTTCCTCTTCCGGAACCTTTGACTGTATTCGATGAGGTGTAAGAGATTGATTCACTTCCTCAGTTTATGAATGAGGGGGTTATTTTAGTCCTGTTAAAATTTGATAGGAACCCCTTGGTTCCAGAACTATATTGGCCAATCTTGTTGGTTACATCCGATGTTAAACTCCTTATGAAATGTTTAGCTAATCGCCTATCTACATTACTAAGTTAGATCACCCAGATCAATCAGATTTTATACTTGTCATGTCTATAGCCATAAACATTATAAGATTGTTCCTGAACTTAAAAGTCCCCATCGATAGTCCTGGTAACAGAGCTATCTTCTCATTGGATGCAGCCAAAGCTTTTGACAATATAGCATGGAATTTCCTGTGGCACACCTTGGTAAAAATTGGGCTTGAATTCATCAGGTGGAACTTTTGCTCTGACTTTTACTCTGAGCCCTTTTGGCCAGAGTCCAAGTACAGCCCCAATTCTAAAACATTGTGACTCTGTGTAAAATCAACATAAAAACAGAATGCAAAGGTTTGAAAATCTCATAATCCATATTTTATTAACCATAGAAAATAGAACACATATCAAATGTTTAAACTGAGAAAATGTACAATTTAAAAAGAAAAAAAAAAAAGGTAATTTTGAAACGGTTTACAGCAACACTTCTCAAAAAAGTTGGGATAGGGCCATGTTTACCAACAGTGTAACACCCCAACTTTTTTAACAACATGCTGTAAACAACTGGGACCTGAGGAGACCAGTTGCTGGAGTTTTGGGAGAGGAATATATTCCCTTTCTTGTCTGATATAGGATTCTAACTGCTCAACAGTCCTGGGTCGTCTTTGAAGTATGTTTTTTGTTTCAAGATGCGCCAAATGTTTTTAATTGGTGAAAAGTCTGGACTTCAGGCAGACCAATTAAGCAACTGGACTCTTCTGCTATGAGGCCATGCTGTTGTTATCAATGCATTATGCGGTTTAGCTTTGTCCTGCTGAAATATGCAAGGCCTTTCCTGAAAGACATAGTCTGGATGGGAGCATATGCTGCTCTAAAACTTGGATTTCTCTTTAGCATTGATGGTGCCATTCTATATGCACTAATGCATCCCCATACCACCAGATTTTCACCCCATGCCATCAGAGATGCAAGCTTTTGAACCAAGCACTAAAACAAGCTGGGAGGTCCCTCTTCTCTTTAGTCCAGAGGACGTGATGCCCATGGTTGCCAAAAAAAAAGAAAAAATTTGATTTGTCTGAGAGGATGGCAGCATTTGTGGATCATGTTCAGATATGGCTGCTTCTTTGCCTGATAGATTTTTAACTTGCATTTCTGGATGGCACAGCAAACTGTGTTCACAGACAGTGATATTTTTGGAAGTATACCTAAGCCCATACAGTGATGTCCATCACAGAAATATGCCTGTTTTTATTGCGGTGCCATCTGACGGCTCAGATATCGCAGGCATCCAGTATTGCATTTCGGCCTTGTCCTTTATGCACACAGACGTCTCCTCTGAATCTTTTGAGGATATTATGTACTGTAACTGATGATATATTTTTAGTCTTGGCAATTTCAGTTTGTGGAACATTATTCTGAAATTGTTTGACAATTTTTAGGCACAGCTTTTTTACAGATTAGTGAACCTCTGCCCATCGTTACTTCTGAAACGCTCTGGGTATAAAAATTGCATTTTAAGGAGTCAATCATGTTACTGACCTGTTGCCAATTAACCTAATTTAGTTGCAAAATGTTCTTCCAGCTCTCCCTTCAATATGGGCTGTCGTTTGAATTCTGTTTTTATGTAGCTTTTATACAGCATTAGAATTTGTTTTAAATTGGGGCTGTATGGAGCCTACCTAAAGTGATATTAAAGGCTTGTTCTTTTTGATAAAAAACAAAAAACAAACATGTCATATTCACCTGCTCTGTGCAATGATTGTGCACAGAGCAGCCCAAATCCTTCTCTTCTTGTGTCCCCAGCTGGTGCTCCTGGCCCCTCCCTTCTGCCCAGTGCCCCCAGAGCAAGCAGCTTTCTCTGGGGGCACCCAAGCAGGCTCGCATTTCTGCATGTCTATGCACACACACAGAGCTGTGGCCCCCTCCCTCTCTCTACATTGGCTCACTAGCTGTGATTGACAGCAGTGGGAGCCAATGAGGAGTGAGAGTCCCCGAAGAGTTGAGGCTCTCGTGCACATCACTGGATTGAGAGGGGGCTCAGGTAAGTATTAAGGGGGGATGGAGGGGTTGCTGCACAGAAAAGTTGCAAAGAATGGGTTGGCATCCTTCTATTTTAACTATCCAGAGGTTTAAGTGGTGCAATGGATAAAGCTGTAGGTATAATTGAGAGCCCCTTAAATAAGATTGTGCAATCTGCACTAAAACTTCCCTAGTCATTCTTGGAAAAACACCAAAAAGTCAATTATTCTTATTAACACATCAGCTGCCAGAGGAAGCTGTATTTGTGGAATATCCCATAATGACAGTCACTGTGAAGCTGGACGTTGGAAAGCCTCTATAGATTCTTGCAACTCCGTAAAAGAAAGTCAATTCCCGGCAATTTAGAGTATTTTAGTTCAGTGACCCTGGGCAATCGCATGCATTGCAGATATCTTGGATCTGTACATGGATTTTTGTATCAAAGTATACAAGCACTTATTACATTCTTCCCCAGCTTGAGTGCTGAAAGGTGACCATTGATGTATAACACTGCAGCAATATCATTGCTTTATGTGAGCTGTAGACAGACAAGATGTGAAATCACTGCCAAGTGTTCTATAATACATTTTCTTAATTATAGAAAATGATCAAACAGTGTCACTTCCTATGGTCCATGAGTAAGGTCACTTTTTTACTTGTCTCCTAGTTGTAAGCTAAAGGCTGCTGCTCTGTAAAGTGTGAAAGATTTAGCAACCGCGTCTCTGTAAAGCTGACAACTAGCCCAGCTTTGTGTCATGTAAATGAATGTGTTGGATGACTACTAATTTAGTCTTACATCTGCTGCTGCTGCCTATTCCTTGCATTCCAATGAGGAAAGTACTGTCATTACCTCTACCATTGTCTTTATTGAATAACCTCTGTTGCATTTGAGTGCACCACTTGCATATAGAAGCCAAGCTTGTAAAAAATAAATAAATAGATATGTTAATATTACAGGTTCGATGGTGAGCAGGATGCCCATGCATTCATAAATTGTCCAGGGTTCATTATTTTTCAGGTGGTGAACACTGTATTATTTAACACAGCAAAAAAACGAACGCAACAAGGAAGCACATTGTTTGCAAGTATGCGGTTGACAATTCTCAAAACATATTAATAAGTCAGAGTCTTCTGCTGCTACCTCTGTCCAGGCAGACCGCATGTTTGGAACAGCAATTACCTTTACCTGGAACTTGTATACACAGTTTAGCATACCCAGAAGAACTTTTTTTTTTAAGTATTTCTTATAATGTAGGAACAAAGGACAAGCTTTAAAAACATTGTCGGTAAAGCCACAGCTAAAACATTTAAATGCTTACTTGCAAAATAATTTCTTTCCTAATTTTATATATATATTTTTTGTACTAGCAGTATGCTTTTGAACTTGCTAGGTGTAACGGAATGGCCCGTGACACCCAGAGACCTTTTGAAGGATGTTGGGGTACTCCTGTGCCAGCTTCATTAATGACTCTTGGGTCATCCTATGCCCCTTTTGGGCATAGGGTGACTGAGAAATAATAATTTATGTCTTGCAGGAGATCTGGACATATTACAGGTGATTTCATGCTGACCCATAACAGATCAATAAGAGACCTTCAATGCTTAAACTAGACTGTTGAGCTGCCAACTAAGTCTGCTACTGTGGTGATGTGGATTGAAGCTTGAGACTCAGCCTGGCTGGCTATTATGGGATGTTAAAGTATCTTGCTGTGATTACATTCTGTGTCCATTGTACTAATTAAGTCTGTAAAGGTCAGATGTCTAACTTTTAGGTGTTAATTGAGCCTGGCTCCTGAAAGACATTCCATTGTGTGATGCTAATGGCACTGTTCGTGTGAAAAGCCTATTGATGTGGAATGTGACTTGTTAACTGTAGTAATTACCCCCTCTAAATGTGGAGACAGAATGTCTGACTGGATGTGGGGTGGAGAGTTTCTTTGTTCCTTTGATTACTGTAACATGTTGTACTGTATATAAGAAAGCTAAGGTACCATTAAAAGTATTCATTCATTCATTTTGGAACCAGTAACGGAGCTCTGTCTCGTTATTTCTGGGGAAAATCCAATGGGTCCTGTCTGCTGGATTGTGGATTGTCGGATAAGCTGTTGTGGGGCGATGGAATGGAATATCATAAACGGTGGTGACCGTTACACTAGGGAATTTGATCAATCCAGCATCATTGTAGAAAAGTGACTGCCAAAGGAAAGACCACATGGTCCATCAAGTCTGCCTTTTTTTAACCACTTCAGCCCTGGAAGGTTTTACCCCTCTTAACTACCAGAGCATTTTTTGCGATTCCGCCCCGCTTCACTTTAACTAACAATCCACCACAAATAGAGCTTTATTTTGGTGGTATTTGTTCACCTCTGCGTTGTTTTTTTCTGCGCTATAAACAAAAATAGTGACAATTTTGAAAAAAAAATTCACTGGCAGGGAAGGGGTTAACACTAGGAGGCGATTAAGGGGTTAACTGTGTTCCCTATGAGTGTTTCTGACTGGGGGGGGCTTAATGGGACATGACCACTGGGAACAGTAGATCCCTGTCATCTCACTTGTCAGAACGAGGACATGCCTTGTTTACATAGGCATTTCCCCGTTCTGCCTCTGTACAAGACAATCGTGGGCCATCGGAGGACATCGAGTCCTCCCGTCCTCCGCAGGCATGCTCGTGCATCGGGTCGAGCGCACACCGGCATTCGAGTTTGTGGCTTCCTGAGTCCTAGGCGAAGAGCAACTCTTTGCTCCAGCCCTGCTTTATTTATACCACCTGTAGGTGGACACAAGTGTTACAGTGTGTATGTATATAATAATATATACTGTGGGCACCTGTTGCATTTCTGAAAAAATACTGTCATAAATGCCTTTATTTTTTTTGTATGGCAACCTTTTGACTTTCACTTGCTGTTGCACAGCATGTGCTTATAATGATTGTACTTTATTTTTTTAATGATTAGGTTTGAGCAAGCTGTTATAATGGATGATCTAGAAACATCAATTAGACTTTTATGTTTTCCATATTTAATAAGAAAATATTAGTAATCCATTACAAGAAAAAAAAAAAAAAGACAATTGTGACCATAATTTAGAAATTTGTCTGTGTCTCTGCTAAATGTGATGGGAAAATAATAGCAGCAGCAATATCTGCTGTGAGAGAGAAAATGGTTTTCTGTTTGAGACGTCTTTGGAATATTGACTAGGTCAGACTCTGCATGTAGTAATCAGCCGGTTATATGCTGCTAGGTGTGAAAGGCCAAAGCCACCATCTGCATATGTTATACTTGTGCAGCTGATCAATAGACATATAAAGTCTTGTCATGTAATGGAAGCATTATTTTTTTTCTGCTAAATACTGGCAATAAAATACCATACGATTTTAATTCTGTTTACGCTTTGTCACATCAGAAAATTTAGATGTAAATTTGTACAAAAATGTTAAGTATATTCCGACGGCTTGACGAATGTTGCATGAAAGTAGTTTAAATTTTCATTTGCTTTAAACATTAGATTTTGGAACAAATGGACTTTACTGAATAAAAACCACATACTCTTAGAATTTTTCCATCTTCCTCCTTTGAATTTTCTCAGCACTGCGGTCAAAAATGAAGCCCACTAACAATTAGAAAATCAAACAAATGTCCTTTAACCACTTTCCGCCCGCCGTATAGTAAAATGACTCTCGTTCTGGGGAGATGTCATATGACTGCGCCCCAGAACTGCCACTCTCAAGCACCTGCATTCCCTGGACATGGCATTACCTGATCTCAGCAAACAGCCAATGACGCGGCTCTTTACCCATGTGATCGGCTGTGTCCAGTCACAGCTGGTCACTTGTAAACAAGTGCTGTTTATCGGCTCTCCTCGCCTCACGCTGACAGAATGTCAGTGGCTTCTCCTAGCAGGAGAGATGTACAGGTAATCAGGGCACTGATCACAGTACAGCCCCAGCAGTACCCATTATTCATGCTAGTTAGTGCTGCCTTTCAGTTCCTGCTCATTAGTGCCGCCTATTATTGCCCATCAGTGCAGCATATTGGTGACCCCTCATCAGTGCAGCCTCAGCACTCATCAGTGAAGGAGAAAAATTACTTATTTACAAAATTTGCTGACAGAAACAAAAAAATAAAAGATTCTACATTTTATATTTTGCATTCGAGACAAGTCTGGTAACTCTGTTTCCTCACCTTCCCAGATAGCTCAGACGTTTACGGATTACTATCAATCTTTAGCAAAAAAAATTGCCTCAAAAAGAAAATGGGATTTTGTGGGCAATGAAATTAATTGAAAAAATGTGTGTGTATGTATATATGTGTGTGTGTGTGTAATATATATATATATATATATATATATATATATATATATATATATATATATATATATATATATATATATATATATATATATATATATATATATATATATATATATATATATATATATATATATAAAATGTATTACAAAGTATCATGAAAAAAACATAGAAACCACACAGGTGGTAAACAATTAAAAACAATTGTACATTGAAATGCATGGACATATAACTCACGATCAGGATGACTGTATGAAAACCCCAAGAACAAGATCCTGGAGATACCAGGCTGCTGATCCAACGCGTTTCGAATGTGTGAGTTACAATATAATCTTCAGGGATAGCAGCATTTATGTACGCGCATTTACTAGAAAGGAAGCCAGCCCCTTCATCTAAGACTTACGCCAAGGTCCACCAATCCTTTCACAGCATGAGGGGAGTCCAAGAACAGAAAGTTCAATTTGGATTGCCAAACGGATGGAAATAGTATCCCCAAAAATCTCCTCAAACAGAACAATGTGAGGGAGAAAAGCACAAGACTACAGTCTTGCAAATCCCCAACAAACACAAATGGTTGGAGAAAAAGTCAGGATAATACGACTAGGCAATAAGGAGGAGGTCCATGTCTGGTACCTTCCACCGGGATGTCCAGAGGGAACTGGCCAGCCCATTCCTCCTTAAAGAGGAAGTAAACATTTGAACTTTTCCTATAGGTAAGCCTATAATGAGGCTTACCTACAGGTAGTGTAAATATCTCCTAAACTTGCGCGTTTAGGAGGTCCATTACCTCCACCCACTAATTTACTCGATGCCCAGGAGATTGCTAATCACTTCAAAAATAAGATTGAGACAATTCGTCTGAAGATCTCCTCCACTCTACAGATATCTCCCTAACTTTACAATCTTTGTCCTCCTGTACAATCAATACTCTTGTTTAACCCAACTACTACAGAGGAAGTCAATAAACTTTTTTTCTAACACCCACCTAACCTCCTGCCCGCTGGACCCCGTTCCTTCTCAAATACTACGGTCACCCTCTGACTCTATCCTACACTCTTAACACTTAACACTACACTCTTTAACTCATACGTTCAACCTATCCCTCTCTACTGGCATCTTCCCCAACCTTTTGAAACATGACACTAGTCACTCCCGTACCAAAAAAGGCCTCACTAGACCTCACCAATGTCAACAACCTAAGACCCATCTCCCTACTCCCTTTTGCCTCCAAACTCCTTGAACGTTTAGTCTACAACCAACTGAGTGACCACCTCATTGAGAATAACCTTCTGGATTTCGTCCACAGCACTCCACAGAAACTGCTCTCTTAAAACTCACGAACGACTTACTAACAGCTAAAACCAACAGTCATGAATCCGTACTCTTACTCTTGGACCTCTCCGCTGCCTTTGATACAGTTGATTACCCCCTCCTCCTCAAACTAAATTTGCTTGGTATCCATGGCTGTACTCTCCAATGGTTCAAAGCTTTCCTATCTCACCACACCTTCTACTTCTCCTCTCCAACACCTCTTACCATTGGTGTCCCCCAAGGTTCTGTCCTTTGACCTCTACTATTCTCAATCTACACATCATCCCTGGGTCAGCTGATAGTCTCCAATGTCTTCCACTACCATTTATATGCCAATGACACTCAAATCTATCTCTTTACCCCTCAGCTTACCCCATCAGTCTCCTAACGCATCACTGATTTACTAACAGACATATCAGCCTTGATGTCACACCACTTCCTCAAACTGAATCTATCTAAAACCAAGCTCATTTCCTCCCCCACGTGAACCTTCCCCTGAGTTTTCTGTCAAGATCAATGGCACAACTATCAGTCCGTCCACACATGCCAGGGTGCTGGGGTAAACCTAGACTCTAAACTGTCCTTTCAGGCATACATCCAAACCCTGTCCAAATCATGCCTCCTTTGCCTCTGCAACATCTCTAGAATACGCCCTTTTTTACCAATGACACCACCAAGCTTCTAATTCACCCCCCAGTTATCTCTCGCCTCGACTACTGCAACTTACTCCTTACTGGATTACCTTTACATACACTATCCCCCCTTCAGTCCATAATGAATGCTGCTGCAAGACTCATCCACCTTACCAACCGTTCAGTGTCCTCCACCCCTCTCTGCTTATCCATGCACCGGCTTCCGCTCACCCAACGAATAAAATTCAAAGTACTAACAAAAATGTACAAAGCCGTCCACAACTCTGACCCCAGCTACATCACTAACCTAGTCTCAAAATTCCAAACAAGCCGCTCTCTTCTGTCCTCCCAAGACCTCCTTCTCTCTAGCTCCCTTGTCACCTCCTCCCATGCTCGCCTGCAGGATTTCTCCAGAGCTTCTCCTATCCTTTGGAACTCCCTACTCCAATCTGTCCGACTGTCCCCTAATCTATCCATATTTAGGCAATCCCTGAAAACCCTTCTCTTTAAAAAGCTTATGCTGCTTCTAACTCAGTGGTCACCAACCATGTTTTCAGGGCCACTAACAGGCCAGATTTTACGTATTCCCTTGGGGGGATGCAGACTAGAATACTGCAATCACTGAGCTGCAAATTATATCACCTGTGATGTATTTCAGTTATCTTGCAAACCTGGCCTGTTAGTGGGCCCTGAGGACAGGGTTGATGACCACTGTTCTAACTAATACACTGTTTTTCCTTCTCCATCAGCTTATTCCCACAGCTATTACCTTTTGTATCAATTGACTATCCCCCCTAGATTGTAAGCCCTAACGAGCAGGGCCCTCTGATTCCTCTTGTACCAAATTGTAATGTAACTGTAATGTCTGCCTTCATTTTGTTAAGCACTGCGCAAACTGTTGGCACTATATAAATCCTGTATAATAATAATTTACATTACATGCAGCCAGTGGCATCACTGATGCATGCACTCTGAAGGAATGGTCACCTGTGCCGTTCCTTCAGAGCCCTATGCCGTGACCGGCGGCTCCCAAGTGTATTCACGGGAGTTGACATCGCGGCTCCGGCCAGTCACAGAGCCGGAGTCCGTGAACCCGGAACCAAGATTGCCGAAGATGAAAACAGTTTCCAACGATGACATCACATTGTTGGAAGGTTTTGTTTTTAGGTACTTTCACATAATGTGCTAGTATGCAATGCATACTAGCACATTATGCATTTGCCTTGCAGGTAAGAAAAAAAAACATCCAGCGGTTTACAATCGCTTTAAGGGCCTCTTCACGCTATGTGCGGTGACCAGCATTATACTGCAGTGTAAAACACCAGTCAATGCAAGGACACACCGAAAACTATTTTCTCTTTGTGTCGTATTCACACTACAGCGCAGCTGCAGACATGCTGTTTTTAACACAGTGTGCTGTACAGAATCGCATTTCACTGTATAGCAGAACAGCGCACCCCGCTGTTGTACAGATTCCTGAAGGAAATGCCACTTTGTACATTTGAAATAAAGCTCAGCACAAAAAAAGGCAACTGTGTGATGTGCGAAATCCTGTACCACACCTCCCCCTACCGCTGCTGGAACAGATAGCTGCCAAACAGGTAAATCGGTTTATGCACCGGCAGCTGTCCATTGTATATGAAAGGGGCCCTAAAAGTGCAGCGACACATTAGAAGCCCACCTACCTTCAACAGCTAGTTATAGATTGTGGTGATTGCCATTCTTGTATAGCTTGCTTGTTGACTTTGACATGGGAACACATTGGATACCTTCAGCTGCTATTGTGCTCTTGCTGGGCTTCTAATGTGTACCTTTTAGGGAGGAATGAGATCCCTCCCTCCACCTTAATAATGAATGCAAGAAGGTAAAAAAAAACCTTTAGCCTCTAGAACCACTTTAATGCACTCTTACTTTTTTTTTTATTATTATTATTAAGGCAGTATAAGTACCTGAATTTGGTTTTGTACCTTTTGTATTTTCTTGTACAGCAGAGCTCAGACTCTGAGAAGAAGAGATGGCTCAAAGAGCCAGTCAGTTATTTCTGCAGTGGTTATGTGCTAGCAGAGAGAGTAGAATGACAGATAAAAGGGGCTACCAGTTTGATCCCTTACTGTCAATGTACTAATTTTTGAGTGCAGTTAATATACTGTTTTTAAGAAAACCTGAATGGAAAAACAAAAGCCAGTATACACTGTAGGCCTAAGAGGTAATATTGGGCAATCAATAACCGATGGACTACATGCTGAGGGTTCTTTGCTTTTCATGAGACGCCAAGAATCGCTTGGGACAGGGCTAGGCAACCTCGGGCCCTCCAGCTGTGGTGAAACTACAAATCCCATCATGCCTCTGCCTCTAGGAGTCATGTCTGTGATTGTTGGGGTCTTGCAATGTCTCATGGGACTTGTAGTTTCAAAACAGCTGGAGAGCCGAGGTTTCCTACCTATCCCTGGCTTAGGATGCCAGTCCCCTGGTAAAAACTTATATATTTTTTAGGGAGAAAATGTATTGTATTAAAATGTTAATTGATATAATAATCCATCTGACAAATTCTATTCTCTCTTAGGGCTATAATTATCCGAAATGGAGAAATAATTGCAATGTCTTCCGAGTTTACTCCCGAAACAGAGCGCCAAAGGCTGCAGTACCTGGTAAGTCGGAGCAGATGTTCTGTAAAGTGGATGGAGAGCTTCTGCCTGGATAAAAAATACCACTACAGTCTCTGGCCGAGTGGTGTTCTGTATGTGTAAGGGTGACCATCTTGTTAGAGGAATATGGCTTTTTTCCCCTCATATCGGAGTAGTAACTCCCCATTGACGGTTGATCTGATAACTGGTTGGGTAATATTCAAGAAGCAGCAGGAGCCCAGAAAGAGAGATGCATATGCAGTGCATATTCTTCAACAAGCAGTACACTATTGACCACAACATATCTGGTTACCCTTCAAAGGCAGCAGTGCCTTAGATGATCTCACACTGCAGATATGCAGCTGTAGGCACAGATGTGCCTTGGCACTCCCATATACTCAGTGCATTGCTAATTTGCATGAGAGATACAAGACAAAAATAAAAAATGTTCTGTGTTGATAAGGCACAATTAACATTTCTATATGTTCCCAGTAACACAGCAGATTTTAATTTTTTTGCGTTCGGGCCCACTTTAAGCCGATAACATATGCAGGAAAAGCAACAGAAAGAGAAAAAAAAGTTAAGACTCAAACTGAGCTTTAAGTGTGAGATACTAGAGTAGTAAAAGACCTATATTTAAAGCGGGAGTTCACCCATTTATAAAAAAAAAAAAATTCTCCCCTTAGATTCCTGCTCGTTCGGTCTAGGGGAATCGGCTATTTGTATTAAAATATGAGCAGTACTTACCCGTTTTCGAGCTGCATCTTCTTCCGTCGCTTCCGGGTATGGGTCTTCGGGAGCGGGCGTTCCTTCTTGATTGACAGTCTTCCGAGAGGCTTCCGACGGTCGCATCCATCGCGTCACTCATAGCCGAAAGAAGCCGAACGTCGGTGCGGCTCTATACTGCGCCTGCGCACCGACGTTCGTCTTCTTTCGGAAAATCGTGACGCGATGGATGCGACCGTCGGAAGCCTCTCGGAAGACTGTCAATCAAGAAGGAACGCCCATTCCCGCAGCCCATACCCGGAAGCGACGGAGAGGATGCATCTCGTAAACGGGTAAGTACTGCACATATTTTAAAACAAATAGCCGATTCCCCTAGAGAAAACGAGCAGGAATCTAAGGGGAAAAAGTGCCCTCTAAGGGTGAACCCCCGCTTTAACAACCAAGAAACCACTGATGTACACTGTTAGCTGCTGGTGTGCAGCGGATCGAGGATGTAGAGATGGGTTAGATTATGTGATCTCTCATCAGTAACCACTTGATAGGGTTATGTGATTTCATTAACTTCTTCCAAACTAATTTCCTCTTTTTAGCCAGAAATAGACTTAATATAATAATCTAGAAACATAAAAACCTAAAGAAGCCAAAACATCTCCTGTAATTAAAATTGCGTTTACCTGGGTCGTTGGTCCAGGTCAGTCAGCCCCTCTGACAAGGTTTATAGAATAGTGACACATTGAGGTTTTTATTTATAGCAATGGAATCACCATTACATCTTTATTTTTTATGGAAAATGTCCTATTCTAATGTAAAAGCATGCATCACTTTTGTCAATAAGGATCAGTTATAGACTCTTCATACTGTAGCCTTTTCCAAAGGTGAAAGTAAAGGGTTTTAGAATTAAATATTCCACTTAGTGTAACATCCGAAAGATGTTAACAAAATGCACTGTTCAAAAAAATCAAAGGAACACTTTTTAATCAGTGTATCGCATCAAGTCAATTAAACTCCTGGGATGTTGATCTCATCCGTTAAGTAGCAGAGGGGGTTGTTACTAAGTTTCAGCTGCTTTGGTCCTAATGAAATTAACAGGTGCACTAGGTGGGCACAAATGGGACAACATCCAAAACAGGAATGGTTTTACAAGTGGAAGCCACTGACCTTTTTTATTCCACTACTCATTTTTTCTGACACTTTTTTACAAATTTTGCATTTGGCCAGGGTGAGTGTCACTGCTGGTGGCATGTGGTGATACCTGGAACCTATAGAGGTTGCACAGGCAGTCCAACTCCTCCAGGATTGCACATAAATTTGTGCCATTGCCAGAAGGTTTGCTGTGTCTCCCAGGACAGTCTCAAGAGCATGGAGGAGATTCTCCATTTTGTTTGCCATTGTAAACCTTAACTTACAATTGTAGAAAAAAAAAATATCTTCTGCAACTAGTAAACCCACTTTTTTTATGCTGACTTGTTTGTAATTGTAATTTCTTTATCGTACATCACGGGACACAGAGCGGCATATTCATTACTATGTGGGTTATATGGAGTACCTTCAGGTGATGGACACTGGCAATCTCAAACAGGAAGTCCCCTCCCTATATAACCCCCTCCCATAGGAGGAGTACCTCAGTTTTTACGCCAGTGTCTTAGGTGTTGGTCATGGTTTAGCTTGCCTCCACATCCTTGGGATTAGGTGAGCTAACCGGTTCTGTCCAAAGGCCTCAGCGCTAAAGTGGTCAGTAACCGGACCCCAAACCCTTGGGGTATAGCCCATAATGCTTTTCTTTTTAGAGAGCTGGACCCTGGGCCCAGAACTTAGAAACCTTTGGGGGCCTAAAGTTTCTGTTGCCAGAGTGCTATATGGGCCCAGGACAGTGGATCCTTCATAGGAACCCAGGGCCTGAAGGTCTAGTACGCTACCCACGGAGATGGGGGAAGATTGGACCGCTTGCTGTGCAAAGTCCTGCGGCATGGAGCAGGTAAGGGGGGGGGGCCTGCGGGACTTGGTTCGACAGCAGGCCCTCCAGGGATCTATGGGGAGGTTAGCCTGTGTATGCTCTGGCATTGGCAGTTGAGGTCACTATGTCTAGGAAAGACAGGATGGTCTGGATATTTTACCCCCCAAATATTAGATTCCCTGGTCTGTTTGCAGGTAACCATCTGACTGCGCGCTAGGTGGGTAAAGGGGGCTGTGGGCCTATACCTTTCTAGAACTTAGGTACCTACCAAAAGTTCCTACCTGGCTGGGTGTCAGACCGCAGGCAGCTGAAGGATGGGACTTCCCCTAGCCCGCTCTGTGTCCGGAAAGAGGTGCTTTAAGAGCTTACCTGTGGCTGCGCTGTATCCGGCAAAGCAGGACTCCTGGTGTCTTCCAGCATGGCCCCCCCCGATAGCGGGCGCGCGCGCGGGCGCGTGCATGAGAAATAAACGAAATTCGCGCCATTTCGGAGGGGGGGGCGGGGCGTCAGGTTCATAGGAGGAAGGGGCGTCCCTTCCTCTGTGATGTACAGCTCATTCAGTCTGAGCCTGGAACAAGGAGGACACAGAGCGGTAGCGCTGCGGCTGAGAACAGTGACACCCGGTGGCGCAAGTAGAGTATTGCAGTTCTGGAATTCAGAACTAGCTTAAATTTGTCCAGCCTAGAAAATCCTTATGGCAGCAGGTGGATACTAGCAAATTCTTCTGTGGGGGACAGTGTGCTTTAAAAAAAAAAAAAAAAAAAAAAAACTTTCTTTTGGAAAAAAAAAAAAAAAAAAAAAAGGAAAGGAAAAAGCACTGACTGGATTCCCCACCAGGTTTTTGGTCATCAGTAGTACTGTTGTTCCCTAAACCACATATATATTATCCCCTGGTTACAACAGTCAGTTGTTGTATACAGGGGTACCTCGGTATTGTACCATGGCTCCCAAAGGCTCGGGATCAAAAGGGGCAAAAGGGGTCAAAAAACCAAAGGGTTCCCCCTCGGATTCTGAGGATACGAGTCAGGCTATGCCGGTACTCTCCCCACCTGTCAACCCAGTGGTGGGTGCCTTGGATGAGCCAGTAGGGGGGTCTGGTGCTGAGGCTGGCCCAGATCCACCCAACCCTGTGTTTATCACAGAGGAGATGCTAGCCGTCTCCCTAGGAGGGCTAGAGGAAAGATTGGCAGCTATGATCACCAGATCCATGCCAGGCAAGAAGCGGACTAGATCCCCTTCGCCTAAGGGTGTATCCTCGGATAATGAGGTTCTTTCCCCAGGGGAGTTAGAAGATCAGGAGGATCAATTGGACCAGAACCCAGAGGGTTCAGACGTTGAGGAATTTACTGTAGAGGAACCATTTTCAGCCTCCCAAGCGGAGAGGTTATGGATACAGTATTTGACAGACATGGTCCGTTCGGCCTTTAAGATGCCCTTACCAGGGCCTCAGCTTCCGGAGGTTTCCTCTTTGGGATCCTTAAAAGCGCCCTTGAGCAACGCAGTTTTTCCGGTCCATCCTCTGTTAGAGGGGTTAATCTTCCAGGATTGGGTAAGGCCGGACAGAGTTTTTCTGCCGCCTAAAAGATTTTCTATTATCTACCCTATGGAAGAGAAATTTGCCAAAAAATGGGCGCTCCCAGCTGTGGACGCAGCCATCTCCTGTGTGAATAAATCATTAACTTGCCCGGTGGAAAACATACAAATGTTTAAAGACCCGGTGGATAAACGTTTAGAATCACTTTTGAAAGCCTCCTTTGCTACGGCAGGAGCAGTGGTACAGCCAGCGGTGGCTGCTATCGGGGTCTGTCAGGCTTTAAAGGACCAGACAAAGCAGATGCTTAAGGACATTCCTGCCCAACAGGCAGAGGAGTTATCTGATATTCCCAGAGCTTTGTGCTTTGCGGTAGATGCTATAAAAGACTCCATCCAACAGGCGTCTCGTCTATCTCTATGTTTGGTGCATATGAGGAGGCTCTTGTGGTTAAAGAACTGGGCGGCCGAGCCACCATGCAAGAAGCTGCTGGCGGGGTTTCCCTTCCATGGAGGGCGACTCTTCGGAGAAGATCTGGATAAATACATTCAGACTATTTCAAGTGGCAAAAGTACCCTTCTACCAGTAAAAAAGAGGTTCCGGGGGCCAGCTTTTAAAAAACAGCTTTCCCCTATGCCGAGTACCTCAAATTCCAGGCAGTATCGACGGCCTCCTGCGCGATCCAACTTTAACAATAAATCGCAGGGACAGGCCCCTGGGGGCAAGAAGCCATGGTTTCGCAAACCAACAAAGCCAGCCCCTAAGTCTGCTTTATGAAGGGGCGCCCCCACTCACTCGAGTGGGGGGAAGGCTTCGTCTCTTCGCAGAGGTTTGGGAAGCCAACATCCCCGACAAATGGGTCCAGTCATCTGTGGCCACAGGCTACAGATTAGAGTTTTTAAGGTTTCCTCCGCCTCATTTCCAGGAATCAAGGGTTCCGAACGATCCAGCAAAAAAGGCCTTGCTGCTAGCGGCATTGGATCGTCTGCTTCGCCAGGGCGTGATAGTAGAGGTACCAGCCCAAGAGAAGGGGTTAGGTTTCTACTCCAATCTGTTTGTCATACCAAAACCCAACGGCGATGTCAGACCCATTTTGGACCTAAAGAGTCTAAATGTTTACCTAAAGGTCCAGTCATTTCGGATGGAATCCGTTCGGTCAACAGCCGCCGCCCTCCAGAAGGACGACTTTCTGGCGTCTATAGACATAAAAGACGCTTACCTTCATATACCGATCTTTCAGCCACATCAAAGATTTTTACGCTTCACAGTGGCCCAGCGTCACTTCCAATTTGTGGCGCTCCCTTTCGGGCTGGCTACGGCCCCCCGGGTATTCACGAAGGTCCTGGCTCCAATTCTAGCCAATCTAAGAATCCAAGGGGTCACGGTCCTAGCATACTTGGACGACCTCTTAATCATAGATCACTCGGCTCCTTGCTTGGAGCGAGCAGTAGCCCTCACGGTTCAGTACCTGGAGAGGTTCGGTTGGATCCTAAATCGAGAAAAATCAGCATTTCAACCCTCAAAACAGTTGGAATATCTCGGCATGAGGTTAGACACGGCTCAGCAGAAGGTATTTTTGCCCCTGGTAAAGGTCAAAGCTATCAAAGAATTGATTCGGTTGGTTCTAAGCAAAAAAGAGCCAACCGTTCGCCTATGTATGCGTTTACTAGGCAAGCTGGTGGCCACGTTCGAGGCGGTACCTTATGCACAGAGCCATACTCGCGTCCTACAAGCAGCTATTCTAACAGCTTGGAACAAGAAGGCCCAGGCCTTGGAGTTTCCTTTGACTCTATCATCAAGAGTCCGGCAAAGTCTGGGCTGGTGGTTAAACCCTCAGAATCTGCTAAAGGGAAAAGCTTTCTCCCCCATAGCCTGGAAAATAGTGACCACGGATGCCAGCCTGAAAGGCTGGGGAGCGGTCTTGGATGGTAGCACTCGCCAAGGCACTTGGGCAGAGACGGACAAGCAGCTGCCCATCAATATCCTGGAGCTCAGAGCAGCGCGGCTAGCCCTCAAGGCTTGGACATCCAAATTACAGGGGTCCCCGGTGAGAATACAATCAGACAATGCCACAGCTGTGGCATATATAAATCACCAAGGGGGAACCAGGAGTCGCGCCGCTCAAAGAGAAGTGAGCTTAATATTTTTATGGGCAGAAGCTTATGTTCCCTGCATATCGGCAATATTCATTCCCGGAGTGGACAACCTGCAGGCGGACTTCCTAAGTCGCCAAACTCTGTCGCCAGGGGAATGGTCTCTACATCCCCAGGTCTTCCGGACAATCTGTCAGAAGTGGGGTGTGCCAGACGTGGATATCATGGCATCAAGGTTCAATAAGAAACTAGACGGGTTCATATCCCGGACAAGGGATCCGATGGCCTGCGGAACCGATGCGTTGGTGTGCCCCTGGCATCAGTTCAAACTTCTGTATGCTTTTCCCCCGCTACAGTTACTACCCCGCCTGTTGCGCAGGATCAGGGTGGAGCACAAACCAGTCATCCTGGTAGCTCCAGCATGGCCCAGGAGGGCATGGTACTCACTAATCCTAAAGATGGCAGTGGGAGACCCTTGGACGCTTCCTCTACGGCCAGACCTACTCGCACAAGGACCGATCCTCCACCCTGCATTACGACGTCTAAAATTGACGGCCTGGCGGCTGAATCCCTGAGTCTCAGGGGAAGAGGGCTGTCTAGGCAGGTAACCTCTACCTTGATCAGGGCTAGAAAACCGGTCACCAGGGTGATTTATTACAGGATCTGGAAGACCTACGTAGGCTGGTGTGGGTCCAAGAAATGGCTTTCCCACAAGTATACCATTAAGCGAGTGGTTAAAAAATTTTTCTCCAGCTAGGAGTGGATAAAGGGCTGGCATTAAGCACAATCAAAGGACAAAGGTCAGCTTTGTCAGTGTGGTTTCAGCGGCGGCTGGCCACCCACTCGCTGGTTAAGACCTTCATACAGGGGGTCTTGTGTATTATCCTCCAGTTAAATCCCCGCTTGGTCCGTGGGATTTAAATCGTGTTCTGTCAGGTGTACAGAAACAAAATTTTTGAGCGGTTGGCTTAAATTCTTTTGGTTTCACTGACAAAGAAGTCAGTAATTTTTGTCGCCATAGTTTCCGCCAGAAGAGTAGCGGAGCTGGCAGCCTTATCCTGTAAGGAACCATATCTTATTTTACATAAGGTCAGCGTCGGTTTTCCGCCCTCATCCTTCCTTCCTACCGAAGGTTATATCCAGTTTCATCTAAACCAGGATTTGGTATTACCATCCTTCTTTCCTAAACCTACTTCCAGAAAGGAATGGTTGCTGCATACCTGGGATATTGTCAGGGCCATGAAGGCCTATCTTAAAGCTACAGAGAAGATTTGAAAAACAAGAGGTGTTGTTCAATTTGCCAGATGGGCCCGTGAGAGGGCAGGCAGCTGCAATATCCACCATCTCGAGGTGGATTAAACAGTTAAACACTCAGGCCTACGGCTTGAAGAGGTTGCCTCCTCCGTTGTCAGTAAAGGCCCATTCTACCAGGGCCATGGGCGCCTCCTGGGCAGCACACCATCAGATCCCTATGGCTCAAGTTTGCAAGGCAGCAACCTGGTCTTCAATCCACACGTTTAAAAATTTTTTTTTTTTCCAGGTGGATGTTAGAAGGAATGCTGATACAGCCTTTGAGCAGGCAGTGCTGCAGGCTGTGATTTAAGACCCTCAGAATCGGGGGCACCCTTGAGTTAAAATTTAAATTTAAGTTTAATTTTTCTCGACTAAGTTGGATTTATTATTATTTGAGTATATCTCTAAATTAAATCCTGTTGTCTTGGGAAGATGTCTCCCTCCCCTCATTAAGCATTGCTTTGGGACATCCCACATAGTAATGAATATGCCGCTCTGTGTCCCGTGATGTACGATAAAGAAAAAGGGATTTTTAAATACAGCTTACCTGTAAAATCCTTTTCTTGGAGTACATCACGGGACACAGAGCTCCCACCCCTCTTTTGGGGACCATTTTGGGAGGCATACTGCTTGCTACAAAACTGAGGTACTCCTCCTATGGGAGGGGGTTATATAGGGAGGGGACTTCCTGTTTGAGATTGCCAGTGTCCATCACCTGAAGGTACTCCATATAACCCACATAGTAATGAATATGCCGCTCTGTGTCCCGTGATGTACTCCAAGAAAAGGATTTTACAGGTAAGCTGTATTTAAAAATCCCTTTATTATTTGTAGTATTTTCTGCTCGTGCTGTTGCCCAAGTGACTTTGCGTTTTAATGGTATTTGTAACATGTAAAATTCACTAAACGCATTGAACAAGAAATCCGCAATCCTAATACACAACTGCTATACTATATGAAGAATGAATAAATCATACAATATAACACATACTAGCAATTGTATAGGATGTGTGTCATTTAGATGATATGTCTGAGATCGCCAACAGTGTTTAACTACATCAATACCTGCCCATAGTCAAATGACGTCCACAGGAGGAATCTCCCATCCTGGGTGGACGTCATATGACTTCCTGGGCTTCCTGACCATCTAGGGGGCGCGCGCACACCCGCCGCATCGCTTGGGACCCCGTGCGTGTGCCCGGCGGCCGCAATTGCCCGTGATCACGGCAGGACCGTGGATCTGTGTGTGTAAACGCACAGATCCACGTCCTGTCAGAGGTGAGGAGACCGATGTGTGTTCCCAGTACAGAGGAACACAGATCGATCTCCTCCCCTTGTGAGTCCCCACCCCCTACAGTTAGAATCACTCCCTAGGGAACATATTTAATCCCTTGATCGCCCCCTAGTGTTAACCCCTTCCCTTCCAAGTCATATTTACACAGTAACTAGTGCAGTTTTATAGCACTAATCGCTGTATAAATGTGAATGGTCCCAAAAATGTGTCAAAAGTGTCCGATATGTCCGTCGCAATGTCACGGTCACAATAAAAAAATTGCAGATCGCCGCCAGTACTAGTAAAAAAAAAAAAATGCAATAAATCTATCCCCTATTTTGTAGACGCTATAAATTTTGCGCAAACCAATCAATATACGCTTATTAATATATAGCCATCTTGTTTTCTGTCGTCCCCTTCTCCTTTTTCCTTCCATGTTTCCCAGCATCAGAGTCTTTTCCAATGAGTACTCTCTTTGCATTAGGTTGCCAAAGTATTTGAGTTTCAGCTTCAGAATCTGTCCTTCCAGTGAATATTCAGGATTGATATCCTTCAGATATTGACTGGTTTGATCTTCTTGCCATCCAAGGGACTTTTTAAGAGTCTTCACCAACATCCTAGTTCAAAATAGGGTTGTCCCGATACCGATACTAGTATCGGTATCGGGACCGATACAGAGCGTTTGCACAAGTATTTGTACTCGCACAAATGCTCAGATGCCTGATCCGATACCTGGGACGGGAGAGAAGCAGCGTGTAATGCCTGTGTCATGCTCAGACGGCGGCCATCCAGTGTACAAAAGCTGCGCTGCCTCCTCGTCCGTGATAGGGGAACACTTCCAGCAAGTGAGTCAGTGTTCTGCCTATCAGGGACATCCTCTCATCCTCATCACATGGACGAGGATGAGAGGATGTTCGTGATAGGCGGAACACTGAACACTAACTCACTGCTGGGAAACTGAGTTCCCCTACCACGGATGAGGACGAGGAGGAGGCGCGGCTTATGTACACTGGATGGCCGCAGTCTGAGCAGGACACAGGGACACAGGCATTACACGCTGCTTCTCTCTCCCAGGTATCGGATCAGGCAATCGCAGGTTTATTACTATAAAGCCAGAACAGTACCACCTATAACTGTAGGCTGCAATGTGCCATTTTCACATAATTTATTGACATTTAAACCACATTCTGCAGTTATGGAAAAGGATGAGAGCATGTCTTTCAGTGCCATTTGTCAGTGCCCAGCCATCAGTGCCATCTGTTAGTGCCAGCCATCAATGCGTCACTGTCACATGACATTAAAAAAAGTATCAGTAATCGGTATCGGCGAGTACTTGAAAAAAAGTATCGGTACTTGTACTCGGTCTTAAAAAAGTGGTATCGGGACAACCCTAGTTCAAAACCATCAATTCTTCGGCGTTCAGCCCTCCTTATGGTCCAACTTTCACGGCCATTGGTTACTACTGAGAATACCATAGCTTTGACTATACGGCACTTTGTTGGTAGGGTGATGTCTCTGCTTTTTAAAATGTTGTCTAGGTTTGCCATTGCTTTCCTCCCAAGAAGCAAGTGTCTCTTAATTTCATGGCTACATTCACCGTCTGCCATGCTCTTGGCGCCTAGGAAGATAAAATATGTCCATTTCTTCTCCTTCTATTTCCCAAGGAGTGATGGGAGCGGTTGCCATGATCTTAGTTTTCTTAATGTTCAATTTCAGGGCAGCTTTTCCCCTTTCCTCTTTTACCTTCATTAAGAGACTCTTTAGTTCCTCACTTTCTACCATTAGTGTGGTATCGTCTGCATAATCTCAGGTTATTTCTTCCTGCGATTTTTAATTCTGGCTTGTGATCCGTCGATCCTGGCATTTCGCATTATGTATTCTGCATACAAGTTAAATAAGTAGGGTGACAATATACATCATTACGCACACCTTTCTGAATTTTGAACCATTCAGTTGTTCCATGTCCTGCTCTAACTGTTGCTTCTCGACTTGCATAAAGTTTTTTTAGAAGACCGGTGAGGTGGTCTGGTATTTCTATTTCTTTCAGTATTTGCCACATATTTTTGTGATCCACCCAATCAAAGGCTTTACTGTAGTCAAGAAAGCAGAAGTAGAAATTCTTCTGGAACTCCCTTGCTTTCTCCATGATCCAGCGAATGTTGGCAATTTGATCTCTAGTTCGAAATCCAGCTTGTACTTGTGGTAGCTCTCGGTTCACATGCTGCTGAAGCCTAGCTTGTAGAATTTTCAGCATAACTTGCTAGCGTGTGAGATGAGTGCAATCTTATGGTAGTTTGAACATTATTTTTCGCTGCCTTTTTTTGGTATCAGAATGTAAACCAGGGATCTTCAAACTATGGCCCCTTCAGTTGTTCAGGAACTACAATTCCCATCATGCCTAGTCATGTCTGTGAATGTCAGTGTGTTACAATGCCTCATGGGATGTGTAGTTCTACAACAGCTGGAGGGCCGTAGTTTGAGGATCCCTGATGTAAACGGACCTCTTACGGTCCTATGGCCATTGTTGAGTTTTTCAAATTTTTTGGCATATTGAGTGCAGCACTTTAACAGCATCATCTTTTAGGATTTTAAATAACTCAGCTGGGATACCAGCAATGCTCTTTAAGGCCTATTTGCCTTAACTCTCCAGGATATCCAGTTCAAGATCAGTGACTTATATGGGATATTCAGAGCTTTCTTGTATTCTTACTATCTCTTCGTTATCTCTCCTGCTTCTGTCAGGTCCTTGCCATTGTTGTCTATTATCGTGCCCATCTTTGCACAAAACTTTCTCTTGATTATCTTGAAAGGCTCTTTCCCATTCTGTTGTTTTCCTCTAATTCTTTGCATTGATTGTTTACGAAGGTTTTTTTGTCTCTTCTTGCTATCCTCTGGAAGTCTGCATTCAGTTGGGTATATTTTGCCTTTTCTCCATTGCCTTGTGCCTTCCTTCTTTGTTCAGCTATTTGTATGGCCTCATCAGATAGCCACTTTGCTTTCTTGCATTTCTTCTTCTTTGGGAAAGTTTTCCTTGCTGTGTCTTATACAATGTTATACACTTCCTTCCATAGTTCCTCAGGCACTTTGTCTATCAGATCTAATCCTTTCAATCTGTTCACCTTCACTGAGTATTCACAAGGGATTCCTTTTAGATCATATCTGATCTGATATGGTGTTTCCCACTTTCTTCAATTTAAGCCTGAATTTTGCTATAAGAAGCTTGTGGTCTGAGCCACAGTCAGCTCCAGGTCTTATTGTGACTGTCTGTATAGAGCATCTCCATCTTTGACTGCCGAGAATATAATTGATCTGATTTCTGTATTGACCATCTGGTGATGTCGATGTATAGAGTCACCTCTTTGGTTGTTGGAAAAGAGTGTTTGGTATTACCAGTGTGTTCTCTTGACAAAACTCAATTCGCCTTTATCCTGGTTAATTTTGTACTCCGAGGCCATATTTAACTGGTATTCCGCATATGCTTTGACGTCTTACTTTAGCATTTCATTTTGGGATTGTACCCCAGTACTGCTTTTCTCACTCTTATGTTGACTATGAGGGCTACATTTTTTCTGAGAGATTATTGTCCATAGTACTAGATATAGTAGTCAACTGAGTTGAATTTGCCTATTCCAGTCCATTTTAGTTCACTATTTCCCAAGATATTGATGTTCAATCTTGACATCCCCTCTTTGACCACACCCAGCTTGCCCTGATTCATTGATCTTACATTCCAGGTTTCTATGCAGTGTTCTTCTTTACAGAATTGGACTTTTCTTTCACTTCTACTATCTACAGCTGAGAGTCTTTTGCGGATTTGGCCCAGCCATTTCATTAGCTCTGGAGCTACTTGAAATTGCCCTCCCCTCTTCCCGAGTAGTACATTGGGCACTTTCTGGTCTGGGGGGGCTCATTTTCCAGTGTCAAATCTGTTAACCTTTTGTTTCTGTTCATGAGGTTTTCTTGGCAAGGATACCTGAGTTGGTTGTGATTTCCTTCTCCAGTGGATCACGTTTTGTCAGGCATCTCCGCTGTGACCTGTCAGTCTTGGCTGGGCCTACACGGCATAGCTCATAGCTTCAATGAATTACGCAAGCCCCTTCGCCACGGCAAAGCATTGATCCATAAAGGGGATTATTTCAGGTACCTAGCTTAATTTATAATGCAAGAAAGGTAACTATAACCCATACAAGTATTACCTCTTACAGAGATTATAGTTCTCCCCTTGAAAATGCCTTCACCTGCTTTGTTTTCTAGAAAAACAGAGCCATGTCTAAACTGCTGGCGCAAGATGAGACAATTATGTAAATTTAGAGGCTTTTTAGACCTTAGTGTGGTGGGAAGGAGTGTCCTTGCTCAGGATTTTTAAAGCGTGTGTCACACAGACAGCACATTTTTAACAGCAAGTTATACTCCACGTGACAATCGCAGAAGAATAACATAATGTTTGAGCTGCCATTAAGGATAATGGCACCCAAATGCTCATCACACACTCTAACACAATTTGGAAATGCAGGCAGAATTGCAGCGATTCTGCCATCAAATTTAAATTGCTTTATGTGAACAAGATGTGAAGCTCTTGGCATTAGTCAGACATGTCTGACACAGATCAGTCCCGCTGCAGCCTCACATGTTGTGACTGATTTGCGTAAAAAAAAAAAAAAAAATCGCCTGAAAAGCTCAAGAAAAATGCTTCACTTTAAAATCAATGAATGTGTTCACACTAGGGCATTGCACTTCTGGTGAAAAAACCCTGCTTGCAGCATCTTTGGAGCATGTTTGCGGAGTTAAAAAAAAAAAAAAACACACCAAAAACTCACCTTCCCATGAAAAGCAATGGAAAACTGCAAAAATGTGCCCTCGCTGCATTTTGGGTGCCATTTTTGTGTGGCATGTCCTAGAGTGAGCACTGGGATTGGGGGAACAGAAGATTACAGCGCACACATACAAAAATGACATTTAAATCCTGCAAGGCTATTTAAAACTCCTAAATATTTTCAAATATGGGGATTTGGTCACACCATATAGCCATATGGTGCTTAACCACTTCCCGCCCGGTCAATAGCATGTTGACGTCCGTGAAGTTGTTCTGTTATCCTGACTGGACGTCTATTGACGTCCAGCAGGATAACATGCCGGCTCACAGCGCGGCTATCACGAGTGCGGCGTGTCAGTCTGACACCTGACACAGTCTGACACCCTGCATCGCGGATCGTGATAAGAAGCCTCTGTCAGAGGCTTCTCACCACTTGATCAGCTGTGACCAATCACAGCTGATCATCGCGTGAACCAGGAAGTGCCAGTAAATGGCTTTTCCCGGTTCGTGCTGACAGGGAGAGCCGATCGGCAGCTCTCCCTGTCAGTGGGAGGGTCTGTGCTGATAATCAGCACATTGATTATCAGCACAGCCCTCTCAGATGTACCACAACGCCTTCTAAAATGTGCGCATAAGCTGCCAGTCAGTGCCCAATAAAACACAGCTCACAGTGCCAATCAGTGCTCACCAAAGTTCCAGTCAGTGCCCATCACTGTGCCAATCGGTGCCCAGCAGTCAAACCTGTCAGTAACTCATCATCAGTGTTGCCCATCAGTCCCGCCTGTCAGTGCCCATCAGTGCTGCCTATTGGTGCCCATCAGTGCTGCATATCAGTGCCCATCAATTATACATATCAGTGCCTCCTCTTCAGTGCCCACCAGTGGCACCTCATCAGTACCGCCTCATCAGTGCCGTCAGTGAAGGGGAAAACTTATTTATGACCGAAACAAAAAAAAGTTTTTCAAAAATGTTGGTATTTTTTAGTTTGTTCAGCAAAAAATAAAAACCCCAGAGGTGATCAAAAGAAAGCCCTATTTGTGGAAAGAATATGATAAAATCTTTGTTTGGGTACAGTGCAGCATGACCGCGCAATTGTCATTCAAAGTGCGACGGCACTAAAAGCTGAAAATTGTCCTGGGCAGGAATGGCCGATAGTGCCTGGTATTAAAGTGGTTAAGCTCACTACTGTGTCAAAGTACCCCATTATCAATGGGTCCAACACTATTCATAGAATTAAAGATCCTGCTTCTCAACCATGGGAGATCTAGGAGATCTCCTATAAAATAGGTGGACACTAATTAGGGGTAATGGCGGGGCGTGGGGTGCTCCAGCCCAAGGTCAGGACCCATACAATAGACAAACCAAGACTTGGGTGGCATGCCCTAAAAATGGGAGAGGGGGACTGAGGAAATACTTCATCTTCTCTACAGTAGACCAATGATGTCATCTCAGCCTAGACATTTGGCAGGACAACTTTTTTAAAGGTAAAATGTACACAAAATGATGATTCAGCTGTGATATGTAAATATTTATTTGGATTTGTAAAGTTATTGAAATGTCCACTTTGAAGTAAACGTAGGGAGGCTGCCTTTGCCGAGTTTCAGTCGGTCTCTGGCGTTGTGGTGTAAGACGTCCCTATCTGCATACTTGTTCTGAGTTAGTGACTCAGAATACTGAAGTAAGAGGCAGCCAAGTAAACAACATTTACAGAATAAGAAGTCATCAAGGATGGCTTTCTTGTTTCTCTCAGGAAAAGCTTCCTTTAAAGGGGTTGTAAAGGAAACATTTTTTTCCCTAAATAGCTTCCTTTACCTTAGTGCAGTCCTCCTTCACTTACCTCATCCTTCGATTTTGCTTTTACATGTCCTTATTTCTTCTGAGAAATCCTCACTTCCTGTTCTTCGGTCTGTAACTCAACACCGTAATGCAAGGCTTTCTTCCTGGTGTGGAGAAAGTCTCTTGAGGGGGCGAGCAGGAGTGTCAGGACACCCACTAACACACAGCTCCTTTCTCTATCTGCAACGTAGAGAGTGTCCTGGCTTGCCTGCTCGCCCCCTCAAGAGGCTTTCTCCACACCGGGGAGAAAGCCTCGCATTACTGTGTGTAGTTACAGACAGAAGAACAGGAAGTGAGCATTTCTCAGAAGAAATAAGAACATTTAAAAGCAAAATCGAAGGATGAGGTAAGTGAAGGAGGACTGCACTAAGGTAAAGGAAGCTATTTAGGGGGGGGGGGATTCCTTTACTACCCCTTTAATGATGAAAGGGATGCTTCTGATCACTCCTGGTTTATTTCAATCAGATAAGTATTATAGGAAGGAAGCTGGGTCAGGCTTCTCCATGAAACAAGCTTCTACAGGTTTAACAAAACTTTGCTTTAAAGCACTGCATATTTTCAGGAACTTATGCAGATGAATCTCGAGAATTGAAAGCCTGTATATTATGCTAAAACTGGCTGTAAACCAGCAAATGCAGCTGTTAACCAAAGCATCTGGGGGCCTGATTTTCTTCAGATTTGTCTATATATGCTAATGGCCAAATTTAAGGAATCCAGGTGTTTAGTGCCAAGCCAGTGACTGGATCCTGCAGACCGTAATAGAAACAGTTGTACAGCAGCCTCCTACACAAACACATGTGGTCACCGTACAGCCATTATATGCATCTAGAAGACTTGAGGTTTGATATACTAAATTAAAGTGTAACTTTAATAAAAAAAAAAAAAAATTGTGAATAGGCAGTTTTTTTATTGCTGATTATACATACAATACTGCGTCTCGTCTGCATTATGGTTTCTGCCTGTCCCCATCGCATACTGAGCAGCTCGGTGTACAATTTTGGTATCTGCCGAGATGAAGAACTCCTGTAGGAGTGAAGTCATTGAGGCCCGGTCAGTCAGAACCTAGAACAGGGGTGAGCAATCTCGGCCATCCAGCTGTGGTGAAACCCCAAATCCCATCATGCCTCTGCCTCTAGGAGTCATGCCTGTGATTGTCAGGGTCTTGCAATGTCTCATGGGACTTGTAGTTTCAAAACAGCTGAAGGGCCGAGTTTGCCCTCGCCTGACCTAGAAGAAGACCGGACCGGAAGACCGGACAATGTCAGTGGACATTGAGGAAGCTCCGGGACACAGCAGCACTGAAATTTGGGTCCCCTTTAGGTGGTTACATGTGAAAAATGTCTTATGTTGGACCACTTGTTGTTGATTCACGATTTTCAATTTTTTTTCCTCATACAACTGTATACAAATATTCCCGATACCGACCAAATGAATATTGGCTTAAATGACAACTTTGGTGTAGTTGTCCTTTTTAATTGCCTCTGTCCCAAATGTAGCCAAGATCAGTAACATACTTACATTTAGCCCTGACTGACCCAGCTATGTTCACACTGGGGCACTAACTAGTGCCACATGGCCTTCGCAAAGAAGACCTCTGGCAAGTTGTCTTCCTACCACGTTTGCACAACACAAACCCTTTCATGCCTATGCAATGGCCATATTCATGGCAGCTTCCAGTGGTTCTACGGAGTAAAGCAGCCCATAGATGACTTGCTCGATTCCTCCAAGTTAGAGGAATGCCTCCAACAGCACTATTGTGCCTTGCTTGCGTGGGGAGCCTCCCTAGTTGGCAGAACACAATAATCACTGCCAGGGGCTAATGCTGCCTGCAGCAATTTAATGCAAAAAATAGGACAGACTGGTTGTACCAAAGTTGAACGAGTTGGGTACAATCAGCCTACGCAAACATGGATTGAATTTCAGCCTGTCCCTGCTGAACCTGCCGAATTTCAATCCATATATGGCCGGCTTAAGGCTAGCTCGTAGGAATAAGTGGGACTACAGTGTCATGCGCAGTCTGAAAATGTATGTCACTGCATGGGCTGTACTTGGGGGGGGGGGGGGAATTAATTAAGGGATATCTTCACCAATGGTGAAGTTATTACTTAAAGTAGATGTAAATCCTAACTGGATTAAAGGGGTTGTAAAGGTACAATTTTTTCCCCCCTAAATAGCTTCCTTTACCTTAGTGCAGTCCTCCTTCACTTACCTCCTCCTTCGATTTTTGCTTTTAAATGTCCTTATTTCTTCTGAGAAATCCTCACTTCCTGTTCTTCTGTCTGTAACTCCACACAGTAATGCGAGGCTTTCTCCCTGGTGTGGAGTGTCGTGCTCGCCCTCTCCCTTGGACTACAGTCCTACACACTCTACGTTGCAGATAGAGAAAGGAGCTGTGTTACTGGGCGTCCTGATTCACTTGTAGTCCAAGGGAGGGGACGAGCATGACACTTCACACCAGGGAGAAAGCCTTGCATTACTGTGTGGAGTTCCACACAGAAGAACAGGAAGTGAGGATTTCTCAGAAGAAATAAGGACATTTAAAAGCAAAATCGAAGGATGAGGCAAGTAAAGGAAGCTATTTAGAGGGGAAAACATTTACCTTTACAACCACATTAAGTTTATTTTACTAAATCCCTGTTGATCATAAAAAAAATTCCCATTTGTTTTTAAACCGTTTTTGCCTATTTTCATTCTTTCTTTCAACTCAGTGAGGCTGATGTTCTCCAGCCCCTTTACAATGCTATTATGCACTCTTGACAATGGCTGCATGGTATGCAACAGGCTGGGTTTCCTTAGGGTAACAACAGTGGTCCAGGTCTCCCTAATATGTGTTACTGCTTGTAGACTCTGCTTGGAAGTCTCTGTGACAAGGTGACATTGCAACAGGACAGTTGGGGGGGGGGGGGTGTTCTCACCCAGGAGGTGCCTGAGCAAGGAATTTTAAGGCAGGTTACCAGGTTTTATTTAGGCTGTACATTTAAAAATAATCACATGTTGGCCTAGCCTATATGAAATTTTAGTGATTGGGTTTACATATACTTTAAAAAAAAAAAAAAAACTGCTGTCTACATATTCCATTTTGTAATGGGAACTGAAGTTCCTATAATCATAACAAGGCTGAACATGAAGAAGAGTAGTTGCATATTCTGAGGCTTGTAGTAAGAGTCTAGATCAGGGCTAAGCAACTTTGACTTTTCCAGTTGTGTTGAAACTACATATGTCATCTGCCTCTGGTAATTTTTCCTAAGGATGTCTTTCATTGCCTCACAAGACTTGTAATTCCACGACAGCTGGAGTGCTGTGGTTACCTACCCCTGGTCTAGATGGACCTTCAACAAGCATGAGAATATAATCGTACACAACCTACGAACTGCTCGACATGTAACAGGAAGACTGCATACTAGGTGAAGAACAAGCATGTGCCTAGGGGCTTGGATTTCCCAGGAACATAGGTCTGGTCATATTTATGACTACTGCCAATCTAAAGATGAACGTGAACTGTTATTTTTCATACCAATAAGCTGTAAAATGTTCTATTGACCCGCTATATATATTGCATTAAGTACATCTGTTACATCTATCGTATCAGCAGGTAACCCTGTGATGTTGCTTGTACATCCAAGCATCAAACATGCTGAAATTATTGGTCTGCTTCTCTTTACTGGAAGAGCAGTAGAGTGATTCCTTGAAGTGTTTACTGATTTCTTTGATGTCTTTCATACATATAGCTACAGATGGGAATTGATTTGAGAAGTGCAACAGATGCTCTACTCTGGAATATTTGTCACTCTTGTTTACTCAATTCTGTACATCCTCTGGCAATTACTGTGTGAAGTCTCAACTTCAAGGGATAATATTAGGGACGGCAGAGATGCATAATCAAAAATCTACTTGTGTATCCTTTTGCGCAGTCAACAGTTGCAAACGTGCATTGTACTATTTTTATAATTTTCATAGCCTGACCTTGTTTTACCTTTTACCCAACCAAGTGCTGTTCGCAAGTGTGAATGCATTTAAGGAATGCATAATATCTAATTAGCAGGTGTCATGCAAATGAGAGGAAGGCGATACGGTTACTGTCTTTTTCCTAATAAGATTTATTAATGATAAACACCAAGTACTCCTATAACTTTACCTGATTTTGAGACAACTTATTAATTTAAAGCATAATGCCACCCACATTTTAAACTTTGCTCACATCATGCCCAGCTGTGCATTGGCTCCTGAGATATGCGTTTCATCAATCCTAGGAGTCAATGGGCATCCTCCATTTTTAGCATTGCGGTATTTCGTAACCGGAAAAGATGCAATGCAAGGCGGAGATGAACGCCATTTTTAAAAAGGACAACCAGTCTGTTGTTGCAATTGTTACAACGTCTGTGGAGAAGGGATCAGCGGCGGCAAGAGCAGCATTGTGATTTCCCGATTTATAGCAGGATTGTGGCACCTGAAACACCATTCATAATAACACATAGGTTGGACATTCTGCACCTCCGACTGGGGGAAGGTTCATCTTCCAACAGAACAAAGACCTAAGCACACAGCCAGGATATTAAAGGAATGACTACAGGACAACTCTGTGAATGTCCTCGAGTGGCCCAGCCAGAGCTGGGACTTGAACCCGATTGAACATCTCTGTGGAGATCTGAAATTGGCTTTGCACCGACGCTCCCTATCCAATCTGATGAAGCGTGGGAGAAACTTATCAAATATTGGTGTGCCAAGCTTGTATCGTACTCAAAAAGTTCTAAAGGCTGCATGTACAGTTGTGCTCATAAGTTTTCATACCCTGGCAGAATTAGATTTCTTGGCCATTTTTCAGAGAATATGAATGATAACAAAAAAAAGTTCTTACTCATGGTTTGTATTTGGCTGAAGTCATTTATTATCAATAAACTGTGTATACTCTTTTTTTAAATCATAATGACAACAGAAACTACCCAAATGACCCTGATCAAAAGTTTACATACCCTGGTGATTTTGGCCTGATAACATGCACACAAGTTGACACAAAGGGGTTTGAATGGCTATTAAAGGTAACTATGCTCACCTGTGATCTGTTTGCTAGTAATTAGTGTGTGTGTCTGCGTGTATAAAAGGTCAATGAGTTTCTGGACTCCTCATAGACCCTTGCATCTTTTATTCAGTGCTGCACTGACGTTTCGGTTCGGAGTCATGGGTAAAGCAAAAGAATTGTCAAAGGATCTGCAGGAAAACATAGTTGAACTGTATAAAACAAGAAAGGGATATAAAAAGATAGCCAAGAAATTGAGAATGCCTATCGGCAGTGGTCAAACTCTAATCAAGAAGTGCAAAATGAGGGGTTCTGTTGAAACCAAACCACACTCGGGTAGACCAACTAAAATTTCAGCCACAACTGGTACACCATACCTACTGTGAAACACGGAGGTGGATCGCTGATGTTTTGGGGATGTGTGAGCTACAGTGGCACAAGACATTTGGTCAAAATTGATGGCAAGATACATGCAGTATGTTATCAGATAATACTAGAGGAACATTTGCATTCATCAGCCAGGAAGCTGCGCATGGGAGGTACTTGGACATTCCAACATGACAATGATCCAAAACACAAGGCCAAGTCAACCTGTCATTGGCTACAGCAGGATAAAGTGAAGGTTCTGGAGTGGCCATCTCAGTCTCCTGACCTCAATATCATTGAGCCACTCTGGGGAGATCTCATACGTGCAGTGCATGCAAGACAGCCCAAGAATTTACTGGAACTGGAGGCTTTTTGCCAAGCGGAATAGGCACAGAGCCTCATCCACAAAAGACTTCAAGCTGTCGTTGATGTTGAAGGGGCAATACACAGTATTAGGAACTGGGGTATGTAAACTTTTGATCAGGGTTATTTAGATAGTTTCTGTTGCCATTATGATTTAAACACCGTTGGTTGATAATAAATGACTTCAGCCAGACACTAACCATGAAAGAAATAAAAAAGTTTTGGGTGATCATTCATATTCTCTGAAAAATAGCCAAGAAATCTTACATTCTGCCAGGGTATGTCAACTTATGAGCACAGCTGTTATTGGTGCCATAGATGCGTCATCAAAGTATTGAGCAAATGCTGTGTACTTATGTACATGTGATTTTTTTTTGATTTTTTTAACATTTGCAAAGATTTCAAACAAACTTCTTTCACATTTGTCATTATGGGGTAATATGTGTAGGAACATGGTGAATTGAATCCATTTTGGAATAAGGCTGTAACATAACAAAATGGGGAAAAAGTGAAGCGCTGTGAACACTTTCCAGGTGCACTGTATGACTGTACATATGGCTCAGTACTAAGTTTCAATTAGAGAGTGCCCGAAGGTGGCCTTTCGACTGCTTCTGTTGTGCTTCTTTTGGAAAAAAGAAAGCTCTGATTTTGTTGTACAAATTTAATATAATATAGTTTAAAAATGTATATTTTACATTGAATCAAAACCATTAAAGTTTTATTTTAAAAGGAATTCTTTTGGGTTTGATGGCTTTTTCAAGGTCACTGCTCTGTTCTGCATTTGCTGTCTTTGTGGCTGTGCTCTGATCAGGAGGATGAAAGTCAAGAAGTTATGTTATCAGATGTGCGGAATGGTTCTCTAAAGTTAATTCAGCAAAGAGAAAATAAAAAGTAACTTAAATACTGTACAATCGATCTTTACCCAAAATATCTGCCAGTTCATGCAACAATCAAACTCCTCTGGTTGATCATTCTGGAGTGGGTAGTTAATTGGCCGGCTTGGATTTTTCCACTCGATTGCCATTTCCTTCCTGTCTGAGATTAGATAACCCCACAGTTCATTAAGTGGATTGCATATGCATGTAAATGTTGATCAAAGCCTGTAGACTTGGATTATAAAATACGGTAATCTGAGACCTTGCAGAGCATATCGATTTGTGATTAAATCAGGGCTCTTTAACTCTACAGGGTATACTGTTTAGAAAAGATAGACAGCTTATTGTATGTCACTGAGCTGTAATTTCTTTATTAAACTTTGAGGTGTTAAATAGTGCAAGGTTTGAGTACTGAGCAATAACAGACACCTATAACGCAAATGAAGTGTATTTTATGGGTTGCATTTCTATGCAGTCTATTTGTGACACGGCTTAGAAATACATGTAGTCCAGATTTATTTCAGACTGCTCCCTGTAGGAACCATTATCTTCTTTCTTCTATGTAATTACAGCAAGGCAGTCCCAGATAAATATGGGATTTCGGTTTGGTGATTCTCAATCCCCTTAAACTGCAATCAGCTATTTCAGGCTATTTGACCATAATTTGTGCAGTGTACAGAAACCAAGGTTTCTATGGAGTAGGGCTTGGAACAGCAGCTGTATGCAGTTTGGAGTAGATGGCTCTCTAATTTTCTGCTATTTGCATTATATACCAGTGGTTCTGAATGTGAATCTGGCCAATAGGGTGTAAAGCAGTAATTTGCATGACTGCCCACTGTTCTTAAATGGGGGATAATCCCCTTATTTTTGGGATATGTGACAAGTGAAATATTTGAATACCACCCCAATTTCAAAAAAGTGGGGAAGCTGTGTAAAATCTATATAAAAACAGAATGCAATGATCTCATAAACCTATATTTTATGCATAATGGAAAACATATTAAATGTTTTAAATGAGAAAATGTATCATACAATAAAAAATAAGATAATTTCAAAATTGATGGTAGCAATGCGTCTCAAAAAGTTGGAACAGGGCAACAAAAAGCTAGCAAAGTGGTACTAACAAGAGCTAAAAGAACATTGTGCAACTAATTAGGTTATTGGCAACAGGTCAGTAACATCATGATTAGGTAAAAAAAAAGCATTTTAGAGTCAGAGTGTATCAGAAGTAAAGATGGGCAGAGGTTCACCAATCTGTAAAAACTGCATGAAATTGTCAAACAATTTCAGAATAATGTTCCTCAATGTAAACTTGCAAAGAATTTAAATATATCATCATCATCTGCATAATATTAAAATTGAATGAGTGAATAATCCCTGTGTGCAATGGACAAGGCCAAAACACAATATTGGATGCTTGTGATCTTTGGGCCACTCCGTTTAAAATCTTGCATCTCTAACTGTATGGGGGAGTGTTAGTGCATATGGAATGGGCAGCTTGCACATCTGGAAAGGCACCATTACTGCTAAAAGATATATCCAGGATTTAAACCTGCATATGCTCCCATCCAGATGATGTCTTTTTCAGGAAAGGCCTTGCATATTTCAGCAGGACAATGCTAAACCACATACTGCATCTATGACAACAGCATGGCTTCGTAGTAGTACAGTCCGGGTGCTTAACTGGCCTGCCGGAAGTCCAGACCTTTTACCAATTGAAAATATTTGGCGTATCTTAGAATGAAAAAAAAAATAATTACAAAGAGGACCCAGAGCTGCTGATCAGTTGGAATCCTATAACGGGCAAGAATGGAACAACATTCCTCTCCAAAAACACCAGCAACTGGTCTCCTCAGTTCCCAGACATTAACAGTGTTGTTAAAGAAAGAGGGGATGATACACTGTGGTGAGCATTGCCCTGTCCCAACATTTTTGAAACTTGTTGCTGCAATCTATTTCAAAGTTACCTTTTTTTTCTTAAAATGTTACATTTTTTAGGGCGTGGCCTGACGCGACATGGAGTAGGACGCACGTGCACGGAGCTATGTCTATTAATCCTTCTATTTCATTGATCCTGCAACCCTACGGTATCCTATTTGCTCCCAATCCACTCAGAAAGGCCCGCTCATTATACCTTAACATATCTCCACCGAAAACCCAAAAGGATACCCTGGCTAAGCTTGACCGTTACCACCGACAGGATAAAGACAACCCTGGGGAAGATGGTGGGCCTGCAAACGAGTGAAAGGAGGTGATACTGACAGACTGGGTAGAGGCCATCTCATCTTGTCAGACTACACTGAAAAGGAAAATTGAGGAGGTAAAAGTGGATATATTGCTTATCCAACAGGACCTCCAGAAATCCAGTGAGCGGGTCAGAACTTCTGAAACTCGGCTGGGTGAGGTGGAAGATGCAATCCCGCAGTTGCAGACAGTGTCTGAAGGCATGTTACTACAGATTACCCATTACTGTCAAAACAAGATGACATGGAGAACAGACTTAAGAGATGTAATCTCTGCTTTATCTGGCTCCTACATTCCTTGAACAGCTCCTTATCACCTCCTATGGCTGTGAGGCCTTTTCTCCCACCCTCGCAGAAGAGAGGGCCCACTGCATGCCTGCTAGGCCTCCACCACAGGGAACCCCTCCCCGCACTTTCATTGCTAACTTTCTCAGCTACAAAGACCAATATGCAGCCCTGCGACTTGCCAGAGAAAAAGGCTATATTCCACTTGGCAACATCAAGGTGGCCATCTTCCCAGATTTTTCTGCGGAGGTACAATGTCGTGGATTTGAATAAAACCTTTTCGAAGGAGCAGCATGCTAATATAATGCGTAATACATTTAAATCCTCAATTTGCAGGAAACGAGCTTTAAGATCTTGTCTCGGTGGTACTGTACCCTGGCGTTTTTGCATAGATGCTACCGGGATATATCCGATAGCTGTTGGCATTGTAGGGAGGAGAGCGGGACGCTATTGCATTGTCTTTTGGTCCTGTCCCAGAACTAAAGTGGTTGTAAACTCTGTACAACCACTTTCACCTACCGGTAAGCCTATATTAAGGCTTACCTGTAGGTGCTGGAAATATCTTCTAAACCTACACGGTTTAGGAGATATTTACAATGTCCCCGTACACCGATGTCTAATGCGCATGCGCCAATGTATTTGGCGCATATGCACTTTAGAAAGGGCACAATGTGCCCTTTCTAAAGGTGGGATACAATGTATTCTGAGTGTTATGGGACCGAAATTAAAAAATGACCTTCAATTCTCCCAAGCTCATTAGTACCCAATAGCAGGGCTGAATTTTCCTTGATGTACTCTCATAGACCATTGTCGACATGTTGGTAATGTTACTAATCGAAATTCAGACTACATTTTTTTTTCTGGAGATGGTTGTGGGGGATCAACCTTAAAGGGGTTGTAAAGGTTAGTTTTTTTATTTTCTAAATGGGTTCCTTTAAGCTAGTGCATTGTTGGTTTACTTACCCTTTCCTTTTGATTTCCCTTCTAAATTTTTTATTTATTTTTGTCTGAATTTCTCACTTCTTGTTTCTCCTCAGTAAGCATGCCCCCATTATCCGAGCTGTTCTGGCTGGGGGTTAGTCAGCGTGCTTGCCCCCTCTTTTGGGACTACATCCCTGCTACAACACAGGGTCTTCCCACAGGGATGTAGTCCCAAGGGAGGGGGCATGCAGGCTGACTAACCCCCAGCTAGAACAGCACGGATGATGAGGGCAAACTTATGGAGGAGGAACAGGAAGTGAGAAATTACTTTTTTTAGTTCAACAGAGTGGCATGACATGCTTGTGCAGGGGGCTGTTATCTCCAAGGACCCCAAATCAATCAGATTAACCCAGCTGATCTCCTCCCAAAAAGTATGGTGTATGCATATTTTTAGTTCCCAAGTACATCACTCAACATTTTTCAATATTGAACCTTGTCTGCCATGTAGCTTACCCCTTCCTATTTTATCTAGGTCTTCCTGTAACAATAATTCATCTTGTGCTGATTTTATTTCCCTGCATAATTTGGTATTGTCAGCAAACACTGAAATTGAACTCTTAATTCTAACCTCAATGTCTTTAATAAACACATTAAACAGCATTGGCCCAAAGACAGAACCCTTAGTCCATTTAGAGAATGAGCTATTGATTACTACTCTCTGGACACATTCCTGTAACCAGTTTCCTGTCCATGTTTGAGCAATTTCTTCAACGTCAGTAGACCTTATTTTGTAAATTAAATGTTTATGAAGCAAAAGCTTTTTTTCCCTTTTTTAAGAAGATCCTTTTTTATTTTAGTGAGGGGCTCATTTTTCTACTTTGTAGATTGGCTGATCCTTGGCATTACCAGGCTGGAACTGGACCCCACTGAGAAATGTGAATGTAATGTGTTCTTGCTTTATGTTTTATGTACTGTAGCACAGCCCTCAAAATTTGCACTCGCATTTGGCGAGTAAACAAATAGGAGGGCGAGTATGGACAGGTCTGTGCTGTCTCAGGAATGTGTAGCCAGTGCCCTCCGCTGCACACAGGCTCGCAGTGCGCCCATTGCAATACATACAGTCAGCTGCTTGTGACCGCCCTCTCCGCGGACCCGATTGCCGCTGGAGTCCCACGATCGGTCCCCAGAGCTGAAGAACAGGGAGAGCTGTATGTTTTACATATTGGCCTAAACTGAGGGAAAAAAAAGTTTTTTTATATATTTTTGGGGGATATTTATTATAGCAAATAGTAAAAAATATTGAATTTTTTTCAAAATTGTCGCTCTATTTTTGTTCATAGTGCAAAAAATAAAAAACCGCAGAGGTGATCCAATACCACCAAAAGAAAGCTCTATTTGTGGGGAAAAAAGGACGCCAATTTTGTTTGGGAGCCACGTCGCACGGCCGCGCAATTGTCAGTTAAAGCGACGCAGTGCCGATTTGCAAAAAGGGGCCTGGTCCTTTAGCTTCATTTTGGTCCGGGGCTTAAGTGGTTAAGCTAGTGGATTGTTGGTTCACTTACCTTTTCCTTCGATTTCCCTTCTAAATGTTTTTTTTTCTGTGTTTGAATTTCTCACTTCCTGTTTCTCCTCAGTAAGCTTTCCACCATCATCCGAGCGGTGGAAAGTCATTTAGAACAGCTTACTGAACACCTTACTGAGGAGGAACAGGAAGTGAGAAATTCAGACAAAGAAAACAAAATCGCTGTTCCTACTTAGTAGGAACAAACTACGTCTCCTCTCCCCTGACAGAACTGGCGCGTGTGCATGCGATCGCCACGTGCATTGAGACCCCCACTTTGCGGCGGGCCTGTGCCGACTAGCAGCTCCTAAAAGGTATGATGTACCCATACAGGGTTTCGCCCAGCGGGTGCTATGCTGCCGCCATATATAGACGTGAGCCGGTCGGGAACCAGTTAATAGGTAAATGTTCCTAGAGAATGAGTGGACATGCAAGCACCAGTCAGTGTCCACTTTCAACCAATGGGTTGAATCATCTGACCACTTCCATGGGTTGCAATATTGAGCGTTCTCTGTTCTTACGTGCTGTCCTGCAAGGCCTTACCCAGAGTGTAAATTTCTTTCAGATAGATTCCCCCTATTTTACCCTACATTTTCACTATTTTCAGTCCAGTGGTTGAGTGTGACCCAGTCCTTTTAGGGCACTTTCACACTGAGCAGCGACGGGGGTAAATCGCTGCTATTTTTAGCGGCGATTTACTGTAGTTTTTGCGTGGAGCAAAGATGCTGCTTGCATTGCTCCAATGTGAAAGCCCTCGGGGTTTCACATTGGAGAGGCGCTTTGGAGGCGCTATTTTTAGCGATATAGTACCTGTAAAGTACCTCAGTGTGAAAGGGGTCTTAGCTTTTTAAAGTCTGTAGCAACTGAGCTTATTTGGGAACACTTGTGGAAATATTTTATCACTGTATTCCAAGAGATTTAAAGTTTTTGGGTGCATGATTTAATTTGCCAATAGCCACAAAACATTCTTCATTCAGTTTATTGTTGTGTTTATCTGTTGCATATGCTGCAACAGCTAGCTATAAGAAAATGCATAAGCTCTTTATAATTTACTATTAGTTATTTTTGTATATTGTATTGCTTTCAAAGTGCAAAGCGTTCAAGTGTTTTTCTTCTTTAATTCTAGGCTTTTCTGCAGCCTCACCTGCTGGGTAATGAGTTCACACATTTAGAATTTCCAAGAAGAGTACAACGCAAGGAGCTGGGCAAGATGATGCTATACAGAGACTTCAATATGACAGGCTGGTAAGACATTTTTCCTTTTACAGTTTCTTTTGTGTAACTTAATGTTCTCTACTGACAGCAGAGTGCAAAATACGCTTGATGTAGTCCACCTTATTGGAAAAAAGTAAAACATGCACCCACATTGAGAAAAGAAAAATGCGCATTCATAATTTTCTTTGCTATGGATCCTGCAGAGCTTTGCAACCATGAACGGTGCATTGAGGGTGCAGTGCACTGACACCTTCAGACTCTTCTTCTGGGCCGAGGTACGGACTTACCATTAGGGGTCTGGAGGAAGTCATTTTTGGACTACAAGTGTAGAGACATCAACGCAAATGTTTTTTTGTCGAGATCTTCTAGTGCCTCTGCTGTGGTGGCAGATAGGACTCAAGTCTTCCATTCACAGATCCCTGTGAATTGGTCTGTGAATAGATAAGGCTGTGCAGGCAGAGCCACACACATCAGCATCTAATTCCAAAGATTACAGAATGCTTAATGGGGTTGTTGAGCTGTAGAATATTACCAGCTGATCACAAGGTAAAAGGGACGCAGTGATTGGACCTTTTACCTTGATCTGTGATCAGCTTTGCCCAATCGTCCTGGATGCATGCTGGAGTGTGGTTCTGGAAGGACAGCATGGACACCCTCCTAACCATGCTGTAGCTGTCTTTCGTGTATAGCGTGCTTAAAGGAGTTCTCTGACCTAAAACTTTTAACCCCCGCTGTGCCCGGGCTGTAAAAAAATAGAAAATAAACTTTCACTTACCTGCCTACGATCCCCCGTTGTTCCGATATCGCCGTCCCGTTCTCCGGTCCCGGTCTCTTCCGCTTCCTGTGTGTCGGTGACTCATAGTGCGCTCAGCCTATCAGTGGCCGCGACGGGACATTGCTGCGGCCGCTGATAGGCTGAGCGCACTATGAGTCACCGACACACAGGAAGCGGAAGGGGCCCGGGACCGGAGAACGGGACGGCGATATCGGAACAACGGGGGATCGTAGGCAGGTAAGTGAAAGTTTATTTTCTATTTTTTTACAGCCCGGGCACAGCGGGGGTTAAAAGTTTTAGGTCAGAGAACTCCTTTAAGACGTTGTTAAAGGAGTAAAAGCTTTTAACCACTTAAGACCCGGACCAATATGCAGGTAAAGGACCTGGCCAGTTTTTGCAATTCGGCACTGCGTCGCTTTAACTGACAATTGCGCGGTCGTTCGATGTGGCTCCCAAACAAAATTGGCGTCTTTTTTTTCCCACAAATAGAGCTTTCTTTTGGTGGTATTTGATCACCTCTGCGGTTTTTATTTTTTGCTCTATAAACAAAAATAAAGCGACAATTTTGAAAAAAAAACAATATTTTTTACTTTTTGCTATAATAAATATCCCCCAAAAATATATAAAAAAAAAACATATTTTTTTCTCAGTTTAGGCCGATACGTATTCTTCTACATATTTTTGGTAAAAAAAAAACGCAATAAGCGTTTAACGATTGGTTTGCGCAAAATTTATAGCATTTACAAAATAGGGGATAGTTTTATGCCATTTTATTAATATTTATTTTTTACTACTAATGCCAGCGATTTTTTTTTTTTTTTTACGTGACTGCGACATTATGGCGGACACATCGGACAATTTTGACACATTTTTGGGAACATTGTCATTTTCACAGCTAAAAATGCATTGTTTACTGTGAAAATGGCAGTGCAGTTTAGGAGTTAACCACTAGGGGGCGCTGTAGGGGTTATGTGTGACCTCATATGTGTTTCTAACTGTAGGGGGGCGGGGCTGGACATGTGTCGTCACTGATCTCCTTTCCCTATATCAGGAAACAGACGATCAGTGACATTGCCACTGTGAAGAACGGGGAAGGTGTGTTTACACACACCTCTCCCCGTTCTTCAGCTCCTGTGACCGATCGCGGGACATCGGCTGCGATCGGGTCCCGCGGCTTCAGACCGGGTTGCGGGTGCGCGCCCGCGACCCATGGCTGGGAACTTAAAGTGGAGTTTCCATCCCAAAATGTTGTTTTCATTATTGTGCTCATTAGACCTAAAAAAGAAAAAAAAAATGTTTTACTCATCTGGAAATGCTTGTTGCTATGCGGTCCCACGAAATCTGCCTTTGGAATCACCTAGGATTCTGACATCATCTCCCTCTAATGCTCCTGGGAAATGTGTCATAATTTCCCAGGCTGCAGTGCGCTACCCAATTATCACTCCCCATCCAAGACTTCCAGGAAGTAAGTGCTTGCGGGCTTCACAATTATAAACTATTTTTTTTTAATAACTATGTGGAGCGGCGGCGGATTGTAAAATAGTAAGTGACCAGATTTATATTATAAAAACGCATGATGAAAGGACATACATTTAAAAAATGCTAATTGTGGTTGGAACCCCGCATTAAAGAGGACGTACGGGTAAGTGCATGTGCCCAGCCGTGCCATTCTGCCGACGTAAATGTGCAGGAGGCGTTCCTTAAGTGGTTAAAAAGCCATCCCTAACCTCTCTAGCTGCATGTGTTGTGAATTAATTCATCTTTTTTTAAGACCACAACAGAGGTCTGGCAAACCACCAAAATTTTGCAGCAACAGCAAAGTCAAAAAGAATTGTGAATTGCATTCCTTTTTATTGTGAAATGTGAAGATATTTTTCTCTACATGCATATAGCTACAAAGATGAATAAGGGCTTGTTTCAATTTCTTTATTGATCTGAATGTTAATACTTAGTGTTACTAAACCCTGAACCTGCATTCGCAATATCTGGACTCCCACAGTACACAGAACATGGAAATGCAATTATTTTAGTAAATATAAACTGCTAAATATGTTTTCTCATCAGCAGTATATAGCAGTCTTTTGACTTCTATCAGTGTGTGGTGAAAGCTTGTAGGAGGAGTTTTCATTTTTCCTATGATTGTCCTTCCAGGATCAAGGACCCCTGACCTCCTGTCTGGAAAGTGCTGATTGGCCCTGTGCTGATCACATGCACTCTCACAAAAAAAAAAGTCTCTAGCCATACATACCAAACTGAGCATGTGCAGTCTGACTCCATTTTTGAGTCGGTGGAATAAGAGGAGGATCACACAGCCTTTTTACACAATGTGGAGGATTAACCCCTAGGTTCCACAGACAAGCATGCTTTACTGCAAATGCAGACTGATCTTACTGTTGTGGGTTTAGTAACACTTTAATTATTCACCTGTGGTGGCATCTTTATTGTTAACGTAGTGTTCCATATTTCAATATGCCCTTGTCCACAGACCATGTTACCCGCCACAACACATTTGTGGGGAAGAGACCCTTGTCCTCCTCTCAACATCGTATTATCTCATTAATGGGAATCACTGCCTCTTGAAATGCACTATAGAATGTGTATTCATGCTTTTATAGGAGGCAGAGCATCCATCAATCAAGATGTATTATCCCACCCACTGTGTTCTTTTTTTAGTTACTGGGCATGGAGGAGGAGGAGGAGGGAGGGACTGGGCTGTCATTTAGGATCTGTATACATTCCCAAATGTGTGATGTCAATACCATGTGACCTGACTAGCTCAGATCAAGCAGGAAATGTTCTCTTCAGCAATAGAGACCAAACTGAGCATGTGCAGCCTTACTCCACTCTTGTCTGGACTTGTGTGTGTATATTTTTATAATATTTTATATTTATATAATACATATATATATATATATATATATACATACATACATACAGTGCCTTGCGAAAGTATTCGGCCCCCTTTGCGACCTTTTGCCACATTTCAGGCTTCAAACATAAAGATATAAAACTGTAATTTTTTTTTAAGAATCAACAAGTGGGACACAATCATGAAGTGGAACAAAATGTATTGGATATTTCAAACTTTTTTAACAAATAAAAAACTGAAAAATTGGGCATGCAAAATTATTCAGCCCCTTTACTTTCAGTGCAGCAAACTCTCTCCAGAAGTTCAGTGAGGATCTCTAAATGATCCAATGTTGACCTAAATGATTAATGATGATAAATAGAATCCACCTGTGTGTAATCAAGTCTCTGTATAAATGCACCTGCACTGTGATAGTCTCAGAGGTCTGTTTAAAGCACAGAGAGCATCATGAAGAACAAGGAACACACCAGGCAGGTCCGAGATACTGTTGTGGAGAAGTTTAAAGCCGGATTGGGATACAAAAAGATTTCCCAAGCTTTAAACATCCCAAGGAGCACTGTGCAAGCGATAATATTGAAATGGAAGGAGTATCAGACCACTGCAAATCTACGAAGACCTGGCCGTCCCTCTAAACTTTCAGCTCATACAAGGAGAAGACTGATCAGAGATGCAGCCAAGAGGCCCATGATCACTCTGGATGAACTGCAGAGATCTACAGCTGAGGTGAGAGACTCTGTCCATAGGACAACAATCAGTCGTATACTGCACAAATCTGGCCTTTATGGAAGAGTGGCAAGAAGAAAGCCATTTCTTAAAGATATCCATAAAAAGTGTTGTTTAAAGTTTGCCACAAGCCACCTGGGAGACACACCAAACATATGGAAGAAGGTGCTCTGGTCAGATGAAACCAAAATTTAACTTTTTGGCAACAATGCAAAACGTTATGTTTGGCGTAAAAGCAACACCGCTCATCACCCTGAACAAACATGGTGGTGGCAGCATCATGGTTTGGGCCTGCTTTTCTTCAGCAGGGACAGGGAAGATGGTTAAAATTTATGGGAAGATGGATGGAGCCAAATACAGGACCATTCTGGAAGAAAACCTGATGGAGTCTGCAAAAGACCTGAGACTGGGATGGAGATTTGTCTTCCAACAAGACAATGATCCAAAACATAAAGCAAAATCTACAATGGAATGGTTCACAAATAAACATATCCAGGTGTTAGAATGGCCAAGTCAAAGTCCAGACCTGAATCCAATCGAGAATCTGTGGAAAGAACTGAAAACTGCTGATCAAACGCTCTCCATCCAACCTCACTGAGCTCGAGCTGTTTTGCAAGGAGGAATGGGCAAAAATGTCAGTCTCTCGATGTGCAAAACTGATAGAGACATACCCCAAGCGACTTACAGCTGTAATCGCAGCAAAAGTTGGCACTACAAAGTATTAACTTATGGGGGCTGAATAATTTTGCATGCCCAATTTTTCCGTTTTTTATTTGTTAAAAAAGTTTGAAATATCCAATAAATTTCGTTCCACTTAATGATTGTGTCCCACTTGTTGTTGATTCTTCAAAAAAATTCACAGTTTTATATCTTTATGTTTGAAGCCTAAAATGTGGCAAAAGGTCACAAAGTTCAAGGGGGCCGAATACTTTCGCAAGGCACGGTGGGTGTGTGTATATGTGTATATATATATGTATATACACACGCATTGTTTGCCAACACAGTCTTGGTATTTTGAAGTATATTGTTAAATATAGTCTATAATGTCTACTGAATATTTATAAAGTAGTTTGTACAGAAAAGTATAAAATGCACCTTTATTTGGTCCCCTCTGGAGAGATACATGTCAAAATGATGTACATGTCTGAGTTGATTGCATTTAATTAAATGTATTAGTATGCAAGAATATATTGTTCTTTCACAGTCACTTTGTTGCGATTTTGGAGTTCTGCCAAGCTGCTAAGCATTAGGGAATTATTTTTCTCTTCTTCTAGCTAGGAAGAGTTTTCATTCTCTGAGGATCTGATTAAAAGCAACTTCACTATAAATCCATTTTGGATGCCTCACACTGACCCTTTATTTGACTGTGAAGGCTTCTGGTTCCTCTATTGAAACAAATAAAAGTGCTTATTATTCTTTGTCAACATTACACAAGGAGACAAAAATGATTAACTAGAGCTAATGTTTGACATACTAGTTGTATGTATTGAATCTCATGGTGTGATGGAAGCTCGCTAGGAATGTATTATGCTTTTTCATGTATTAATAAAAATCAGTTGAAATGAAACTAGATGCAGGAACATTCTTCTGTGTGTTATATTGATCCAAATCACATACCAGCTGCTTAGATATGATGATATGAATAAGCTAGCTGTCAGAAAAAAAGTCCCCAAGTATAACATTTCAGAGCTTGTTTTATTGTACATGAGACATGAATCCACTCTTACCATACCTCCAGTGCTGCAGTTCTCTGTGGGATTGGTTACAATTACAAATAATTGTCTGTTTATGGTTTATTTATTCAATAGAGAATGAGGTACAAGCATTAAATGAATATATAAAAGAGGCATAATGTGCTAGTATGCATTGCATACTAGCACATTATGTGACACCTGCGAACAAAGCCGACGTCGTCCCCGCTGGAGGCCACATCCATCTTCGTCCCTGGACTCATGGACTCTGGCTCTGTGACTGGCCGGAGCCACGTGACGCCACTCCCGCACATGCGTGTGGGAGCTGCCAGTTACAGCACTCGCTCCTGGAAAAACAGCACGGCCGGCCGTTCTTTCAGAGCGCATGCACTGATAATGTCATCGGCACAGTATACAGTAAATATTTCCTAAACGGTGCACGTTTAGGAGCTCTTTACAGTACCTTATTCTAGGCTTATCTATAGGTACAAATGCTACAGGGAAGTTTACAACCTCTTTTTAAAGCAAAGTTCAGTTTTTTTTTTTTTTCAAAAGTTATAAGCTGTTTAAAGACAATACAGGCATGCAGTAAATCGATGAGGGAGCTGCTAAAATTACCGTATTTATCGGCGTATAACAACGCACTTTAAGGGGAAAGTTTCAGGAAAAAAACTTTCTACAGCCCCCTGCGTATAACACGCAGACACAGTTTACCCTCTATTTTCAGGGTAAAAAAGTGAGTGTTATATGCCAATAAATACAGTATTTTAGAAACATTGCACCTTTACTTCAAGTTTGAAAGCCATTTCAGTATATCTTTATTGCAAAAGACCACAATATTTCTGTTGAGCCTTTCTCTGGCATTGACTATTTAGGGTAGAATTAGAATATCACACATAAGATGTCTACTGGGGGCCTGACTGACGGTGAAAGGGGTCAAGTGGAGCAGTAAAGATGAGAAGAGTGGGTCAGAGGGCAGTCAAGGTGAAGATCAGGATCAGTACAGGGTGCAGTAGACAGCAGAGGATATCGGAGCTGATGGCAGAGGGTAGGTAATGTCATTAACCTCATTGGCACTTCAATAGGCAAGCAGATTGATTAGAGGGATGGCCTCACCAGTGTGCTTCTAACTTCTTTGCCATCAAGCTGAGGGGGTGTGTGCTGTAGAGCTGTCTCTGTAGTGAGGATCCTTGAGCTGGCTTTGCAGTGTGGTAGGGGTGGCTGGGTAAAAGAAATCCCTTGAGAAATATTTTATGTTTGTTTCATATCAAATAATGCACAGGAACTGGAAGTTAAAGAAAAATTTAATAGGAAAAAAAAGGCTATACTTACCTGCTCTGTGCAATGGTTTTGCACAGCGCAGCCCCAATCCTCCTCTTCATGAGCTCCCTGCCGGAGCTCTGGGCCCCTCCCCCTTGCCGCTTGCTATAGGGGCACTTGTGCATGATTGCTTCATCACCAGCTCTCCGTGTCTGTAAGACAGAGTAGCTCAGCCCAGTGATGAGGGATAGATCCGGTAGAGCCTTGGCTTTCGTGCACATCGCTGGATCAAGATTGGGCTTAGGTAAGTATTGAGGGGGCTATGGGGGGAGCTGCCCACACAAGGCTTTGGTTCAAAACCTTCAGCCTTCACGACCACTTTAACCCCTTAACGCCCGCCGCACGATTATATACGTCCGCAAAATGGCACGGACAGGCAGAAGGGCGTATATATACGTCCTTGCCTTCTAGCGGGTGGGGGGTACGATCGGGACCCCCCCCCGCTGCGTGCGGCGGGCGGATTCCCTCGGGGAGCGATCAGGGACGACGGCGCGGCTTTTTTTTTAATAGCCGCTCCGTCGCGATTGCTCCCCGGAGCTGAAGAACGGGGAGAGCCGTATGTAAACACGGCTTCCCCGTGCTTCACTGTGGCGGCGTATCGATCGAGTGATCCTTTTTATAAGGGAGACTCGATCGATGATGTCAGTCCTACAGCCACACCCCCCTACAGTTGTAAACACACACTAGGTGAACCCTAACTCCTACAGCGCCCCCTGTGGTTAACTCCCAAACTGCAACTGTCATTTTCACAATAAACAATGCAATTTAAATGCATTTTTTGCTGTGAAAATGACAATGGTCCCAAAAATGTGTCAAAATTGTCCGAAGTGTCCGCCATAATGTCGCAGTCACGATAAAAATCGCTGATCGCTGCTGTTAGTAGTAAAAAAAAAAAAAAATAATAAAAATGCAATAAAACTATCCCCTATTTTGTAAACGCTATAAATTTTGCGCAAAACAATCGATAAACGCTTATTGCGATTTTTTTTTTTTTACCAAAAATAGGTAGAAGAATAATACGTATCGGCCTAAACTGAGGAAAGAAAACATGTTTATATATGTTTTTGGGGGATATTTATTATGGCAAAAAGTACAAAATATAGCATTTTTTTTCAAAATTGTCTCTCTATTTTTGTTTATAGCGCAAAAAATAAAAACCACAGAGGTGATCAAATACCACCAAAATAAAGCTCTATTTGTGGGGAAAAAAGGACGCCAATTTTGTTTGGGAGCCACGTCGCACGACCGCGCAATTGTCTGTTAAAGCAACGCAGTGCCGAATCGCAAAACCTGGCCTGGGCATTTAGCTGCCTAAAGGTCCGGGGCTTAAGTGGTTAAAAGCTACCAATATCACTGCACCACAACAGGGTTTTAGAAAATAGGTCAGTATAGGGATGAGTGCAGTTTAACACATTAACTTTCTGCAGTCGTTTCTGACAATAATTACTGCAGTTCTTCTTTAACAGTTGGTAAATTTAAGCTCATGAATAAATAGTTTTTAATAATAGAATAAATAGTAGTTAGGGTTAATGTTAAGCTGTGCAGGCCGTTTAATACATAGAATACGTTTGGTGCACCCAAGGTGATGATTTAGCAGTCCTTCATTACTGTACTTGTTCTATGAATGTTCATTCAGTTGTACAGGGAAAAGTCCCCTGGGCTCACATAAAATGTTTCCTTCTACCTGGTTTACTCTTCAGATATCTTTTAAATGCTTTTGTAGAACAAAGCATTTTTGATCATGGCAGAATACGTTGTATTCAAGGACAAGAATCACAAATCGCTCACCTCCAGCGATGACTCAATTGGTTGAATGTCAGCTGAAAGTTATGTAATGGATGAGCTCTTCTAAAGGTTTATATTCCTTTTTGTTCTTTTTTTTTTTTTTTCAGAATAAGTATAATTTCCAGCAGTTAAAAAAAACTGGAGGACTTTAATTCATTGTTTTTCCTAAAACTTTTTGGTAGCAGTTTACATCACCCTGAATCAGGGGTAATCCGTTCCTTTCAGTGAAGGGAAACCAAAGAAGATGCTTTTCTTATGGTTGCATCTTTTTCTATTTTTCCACCAGCTTTTCGGTTTTCAACAGTTTTTTTTTTTTTTTTTTTACCAGTATGTTTACTTTTTAAAAAGATTGCATGATGTGCACTAACAGTGTGGCATTTCAATTTTATTCAAGTAGTGTAAAATAAAGTAGTGCACTCACAAATAAAGTAAGAGCGGCAAGCACTTCAGGGCTGGGGTGAAACTGTCGGAATACTCCAATTATGGCCAGTGGTTGGTGTTTGCAGCAAGACACAATGGGGATGGATTTACTAAAACTGAAGAGTGCAAAATCTGGTGCAGCTGTGTGTGCATGGTAGCTAGTCGGCTTCTAACTTCAGCTTGTTCAATTAAAGTGTTCCTAAACCCATAACAGTAAAAGTAAAATCTATCTGTATATGCAGAATAGCATGCTTGTTATACTCTGTGGAACGTAAGGGGTTAATCGTCTGTATTGTTTAAAAAAAGCTCTCTGATCCTGTATGGACAGATACTCCCCCTCCTACAGGGTCACTCTAAGCAAGGCCGGATAAGACACAGTGAGGGTAGTACTGCTGCACATGCTCAGTTTGGTCTCTATTGCTGGAGAGAACATTTCCTTGTTTGAGCTGAGCTAGTCAGGTCACATGGTATTGACATTACACATGTGGGTGTGTATACAGATCCTAAATGACATCCCAGTCCCCCTTTCCTCCTCCATGCCCAGTAACAAAAAAGAACACCGTGGGTGGGATGTCACATGTTGATTCATAGATGATCCGCCTCCCATAACAGTACGAGGACGCAGGCTATAGTGAAAATCTTCTCCTACCTGAACACTCAGCACTCGGGAAGACCCCGCAGTTAGTAACATGACCGTGGTATGCAGATCAGCCAAAAAGGGATATAGTGGCAGTATTTGAATGTCAAAATGTATAAGCTGTGGGCACTGGTAGGCGGCAGATGAACTATTTTCATATTACTGGTGTAACGGTCACCACCGTTTACGATTTCCATTCCATCAACCACGACCGCTTATCCGACAAACTACAATCCAGCCGACAGGACCCATTTCATTTTCCAGTAAGACGAGACACAGCTCTGTTTCTGGTTTCAAAATGAATGAATGACTACTTTTAATGGTTCCTTAGCTTTCTTATATACAGTACAAGCATGTTACAGTAATCAAAGGAACAAAGACACACTCCACCCACACATCACACAATGGGGCATCACATTCTTTTAGATAATGACATTCAGAGGAGTTAATTACTACTCATTACCCAGACGGTCTGGCTCTGCAACAAGTTCCCCTCACCTGTTACACAAAACACATTCCTTTACTAAACATAATTGACATGCTAATTCCCTACCCTTGAAAGGAGACATCTGACCTTTCAGACTTAGTACAATGGACACAGAATGTAATCACAGCAAGATACTTTAACATCCCATAATAGCCAGCCAGGCCGACTCATAGTTTCAATCCACATCACCACAGTAGCAGACTTAGTTAGCATCTCAATAGTCTATTGACCTGGTGTGGGTCAGCATGAAATCACCTGTAATATGTCCAGATCTCCTGCAATACACAAATTATTATTTCTCAGTCACCCTATGCCCAAAAGGGGCATAGGATGACCCTAGACCCAAGAGTCATTAATGAAGCTGGCACAGGAATACCCCCCATCATTCAAAGGTCTTTGTGTGTCACGGGCCATTCCGTTACATCTGGGTTTAGTAACACTTTAAGCTTTGATACAAAAAAATTGGAAGCCGATTTCTATGCTTATGAGATTTTGCTCTCTCCAGTTTTTGTATATCATCACCTATGTGATACTAGAGTACAGGGGTTGGCAACCTACAGCCCTCGCCTCCACTAAATGTCCAGCCCGTCAGTGCACGTGTAGAATTTTAACCACTTCGCACCCATGCTATAGCTGAAAAACGGCTACAGCATAAGCCTCAATTGCCGGGAGGGCCTCCATGTATGTCCTCCCGGAAACACGCTCCCCACGTGCTTCTGTGGGCGCTTTAGGGAAAATCTGTGATGGCCATGTCCCTTGGACACAGCCAGCCACAGATTGTGGTAAATGGGTAATCACATCAGCCGTTTTACCATGTGATCGCCTCATCCAATGAGAGATGATCTCAAATGTAAACCTATGAGATCATCTGTCATTGACGGCTCACTTTCCTCACACAGAGGCTGCATGTGAAAAGGGAGAGCAATATCGGAGCAGAGTAAGTGTTTTTTCCTTGCCAAAACGGTGCCCATCAGTGTCCTCAGTGTCATCAGTTACCGCGTTTACCCGCTGTTACAAGCATTTGAAGTTTCAACATTCTTCCTAAATCTTTTTGCTTTCCAAAAAATGCTTCTAAACTCAACTGCCTAGAAACTACTATAAACGACCATGTATACATGTACTGATAAGATAACATAGAGGAGAGTTTCGGGGCAACTGAAAAAAATCCCCAACTGCTCCTAAATGTCGGGTTACCAGCAGCAGTGTACATGAGGCCTAACCATAAATAATTTAGCTGTTTTTTACTAAAAAAGGTCATGTGTATATTTTGTATGTTTTTGTTTCATATAAGAATATTGGTGTGACTGATTTTCAACAATTTCTAACACGCAGGGCTTACAAGACAATTGAAGATAATGATTTAAAATTCCCTCTAATATATGGAGAAGGAAAAAAGGTAAGGTTCTCTTACAATTTGAACATGACATATTATAAAGAATAATGTAACTGCAAATTTTAGATGTATTTAAAATGAAAATATTCATTCACATATTTGTATACTGTTTGTCTTGTATACATCTTTGTTTTTCTCTGATTCATTTTACAGTTACCTTATTTTCCGGCGTATAAGACGACTTTTTGGATGCAAAAAAATGCATCCAAAGTCGGAGGTCGTCTTATACGCCGGTGACAGTCTCTGTCTGCTGCGAGCGTCCATGATTTAAAAGCCGCTCCTTCTCCTCAGTGTCCTGCGATAGGCAGAACACAAATCTTCCCAGCAGTGCCTCTGTTCTGTGTTCCTCCTATCACAGATGCCTTCTCATCCTCGGATGAGAGGACGTCCGTGATAGGCGGAACAGAGGCGCTGCTGGGAAAATTTGTGTTCTGCCTATCATAGGACAGTCTGAGGAGAAGGCGCGGCTTTCAAATCATGGACGCTCGCAGCAGACGGAGACTGTCACCGGCCTGGAAGTCAGAATCAGCAAAACGTGAGTGTTGGCGCAGTGGGGGCACGTGATGGCACAGTGAGATTTGAAAAAAGCCTGTTTCTGTCAGCGGTTCTTGCTAACCCTCAGCTTCCAGAAAGACTTGTATGAAGGGGGTAGTCTTATATGGTGAGTATAGCCCAAAACCAAAAGTTTTCCTGGAAAATTAGGGGGTCGTCTTATACGCCCAGTCGTCTTATATCCCGGCAAATACAGTATATGGTGCAATATGTGGTATACACTCACCAGCCACTTTATTAGGTACACATGTTCAATTGTTTGGTATCAGAAATTGCTAATCAGCCAATCACAAGGTAACAACTAAACGCATTTAGGCATCTAGATGTGGTGACGACGACACGTTGAAGTTCAAACCGAGCATCAGAATGGGGAAGAAAGGAGATTTAAGTGACTTTGTATGTGGCATGTTTGTTCCTGCCAGACGGGCTGGTCTGAGTATTTCAAAAACTGCTGATCTACTGGGCTTTTCTTGCACAACCATCTCTATGGTTTACAGAGAATGGTCAGAAAAAGAGAAAATATCCAGTGAGATGAAGTTGCGTGGAGGAAAATGCCTTGTTGATGTCAGAGGAAAATGGGCAGACTGGTTTGAGATGATAGAAAGGCAATAGTAACTCAAGTAACCACTCATTACAACCAACGTATGCAGAATACCATCTATTTAATATACAAGTGCCTCTAACCCTTTATTGTGCTTTTGATGAAGGATTTATTGTATATAGAGCTAATTAGTACTACTGTGATCAACTAGAAGTGCAGAAAGAGAACACACAAAGGCGAATCACGGGGACCCTGATGCTGCGCACGTGTGCGCAGGGGTTTATTCTTGTATTTTGGCACATGGTAGCAGTGCAGGATATTAATATGGTCCAAACAAGGAGACAACAGCAGCATGATCACAGAGCACAGCATTGGTTTAGTCCAGGAGCCCAGTACAGCAATCTAGGCACAGGAAAATAAATCAGCAGAGCCACAGAGTGAGTATATCACATGAAAAGGATTGGTTCCAAAGGGAAGTGATCTAGGGAACAGCAATGGACAGAGAGCAATATGATATGGCAAAGCACAGGGGTGTAGTGGTTAGCACTTTCACCTAGCAGCAAAAGGGTTGCTGGTTCGAATCCCGACCACAACACCATCTGCCTGGTGTTTGCATGTTCTCCCTGTGTCTGCGTGGGTTTCCTCCGGGTACTCCGGTTTCCTCCCACACTCCAAAGGCATGCTGGTAGGTTAATTGGATCTTTTCCAAATTGGCCCAGTATATATGTGTGTACGACTGTGTGTCAAGATCCTATTGGGTAAATGACCGCACCAGCCAGGTAGACACTGGCTGCAAAAAGCGCCTAGCGGCGATTCAGTTCGCATGTGTAGTGCTATACAAGTCACTCATTCATTCAAGAAAATACACAGTGTGGTCAGATGGAACATCATAATGGGCTGGCAGCAAGAGCAAAGGGCAGTAGTTGGAAGGGTAGCAATTCATGGGACATCAAAGTGAACTTCTCAAACTTGTGCCTTCATATGGTCATGGAGATTCCAGTAGCAGGTGGAGGTTTAGAATAGGCGCAGGAGACTGCTGTATCTAGGAAGGTCAGATGGGCAGGTCCTTTGCACCCAACCACAGCTTGGGGTTCATGCAGGCAGCAGGGTAGCATAAGGCCTCAAAGGACAAACTTTCCTTTTTGCTGGCCCCCACTCAGATATTTAAAACTCAGCTGGAGCGTGATCCCAATGCTTCTGTCAAGTCTGTGGCAACAAACTCTCCCCTTCTGGCCCAGCCACATCAGAAGTTCAGCGGGAGAACAAAGGCATTGCCACAAAGTGAGGAAGAGAATTGTGCTGTGCCCGCTGAGACAATGTGGTGACTGGAGGAAGGAAATGCCCACCTGGTATATGGTGTCTCCACATACAGGTCGGAGAAAGGGGTTGGACTGCTCGGCACCACACACAGGTAGAGTGGGGTGGCAGGAGCTGAATGCAAGTTCGGGAATATTTATTCTGTTTTTCTGCACAATGCGATGGAGACAGTGAATGCATTTTGAATGTGAAAATATTATTCAGCGTTATTATTATTTAATTCACGGGTAAGCAAACTTGCCCCCTAGGCTATGACAGGTATCCCCGAAGTCACCAGACTTACAACCTATTATTTTTAACAAATAAGCAGAATGCATAATGCAAGTCATATTTATTTGACTTCCTATTCCATCCTCAAGACTAATTTCCCCAAGATATTTTACATTTTCCAAAGGGCTCATTCTTTCATTAACACAGCCTGTATTGGATTGTGCAGTGCGCAGCAAGTCTAGTTTTGTATATATTTTAATTAAATATGTAACGGTGTCTAAAGGATTATTTTAAATTTATTTTTGTCAAAGGTAACATTATTTGCCATCTACATTTCTGATTTATTTGAGAAGTAAAGGGAAAAGCTTGTAATTTCCTTTAAATAATTGGGAGTATGCGTAAAAATGATTTGTTAATGGACCACATAACCATATAATTAATTATATTTTTTTAACAGTGCTGCTTACATGTAGTTTACAGTTAAATCTAGAGTATTTCAGAGGGAAAATGTTATCATTGTCTTTCTGTGTTTTTTTATTAAATATAGAGATATTGAAGACTCAACAACTGCTGTGATATACCACTTTATTAGGTACACCTGTTCAATTACTTGGTAACACAAATTGCTAATCAGCCAATCACATGGCAGAAAATCAATGCATTAAGTGCCGGTTCACACTACCACGACTTGGGATCCGACTTGTGTCGCACCAAGTCACGCAACATGAGAAATTCAATTGAAGTGAATGAGAGCCGTCTTAAGGTACACTACTGAAGTCGCTCCGACTTCAGAAAAGGTTCCTGTACTACTTCAAGGCGACTTGTAGGCAACTTGTACCCATTGATTTCAATGGAAGTCGCCTCCAAAGTCGGATCACCGTCTTAACTGAAGCAACTTTACAGGAAGAAATAATTGTTTACTCAAGCACACCCCTCCCTCCCACAGAGCTGATTATTCTGTGATTGGCCACAGCCAAAGTTGCCTGTCCTGGAGGCAACTTTAAGTCGCGTTGTAAGTTGCTCCATGTCGCGCTGAAGTTGCCTTGCAAAGTTGGACTGTAAGTCGTGTTGCCCCTGTGTGAACCGGCTATTGGGCATTTAGTGAAGACGACATGTTGAAGTTCAAACCGAGCATCAGAAGGGGGAAGAAAGGGGATTTAAGTGACTTTGAACATGATATGTTTGTTGGTGCCAGACTGGCAGGTATGAGTATTTCAAAAACTACTGATCTACTGGGATTTTCACACACAACCATCTCTAGGGTTTACAAAAAATGGTCCGAAAAAGAGCACATATCCAGTGAGTGGAGGTTGTGTGGACAAAAATGCCTTTTGATGTCAGAGGAGAATGGGCTGATGGTATGAGATTATAGAAAGGCAACAGTAACGCAAATAACCACCCTTTACAACCAATGTAGTCAGAATACCAGCTCTGAATGCACAACACATCAAACCTTGAAGAAGATGGGCTTCAGCAGCCTGCAATAGTTCACACCGGCTAGCAGCAGGAAACTGAGGCTACAATTTGAACAGGCTCACCAAAATTGGACAATGGAAGATTGGAAAACGTTGCCTGGTCTGATGAGTCTCAATTTCAGCTGCGACATTTAGATCGTAGGGTGACAATTTGGCAGAAACAACATGAAAACATGGATCCACCCTGCCTTGTATCAACTGTTCAGGCTGGTGGTGTAATGGTGTGGGGGATATTTCCTGGGCACACTTTGGGCCCCTTAGTACCAATTGAGCATCGTTTAAATGCCACGGCCTACTTGAGTATTGTTGCTGACCATGTCCATTCCTTTATGACTAAAGCGTACCAATCTTCTGATTGTAACAAAGTTCAAATCATCTAAAAGTGGTTTCTTGAACATGAAAACGCGTTCACTGTACTCCAATGGCTTCTACAGTCACTAGATCTCAATACAATAAAGCACCTTTGTAATGTGGTGGAACAGGAGATTCTCATCATGAATGTGCAGCCGACAAATCTGCAGCGACTGCGTGATGCTATCATGTCAATATGGACCAAAATCTCTGAGCAATTTTTCCAACACCTTGTTGAATCTATGCCACAAATAATTATGGCAGTTCTGAAGGCAAAAGGGGGTCCAAACTGGTACTAGCAAGGTGTATTGAATAAAATGAGTGTATAGTATCAGTCAGTCGCATAGTGCACTTTTTTGATTTTTGAAAAAACATTCAATGAGAACTTCGGTACATGACTTGACAGATGTCACAGAGTACTTTGTTCGAGGAAATTTTTCTTGCCTGCTCATTTGTACTTTTTTATCACTGCAGTCAAAAACAAATGTTGATATGACCTCACTAACCCTTAAGCTCCATTCACACCTCCACGATTTAAAGAGCGGCAAAACTCAGGTCGTGTTTGCAATGCCATTTTTTCTCAATGGTACCCCAAACGCGGTGCCATTTTTTGCTGTGATTGTTGCATGACAAATAGCAGCAAAATCAATCAAACAAAATCGCGAGACACATGTCATCCAAAAGACGTTCCGGGACTTCTTTTGGGCAACATGCGTCCCGTGATTCTGTTTGCGTGATTTTGCCGCCATCTGCTGCGTGACAATCGCACCATGTTTGGGGTGTCATTGAGAAATAAGGGCACCGCAAAGGCATTCTGCATTTTGATGAAATTCTTCCAGCAATTGAAATCGCCCAGGTGTGACTGGATCCTTAGAAAAACAAACAGATGTTCTTAAATAGTTAATATGCAAATACAGTGATACCTATTATAAATAAGGTGCCAAATGTGATATTAAACAGCGCTCAGAAAAATAAGTGAAAATGTAAATCAACAAATATAATATTGGTACAGTGACATAGTGAAAAATAAATAAATAATCCACCCTCTAAGTGAGTCAATATATAAGTGTCCAAAAATCCGTGCAAAAATTGCATCAAAAAATACCAGGTTGGCAAATAAAGTCCATAAACTGCCTAAGTGAACAAAAAAATATATATATAAATAGTTCATAAATGGAGAACAAAGGAAAAGAAAAAATCCTTCCAGATCTTCAATAAGTGCTTTCACCACACCACAGTGACTGCATGCTTCCACCACCCATCAGAAATGCAAACTCACCGCAACAAATGGCCTGACACTTTCGTGTTTAGGCACACAGGCTTGTTAACTGACCCCCTCAGTTTAGTTGATAGAACTCCTTCTTTTCATATAGAGTGGAGCATTCAGTTAAACAGATGGAGATCCGAAGCAAAAAGAAAACTCCAAGATAACAGCCATATGCAAATAAGAAAAAGAGAGCACAATAGTGTGATACTGTAACACAACTTTTAATAACACACTACAAATCTCCCAAAGAATGCACTCACAAAGGTAACTCTTGTTACAAGCAGTGTATAAATCCAAAAACTGACACGGTGTAAAACAAAAAATAAAGATATCCTCCAGGTGAACTAGTGGTCACAGCGGACCAACGAATAGCCCAAGTGTTACTCACAGCCCTTGTGCAGGTGTACTGAAGCTGCTGCTTAGGTAATTGAGCTGGTGGCAGATTAGACCATTCCACGTTCAAGCTTAGAAAGTTTAAGGTGTGCGGTTGTGACTTTAGTAATCACTCCCCGACATGTTTCATCAAAATGATTTCTTCACTAGTAGAGTTTTTAAACAAAATTCTACTAGCGTATTGCTAGTTTTAGCAATGAACTGTCTGACTCGGACTTTGTGAGGAAAAGCAGTAAGCACAACCCTTGTGTATAGCTGAAAAGCAAGAGGCGCAGAGCTTTGCACATGTAATGATCAAGGATAAATTACAAATTATACAAAGAATCAAGGTTTTTTGTTGTCAAATTTGTTTATTGGGTTTAAAGTAAAGAGAAAACAGTAGATACAATTGACAATAAAAGATTACAGAAAAAGAAAAATGGTATCGTGTAATAAGAGAGAGTATTTGAAACATAGGATCTACAAATATTTATTAGATTATTCTATGTGAAATATTAAAGGAATCAAAGCAGGTTATAGTCAAACCAATCATGTTAGTCTATTACATTTGAACTCATATAAAATATTATAGAATATTATGATATAAACGGAACCGGATATAATTATGATATGAACTATAGCTATGGAGCAATTGTAATTTTAGCAATGAATCGGTTCAAAAACTGGCCGAAATAGGGGGGAGAAGGATCTTATTCATGTTAATTATTAAAACAATAGGAGCAAAATTGGATATCGTATTTACATATTCACATTTACCATTTTATATAGAATCAAGGTTTTTTAAGATATAACAGACCCATTCACACCACTACAGTCTCTGGTGCATTGCTGTAACACGTGTGCGTTAATGTGTGTAGCATTAGGTAGCCTCAATACTACAGAGTAATCTAAAAATATGCCTGAACCATTTTCGTAATGCAGCATAGCTTGTTGTGGAGGTGCGTTAGGGTGCTTTTAAGCTTTAAAAGACAAGTATGGCTTTAAAAAATAAAATACAAATCGTATTCACCTCGATGGCTGCAGCAACAATTCAAGCTGCTGCTGTCCTGCGTCGCCTCTAAAACTGAAACTGGAGTGATCAAACACAGCTGATCGCTCAGTTCTTGCCCCTCATCGCGTAAAGGGTTGACGACTGTCACTTACTGGTTCTCTGCTTTGCCCCTCCAGCGGTGAAGAGGGTGGAAGCCTCACTGAGAGGCTGAGACAGCTGCCCGTCCAGGATCTTTCCACCGGCTGTGTGATGTGTCAGATGAAACCGTTTCACAGGAGTGCAGAACTAAGTGCACTCCTGTGATCCATAGGGGAAGTATAGCCGGAAAAGCTTTGGCTATTCTTGCTTTATTGGCACTGCAGTGTACAACTTGTGTTACCTCAATTCAATAAAATTATTTTTTCTCAACGCATTATGATTATTATGCCAATCAATTTTACATGATTATTACATTTTTTTAAACCCAAATCTTAACAAAACATAGTATATATTTTTTTACGGTTGTCCCGATACCACTTTTTTAAGACCGAGTACAAGTACCGATACTTTTTTCAAGTACTCGCCGATACCGAATACCGATACTTTTTTTTAATCTCATGTGACAGCGGCACATGTGTCAGTATGTTTTTTTTTTTTTATTTATAATGCTTTCTTTTTAAGGGGGGGGGGTGGACCGTGTCAGTGTTTTTTTTTCTTACATTTTTTTTATTTTCTACAATAATTTTTTTTCTTTTGTTTTTTTTTGTTTTTTCAGCCCTGTTGGGGGGGCTTTGGTGAGATCAGGGGTCTTAACAGACCTCTGACATCTTCCCTTTGAGACAGGGAAAGGGACTAGGGACACATGTTCCCCTGTCCCTTTCTCAGCAGCATGAAAATGAATGGAGTAAAGACAGCGTCTTCTCTTCATTCATAAACTGAAACATTTGTAAACACAGGTTACAATGTTTCAGTTATGTGAATGGACCGAGTCAGTGATCACTGACTCTGTCCATTCGGAGCAGTAAGGAGCCGGATTTACCGGTTCCTACCCCGCTCTCCATCCTGACATTTCCAGGGGGTGGAGGAGGAGCACGAAAGGGGAGAGAAACACGGTGGGATACACGGTGGCATACACGGCGGGATACATGGCGGCTTTCAGCTGCTTTAAAATCAGCGGTGATCGGTGCTTGTAACTTCCCCACGCACTGATCACCGGCGACAGTACAAGTATCGGGTGAAGCATCGGGAGCATTTGCCTGAGTACAAGTACTTGGGCAAATGCTTGGTATCGGTACCGATACTAGTATCGGTATCGGGACAACCCTAATTTTCTTTATTTTAATGTGTAGTAAAATAAAATAAGAACATTCATATACAGTATCTCACAAAAGTGAGTACACCCCTCACATTTTTGTTTTATTACATCTTTTCATATGACAACATTGAAGAAATTATACTTTGCTACAATGTAAAGTAGTGAGTGTACAGATTGTATAACAGTGTACATTTTCTGTCCCCTCAAGATAACTCAACACACAGCCATTAATGTCTAAACCGCTGGTAACAAAAGTGAGTACACCCCTAAGTGAAAATGTCCAAATTGGGCCCAATTAGCCATTTTCCCTCCCCGGTGTCATGTGACTCATTATTGTTACAAGGTCTCAGGTGTGAATGGGAAGCAGGTGCGTTACATTTTGTGTTATCGCTCTCACCCTTTCATACTAGTCACTGTAGTTCAACATGGCAAAGAACTCTCTGAAGATCTGAAAAAAATCATTTTTGCTCTACATAAAGATGGCCTAGGCTGTAAGAAGATTACCCTGAAACTGACCTGCAGCACGGTGGCCAAGGCCACACAGTGGTTTAACAGCGCAGGTTCCACTCAGAACAGGCCTCGCCATGGTTGATCAAAGAAGTTGAGTGCACGTGCACATATCCAGAGGTTGTCTTTGGGAAATAGATGTATGAATGCTTCCAGCATTGCTGCAGAGGTTAAAGGGGTGGGGGGTCAGCCTGTTAGTGCTCAGACCATACGCCGCACCCTGCACCAAATTGGTCTGCATGGCTGTCATCCCAGACGGAAGTCTCTTCTAAAGATGATGCACAAGAAAGAGTGTGTGGTGGCAACCAGGTGAGGAGTACAAAGACAAGTGTGTCTTGCCTATAGATTGAAATATGGATTGCGCTAACTCCTAAATAATAATATTCCCAATAAAAATAAATGATGAATATATACCAGTGCTTTGTTGCCGTGAAAATTCCTCTCAGTGATACCAATTAAATTTATGCCAAACTTAAACAACTGTGCGACAAACTATTATCAATATTTAAAGTGCATGTGCCAAACATAGAATAAATAAAATGCAAATACTACTATGTGCATCAAGTTCATTCAGCCCTTCAATCAACAATAAAGTGCATATGCAGCAAAAGTACAATGGATGTCCTCAGTGAGTGATCAACACCTTTCCAAAGGTGCCGTCCCTTGTCTGTAATCAAATGCTTCTACTTCCACCGCTATAGTGACTATCCCACCACCTAGTGAAATGGCCACTCACCAGATAGGGAAAAGTATGCGCCTTTGGTTGATTAATTAAGGTTAACCACTCCGTTACATTGGATCGGTCAATGGTCCATCCCAGTAATATTTTATTATTTCTTGCTCTATAGATTCTCATAGAACACATAAATGGCCATCATAGTGTAGTATATCACTGATGTTTCATTAAAAAGTTACAGGGGCGTGTCTGCCCCTGTATTTCCTCAAAGGAAATACAGGGGCAGACACGCCGACATTTAATACTCCACATACACGGCTGGATCAGCTTAGTGCCGGCTCAGAGTTAATATGTGAGTTTAATGATTTACTTTTTAACTTTTTAATAAAAATGTATACAATTTGATTGGTTTTCTTGCACCGGGAACACATTTTTTTCACACGTGTCTTGCCTTGCCTATAGTCAAGCATGAGGACTGCCGGCACTGGGGAGCTACAGTTCATGGAGGGAACCATGAATGCCAAAATGGACTGTGACATACTGAAGCAGAGCATGATCCCCTCCCTTTCGTAGTTTGGGCCACAGGGCAGTGTTCCAAAATATCGACCCGAAACACACCTCCAAGGCGACCACTGACTGGCCAAGAATGTCTCCAGACCTAAACCATATTGAGCATCTGTGGGACATCCTCAATTGGAAGGTGAAGGAGCGCAAGGTCTATAACATCCACGAGCTCTGTGATGTCATCATGGAGGAGTGGAAGAGGACTCCAGTGGCAACCTGTGAAGCTCTGGTAAACTCCATGCCCAAGGCAGTACTGGAAAATAATGGTGGCCACACAAAATATTGACACTTTGGGCTCGATTTGGACATTTTCACTTAGGGGTGTACTCGCTTTTGTTGCCCGCTGTTGAGACATTATTGGCTGTGTGTTGAGTTGTTTTGAGGGGTCAGCAAATTTACACTGTTATAAAAGCTGTACACTCACTACTTTATATTGTAGCAAAGTGTAATTTCTTCAGTGTTGAAAAGATAATAAAATAAAATATTCACAAAAATGTAGGGTGTACTCACTTTTGTGAGATACTTTATATGTATAATATTTGTTATATTGCATGTGAATATTTTGCAAATTGAGCTGTCGGCTCAGTTTTTTAACATGTTTTCTTGTTTTCATACTCTCCTCTGCTGAAAAAAAAAAAAAAACATTTTGTTTACAGAGCTCAGTAGATTATTCTTAAGCCTCATATACACTATCAGTTTTCCTGCAGGTTTTTCTCTTCAGGTTTACCAAAACCATCTAATATGAGGTCAAACCTTAAGGCCGCGTACACACGGTCGAACATGTCCGCGGAAACTGGTCCGCGGACCAGTTTCCGCGGACATGTCCGACCGTGTGTACGGCCTAGCGGACAGGTTTCCAGTGGACAGGGATGGACTGGCCATTGGGACTACAGGGAGTTTCCCGGTGGGCCGATGGCTCAGTGGGCCTGCTTCAGTGACAGCGGACCGCCGGGTCCCCTGCTTTGCCCCGGGTGAAATAATGTCTAGCTTCTCCACTGGTACTGCCTATAAGAGTAACAGTACCAGCCGTTCTACTCTAATAAAGTAGAATGGCTAGTGGCTTGTGAAGGGGGAGAGGGGGCTTGGGTGGCGGGGATGGGGGTTGCGGGAGTTGTCCGAAGTGGGCCAGTCTGGATGAAGTCCAGGGCAAAATTTTTGTTTCAGTCCAGCCCTGCCAGCGGACAAAAGTTTCTTAGCAAGCTAAGAAACTTGTCCGCTGGAAACATGTCCGTCGGACATGTCCAATGGTTAGTACACCTAATCGGACATGTCCGCTGGTTATGACGTGTAACCAGCATCCCGAAATCCCGCGCATGCGTCAAATTGATTTGACGCATGCGTAGAAGCATTGCACTTCCGTGTTTGAGAACGTCGGTGTCTTCTACGTCACCGCGTTCTCTGTCCGCAGGGATTTTGGTCTGATGGTGTATGGGGCTTTACATTTACATGCACAAGTTCATAGGTTGGCTTACTATTTTTTCAGTCAGCTCCATACATGATTTAAATTGGATTTATAGAAATAGATTTAAAAAAAATGGAACATTCAATAAAAATCATTATCGTTTCACTTAAAGAGGGACATTTGGTAATGTTCTTGTATAATAGGATTTGGGCTATGTGCTACAAAATATTAGTCCACAATATGTCAGCCATGTCATTAAAATGTGTTTATTAAAGGAGTTGTAAAATCAGAAGGTTTTTTATCTTAATGCATGCTATGCATTAATCTAAATAACCTTTTGTGTGTAGCAGCCACCCAATCTCTCTCCAGCGATGTCCACAAGTGTCTAAGCCATCTGGGACAATCCTCCTGATTGGCTGAGACACAGCAGCGGCACCATTGGCTCCCATGGCTGTCAATCAAAGTCAGTCAGCCAATCAGGGGAGAAAGGGGGCGGGTTGGGGCTCCATGTCTGAATGGACACATGGAGCGGTGACTCTGCTCCAGTGATCCCATAGGAAGCTGCTGACTGTGGGGGCACTCAATAGGAGAGAGGGGCCAGGAGCAGCAAACGGGGACCTGAGAAGAAGAGGATCTGGGCTGCTCTGTGCAAGACCAACTTCACAGAGGAGGAAAGTATAACATGTTTGTTATTTAAAAAAAAAAAAAAGAAGAAAACAAGATTTTACAATCACTTTAAATTCTTGTAGCTGTAAAATATTTAAATGTTGTCAAAACACATGTATTGTATTTATTGGCGTATAACACACATCCTAACTTTAAGAGGGAAGTTTCAGGGAAAAAACTTTCCACAGCCCCCTGCGTATAACACCCAGGCACAGTTTACACTCTATTTTCAGGGTAAAAAAGTGAGTGTTATACGCCAAGAAATACAGTATGTTATTTATAGACCTAAAATATCCCAAAAATGAAAAAAGGGTCATATATACAAATTGTCTCACTCAATCTTAATGTGTTGGGAATTTTCTTTGATTGCAGGCTCGGGTAATGGCTACAATTGGAGTAACTAGGGGACTTGGCGATCATGATTTGAAAGTTCACGATTCAAATATTTACATTAAACCCTTTCTCTCTTCTGTGCCAGAGGTAAGTGCTGTAGATATCCTTCGTGTCTGTGTTTTTATATACATACAGCTTGTAAGAAAAAAAAAGAATGTTCTTTAGCATCTATTCACAAAAACTGTATCCCAGCCTGCCCTCTCTTCTGTTGTAGGTTTCTCCACTCTACTTACCACTGTAGTACAGTACTAGTTAAAATTAATCTTTCCTTTACTCTAGTGCATTGTATCAGTCAGTGGTATACTTTATCTACAGAACAATATTCAATGCATTCATAAGTAGCTACCTTTTTTATATATATACATATATATATATATATATATATATATATATAATATATATACAGTGCCTTGAATAAGTATTCATACCCCTTGAAATTTTCCACATGTTGTCATGTTACAACCAAAAACGTAAATGTATTGTATCGGGATTGTATGTGATGGACCAACACAAAGTGGCACATAATTGGGAAGTAGAGGGAAATGGATAAATGGTTTTCAATTTTTTTTTACAAATATGTGAAACAAGTGGTATGCATTTGTATTCTGCCCCCTAAGTCAATACTTTGTAGAACCACTTTTCACTAAAGTTGCAGCTACAAGCCCTTTTGGGATGGAGAGCGTCTCTGAACAGCAATTTTCAAGTCTTGCCACAGATTCTCAATTGGATTTACATCTGGACTTTGACTGAGTCATTCTAACACATGAATATGCTTTGATCTAAACTATTCCATTGTAGCTCTGGCTGTATGTTTAGGGTGGTTCTGCTGAAAGGGGAAACTCTGCTCCAGTCTCAAGTCTTTTGCAGACTCTATAGGTTTGGTTCTAAGATTTCCCTGTATTTGGCTCCATCCATCTTCTTATCAACTATGCCCAGCTTCCCTATCTCTGCTGAAGAAATGTGGATCTCTGCAGCTTCTCCAGAGTTGCCATGGGACTCTTTGCTGCTTCTCTAATTAATGCTCTCCTTGCCCGGCCTGTCAGTTTAGATGGACGACCATGTCTTGGTAGGTTTGCAGTTGTGCCATACTCTTTCCATTTTTGAATGATGGATTGAACAGTGTTCAGTGAGATGTTCAAAGCTTGAGATATTTTTTTTATACCCTAACCTTTTTTTTTTTTTTACTTTTCCATAACTTTATTTCTGACCTGTCTGGTGTGTTCCTTCATAATGCTGTTTGCTCACTAAGGTTCTCTAAAAAAGATCAGAGGGCTTCACAGAACAGTTGTATTTATACCGAGAATAAATTAAACACAGGTGGACTCTATTTACTAATTAGGTGACTTCTGAAAGCAATTGTTTCCACTGGGTTTTCATTAGGCGTATCAGAGTAAAGGGGCTGAATACAAATGCACGCCACACTTTTCAGATATTTGTACAAAATGTTAACCAGTTATCCTTCCACTTCACAATTATGTGCCACTTTGTGTTGGTCTATCACATAAAATCCCAATAAAATACATTCTCATTTTTAGTTGTAACATGACAAAATGTGGGGAAAAAGAGGTAAAAATACTTTTTCAAGGCACTGTTTATATTTTGCATGCATCATCACTGCTGAGTTTTTCCTTTGTGATGACTTGATTTAAATTATAAAACGAATTTGAATATACAAGTCCCTTGCTATGAGCTCAGTCCATTGACATTATTGTTTTCTGGACCCCCTTATTGTGCTCGTTTCCAGGCTACCCCACTAAACATCTCTATTATGCCATATGGCTGTAAACAGCGCTGTGCCCCTCCACACCCCAGAATGCCACTTTGTCTATTGATTTCAGCACTGTACATCATTAATAAACATGCCACACACTTTCTACTGAAACTATTTTTTTAAGCGAGTTAAAAAAATCTGCAACTTTGCTTCTTATTTAAAAAAAAGGTTACCTGTAATGAGCTTTTTTGCTTTGCAAAGTGTTGCACTGTCTTCGGTAAGAAACACTAGGGAGATAATCCCTTTGTGATTAAGAAATAAAATTTTATGTCGGTTAATTTTATAGCTACAATCTTAACTTTTAATGCTTGTAGCCTACAGCAGCTTCAGTCCAATTCAATAATGCATTGTGAATAATAGTATTTAAATGGTTTAAAGTGAATTTATCATGTCTACCAAATTGTATAAACGAACATTATTTCTAAGGCAACAAGTACTTCTGTTTAGAAAAAGAAGGGGGTAGGTGAATGGTTTCCTAGGTCGAACAGCAATTACTCACAATCCCATCATAAGATACATAAAAACAAAAACAAATATAAGGAAGAGAGGAATTCTCCTTCAAATATAGGGATTTTTTAGGTGAGGTGCTGTTCGTGGTATTTAAGGTAAGCACACAAAACACAATGGTTTTGGAAAAGTATCAAAACGATTAAATTTTCATATAAAAATACTATACTATACTATATATTTGTATATGAAAATTAAATCTTTTTGATACTTTTCCAAAACCATTGTGTTTTGTGTGCTTACCTTAAATACCACGAACAGCACCTCACCTAAAAAATCCCTATATTTGGAGGAGAATTCCTCTCTTCCTTATATTTGTTTTTGTTTTTAAGTACTTCTGTTTCTCTTTAGATCAGTTCCTTCGTACCTGGGGAGGGTTCTGGAGCCTAGGCTCAGACTTTATATATAGGGCCTCAACTTTTCTCCACGTTTAGATTAATCCAGCCCCTATTAGCTGTAAGCTCCACCCCAACATTTTACCTGTCAAATACTAGAACATGTATGTTGAATAGAGTGTCTGACATTTGATAATTGAATGACAGGGCTTCAAGTAAACATAACGATACCATAAATACAAATTTACTGATTCCCGCAAAAAAGTGTTGAGTAACATAACAATGTATCTAAACCAATAAAACAGTACAAGATACTTCTAGTACACATTTCCAAAACCTGGTACACACCAGTCGAATATTGTCCAGTTAAACAAAAAAATTCCAACATTCAGCCTGTGTGTGCACCAACCTGTCCAACAGGAGCCGGCAGAACAGTCATGTTGAAAAAACAGCTGCCAATCGGCATCCAATCAGCGCTCTTAGCTAATAAATGCGAGCGCTGACCAGTGTGTTCTGGCAGAAGGGTGGTCCCCCTGTCGGGACACAATAGCTCAGCAAGGAGAGCACTGTACTAACACTGGGTTGAATGAAAAAAAAACCTGCCTGTGTTTACCAGGCGTAAGACTTTGTAACCAATTTATTTACAATTACTATTCTGATATACCAGCAGGTAATGTTTGCTGCTGGCAAATATTTGCAGTGGGTCCCCTATTGTAAACCATTGCATGAGTCTCAAGGTCAGCATTAGAACAGCTTTTTAAAGGAATTTTTTTGAGATAACCGGCTGCTGCTAGTGCTAGTTGTCCGGCTGCCATGATGACTCACTTGTTTCAGTTCTTTCAGTTATTGACCTGGGACAGGTTTTCCGATTTTTGCAAAAAATTGATGTGCTTTAAAATTGTATTCTACAAGTACAGATTGTTCCATAATGATGCAGAAGATCCCAAAATGAGGTCAAAATCAATATGGTTGTGTTATGAAATTATGTTTTCTGTTAGTATCATAGAAGCATTTTGCACCATTACAACAGTAAACCCTAACTTCTGCAGGAAGGGTATTTGCTTCTGGATTGAATGAGGACAACTGTGATGTCATTTGGGGGAGTCTGTTTTTACACAAAAATTGCGTGACAATTTTTTTGCCCTATAAATGACAACAATTGAGGCTTGAGAGGGCATCAGGTTGCATTTGAGAAGATGAAGATGCAACATGGGGAGTTGCACATGACTCCTTAATGACCAGGACTAGAATAATAAATGGAGCTTCACTAGGAAATTAACCAGCCTTATCTGTTACCTTCTAGTGATTTTAGGAAATTGCCAAGTGTTTGTCAATAGTATGAGAACACTAGAGGAACAGAAATAATCTAATTGAAGAAAATGACATGAGTTTCTCATTATTTACATGGAAGATGTAGGAAGTCAAAGTTCTCAGAGTATGCTTTAGGATGTTTTTGTTTGAAGTCAATGCTGGTTGATCCCACCTGGAAAAATAGTGAAGGCGGCATTCACTGCACAGATGGAACACAGAGTGCAGCATGGGATTTGAGAAGACAAAAAGTATTGAAAGGCAAGAGATCCTAAAAGGGAAGATAAATGAAAGGGGTTCTGTTTGCAATCAAATAAAAAAAAATGAGTTCCTGTGTCTGTTTTGTAGTTTGAATATTATTATTATTATACAGGCTTTATATAGCGCCAACAGTTTGTGCAGCGCTTTACAATGCAGGGAGACACTTCACCAACAGTACAATTCAAAACAAGAGGGTTAGAGAAGCCCTGCTCCTGCGAGTTTACAATCTAAAAGGGAGGGGCAGGGGAAACAAAAGGTAGGGACTGTGAGGGATGAACTGATGAGGGAAGTAGAAGATTTAGACCCGGATTCACAAAGCACTTACGCCGACGTATCTCGAGATACGCCGCGTAAGTGTAACTATGCGCCGTCGTATCTGTGCGCCGTGCCCACAATCTGAGATACGCCTAAAAATAGGCTTCCTACTACCGACGTAACTTGCCTACGCCGTCGTATCGTGGGCGCATATTTACGCTGGGCGCATTTTCCGCTCCTATCGATTTTCTATGCACATATGCAAATGAGGGAGATACGCCGATTCACGAACGTAGTTGCGCCTGGCGCATAATATACGTGGTTTGCGCAAGTCGTACGTCCGGCATAAAGTTATTCCCCATATGGGAGGTGCAACTCATGCAAAGGTATGGACCAGGGAACACAAGCCATCGTATCTTTTGTCATTTACGTTGTACGTGAATATGACTAGGCGTAGGTTACGTTCACGTCGTAGGCAGTGATTCAACGTATCTTAGGCAGTTGTTTCAACATGATTCTGAGCATGCGCACTGGGATGCGGCCACGGGACGGCGCATGCGCCGTTCATTTTAAGTACTTCTATGGCCCATCATTTTACATGGGGTCACGCCTCATTAGCATGGCTCACGCCCACTTCCACCTACGCTGGGTTACGCCGAGGAAACCCAGCGTATCTTTAAGAGCGAGTGGGAGCAAGTGCTTTGTGAATCCAGTGCTTGCCTTTGTGCGCTGCGTCGGCGTAGCGTATAATAGATACGCTACGCCGGCATAAATATGCGCCGATGTATGTGAATCCGGGCCTTGGTTGTTAGCTGGAGGCAGGATAGGCCACCCCGAAGAAATTCGTTTTCAGGGATCGCCTAAAAGTGGACAGAGTAGGAGATAGCCGGACAGATTGGAGTAGTGTGTTCCAGAGGATGGGAGGGGCTCTAGAGAAGTCCTGGAGATGAGCGTGGGAGGAGTAGACAAGGCAGCTAGAGAACAGAAGGTCTTGGGAGGAGCGTAGAGGACAATTTGGGTGATATTTGGAGACAAGATTGGTGTTGTAGCTCGGGGCATAATTGTGAATGGCTTTTCATGTTATTGTTGGTGTTTTTTAATTTTCATTCTTTGGGCAATGGGAAGCCAGTGGAGGGACACTGAAAGGTTGGTCAGGTGGATGAGTCTGGCAGTGGCATTCATGATGGATGAAGAGGGTATAGCTTGCGGAGAGGTAGGCCAATGAGGGAGCTACAATAGTCAAGGCGAGAGTTAACAAGGTAGTGAATAAGTTGATTTGTGGTCTTAACGGTTAAAAAAGAGCGTGTTTTGTTTCCGAGGCAAAGTCTGAACGATTTGGACAATGATTGGATTTGGGGCTGAAAGGTTAGGTTAGAGTCTAGTATTACACCTAGTACTTTGGCATGAGAGGAAGGACTGATGGTTATATTGTTGATCTTGATGGAGAAGTCAGGGGGAGGCACATGGGCTGGAGGAAAAATTATGAGCTCAGTTTTAGAAAGATTGAAATGAGAGAGTGGGTAACCGCTCAAAGAGAACCAGGTAATCTGATTCCTGTGGTCCGAGCCAAGGGTGCAGGCAGTGCAATCAAAATGCAGGTTAGGATGAAGGAAAAAAGCTGGGACAGCCGCACTCCAAAAAAACTCCTCCTTTAATTAAAAATCACAAAATACATGCCACAGCAAAAAACAGCACAACAAAAGAAAAGCTGACGTTTCGCACTATGCCTTAGTGCTTCTTCATAGCTATGAAGAAGCACTAAGGCATAGTGCGAAACGTCAGCTTTTCTTTTGTTGTGCTGTTTTTTGCTGTGGCATGTATTTTGTGATTTTTAATTAAAGGAGGAGTTTTTTTGGAGTGCGGCTGTCCCAGCTTTTTTCCTTCATCCTTTAGAAAGATTGAGTTTGAGTAAGTGGTGTGACATCCATGTTGAGATGTCAGTTAGTAATGCGAGAGGAGATTGAAGGAGTGAGGTGAGGAGTATATCATTTATAACCTGAAATTTGGTTTTATTGTACTTTCCGTCCTTAAGCCTCCAACAAATTGTATGAACTTTCTTCCACCTGGCTACATTTCTAACTGGAATCAGCCACTATTACTATATTTGGAGCAAAGGCTGACCCTTTTGGAGCACAAAAATGTACCCCATGAAGGACAGCCTTCTACATATACCTTCTCTGTTTAAACTAGTAGATGTGCACATATTCTTTATAGCACATGCTGTACTGTATGTAAGGAAAGAGGCAAATGGCGATTCTGTGCACCTTAGAACGATCATAGTGCAAGTTTTGTTTTGATCGTTCTTACAGGGGACATTCCCCCTCCTGCTGCCATCCGGTGCTTCTCCGGGCTCTCCCGTGCCATCGGGGACCCGGAGAAAAAACGGGCACTGCCATATGACAACCATAGAGATTTCCGGTCAGCTCGATGACCGTCAGAGGCCCAGGCGCGACGTTATGATGTCACGTCCGGGCCACGATTGTAGACAAAGCAGCGATCACGGCTGGTAAGCATGAGATTGTGAATTATTATTTTTTGATCTCTCGCTCTCCAGTCTCGTGCAGAGACGTGGGGTCTTATTGACCCCGCCTCTCTCCATAAAGAGGACCTGTCGCACACCATTCCTAGTACAAGGTATGCTTACATTCCTTGTAATAGGAATAAAAGTGATAAAAAAAAACGTAAAAGAGAAAAGTAAAATAGACAATAAAAAAAATAGTAAAACGCCCCTGGCTCTGAAGCAAACGCACACGTAAGTAAACGTCGTTCAAACCACACGTGAGGTATCGGCGAGTACGAGCAACAATTCTAACACTGGACCTCCTCTAACTCTAATGACCTGTAAAAAAAAAATTAAAGCGTCGCCTATGGAGATTTTTAAGTACCGAAGTTTGGCATCATTCCATGAGTGTGCGCAATTTTTTAAGTGTGACATGTTGGGTATCTATTTACTCGGCGTAACATCATCTTTCATATTATACAAAAAAAATTGGGCTAACTTCACTGTTTTGCTGTTTGATTCATTAAACTTTTTTCCTCCAAAAAAACACATTTGAAAAATTGTTGCGTAAATACTTTGTGAGATCAAATACTGCAGCTGCTGACTTTTAATATCGGCACACTTACCTGTCCTGGAGTCCAGCGCTGTCCGCAGCAGAGGATGAGCGATCGCTCGTCACTCTGCTGCCCCCCCGCCAACCTCTGTGAGGGAACCAGGAAGTGAAGCGCTCCGGCTTCACTGCCCGGTTCCCTACGGCGCGAGTCGCGATGCTCGCTGCCGACTGGCTCCCGCTGTGTTCTGGGAGCCGAGTGTTTCCCAGAACACAACAGGGGGGACGGGAGGTGACGTCCTGCCCGCAGACTGTGTGGCCAGAAGTGGGTGCAAATACCTGTCTTTAGACAGGTATCTGCACCCCCTCCCCCTGAAATGTGTCAAATGTGACATCGGAGGGGGGAGGGTTCCAATTCACAGGAGTGGAGGGTGAAGCTCCGCTTTAAGATCTGACTGCTTATAGCCCTGGGCTATCTAGCCATTTCCAAATCGGTTACCCTCATTGTGCACCTTTAGGGACCATACCCAAACCCCACTTTATGGCGCCAGCCTATCATGTTTGCTTCAGGCACCTGATCCTGTGTTAAGCACTCACCTTGGTTTGTAGTACAGCATGTGTAGTTAGGGTGTTAAACAGATCCAGGGCTTTGGCCCATTTCTGTGGTTCTCAGACCTTGATGGGGCCATGACGGGCAAAAAAGAGTGAGATAAGTGTGTCCCAGCTTCTAAATGATTCCTTTGCACACAGAATGTTGCCGCACTCCTGCTACCATCTTCCACAAGGACATGCACAACCCCATGCATTCCACATTCCAGACAATAAATACCCCACTGGGGATAACAGAAGCAAGGAAGCTGGGACAAAAGGGTCGAGTAGCATGCATTCCATAGACTGCCTTTGAGAAACTAACCACCGCTCAGGGTAATGGCTTCTCCCTTGTCTTGAAGCAATGTCCTGTTTTAACACCACTGCCATTATCTGCATGCAACATGCAGCCTGTGTAACAAAAGTATATTTGCCGCTATCTATACTATCTTTAGATAATTCTCAGCACTTCTTGAACCTTTAGTTTCCAGAGACCAGAAATGCTACATGTTCTCTATTTCTTCTGATCCGGTTTAGTATTCAGAAGCTGAACATCCTTTCCTTGAAAATACTATGGGGGAAAATGTTAAACCTGATTTTGTAACAGAGGCTGCAGAGGATTGTGCCTCCCCTGCATTTTATGAGGTAAAAGCTGAGGCTTTCAATCCAAGAAAGGGTACCTGAACCACCTCCTACTGAAGGACTCTGCAGCCACAGCCTTGGCCTATGAACATCCAGAGGACAAGTTGGTTCCTTTCAACCTTTCGCTGAATCAGCTTTCCAAAGTTTGCTCTCCAGCTCTCGCACTGTCTGGAGTACCGGAGTCTAATCGTAAACATTGCCCAAGACAGCATTTTTTCCTCCCCTAAAGAAAGTTGCTTCTCTAAGGACCCACAGGGAGACCCTCATTTTGTTTCTGCATGAGGGTTCTGAGCTTGATTGTAACCTCTTTTGAAACAGTTTCCTTCATCTAGTCTCATTGCAGACCTCATTAATCCAACATACAATGTGGAACAAGCAAATACAATCCATGTATTGTCCAATGCTTCTTTCCAGCCAAAGTTCTCCTTGACATGGTGGACCTCCACTCCTGCTCTAGAATTGGGAATGTCTCTCCTTTATATGCCCTGGAGGGTCATTACACCAGTTGCCAGTCTTCAAGGTTGGGGCAAAGCTTACAACTACCTGACTCTCCTGGAGACCTGGTTCCCACAAATTAAACCTTTCCAGCTACAGCCTGAAACTGTGAGTCAAATTGTTTCTATAATGTTGGACCTCTGCAAGGTCACCCAGTCAGGGTACAACTGGATAATCAGCTGATGGACTTTCTAAGTTGCCAATGCCTAGACCCAAGAGGGTGGCCTCTGCACCAAGAGATCTTTCAAAATCTCTGTCAAATGTAGGGACAACCAGATGTGGACATCCTGGCTTCCAAGTTTCACGACATGCTAAAAAAAATGTGTATTCTAAATTGGGGATCTTATATCCTTTGCATGAATGCTCGGGTGATACATTGGGCTATATTCTTGAATTATACCTTGCCTCCGATCAGGGCCGGCCCTACCATGGGACCCGATGGTACCATTGTACCAGGCAGCACTTTCAGGGGGGCAGCAAATTTCCTGCCTGCACACCATCCCATTCCGCCAGCTCCACTCTCCACTCCACTGTGGGGCTAATTGCCGCCCGACCGCTCCTCCCGTTCCGTTCTCCGCTCCACTGTGGGGTTAATTGCATTAATAGAGCCATAACAGGTCCTTTTTATACTCCTATATACACGTATAGAGCCATGATAGGTCCACTTTAGTTATCATGATATAAAATATTGGATGTGGGGGCATTTTGGTGGGCGTAATTTTTTTTTTGCGGGGGGCAGCATTTCATTCTTGGTACCAGGCAGCACAATGTCTTGGGCCGGCACTGCCTCCGATGAAGATACTCTCTAGACTGCTGCACATGATAGAGGAGGAAAGTTCCAGTGATTCTCATTGCACAAAATTGGACTAGAAAAACATGAGAGATACACACACACACACACACACACACACACATACACACACAGACTCTCAGGTTTTTTTCATCTTTCCATCTATTAAATGTACTGCCCTTGTTGTTTTAACTTTGGATAGTACAACATTTTGTTTCTGCCAGTAAATATTTTATACAGCCCACTTTTTCTTTCTTGTCTGGTAATTAGCTTAGGCACAGCTCTCTCTCTCACTCTTGTGAGTTTGCAAGCAAGGGAGGGGAGGGATAAGTCATAGGAGAGCCAAGAAGAGCTGCATAGTTGGAGGGGTCTGGATGCGTGCAGAGATAGGAGGGAGAACACAGTGATTATTGCTAGCAGCTTTACCAGCAAAATCCGTTCAGGTTGGTTGTACCCAAGTTGATTGATCGATCAACCAATCAACATGGAACATTGAGCCTACCCATACACTGATCTAATCTCACCCAGTTCCTGCTGAACTAGCTGAGATTTGGACCATCTATGGCTGGCATAATTCTGTGACTTTTTTGTCTCTCCAGTTTTAAAGTTAAAAACAGAACTTTTTTAAAATAAGGGTAGAAAGCTGTACAAAATGTTTGGGGGTATACACATTACCTCGCTACTTACTGGGATTCTGCTTTAAATATAAACCCATCTGGTTATTACTATGAGCCTTTCTCATTATAGTGCTGTGCAAGTGTTGCTGTAGTTGAAAAAAGCCCTGGTGCTTTTCCTTATCCGTGAAGTTATGTCATTAATTCAAAAGCAAATACCAGAATTCCAAGAAATCTGCTTTTCAGGCAAGGCTTCGAGAAGTGAAAATGCTGTTGCTAGAAAAATCGGCGGTTATTTTATAAACATTTTCCTTTTACAGAGAGGGAAGAATGCAGAGAGGCGTATTAAAACATCCCAGCCGTGCGGCCATGCCAAATAAAGTGCATGTTTAGACGAGTTTGTGGACCACAGATGTATTGCTGAATTGAAAGGATTAACCAGCATGTCTGACCGGGCGTACTATTTCCAAATTCTAATACTGAATATAATTTTCTCTTGGCTGCCTTCACTAAAGCCGTCATGCTTTTTTTTTAAATTACCACCGTTCCTTAAGTTAATTAAAGTGCTTTGCAAGCAGGGTCTGATACTTGTAAGGTTTAGAAGGGAATTCAAGAAGTGAGCAGTGACAGTTGGAATGCCGACCCAGAGAAAAGGAAGTAGATGTTCAACAAAAGATTCATTTAGAAACTTGGAATGTTCTGCAGTATAGGCCAGAGATTGTCTCTGGATTGTGTAAAGACCACCAGTCAAAACGTTAAACCAATATATGAAAGCGTAACATGTTTGATACAGGCTTTTTGCCTGCTTCTTGTTCTGTTTTAAAGTAAACAAGAAGTATATGCAATGTGCTGTAATATTAAATGAAGGGAAAACATATAAACATATATTATATATATATATATATATATATATATATATATATATATATATATATATATATATATATATATATATTGGAAATCTTTTTTATTTTATTTAGAAAAACACAGACAATACAAACGTACAATAGCACAGCCAACATCTGGCTTACAACACGGCCAGGGGTAGGAAAATATATTTAATACTGCAAAATGCACAAAAAAATACTTCAAAGTACTTAATTAAAGAAAAAGTACCTAATTAAAAAAATAAGTAGATTTTAGGAAATGCTATATCACATGATTAGCTTTTACAGTGCTCAGCATAAATGAGTGCACCCCTTTTGAAAAGTACGATTTTAATCGATACTCAATGAACACGAGAACAATTTCCAAAATGTTGACAAAACTGAGTTTCATAGAATACTTTTTTAGCTCCTTACGTGAAAGTAAGGTTAATAATATAACTTGGATTACAAAATCTTTAGTTTTACTCAAATTAGTTGATGCAAACATGAATGCACCCCACAGCAAAATCTACTACATCTAGTATTTTGTATGTCCTCCATGATTTGTAAGGACAGCACCGAGTCTTCTAGGCATGGAATGAACAAGTTGGCAACATATTGCAACATCTATCTTTTTCCATTCTTCAAGAAAAACTTCTTTTAGAGCCTGGATGGTGAGTGGTGCTCAACTTGTTTCTTAAGAATTCTGCACAGGTGTTTGGGTTCAGATCAGGAATCATACAGTACTTGGCCACTAAATCACTTTCATCCTGTTCTTTTCCAGAAATGCAGCAGTGGCCTAAATGTGTGTTTTGGATAATTTTCATGTTTAATTGCGCGACCAAGGGCACAGAGTGATGGTAGCATCTTCTCTTTTAATATAGAGCAGTACATCTGTGAATTCATGATACGATCAATGAAATGCAGCTCCCCAACACCAGCAGCACTCATGCAGCCACACCGAATGACAATGTAATTTTTTGTACTGCTCACCTTTGGGATGCCATACAGTTTTGAAGCCATCCGTTTCAAAAACATTTATCTTGGTCTCTCCAGAGTACAGAGTCACAGTAGTCATCTTCTTTTTCGGCATGGGCCCTCGCAAATTATAGGCAGGATTTTTTGTGCATGTGCTTTAGGAGAGGCTACTTCTTTAGCTATTTGCAGTGAACTTGCATGGTGATTTTCTTCAACCATTCTCCTCAGAAGACACTCCTGTCGAGGTGTTAACTTCTGTAAATGGCATGTGCTTCTGTGAGATGGTTGCAGTTCCATATATGTTAAATGTTTGTATCGCTTTTTTTACAGTACTCTGACTGATAATTAAAGCTTTTCTGATCTTCTTGTAGCCTTCACCTTTCTTGTGTAAAGAAATAATTTTCTTTTTCAGGCTATGTGTGACAGCATGAAATGGGGAAGGTGTTTTCTTTAAGTTACACTATTTTATAATAAACTGTCTGCCGGACACCAGTTTAATGAATGATTAGACTCACCTGTAGTTAAAATCTTGTTAATTAGGATTTTGTTGTCTAAAATGTAGTTGTGCTCCTAAGACGTTCATTGGGGTGTATTCATCTTTGCAACATGGTCTTGAATGAATTTCTTATGAAAAATACTTTTTTGTGTGTGCAAATTAGCAAATCTTGATCACAATCAATGGGTGGCATTGTTGGGGGGATTTTGTAGTATAATATCCCATAGAAAATGTTGATTCTGAATGGAAAGTAAAGGTTTTCTGACTAATCTGTTGGGGTGTACGCATTTATGCTAAGAGCTGTATCTCTTCTGTTTCCGAATGGCTTATGTACAAAATATGGAAATAAAAATTGTCCATCAGTTTTTTTTTTTTTATTCATAACCACATATCTCCTTTGTGTAATGCTGGAGATGGGCTTAGAATTAATTGAACATGTCACAACCAAGTCCCTAAACTGCTCCAAAACCTCTTCATCAGTTTAATCTTCCAAAACGTTATCTATCTTGGGCAAACCAGCAGTACAGTAGTTGCACCAATCTACATCTATTAGTTACATTAGACTTTTCTGAAGTTGGATGAACGACATGAGGAAAAGGTTTCATGCTGCGAAATGTTATGGTTTGTTACATTTTTCATAAACTCAGTTTTACCATTTATACCTACAGATAAGCATATAATAAGGCTTACCTGTAGGTACTGTGAATATCTCCTAAACATTCACTGTTTAGGAGATATTCAGAGTGCATGCAGCCGGTCATGCGCTCTGAAGGTCCGACATACCGTGCCAGACATTCAAAGCCTGTGTTGTAAACAGCAGCTCCATCGCCCCTGGCCACTCATGTGGCTGCAAACCCAGAAGGAAGACCAGATGATGATGGAAGCCCTCTCAGCTGTGACATCATTCCGCTGGAGGGCTTCATTTTATGGCAAGGCTCTCATAATGTGCTAGTATGCTATGACCTTGCCTCACAGGGGAATTTTTTTTTTTTTTTTTTTACTGCGGTTTAAAGTAAAATAAAAAAAAATGCATTTGTGTATTGTGAGGTTATTTTCACCAGGAACACAAAGCATTAATTCTTTTCCCAAGGTTCTTAGGTTTTCTGCAACATAAGGAAGTTTTCTAAAGTCTTCTTAAAGGAAGGACAAATACATTTTGGGACATAAATTTATTTTCGCTTCCACCATTAATTATATCCTTATTTTCATACAGGTGCGAGTTTATGATCTTCAGCAATATGAGCACAGTGCAGATGATGTGCTAGTTTTGGCAACAGATGGCCTCTGGGACGTCTTGTTAAATGAAGAAGTGTCCAAAGCTGTTACAAATTTCCTAGCATGCTGTGACCCAGATGACCCTCACAGGTTGGTCTTTTTAATCTAACATTTTGGCATTGACAATACACACAACATATGTTTTTATGGAGCACTGTGGTTACAAAACACATAGCCCTCATAAAGTAAAAGCCCCGATGTTGTGGTAACTAGTTGGCCAAAAAAGCTGCTTTAATATCAGTGCTGGCTGATGCTGTTCCCCCAACCACTAGCTGGGAAGCCGTTCTCACATCTTTATGTGTACTATTGAGATCAGGAACTATACAGTGTGTTTGCCCAAGAATCTTCTTAAGTGCTCATTGTATCCTTAGCATCCTTCCAGTCTCCGATGCGCCAACTCTTTCATAATGAACATACAGTATAAAAGTACAGGGGTCTATGGAGACTCTGAAAAACAACCAAACAATCCAAAACAGAAGCTGTAAAACAGGCTCCATAAGGTGCCTGCACCCACCTTCATGTTTCTCCACCAACACTAATCTGCTGCTAGATTCTCTTAAAGTCCATCCTCCTATGTTGGCTGCCACTGAGCACTAAATTATGAGAAGGTGAAGAGTGCCACATGTGCCTTTCGCTATGAGATACAATATTTTTCTAGCACTGGAATTGGAGGAAGCTAATGAAGGTAGGTATGATTGTGATTGATTTGCAACTTCTGTATTTGATTGATATCTGTCAGTAAAGAGTCACTTTAACCACTTAAGGACCGGACCAATATGCTGCTACATGACCCAAGGGGTTTTTACAATTCAGCACTGCGTCGCTTTAACAGACAATTGCGCGGTCGTGCGACGTGGCTCCCAAACAAAATTGGCGTCCTTTTTTCCCCACAAATAGAGCTTTCTTTTGGTGGTATTTGATCACCTCTGCGGTTTTTATTTTTTGCGCTATAAACAAAAATAGAGCGACAATTTTGAAAAAAATGCAATATTTTTTACTTTTTGCTATAATATATATCCCCCAAAAACATATATACAAATTATTTTTTTCCTCAGTTTAGGGCGATACGTATTCTTCTACCTATTTTTGGTAAAAAAATCGCAATAAGCGTTTATCGGTTGGTTTGCGCAAAATTTATAGCGTTTACAAAATAGGGGATAGTTTTTTTGCATTTTTATTATTTTTTTTTTTATTACTAATGGCGGCGATCAGCGATTTTTTCCGTGACTGCGACATTATGGCGGACACTTCGGACAATTTTGACACATTTTTGGGACCATTGTCATTTTCACAGCAAAAAATGCATTTAAATTGCATTCTTTATTGTGAAAATGACAGTTGCAGTTTGGGAGTTAACCACAGGGGGCGCTGTAGGATTTAGTGTTCACCTAGTGTGTATTTACAACTGTAGGGGGGTGTGGCTGTAGGAATGATGTCATCGATCGAGTCTCCCTATAAAAGGGATCACTCGTTTGATGCAGCGCCATAGTGAAGCACGGGGAAGCCGTGTTTACATATGGCTCTCCCCGTTCTTCAGCTCCGGGGATCGATCGTGATGGAGCGGCTATAAACAAATGGCCGTGCCGTCGTCCCGGATCGCTCCCCGAGGGGATCCGACCGCCGCATGTAGCGGGGGGGGTCCCGATCGGACCCCCGACCCACGTCTAGGCAGGTACGTACAGGTACGTTGATGTGCCTGTCCGTGCCATTCTGCCGACGTATATCTACATGAGGCGGTCGGGAAGTGGTTAAAGGTTTGCTAGTTGTCAATGGTAGTACTACTTCTATAGCACACCAGTCATACACCAAAGAACCTAGAGACAAGTAAATCCTGGTCTGGGTCCACCAGCCCAGCGCTGTAACTTACACATCTCATCCTAGAAGTGCTGTGCACTGTTTTAATCCTTTAATAATGACAGGTGGTAACCACAGGATTAGAAGAGAGAGATCCATATTTAAAAAAAATAAGAAGACATGGTTACTGGAAGTAATTTTGTGATTTTCATGTAATTTTTCTTGTAATAGAAATGTCTAAACCATATAAATCTCTTAAAGCTACCTAAATCCCTTAGCTTTCCTATTTCAGCACTATCCATTAATTAGATACAAAATTGGGAACTAAGAAAGGCTTTCTATTTTTGTGCAATAAGAGCTTTATGGAAGCTTGATTCCTTATTGCACGTAGTAGCAGCATGTTCAGACTCCTCACTTGTAATGGCAAATAAACATTCATGTTGTGCCATTTTCTTTGAATGTTTATTGACAAACTGTCCCATCATTCACATTCATCTGCAGAATATAGGAATGCATACAAATGGTCTTTAGTCATAAATGTTGCCGCTGCTTAGTCTTCTAAGTGCTAATGCAATCAATACAAGCCAAGGCAATGCAAAATGAAATCCTATTTGTCTGTAGAATTGGTTTCATGTTCTATGCAGTAACAGTGGTGTTTGGTTTGAACAGGTACACATTGGCAGCTCAGGACCTGGTAATGCGAGCAAGAGGTGTACTGAAAGACAGAGGTTGGAGAATATCCAATGACAGGCTTGGCTCTGGAGATGACATCTCAGTGTACGTCATACCATTAATACATGGCAACAAACAGTCTTAAGGGCAGCCTGGAGGCAGGAAGCTTTTAGAAGTTATGTACTGTTAACCTGTTGTAAATGGGAACATTTATGAAAATTTCACTACTGATAAAAGGGCATTGCACAGTCTCCCAAAATGTATGTTTGGGACCTCAGAGGGAGCATACTTAAAATGCTGCTAATGATATATGATTTTTCATATTGTACACTAAAACCCTAAACTAATGGGCCTATTTGGTAAAACACTGCAAAAAGTAATGTTGCACAAAAAGCAGTAACCCAAAGCTAACAGCCAGAATTCAGTTTGCAGAGGTCACAGAAGTGGCTGATTATTTCTGATTGGTTGGTGGGTTACTGAACTTTGCCCAGTCCTCTTTGTCATATTGAATAACCCTGTTGTGTTTTTGTTTTTTTATTTGTTGAAATCCAACTTATTTCTACTATGGTACTCTTATAAATACATGGAAGCATATGTATGTATATGTTAGTCTGAGTTGATTAGGACAATTAGCCTGTGCCTCCAGCCAATGTATGTTTAAATGTTATACAGAAATTCATGGATCTGTTTATATGACGCCAGTACTGTAATTGCAGCTGTATGAAGTCTGCGACCTATATTTATATATTGCATAAATGTATGTATTACATTAAATTGGTAACTTACAAAGGTAGAGTTAGTTTTACAGCGCAAGATCATTAAGTCAGTTAATTTAATGTACAGGTGAGCAAAAAAAACCTTGGTAGTAAGAAATTTAAAGTATATCTAAAGCTAAGGTAGAAAAAGAAAGTGTTAACCCTGCCTCATTTTTTTTTTTTTTTTGTGTGTTCTATTGAGGAGACCTCTCCTTTACCTTATGTCTCATGAAACGCATAAGGGAAGGAGAGAAAATCTCTAAAGTAAAAGATATCTCCTTTTAGACAGTTGTCACTAGAAGTGTGGCCTTTGGAAGACTGCCCCACCCTACTCATGATCTAGTGACAGCTCAACATTTTGGAACTTCTCACCATCAAGATCAATAGAGGATTGATTTTTCCCAAATAGGAAGCCGACAACAATAAGACCCTGACAGGGTTTACAACCATTCTCTAGTGTTAAAAAAAAATATTGGCTTTGAATACACTTTAAGAGTAGAATGCACAATGGTAAACCCACCTTTCACTAGGTTGTGGTTATTTGCTGCAGAATATTGTTTCTTGCACTGATATTTGTTAAGCCTTAGGGCCTCGTACACACGATCAGTCCATCCGATGACAACGGTCCGAAGGACCGTTGTCATTGGTTAACCGATGAAGCTGACTGATGGTCCGTCGCGCCTACATACGATCGGTTAATTAACTGATCGTGTCACAACGCAGTGACGTAAAACACAACAACGCGCTGAAAAAACGAAGTTCAATGCTTCCAAGCATGCATCGACTTGATTCTGAGCATGCGCGGGTTTTTAACCGATGCTTTTGCATACTAACAATCGGTTTTGACCTATCAGTTAGGCGTACATCGGTTCCATTTTAAAGCAAGTTCCTATTTTTTTTGACCGAAGGTTAACTAACCGATGGGGCCCACACATGATCGGTTTTGACCGATGAAAACGGTCCATCAGACCATTCTCATCGGATGGACCGATCGCTTGTAGGCGGCCTTATGGCATGTGGGTATTCTTCATTCTACCTGTCTTCCATTACATGGCCACTTCATAAATTGAAGTGGCTTTGACTAAAGGAAAAATCTTAAAGAGACCATTCATTTTCTGTGCATGCAGCAAGTGAATGACAGGTGAAGATGCTTACAAAGAAGGAAGATATCTGCTTGTCAGCCATAATAATAGGGTCTTCAATAGTTCATAGGGTTAAATGAGTCTTTTTTGCAAGTCCTTCTTCCTGCATCCACTCTCTTAAAGTGTTAAACCTAATGTGTTTTTAAAAGCATATTACAATATCGTACGATTGTCGGTGAAAGCTATCACTCAGAACTTTCTGCTTTGATGACTAACATGGTACAACACACTTCTACTAGTGCTAAACTAAAAAATGGAATGTAAAAAGCAATTGACGAAATACACCTGACTGCACAAACCTTTTACCTGTGAAAAATTAATGACACCCAAGCTTTTTTGAATATCCCTGCATACCAGCCAAGATGCTTAGTATTCTGACACTTTATTGAAATACATCTTCTGCCTAGCTATCATAAAGCCATTTCTGGAATGCTTATCTGCAAAAACAGAGCATGCTTGCCATTCCTTAAAATGTGCCACACCCTTTACTTTTCTTGTATCTGTTTAACCATGAGTACTTCATCATCTGTTATGTGTTTGGAAGTCCATAATTTTAAGGTTCAGATGTTACTCCGGCCAAAAGGGCTGTGTCACTGGATGGTGCTTTTTAGCTATGCAAATTTGTTTTTAGAGCTGTTGGCTTTTAGTGAGAAGAGGGATACTCCACCAAGAGGCCCCTTAAAACTAACCCTTCCTTAAAATTGAAGTATGGGAATATTTTTTTTTAAAACATACTACCTAGGTGGATGCAGCATGGGTCCCCCGTGGGCTCTAACACTGAGAATCGAACACCGCCGTTCGCTCAGTTTTCACAGCTCCCTGAGCAGAGAGCTGCTGACTGTCAGTCACCGTTCTTGCCACTGACCCCCCCCCGCGCTTACTGGTGCCCTGGGCTGTTGGAGGGGTGGGAGTGGCTGGCTCAGGTTCTCAAAGGATCGCTAAGCCGGGTACCTGTCCAGGCATGTGGGCAGATTCCTGAATTCATTGTCGGGATCTTGCCTGAGCTTGGATCTTGCCTGAGCTTGGATTGGCTCTGTGACCTAAGCCAACAGTGAGCCTCAGCGCACTGTCTACAGAAAACGGGTCACAGGAGTGCACTCCTGTGATCCCCAGGAGAAGTACAGCCAAACAACCTTTGGTTGTACTTCTCCTTTAAAGTGCATCTCTGCCCAAATTATGGACATTATTGTAATAACATATTTTTAACAAGCAGTAAAAGAGCTGCTGCAAAAAAAAAAAAGCCCTCTCTGACCTCAGTAGCTGCAGGCTCTCTGCTGTAATTCCTCCTCAAAGATCACAACAGACACTGAAGTCAGGTTTCATTCTGTTTGTAACAGCTTACATCAGCTGCTGCTTGTTTACATTAGAAGGCTGGCAGGCTGCTACGTTTCTGCTGTCAGACAAAAAAGGAGAGGTGCTGAGATTTCAGTACCTCCTGGTGATTTTTGGAAAGAAAATGTCATGGTGTCTGCAGAGGTCAGTGATGGCATGGTTTAAAGCTTTTTTACTACTTGTTAATATGTTAATATTTGAATGTCTATAATCTGAGCACAGGTGCACTTTAACTAAATGTAACCCTTTGCATACTCGCCTTTACGCACCAGGCTTTTGCGCAAGTTCAGCTATGCTGTTATACTCTTGCTTCATTGTAGCTGGGTAGGTGTCTGTGTGGTTACAAATGCCCTGTGTGACGTGGGTTTCAGCAGCTGAAAGACGTATAGATACTGAAGCTGGCAGTTTTTTATCCAAGTTAAATGTTGCCAAAGAAGAATCGGCCTGCGCCTAAACAGAATTGCTATGAAATAGTGATCACTCTGTTTGCAGTACATTATTTTCCCAGAAACAAAAGCCCTCCACGAGAAAGATTTATAGCCACCACAAATCACTGCTGCTAATTTAGCTTTTGTGACATGGACGGTTGGAAGGGACTTAATGCCAATCTGGCAGTACTTGTATCTAACGAATAAGACCAATTCTTTAGTGGTTTCCTCAATGATAATTAGACATTTTCTCCTTACTTGTTTGCAACATCCATCAGCCTAGCAGTCTCCAGCTAAACAAATCTATGCGGTTCTCCCTCTAACCACAATTTTATTTTATGCGTGTAGATATCCTTATATCTCTTTTGTATTTATGCATTGAGACCTTGGCTCGGCTGTGTATTCCTCCCTGTCAGCCTATGGCAAACCAAGAAAGCCAATTTAATGTTCCGATGCAGACGGAGAGAATATCAAAGTCACAGCCTTTCAAAGGACACAAGAAATGTGTCAGCGCACTCACTGATTCCCAGCACTGCCAATGAGGTCAAGTCTAGCTGCAGTGCAGACAGGATAGATAATCACATTAGATTTATTTTGCACTCAACATATCTTTGGCTACAGTTAAATTAAATTCTTATGACAGACTAGAGTAAGCAGCATTTTATCAGTACTTATAATGTAATGTTGGGTCATCTTTTCCCTAGGTATGACCATGAGCCTGTGTGTAACACGATAAGGGGAAGCAATAACTCCACTCTCAATGAAACGCGTTAATAGAGGCTCCTCTTATTTTTTTTCTGAATGTTGCTATTCCTGCCATTGGGCCTAGACTTTCTAAGAAAAGAGCAGAACTTGTCCAAAATATCTTCTATTCAGAGAACTGGTACCATGCAGATATTTGAAGGGATGAAAATAAAGTTTAAATACAAAGGGGCACAAAATAACTTACTATTAAGAAAATCCTGGGGGATAATTTTTTAGACCTTTTTTATGTTTAATGATCGCCTGCTTATGCATGTTTCTTGTATAATAGTTACTAGAACCATCATAATGGTATGTGTCAGTATTTTTGCTACCACTCTTGTGGTTGAGCAGCTAAGGCAAAAATTGCAATGGCCCTGAAGTGTGGAAGTGCCAAGCCATAAGACATTAAACTGTGTAGCATAAGGCTCTCCTGACGACGCAACTAGCGAAACGCGTAGAGGCTGTTTGGACACACACATTGAGGGTGCAGCACACCAGCGCGCACGGACCCCTTGTAGCAATACATGCGGAGCACAGCGGGGCAAGCACACCTCTTATTACGCCACTTAAATGCTGGTCAGCGGCTTTTAACGGTTGACACTGCCAAAGACACTCAGTGCCGGTCAGAGGCACTTTATATTGTAAGTGTTATATTTTTTTACCTTTTTTAAATAAATACATATTTTAATATACTACACCATGATGAGCCCCTTGTTTTTGAGGAATTGATGACACCTTGTAAAAGGGAAAAGGAGGCAACACCCACTGACGGACAAAGAAAAGACACCACTTTGGAGCCTAATAATATCTGGGGTCTGGTGAGTGTTGATTTTAACCATTGGTGATGGTGGCACATCTTTGTCGGGTGGAAGAGATAGCGGCACTTTCCTGTATACAGCATTACCAACATTGAACCTTGTGTTTGCTGGAACCTATTGTATAAGAGCAAGATTGCCTGTCATTTGGACTATTTTTAAGTGCAGCCAGCACATTGCACATTTGTATGGTTGTTTGATAATTATTTCACTTTTATTGATATTTATTTTATTTTGTTCCAATATTGGTTATTGGACAACTCACGGTGCAGTTGGCGTACCGCATATTGGGTTTTTACACACACATATATATATATATATAATATATTTTTTTGTAATATCTTTCGTATTGTTTTCACTATTTGGTTGGTCAGTAGCAGCAACAGCCATTTTTCTCATAGAAGCACTGTGGCATATGGATTGTATGCTGACACACTGATCTAGATATATGATTTAAGTTTGAAATCACTGTGTCACATTTGTATGTCTCATATATTTCTTATATTTTTTTTGTTTGTATTCAGGTTATTCACACTTAAGATTGGGTACATTGTGGCCCTGATATTTCACTTATGTCCATATTCCCAGAGATCAAATACCTCTGGATAATTAGATCAGCGCAGTAACATTTTTCTTCTTAAGGCTCTTGAACATACCTTCATAAATGAAGTGTCACAAAAAACATAAAAGATCTGTTCCGGCGCAGCGTATCAGAGATACGCTACGCCGCCGTAACTTACTTGTGTTATCTTCGAATCCTTACGGCGGCGTAGTCTATCTCTGGCGGCGGAATTCAAATCGGCGATTGGGGGCGTGTTTCATTTAAATGAAGCGCGTCCCTGGGCCGAATGAACTGCGCATGCGCCGTCCATAAATTTCCCGCCGTGCATTGCGCTAAATGACGTCGCTAGGACGTCATTTTTTTTAACATAGACGTGAATTACGTCCATCACGATTCACGGACGACTTGCGCAAAAAAAAAATAATAATTAAAATTAAACGCAGGAACGACGGCCGTACTTAACATGGCAAGTCTAACTATACACCGCAAAACACCAGCTTTAACTATACGCAGGAAAAAGCAGACTAGAGACGACGTAAAAGAATGCGACGGCCGCGCGTACGTTCGTGGATCGTCGGAAATAGCTAATTTGCATACCCGACGCTGACTCCACCCAGCAGACGCCGAAGTATTGCATCTAAGATCCGAAGGCGTACGAAGCCGTACGCCTGTCGGATTTAACCCAGATGCCGTTGTATCTTGGTTTGAGGATTCAAACTAAAGATACGACGCAGGAAATTTGAAAGTACGCCGGCGTATCAGTAGATACGCCGGCATACTCTCTGTGGATCTGCCCCAAAGTGTATGCCTGTTCATGTACTTTTCTGCATTTTTCCTAAAGGTGGCCATAAACCAATAGGCTGATCTGTCTTTCTCCATCCACAAATATCAACTTCTGTTGAACGTGGACAACCATACATGGATCAAAATTCATCAGGTCCTTGCTGAACTGGCTTTTTTTTATCCATCTATGATCAGCTTTATATTTTGTCTCTTTACAAATGTGAAAGTACAGCTCAAAATCAGTTTTTCTTGCCAGTAATCCAGCTAGCACCTAACTTTATGTTCCTAACTGCCACTGCTGTCCTGATTTAGACCTTCCTGAGTTCTCCTCTGCTTGAACACAGAAAACCTCCCGCCCTCCTCAGCTTCATAATAAAGCAAGTTAGGCTGAAATCGACATTCTTACCAAAAAATAGTAATAACGTCAATTTATCCATTTTCCTAACCTCTAATTAACAAAGAACCTTTAAGTAATAAGAAAATGTATACATTTATAGTAAATTTCCCAATCTTTCGGCATAGAACTTTGAGGATCGTTTCTTGAACCTTTCCCTCATTATGTACAAAACTTAGTTTAAAAACAATCCTCATCCTGTTTTTCTTTACTTTAATTGAAGTTTTAATACTGAGAAAATGCAAAGAAATGAGAATCAATGATGCAGAAAATGCTCATTATTATATTTGAAAGTTCCAAAGGGTAAAGATGTGAGTGTAATGTCAAAGCGTTCCCATCATCTCCATATTTCTAATTGGTTAGGCTTTCAAGTAGTGAAAACCTAGAAAAAAAATCACTAATGCAGTATATTACTAGCTTTAAGCACTGGGACCGAATTAATCTTTCTTGGTAGCATACAATAAAATACTGGAATAAAACGTACTTAGCCATTTTGATAATGGCTCACTTGGACACCTCTGCAGTTACCGAATTGTGAAAACTGTAAATTGTGTTTTGGAAGATGTAAAGGTTGTACCATGAAGTCTTAATTCAAGTACGAAGGTTGCAGACTGCTGAAACTGTTGAATGCTTTTAGTTGGCTATAATTTTCCCAACGGATATTGACCACTGTGACAGTCTTTTAATTGAGTGGATGTTCGATCCTTTTGTGTGAAGGACCTGACTTTTTGCAGTGGGTCTTTTTCATAGAGGAGACACACAGATGGGTCTTTAGAGGCCTTGAAATTACTTAAAATGTATGCATTACTTAAAATGTATGCAATTTCCATTACTGTGAAATTCATGAAGGATAGTAGTTTGAGTATTTTTCTTAAACGTTCATAATGTGGAAGTTGTCCTCTGATGCTGTTTTTGAGTTATGATATTACCAGTCGTAATAAATAATTTGGCTCTACATTGCTGGCTTTTCATGACTATACCACAACACCAGTTTAGCTGAAGACTTTCGCATGTGCGTCCCCTGCTTCTTGACTGTATTTGCTGGATGTAACATAGAAGTAGATTGAACATGGTGTGAACAAGCCTAATACCACGTACACACAATCATAGATTTTGTTCCGACGGATGTTGGCTCAAATTTGTCTTGCATACACACGGTCACAAAATTGTTGTCGGAAATTTCAATCGCCAAGAACGTGGTCACGTACAACACATACGACGGCACTATAAAAGGGAAGTTCAATACCAAGTGTGCCACCCTTTGGGCTCCTGCTAATATCCTGTTAGTAGAAGTTTGGTGAGAGACAATTTGCGCTTATATGTCATCTGCTGCTGTTCTGGATCTCTCTGAGAAATCAGTTTGTCAGAACTCTGTGTGAATATCGGCAGCAAAACAACTTCATTATTCTAGCATTATAAAGAAGAAGAAAATGCTCTGCATTAAAAGATTAAACATTTTGCAGCGTGATGAATGTGCTATCTCCATTACGAACGCTAGTTTTACCAGACCGAGCGCTTCCGTCTCATACTTGATTCAGAGACTGAGTGGAATTTTGTGCGTTGGAATTCTCTACACGCGCTCGGAATTTACGAGAGCGGATTTTGTTGTCGTGAAAACTTGAGAACCAGCTCTCAAATTTTTGTTGTCGGAAATTCCGACAGCAAATGTCCGATGGAGCCTACACACGGTCGGAATTTACGACAACAATCTCTCATCGAACATTTGTTGTCGGAAATTCCAAGTGTGTGTACGCGGCATTACTATTTTTATATAAAGTAGACCTCATTGTTGGTGTTTCCACTGAAAGTAGTAGAAATATGAAATACGAAGGCCGTTTGATGCAGTGTGCATCTTTCACATGAGCAATTGTTTGCAACTAAAACCTCTTCCTATTTTTTTTTTTTTACTTGAAACAAATTTAACTGGTTCTCTTTGCTGAAAGATAGGGATGCTTTCCTTGGAATTTTGTATGTGTCATTATGTTAACTATATTAAGCTGTGGACTGGCAAATTAACCCACTACCAGACATTTGGTTTAGGATTATCTCAGCATTTACATTTTATGTTGAAACCCCTATTAAAACCTTGCAGCTAACACTTTGATCTCATCAACATCCAGCCTTCATAGTATTGATTGTGAATGATCCCAGGGACCTTTCACACGGCCTTGCTTTATTTTGCAATGACGTATTGACAAGAAACAGATATGTTTAGGGAATATGTTGGAGCCACAGTTATAGTAATATGCATACAAAAATGGGTAGATATGTTTGTTCTTAGTGAAGACATGTGTCTTGTGATAATTCAGCCAAGCAGCCATGGCATGGAACAGTGAATAGTTGTGATATACAGTGGAATCTCGGATTGCGAGTAACACGGTTAACGAGCGTTTCGCAATACTATATTTTTCTTTCAAAATCTTTACTCAGTTTGTGAGTGTTGTCTCGCAAAATGAGGAGGATTTAAGCCTCTGCGGTGTGCAGCTCTGCATTTGGACAGAGGTGGGGCGCCAGTGACCCTTAGAGCCGTTCGGAAACACTCCATTCCCGAGGATTTCTGACTGCATCCCATCGGTCTCCGAGTATTTCCGAGTCTCTCTGATGACCCCCCACCTCTGGCCACATGCGGTATTGCATGCAATAGAAGTCAATGCGGAACAAATTATCTTTTGTTTCCATTGACTTCTATGGGGAAACTGGCTATGATATACGAGTGCTTTGGATTACAAGCATTCTCCTGGAACGGATTATGCTCGTAATCCAAGGTTTTACTGTATACAGTATATATAAACACACACACGCATAATGAGAGCAGCACAGGCGACTATTTAATCAGACCACACTAAAAGTGTGTTTTACAGGTCTTTCCACCCATTTTTCTTTCCCTAAAAATACAGTTACAGTAGGTTCTTCATATGCAGGGGACATTATCCGTTACAAACCCAGTAAAAAGAAACACTTTCAATCTCCTCGCAAACCCTGTACTTGGCCTTTCTCTGACAGCCATAAATGTATGTGATTTTCTTTACTGCAACCATGAGTTGTAAGAAATAATATTGCACATTCCCCCATCAACACAGTCAGTGTTGATGGGGTAACCCCTCCCGCCAGGATAACATAGTGATTATTGGGGTAACCCCTCCCGCCAGGATAACATAGTGATTATTGGGGTAACCCCTCCCGCCAGGATAACATAGTGATTATTGCTAGAGGCTTTTCTAGTAGCTATAGCCGCTAGCAATAATTGCACGAAAAATCTGACAGGCTGGTTGTACCCAAGTTGTACAACAATCAATTTGGTTACAATTAGCCTGCCCATAAATGGTTTGAATCTCAACCAGTCCCTGCTGAACCGGCAAACCATCTATGGCCAGCTTAAGTCAGAGCTGTCTGTTCAGGCACAAACATGACCCCACCCTAAACAAGCTTCCATCTGCAGGAAGCTTCCTCTTTATGGAACAACTAAAGCCATAGATGAATTGGACCAGTCAGGCATCTCTTTCTCCCCAGACTAGCTGTCTTAGCATTCCTTTCCCACCCACCAACTCTGGGGTTTGGGACATAACACAATCACTTCCTCACTCTTCACCCAACTCTAGTATTTTTAATTGTTGTGTGTTTTGATTGTGTTTTATGTAGTGTGTTATTTTTACCGCATTTTCCCTTTGGGGCTCTGGTCCATTGCCCCAAGAACACTTTCACATTTATCTTTTTATTAAAGGGCTCAAGGTTATATTCCTCAATGTATGACTAACACAATGCTGTACTTGGTCATTCTCTAATTGACTCCCCCAGACTCTTAGGTAGGGCTTCTGTCCAGGTACAGACAAGGGTTGAGACACAACCAATGTATCTCTCCTTTTCCTAAAGAGTATCTCTGTATATCTCTAAGGAACAATCAGGTCCGTAGCCTAATTGGGCTTAATTGTCACAGTCAATAAGAATATTGTTTATAATATTGGCATTATTTCTTATGGTTGTTTTGCTAGTAGTGTAACACTACCTCTGTCTTTGTCGAGAAGGATAGGTATTAGATATTGTTCTGTATGTCTGTCTTAATAACGGTACTGAATAACATATTGTTACTACTGCATAGTTCCTAATGGGCATAAAATAAATATTTCTAATTGTATGTGTTTTTTTTTTGTTGATTCGCTGGGCATTTAATAGGGAAAAAAAAACGTGAAAATAAGATCCCCTTCCCTCTTTCAGTTTTTTATATGCTAGCTGTATTTGCATCATCACGTTTAGGTAGCTTTAATTCATGCTTTCAATTTCCCCCTACATCTGAGAGATCATACAATCTACATGTTTTAAACAGATGCATAATAAATTCCAAGAAAATATTAGAAGTGGATTTTGAAGCACATTAGTGAAATGCATTCAAGTTCCAGCCTGGGCTTGATTGGCTGGAATTAGGGTGAGGCATTTCATCCCCCTGTGAAACATTGTCAGATGCATTGTCTTGCTGGTGATGTCTGTGCAGCATCAGAACACATTCATCTCTTCTATTTCTGTAGTGATTGCCTCCTCCACCTCTCCCCGTCCCCGCTCGGAGTTCTCTGTTTCCTATTACAATATGTGATTATTTTATTCCAAACTGCCTTCCGCTCAGTGCAAAGTTTCAGAATAAGCAAATTTATGCGCAACTTGAAATGAAGGGATCAGCGATGCATACATATTCAGCGATTTAAGAATACATTTTTTTTTTTAAATAAAATAAAATATTATATATATATATATATATATATATATATATATATATATATATATATATATATATATATATATAATATGCCATAGAAATACAAGCAGAAATCTTCAGGCTAGTTTGCTATTATTTGTAGACACTAGTGACATTATTTCCTCTAGACCTGCAGATGTTAAATTGATATGTTTTCATTATTATTATTATAGTACTGTCTTAAATACTTCTGACATAATGTGAGCTGTAGAGTCTATAGAGTAGAGTTTGGGGTTTTGTTTACCCATATGTATTAAATACCCATAGAATGAGACACAAAATAAATGCTTGGGTACATATCACATAAGCCGTCATTGAAAGCTGTCAGCATGAATTCTCTCATTGTATTGTTCTTGATATTTTGAGTGTATACATGGCACCACGAAGGATAGATGAAAGGTACCTATATATATATATATATATATATATATATATATATATATATATATATATATATATATATATATATATATATATATATCAAGTCTTTTTACTACAGCTTACCTCGTAATCTGGGAACACCTCCTGACTTTAGACTGGACTGAGCTGTATAACCATAGCAATTATTTCAGGTTAATTGTCATCTTTTTTTTATCTGAATATAAGTGGGCAGATTTGTGCTGTCTGTTGAGAATCATACTTGTCTAAATTCTTGAATTGTGTGATTCTCTACAGATCAGACAGATCTGCATGGAAATATCTAAACAAGTAAAAATCTGAAAATTACAATTTTTTTCTGTTTTAATCTTCTCTAATGCCGCGTACACACGACAGTTTTTAATGTTCTAGATAAAAACAAAGTTTTTCTCAACGTGATTTTTGTCAAGCCTGCCTTGCCTACACACGATCATGAAAAATAAATGCTCGAGCAAAGCGCGGTGACGTACAACACGTACGACGGCACTATAAAGGGGAAGTTCCATTCAGATGGCGCCACCCTTTGGGCTGCTTTTGCTGATTTTGTGTTAGTAAATGTTTGGTGAGAGACGATTCACGCTTTTCAGTCTTCGTGCTTTTCAGTCTGTTACAGCGTGACGAATGTGTTCTCTCCATTACAAACGCTAGTTTTACTAGAATGAGTGCTCCCGTCTCATAACTTGCTTCTGAGCATGCGTGTTTTTTCCCGTCGTTAAAGCCTACACACGACTGTTTTTCACGACGTGAAAAACGACGAGAAAATTTAGAGCATGTTCTAAATTTTTAATGCCCATTTTTCACATCGAGGAAAAATGCTCTGGAGCCTACATACAATCGTTTTTAATGACCAATTTAAAAAATTGCATTTTTCACGTCATGAAAAACGGTTGAGTGTATGCGGCAGTGTGTGAACGTTCAAGATTATTCTTTTAGTACCATTTTAAATAACCTTCAATGGGCCAGTATATGGGTATGGTTAAACAAGGTTTTGCCATACCAGAAAATCAATTAACTAACCTGTTGGTTTTATAAAGCTGCTGAACATGTGTGGCTTTTCAATGTATGGCCATACTGTAACCGAAATAAAAAAAAAAAGGAAGCCCTGCATTCCCAATTTTAAAGCACGACAGTGAACTCTGTTTGCGTTGGTAGTGTTATTACCAAAAATAAATGGGGGGAAAAAAGGAGGGAGGAGGCGAACCCATCACATGACCCGGCAGCGTCATGTGACTGGCCGCTCCTCCAAACATGGAGTTCTCTCTGTTCTCTCAATTAAATGTAGTGCATTTTTATCAACTCCAGTCCAGCCAGGGAAGTGCATTTTCAGGGCTTTTGGCCCTCTTTTATTTAGAAAGAAAAGTTAATAAAAAAACAAGTTTACGCTCGCAGGTTGTTTTTTTTTAGCATCACCACAACAGAACATATTATTCTCAGCCTTCTGGTTATCACAACTCCGTCCACCTTGGACTGCACAGGCTCATGCCCACTTACACACATTATTGGTCTTGCTTTCAGAGCGCAGCCTGGTGCGTTCTGCTTGCCTCTCCTTAAAGCCAGGGTTGACCGTCTCCTAGTGTCTTTTAACACACACATGCTTCACTGATAGCTGCTTGTCTTCTGGGGAAGGAGCTCAGAATCAGACAGCCCTTGGTTAAAAAGACTGTTTACACCTGCACCAGTAGGCTGCTGGTCTCCAACAAGGTTAGAGAAAACTTTTCAAAGCCTCTGGATTCCAAAACCCAAACCAGAAGTTGCCAATCCTAGAGAAAACTGTAAAACCAGTTTTCTACAATCAAAATAACCATCCTCGAGCCCCTCAACCTGCACCATTGAAAAGAGCACTGTGGTTTAGCTTTGATACCTAAACTCCGGCAACAGGCATTATAGGGGGTCCCATACTCTGATGCATTTACAGTTGATGTTATATTATAAAGAATACAGCAGAAAAACATGGTAATAGCCCAAGAAGGGAAGAATATAAGCCAAGATTTTTCTCAGGGTTTTGTTGCACTTGTGTCTTAAGAGATACAAGACAAACCCACTAGACTCTAACTCTCAATATTACATTTAAATGGACTGAGTTTTTTTTAAGGCCAATGCCAGTCAAAGGTTATTGGGACTCCAGTGGCAGTAGACCTCCATACATATTCTCCTTCCTTACCAATTGCTGAGTCCAGTCCAAAGACAAATTATGATTTAAATATTTCATCAGTAGAGCTTCCATGATATAAATTATACAAATGTATAAGGAGTCTTCTTAGAGATTGTCACACCTTTTTATGGTCCTGTGGGAGGAGTGAAGCTCAAAACCATTGCTGGGAAATCTTTAGGCTTTGAGACATCTGAGAAGTCAGAGGGTTATTTAACTGATTAAATAAATACTCAACATAAGTTTTCCATGTAGTTGGCCTCTACAAAAAGGATTTTAGTTGTACTATTCCTTGTTATAGTGTTTAACCTTTGCTCTTCAGTTATGGAAATCTGTGCATACCAGCACAACAGTACTCAGCAGTGCATCCCAGGAAAAATAATTGTACTTCATATATTTGTTTATGTATTGTTTTAATATACATGTGCTGTTTTAAGTAGGGGTTCTTGCATATATCTGGATTTGCAATAAATTGTATTCCTTTTTACAGATCCCTTTTATTTTATTTTACCAGATTTGTAAATGGTGGTTGTAATTTTAAATGAATTCTTTTTGTAAATGTTAAATTATTTACCAAAAACGTAAAGCGATAAAAAAAGTCTGTTAAATCTAAATGAATGAACTAATGTTTCATCCTTTTCTTTGTGACTGTGAAATGTTACTCTTTTGTAGCCTGGAAAAAACTTTAGTACTTGATTATATATTTGAAGTGTTTTAGAAATGTATTTAAAGTGATGCCATGACAAAGGTTAAAATATATGAAGATTTATGAAAATATATATATATATATATATAAAGTATAAATGTATATAGCAAACATGTTTGGTGTCCTGTCTATTAATTGTGAAATTATACTTGATATCTCTTATTTATTTCTGAGTCGTTGACAAGACAACATACTGGAGAATGTTGGAAATAATTGCTGCAATATGGGCACTTCACAACGAAGTGGAAAAATAATCTTAACAATCCTGTTGCTTTGTAGAATGGTATGTAGCTGAAACCAATGAAACATTCCATTCCAGAAGAGCAGAAATTATATTTAACGCATCCTATAACTAAGTTGTGGCAATACCATTTGTTGAACATTAATTGGGTAAGTGATCAACTAGTGTTGCCCGGTAGCTCCTGGGATCAAGGAATCCAGTTCTAAACAATCACGCTACCTACATAGGCTTTGTTTCGCCAGTGTTTTTTATCTAGGTTTTTTTTTCTGGATACTTTTGTCTTCCTTCACAATACACACTGGATTTTTTTTCCCTTTTTATTGTACCATACAAGGTCTTTCCGTGCCTTCAGCAGAGAAAAGCTGAACCCACAGCCCCCTCTGTCCCTGCAGGGAGGAAACCAATAGCAAGCCCTTTATGGTAGGATTAGCACAATATTCAGTTTTCTTTGCTGCGGCTTCATTTTTCTGGGATCCCTCACATTGCTCTCGGGCTAAGATCTGGCTTGCTGGTGTGGAGCTGTAGTACCTCTGGCCAGCTCCTAATGTAAGCCTTCCTAAGTTGTTTGGAGGCGATGCCCATTCTGTCCTGAGGAGTATGGTAAGACTGCCCAGGTTTTGATTGCAATGCAAGTTGTGTACCGTCAGAATTAACTCTGTTTTGCGAATAGGTGCAATGATATAGAGTGGCCAGTGACATCTGGTAAATAAACATATTATTTGCGGTCCCAAACTCGGGTGAGATAATCCCCTCTCTACAGGGCCGGTGCTACCACTAGGCGGACTAGGCAACAGCCTAGGGCGCACGGCCGCTGGTTATTCTACTCCCACACTATCTACAGAGCTTACAACTATCCACCAGGCTGTCATGTGCAAAGCCGTGCCATCCCTCGCCCGGCTCTCAGCTCTCCGCTCTAACATGTATCCAGAAACCACCCACCCACAGCAGGGCACTTTCTGCTCTGATGTGTGTACAGTGTCCAGCAATCCCACCCCCTCTCCGCTCTGAGATCACTCCTGAGTCCCGCCCCTCGTGTGTGCTCCATCCAATCCACTTTCAGCATGTCTGTCCCAATCGGCTTCACACATTCCCCCGAGTCCTGCCCCTTCTGTGTGCTCCATCCAATCCACCTTCAGCATGTCTGTCCCAATCAGCTTCACGCTTCTCTCGAGTTCTGTCCCTTCTGTGTTTTCTCGTCTGTGAAGGGGAGGTGGGCACAAAGATTAAAACAAACAGCCACACTGGAAAAACTGCTAAATGAACCAGTGAGCCAGCCCCTGGGGACAATTCCAAGTGAGTGAGCACTTCCACTGACCAGACCCTTCTCCCTCTCTCTCTCTCTCTCTCTCTCTCTCTCTCTCTCTCTCTCTCTCTCTCTCTCTCTCTCTCTCTCTGACCCCTCCCTGACCTCTCTGTGTCTGACCGCTCTCGCTCTCTCATCCCTCCCCGACCTCTTGCTCTCTCTCCCCCACCCCCTCGCTCTCTTTCTCTCTCTCTCTCTCTCTCTCTCCTTGCCTACAACAGTCTGTTTTTCTCCTGTTTTAACTCATTCCTTCCCATCATCTGCCTATACATTGATGTATAACAGAATTACTTAATTAACTTTATCCACTTAAAGTGGTATTAAAGCAAAGCAAAATATTTATTCTACTGCAGTTTACCTATTCTTAGATGGGTGGCTGCATTAGTTTTGTTTTTAGATTTTCTCTTTTATATTCATCTGGTGATCCTTCTAGTAAGTCTGTTGTTTTTCAAAAGAATGAGCTGTCTTGCACATGTAGCAGTTATAGGGTTGAATCAAACCATGTAATACTGGCAATGGGGGTGGAGTCAGGGGCAGAGCCAGAGGGGGCAGGAAAAATTAGGTTCCGCCTAGGGTGTCAAAAATCCTTGCACCGGCCCTGCCTCTCTATCATCTTAGCTGGCTTATAAATCTGCCAGTGACATTATATATACATATATTTATATATATGGTTTTTTTATATATTTATATACACACATAATTAGGCATCTAAGGTCTTGATAGCTTTTGTTGTAAAGTGCCATTAATATATCTTTCAGCATTATAAACACCTTATGGTGGTATATGCCCCCTAACTATTGATCTCTAGTAACTTCTTCATATTATCTTCATACTTTCGTTGTGGATAACTTCCTTTGTGTGCACACACACACACACTTGCTGGTTAACACGCTTTAGGCATTATAGAGAAAAATCTGACTGGTCTGATACAATGATTTGAAGATGGGGCAATGTTAAATAACAGATCTATTTGTTGACTCTGCAAATAGTTATTTCTTTATCATACACCACGGGACACAGAGCCTTAGTCATTACATAGTGGGTTGTATGGTCAGCAGAGGTGATTGGACACTGGCACAACCAATGAGAACAAGTTCCCCTTTATATGACCCCTGCCATACAGGAAGGACCTAGGTTTTTTTCGCCAGTGTCTAAGAAGATTGGACTCGATTAGAATAGTGCTAAAGGAAGCTCTACCATAGAGGCCCCTGGAGCAAAAGAGCTATACTTTGGGTCCATCCAAGGCCACTGCAGAGTACTTCCTAACATGCAGCAATCCCTGCTGATCACCAGCTGGCTGATAAAAGATCCAGGTATTCGGTGTAATTCTCCTAGTCCAAGATTGCTTCAAACAATAAGGCTCTCAAACAAATATGAAACAGGTGAATATGCTGATGCTGACTTGTGGATCTGAAGTGAACAGGCAACTCACATGTAGTCGGATATATTGCAGCGCATAATACGATCAGATACAATGTTTCACTCCTCAGTCTCCTCGGGTCTCCTCACTAGGCTCCTCCCCTACACGTTGCGTCAATAATCGCGTGACTTTTTCAAGGTAATCCCTGGATCAGCAGGGATTGCTGCATGTTAGGAAGTACTCTGCAGTGGCCTTGATCAGACAAACACATTGCACCTGTTTATGGACGGTTGTTTTATTCCTTTGATCTATACACTGTGCACTAATTCAGCAGCATTTACTATTTATATTTACACAGGTGTTACTTTTATCATTATATTTAGTGGGTTGATTTTAGCGCAACTATATCATTTTTTTTATGATTTATCTAAGTGTCAGATACACATTTATTGTAGCTGCAGCTTTTATCATTTGATTATCCACTATTTTATTTATTTATTCATTTATTAAATAATTATATCAGCGCTTTAGTCGCTTTTATTGAATATCCTTTAAGTAGGGACCCATATCCCTGAAGGTTGGCATGCATACCCACCGTGATGGGTGAAGATTGTTTTATGTCTGATTTTCTGCAAATCTGCGGTGGGGATAAGGTAAGCGGGAAAAAAAGTATTAAGCATATACCTTAAAGACTTTTTCCTTGTAAGTGGGTGTCTTCTCTATTACCGCCACTAGAGTGAGTAAAGAGTTGAGTTTTACTCACCAAGCCCCAGACAGTGTCAGGTCGGGTTCAGACAGCACACTCTCTGCTGCAGAGCTCTGCCATGGAGTGATCAGGTCCTTTCCTCACTGCCATGATAGCAAGAGACCCTGCTTCCTTTCAAGAGACCGCCATACCCCTCTAGGTCGCATGCGCTTTATGGGGGCAAGGAGGAAGGGGCGGGTTGCGAGCGTGCACATCATCCACGGCTTTTTACAAGCAGGCAGAAGCACATAAAGGCCTCTCAAACCTGCAGCTCTCCCCTGATCAGGGACACAGTGACTTACAAGGGCACATAAGGTCTCTACGTGATTGGTTATCTGGGCACTCCCAAGAGGACACCCACTGGGCATTAAACTGTGTGATTAGTTGCATACTGTATGTAAAAGGCTTAACTAGCACAGGAGTATATGCAGTTGATAGTACCTTGGCTTTGTTGTTTGGTAATATGTCTTCCCAAAGAAAAAGTACAGAGACTAAAGACAAAAAAGCATCGCCACCTGAGACGAGAGCCTCTAGCTGAGCCCACTTGGTACTTTCCTCTCTGGTAATTTATGATGCACCTGTACAGGGTGAGCCATTAACTCCATCAGGAGAAACTGCCTCTCCTATAGTGCCTGGGCCTGCTTATGTCACTCTTTGGCAGTAGTCCTTAACAGTTTAGAAGGAATAATCGGTTTGTTAATTGCAAAGTCCTCTCAAAAGGACAAAAAGGTAAGCAGAGCTCCTTCTGTTACTTCAGATCTTCCTTCAGAAAGGTATGAGGATGAGGAGGACATAGCGCCATCAGATAAGGATGAGGAGTCAGAAGGTGCTGGGATTTCAGAAGAACCTTTTTCTGCTTCCCAGGTTCTAAAAAATGCAGGTGCAATATTACACTGAAACAGTACGCTCTGCATTTAAGTTACCTTCTTCGGAGTTAACTGACTCACCCGTCTCCTCCCTGGGTTCATTAAAATCCCCACAGGCTGCATGTTCCTTTACGGTTCATCCATTATTGGAGAATTTGATTTACGCAGACTGGAAGCATCCAGATAGGCGTTTTTCTCCTAGGAAGTTTGAAGTTTTTTATCCCATGGAGGAAAAGTTTACCAAGAAGTGGAGTCTGCCTTCAGTGGATGCAGCTATTTCTTGTGTAAATAAAAGCTTAACCTGTCCGGTGGACAATGCCGAGGTATTTAAAGATCCTTCTGAGAAAAAGTTGGAATCTTTACTCAAGTCTTCCTTTCTCCTGGTGGGCGCAGTGACCCAACCTGCCATGGCGGCAGTGGGCATGTGTCAGGTCTTAAAGGATCAGATTAAACGGGCTGAAAGACCTGCCTCCGGAGCAGATCAAATTTTGGGAGAATATGCCCAGGGCCTTATGTTTCACAGTAGATGCCATCATTCTATTCAGCAAGCACCTCGCCTTACGCTCCAGCTGGTGCATATGCACAGAATTCTTTTGCTGAAGCACTGGTCAGCGGAAGCCCCATGCAAAAAGCTTTTGACCAGCTTTCCCTTCCATGGTGAACACCTATTTGGGGATGATTTGGAAAAATATATCCAAAAGATATTAAGCGACAAGACTACTCTGTTGCCAGAGAATAAGAACAAACGTCCTTGTTTTAGGCGTTCTCTCTCCTCAGCTCCTGGAACATCTGCCTCCAGGCAGTGACGCCGGCATTCTCAGACAGCTGCAAAGGCTAAAGACCAGGGCCAGGCCCAGAAGAACAGGAAGCAGTGGGGGCAAAAAGCTAACAATCAAAGCCCCCACTCATCCGAGTGGGGGGGCGGCTTCGGCAGTTTTCAGCAGCTTGGCAGACAGAGGTCCAGGACAAATGGGTGGTTTCTGCTGTATCCCTAGGGTACAAGCTGGAATTTCAAGAGACCCCCACCCTATCGGTTCCGAAGGTCAGGGGTCTCCAAAGATCCAATAAAGAGATTCTTTCTTCCGAGGTTTGGATCATTTGTCCCAGAGGGTAATTAAAGAAGTCCCCCTAAAAGAGCAGGGTGCAGGTTTTTTTTCAAACCTCTTTGTGGTTCCAAAACCAAATGGAGACGTCAGACCCATTCTGGACCTAAGGGATCTAAACCAGTTTCTGAACATTCGCCATTTCCCAATGGAAACCATTTGGTCTGTGGTCACCACCCTACAAGGCGGGGAGTATTTAGCTTCTATAGACATCAAGGACGCCTTTTTTACATGTGCCTATTTATCCCACTCACCAAAAGTTCCTAAGTTTCGCGGTAGATCATCGCCACCTCCTTCGAGGCGTTGCCTTACGCCCAGTTTCATTCGAGACTACTGCAGGGCGGCATTCTGGCTGCCTGGAACAGGAAAAGCCAAACCCTGGATCTACCCATGGCAATTCCTTGGAATCCGTTTTCACTGACCTATGCATTCCCCTGATCCCTCTCTTACAGAGATTACTGTGCAGAATCAAGAAGGAGGGAATACCAGTACTCCTAGTAGCCCCAAATTGGCCCAGGGGGTCTTGTTATGCCGAAATCATAAAAATGGTGGTAGGAAGACCTTGGGTACTTCCGCTCCGTCACGACCTGCTGTCACAGGGTCCAGTGTTCCACCCTTCCCTACAGAAGCTAAATGTGACATTCTGGCTATTGAGACCCACATTTTAAAGAAACAAGGACTTTCGGGTCCAGTTCTTTCTACATTCATTAATGCGAGAAAGCCAGCCTTCAGGCTAATCTACTACAGAGTCTGGAAGGCGTATGTTTCTTGGTGTGGATCCAGAGGATGGAATCCTCTAAAGTAGGGTTGTCCCGATACCACTTTTTTAGGACCGAGTACAAGTACAGATACTTTTTTTCATGTAGTCGCCGATACCGAATACCGATACTTTTTTTAAATGTCATGTGACAGTTTTCAAACCACAATACAGACTAAGGATATTTTCTATAGAATTATGAAGAACTCTAACTCAAGACATTATAAAAGAATAAAAATGAGTAAAAATGAATAAAAATGTTTTATTTGCTTGTCACGCAGTAGTAAAAAACTCAAAGAATTTTCATAGAACATGTTGATAAATACAAAAAAAGTATTCTATTTAGGTATCGGGAGCATTTGCGCGAGTACGAGTACTCCCGCAAATACTCGGTATCGGTCCCGATACCGATACTAGTATCGGTATCTGGACAACCCTACTCTAAAGTATGCCATAAGTAGGATTCTCACTTTTTGCCAATTAGGAGTGGATATGAAATTAGCCCTGAGTTCCACCAAGGGTCAAATATTGGCTCTATCAGCCTTTTTTCAGAGACCGATGGCATCTCATTCCATAGTCCGGGCATTTATTCAGATTGTGTCCCTGGGATTTGAACTTGGTATTATCAGTTCTACAAAAGCAACCTTTTGAACCTATCCGCCATATTCCTTTGATTCTTTTAGGCAGGAAATTGGCCTTTCTGGTTGCTATCTCTTCTGCTAGAAGGGTATCGGAGTTAGCAGCTCTTTTTTGTAAAGAGTCTTATCTAATTTGTCACAAAGATAAAATTGTACTACCTTTCTTCCGAAGGTGGTGTCAGCGTTTCATTTAAATCAAGACATTGTTTTGCCTTCCTTTTTTCCTGAACAGCGGAGGAAAAGTTATTGCACTCTCTAGATGTAGTGAGAGCAGTAAAAGTTTATCTGCAGACTACGGCTCAGATACGTAAAACTGATGTTTTGTTCATTTTGCCAGATGGTCCCAAGAAGGGCCAGCCAGCATCAAAATCCACCATTGCTAGGTGGATTCGACAAGTAAATGTTCAAGCTTATGGTTTAAGAAATTAGGTTCCTCCTTTTCCTGTTAAGGCGCACTTGACCAGGGCAATAAGTGCTTCATGAGCAGTGCATCACCAGGCTTCGATGGCTCAGATCTGTAAAGCTGCAACTTGGTCTTCAGTCCATACATTTACCAAATTCTATCAAATGGATGTAAGAGGACATGAGGATTCTGCCTTCGGGCGTAGTGTGCTGCAGGCAGATGTCTAGGGCTTCTTGTCCGTTGGCAGCCTGATTAATCTTTGTCTCCCACCCTTCATATTGAGCATTGCTCTGGGACGTCCCACTATGTAATGACTAAGGTTCTGTGTCCCATGGTGTACGATAAAGAAAGTAGAATTTTTTAATAACAGCTTACCTGTAAAAATCTTTTTCTTTGAGTACACCACGGGACACAGAGGTCCCCCCTTCAATGGGATCCTTACTGCTTTGCAACAAAAACTAAGGTACTTCCTGTATGGGAGGGGTTATATGCAGGGGAACTTGTTGTCATTGGTTGTGCCAGTGTCCAATCACCTCTGATGACCATAAAACTTACTATGTAATGACTAAGGCTCTGAGTCCCAGAATTCAGACAAAGAAAAAAACATTTAGAAGGGAAATCGAAGGAAAAGGTAAGTGAACCAACACTGCACTAGCTTAAATGAACCTATTTAGAAAATAAAAAACAAACCTTTACAACCCCTTTAACGCACTGCCGTATTGCAAAAAAAATGGTCTGGTCATGACGGTAAAACCTTCTGGGACTGAAGTAGAGAGACTTTTGGGGTTGATACAAAATAAGAACAAAACAAACATAGTGGCCCAGATTCAAGAAGCACTTGCGCCCGCGCAACCATAGTTGCGCGGCGCAAGTGCTTACTTGCTCCGGTGTAACGAGTGCTCCTGATTCAGGAACCTCGTTACACCGAATGCAGCCTAGGATGTGACAAACATAAGCCTCCTTATGCCTTCACATCCCAGGCTGCATTCTTGCGTTGGCCGCTAGGGGGCGCGGCCTTTGTGATCGGCGTGTAGTATGCAAATTGCATACTACCACCGATTCACAAAAGTTGCGCGGGCCCTGCGTACGCAAGGTACGGAGTTTCCGTACGGCGCCTTTAGCATAAGGTTGCTCCTGCTAATAGCAGGCGCAGCCAATGCTAAAGTATAGCTGCGCCTCCCGCTCGCGACGTTCAAATTTCACGTCGTTTACGTAAGTGAACCGTGAATGGCGCTGGACGCCATTCACGTTCACTTACAAGCAAATGACGTCCTTGCGACGTTATTTGCCGCAATGCACGTCGGGAAAGTTTCCCCGACGGAGCATGCGCTGTTCGCTCGGCGCGGGAGCGCGCCTAATTTAAATGATTCCCGCCCCAGGCGGGATCATTTACATTAGGCAGCCTTGCGCCCGGCTGCTTAGCATATTGCCCGCGCAATTTACGGAGCAACTGCTCCGTGAATCGCGGGCAAAGCGCAATATTTGCGTGGGCGCAGAGAAAAAAATTTGCTCTTTGCCCACGCAAATATTGCGCGATTCTACTTGAATCTGGGCCATTGTACATAAACACCTCCATGCCACAGGATCAGTGTGATGGTGCAGCTGTCCCCTGCAGCCTCTAAACTCAAGAACTGATCACTCAGTTCTCAGTCAGCCAGACTGAATAGGGGATGGGAGTAGCTGGCTCCAGCTCTCAGCCACAAGCTGAGAAGCTAAGCCAGTTGCCAATCAGACATCGGAGTCGATCCCAACAATATGGTTGAGATCTTTCCAGAGCCTGGCAGCCCAAAGCGAGAAAAATATTGTTCAGTCATACTTTTTAAGTTTGAAATGAGGGGTAAGTAAGGAACCCCATTTACATGCGTGTTTTACTGCTTGAATCATGATGGGGAAAGGGAGGTGGTAAGAAAGCAAGTGGATACTATAATAGTGGTACTGTGCAAGTTCTGAAACCATTCTTGAAGGACCACGGCACCCTCCCCCACATAGAAGCACAAGAAACACATTGGGTAGAATATCTCCCTACACCGTAAGTTACATACTGTGAGTAAGCTTTAAAGTAAATACATGTAGATAGAAGTAGAACAGTCCACAGTGTCACTTTGAATAGTTTTTTGTTTTTTAACAGAACGTAGGCTCTGGTACTCTAATCCTAGACCTTTTTTTTACTAGATGGTAAGTCGCTGACTTGAAACAAGGATGCACCAAATTCATACTACACTGAGCGCATGCTTGTTCCAGGTTGGCTACACATTAGGTAGTGAAGCCAGAATATGCTTTTCAAAACCAAGTCATACATATACAGCATTTGTCCTCACCTGCTTGCTTTAACAGTCCTTTCAACCAATGCCACACACACTGTGACAAGTCACACCTATCTGTTGGGTGAATTTTACATCAGTTTCACCACCAAAAATCGTAATTTTCTGCTGTGCTGTCTTACAGTGTAGTGCAATGTTTTTGTGGCTAAGTGATTATTATTCCTACTTTTTCTCCTGTTTAGGTAGGTTTCCTTTGGGTGCTTTAGTTTCCTCCAACAATCCTAAACACATTGAGAGGTCAGATTGAGCCTTCAGCAGAGAGGGTCTGATATGAATGGATCTATGTATTCCGTAATGTATTTGTGTAATATATAAATACTGGAAATAAATTGGTAGAGGAAGAGACTGAGAGGGGAATTACAGCTTGGCAGATTTCCACATCAGTCCAGCAAATTGACAATAAACAAGACCCCCTAGTTACAGTCTATCTAAAACTGTTTATTTTTGAGTGAAATTCTTCTATCAGCAGAACCTTCCATATGGAGAAAATATCTTAATGTTTGGGATGATCTCCAGAAAAGGGTCAGTTTTAGTGTGAGACCTCAAAGTTTTGGTATTCACAATTCCACAAGGAGGTTACTGAAATAGCCGAGTCAGCTTCTTTGTGGGTCTTCTGCAGTTAAAAAGTATGCAGCTTAACATAGCATATATAAATCTGTATTAGGACTTCCTGAAAAACTGGGAATGTAAAAGTAAATGTATACTCCCCCGGCAAGCAGTATTTTACAGGATTTGTTTGGTTTTCGATAATCTTTTAATTATTTTATTTCAAAACAAATGTAATTGCCAGGACATCCAATGTTTTAAAGTTACAAATAAAATTAATTACATGTTCTAAATTCATGCTGCCTTCACAATGTCGGTATGTATAAAAATATTCTGACTAATCTAGGAATGAATATGTATGGGGCCTGAGCCACTGAGCCCCTAACACTAACCAGTGACAACATTAACTTCCCAATGTGCAACCCCACTACAGTCTTAAGGCCCGTACACACGATCGGATTTTCTGACAGGAATTGTGTGATGGCGGGCTGTTGTCGGAAGATCCGACCAATTGTATGCTTCATCAGACGGATTTTCCGCCAATAAATGTCGGATAGCATGCTTTAAAATTTTCTGACAACAAATGTGTGTTGTCGGATTATCCAATCGTATGTACAGAAGTCCATTGGACAAACGTCCAAAGTACAAACACGCATGTTCAGAAGCAATGCTAACCATAACACAACATTAGCAGAAGTTGTCCGAAGGGTGGTACTAAAGAGCTGAAAAAACACACAGTTTCATGTTTGTTGACTGACAATTTGTTTGTGTGCAAGACATGTTCATGGCCAACGCCCTTCGAACAAAAGTCTAACGCTTTGTCCAAGGAAAATCCGATCCTGTGTACCAGGCTTTACAGCCCAAATAGCATTAACAGTGTGAATCCGAAAGTTTTTTTTGTTTATTTGTTACTCTAATAAGCCAGTTTTTGGCATGCAGGTTTCCCATTTGTTATCACTATGGAATCATCTATCCTTTCTCAAACTTTTTACCCCAGAGTAACCCTTGAAATAACTATTAGTGTGTTTTTTCAGACTTGATGTTTTGACCTACTTATTGTTTAACGGCCTGCGACAAATTGTCCAAACTCATTGATACCTATTCTAACTCGCAGACAATAAGTTTGGTTTATTACTATGCTGTTTAAACTGTTAGATGTTTTTACTATCTGGCAGTTACATTCCAGCTGTCTAATATTTATTTGGGAATTACAAAAATCAGTTTTCGCTATGTTTTGTACTTAAAATTTTCAATAAAAACCTATTGAAAGTGAAATATTTATTAGTGCTCAGGGAACCCCTGCTAAAGTCATTGGCGGTCAGTGGGAAAAATCGCCTCTCTTTTAGTGGTGGTCAGAATATCACCCTTCCAGACAGCTAAAAAGATCATTGGGGTCATGCTACAGCCTCTGCCAAGTGGCATTGAACCCCATAACTATCCATCAGATTCAAAGTCAATTAACAACTACTCAAGGAACCCCTGGCAACCTCTTTATGAACCCTAGGGTTCCACAGAATCCTAGTTGAGAATGGCTTGTATAGACTAACAAAATCGAACTAGAAGTTGCTTTCTCTAATTTGTATTTTCTCCTATTTGCTTAGCTGTCTAGGTGTAGGGGTTGCCTCCACTTCCACATTTGCTGTGCCTGCTTCTCGAGATCTAGCTTTATTACTGGTGGCTACCCTGAGCTCAACTGGCAGTGTTAGGCACACAGATCCTGTTAACTGGCTCATATTTTGCAAGAACAGGTAGGTGTTTCTCCGATCTTTGTTCAGATGATCTCTGCCTGTCTGTTACCTAGCTAAGGGCCCATTCACTTCATCAATTCACTAGTAAGTTATGATACACTACTGTGTGTTGCAGTGTTCTACACTGGTAAAAAATGGTGCATACCCATTATTAGGCCTGTTGAGGCTGGCTGGTCCGCCTAAAAGCAACACACATTATTGTGCGGTAACAAACCTCAACAGACTGTATTGGCATTCATGGTAACAACAACAACCTTTATTTGCCCCCTCCCAAGAAAATATTGAATACACCTGTTCCCCTGCTGTGCTCAGTAATTGGAACCACTGGCTTCAGCCAGGGGAGCTAAGGCGCACCGTAGGAGACCCAGAAATTTACAATCCCAGAAGTGTTAGGTAGATTTTAGGCTTAGCCAGCTTCAGAGCTTCTAATAGTTTCTACATAGTAATATATGTATGAATTTAGTTTGACAGGTGACAAACCTGTTTGCCATTACCGTTTGCTATTACCATGCCAGCAAAAGATATACGTCTTTTGATTTCAATTTGTTTTTTTGGGATGCTGTGCCTTACACAGAATGGTTTCTGTTTGCCTTGTTATCTGGTTGATCCCCTGATGTCAGAACTTTCCAAGCAGCAGCAGAATGCCCAATTTGTGCTGAGTGCCAGGCAACTACTGTTTTCAGTTGGTGACCAACATATGTCTCCTAGATATGGTTACAAATTTCTTTATTTATGAATTTTAGTTGAAAGCCAGATAGTGTCTTCATAAAGTATTCACTTGTTTTAGTTTTGTAATGTTGCAGCCTGATGCTACAGTTGTTTAAATAAATATTTTTTCTCATTAATCTACACTCAGAGTACCCCATAATGACAAAATTAAAACAGAATTTTAGAAATGCTTGCAAATGTGTGAAAGAATAAACTGAAATATCACATTGGCATAAGTATTCAGACCCTTTTTAACCACTTAAGACCCAGACCATTATGCAGGTTAAGGACCTTGCCCCTTTTTGCGATTTGGCACTGCGTCGCTTTAACTACTTGCTGACCAGCCGCCGCAGTTATACAGGGGCAGTTCGGCTCCCCTGCGAGAGGTCACATAGATCTACGTCACCTCGCAAAGCAGCCACTAGGCCCCTGGTCCCGACGCGCGTGTCCGATCATCGCCGGGCACCCGCGATCACTCGTTACAGAGCGAGAATCGGGAGCTGTGTGTGTAAACACACAGCTCCCGGTCCTGTCAGGGGGAGAAATGCCTGATCGTCTGTTCATACAATGTATGAACAGCGATCAGTAATTTACCCTAGTCAGTCTCTCCTCCCCCCTTCAGTTAGTACACACCTAGGGAACATACTTAACCCCTTCCTTGCCCCCTAGTGTTAACCCCTTCTCTGCCAGTGGCATTTTCATAGTAATCAATGCATTTTTATAGCACTGATCGCTATAAAAATGCCAATGCCCTCAAAAATTTGTCAAGTGTCCGCCATAATGTCGCAGTGCCGATAAAAATCGCTGATCGCCGCCATTACTAGTAAAAAAAAAAATAATAAAAATGCCATAAAACTATGCCCTATTTTGTAGACGCTATAACTTTTGCACAAACCAATCAAAAAACGCTTATTGCGATTTTTATTTTACAAAAAGAATGTAGAAGAATACGTATCGGCCTAAACTGAGGAAAACCATAGTTTTTTTTATATATTTTTGGGTATATTTATTTCAGCAAAAAGTAAAAAATATTCATTTTTTTTTTCAAAATTGTCACTATTTTTGTTTATAGCGCAAGAAATAAAAACCGCAGAGGTGATCAAATACCACCAAAAGAAAGCTCTATTTGTAGGAAAAAAAGGACGGCAATTTTGTTTGGGAGTCACTTCGCACGACCGCGCAATTGTCAGTTAAAGCGACGCAGTGCTGAATCGCATAAAGTGGCCCCGTCATTGACCAGCAATATGATCCGGCGCTGAAGTGGTTAACTGACAATTGCGTGGTCGTGCGACGTGGCTCCCAAACAAATACCACCAGCTTTCTTTTGGTGGTATTTGATCACCTCTGCATTTTTTTTTTTTTTGCGCTATAAACAAAAATAGAGCGACAATTTTGAAAAAAATGCAATATTTTTTACTTTTTGCTATAATAAATATTCCCCCAATATGTGATTAGAATACGATGCTGTCACGGACGGCGAGAGGATGACGTGGTGCACGTGAAGCACGCACGTCTGAGGGAGGAGCAGTTCGCGCCACGGATCCTACCCGGCAACGGGAGATGGGAGGACAGAGACCCGGAGGTGCTCCAGCGGCAGCGGACGCGCCGCAGAGAGGGAGCCCACCGAGCGGTTAGCCTGTTCAACCCGCGGACTACATCTGCCTCCGCCGCTCTCTGTGAACCCCTCAACACCCGACCCTCCTCACGCCCCCTCGGGAGACAGCAGGTAAGGTACAGCATGGAGGGATAGCAGGGAGGCTTCCACTCGCGGCGCATTGGTTGGCCGTCCCCCGCCCTCCTCTGTACACAGTGAGACCAGGCTACCAGGTTACCTTGCCACCGGTGGAAAAAAAAGGAGAAAATAAAACATACAACAAACAGCTAACAGGTAATATCAATCCGTTTTTTTCTTCCTGTTATAAAACTGTATCGTGACAACGAGAGTAACCTGAGACCTGGCCCCGACAGCGGAGACAGGGCTGGAGTGCTGCCGTTACTGCTTCATTCACAGATACCCCATTTTGTTGTCACTATAAGTGTGAGGAAGGAATTAACAAAGAGGAGACCCGGAGTAACCCGGTAAATTTGTGGAACACCAGAGGGGTACCCGCTGTGAAACTGTGTGTACAAGTTTTATATCTCTCTCCGTATACCTACCTACTCATAAATTCATGTATTTATGATTTAATAGCCTTATATATTGTGGACATTTACTTTGGCGGATAAGTTAAAAGCATCAGCCACCCCAGAGACACTGTACCAGCCTCCATAAAACATTGATAAATCTTGGAGGGGATATGTACCGGAGCACAGGTTGAAACTTCAGGGGTTGGCATCCAATACGCCCCATATTTTTAAATAAGGCTGGCTATGAACCCAAAACGGGAAAAATCCAACTGCTTTACTTAAGAAGCTCTTCCTCTCTTCTTTTGATCTCTGCTATATGAACTGTAACGTAGCAAGGGGAGTAACCTGAGGCCTGCCTCCCACTAACGGAGATAGGGTAGGAGAACTGCTATTACTGACTTTTTTCCAGTGTCCCTATGGTTGGTTACATTAAGCGTGAGGAGGGAACCAATAAAGAGGACACTCTGGGCAACCCGATAAAATTGTGTATCATCAGAGGGGTACCTGCTGTGAATGCTGTCTGTATAAGCTTTATATATCTCTATGCATATTTACCTATATTGGAACTAATGCATTTATGAGTCGATTGCCGTACATACTGCGGATATTTACCTTGGCGGTCAAGTAGAAAAGCGTCAGAAATTGTCCCTGTCCCCACAAAATATAGTTAAATCCTGGAAGGGATATGCCCCGAAGTTCAGGTGGATACCTCAGGGTTTGGTATGTAACATAGTCCATAAGTATTGACTAAACTAAAAAAAGGGGGGAGTAAATACGGCCCACCCCATAGGATTGGTGCCATCTGGAGGCTGCAAGGTTCTTCGCAGCGGAAAAATCCTAAGAAAATTCTTAACCCAAATAGGGGCCGCATCATCCTTTCAACAGAAGGCGAGCAATCCTCGCGTTCCTTCTTGCAATCCTTTTTGCTAAAACCCGCCATAGTACAAACGGGTGAATTCTCGGGCCATTTATCAACCTCTGCGTTAAATACCCATCAAGAATTATTTAATACTCTCGAAACTTTGTAAAATTGCCCCCTAGGGAGGCATAAAAACCTCTCTTAAAAAAAAAAAAAAAGGGGGGGGGAGTGAGGCTCTCCATCCTCCGTTCAAACTGGGTAAACGCATCAGAGTGATAAAGAAATTTAATATGAACAGATCAACAAGGGGGGCCGCCCCTAAAATCCCTAAAGATATCGCCACCACCAGTACGATTAGACACTACATGACGCCGGAAGGCAGTTCCAAGAGTCCAGGACTGGCAAAAAAAGCAGAAAAAACTGGGACAAACAAGAAGGGAATAGGGGGGGGCGGCAACCCCAAGTGCGGACACCTCAGCTGAACTGGAACATGTTGTCGGCCAAATGGAAGATTTTAGTTCGGATTCTCATATCCCCACTAAGGGGGAAATGGATGCCATGTTAAGGAGATTGGAGAATGTAATAAGAGAGGAAATCAGTACACTAAGAAGTACCTATTTCATACGCTGGAACGGGTAGAGGAAGCTGAGAAAAAAATAGAAAAGCAGGATCTCGAAATAAAAGAATTAAACATCCAACATCTGAATATGAAACAAAATCAGAGGTTGCTGCAATACCGACTGGAAGATTACGAGAACCGTAATAGAAGGCAAAACCTGAGGCTATGATCGGTCAAGGAGGAGAAGGGGGAAGACCTGAGGAAAATTATCAATGATTTGCTCCTCCCACTCCTAAATAATGGCTTTGAAGGTCCCCTAAAATTAGAACGAGTACATCGAGTGTGAAAGACTAGGGAGGGAGGAGGAAATTGGCACAGGGACATAATTGCCAGGTTCAGACACTTCGAAGACAAAGAGGAAATCTGGCAAAAATTGAGAAGAAAGCCTCCCTTATCCTATGACGGGACGGAGATCCAGATCTATATGGATTTGGCCTGGGAAACCCTGTCCAGAAGAAGGCATTTAAAATCCTTATTGGAACAGATGCGGAAATCTAACATAAATTACCAATGGGGGTTCCCGGCGTGCCTGATAGGTTATAGAGAGGGAATATCAGCTAAACTAACATTCCCTGAGGACTTAGTAGGGTTCTGCCGTAAACTGGATATCCCGGTGATTGAGTTACCCGGATGGGTTGAATAGCGATTAGAAAATAGCTGCCCCCTGGGGTGGCCTTGAGAGATTGGTATTGAGGGGGTGAGAGGGGGAGGGATGGAGGGTGGGTGACTAGAGAGGGGAACAAGGAGGGCGGATCCGTAACCCCACACATATAAGATCGATCCCCTGGGAAATTCCAGGGGACAATGTGTGGGAGGGGCGCTGGGTGCTACACCTCATCCAAAAGAACCGACGGGTAGGGGGTACCGAGGATCCCCACGGTTCAGAGGCGATGCACTGGCCTAGGCAAGGGGGGGGGGGGGAGATGGAGGGGAGGGCTTGGAAGGGGAGAGAACAATCTCCCCCTTCAAAATAGGGAGGGAATAGGGAATATGGCTCCCAGGGGATCTATTAGAAAGTCCAGCACGTTCAAGGAAACGACCCAGTAATAGGAAATGACAGAAGTAACATTTTTATCCTATAATGTAAAGGGTTTAAATTCAGCTGTCAAAAGATTAAAAGTCCTGGCCGAGATCGAACAACTTAGAGCGGATGTGGTATTTATTCAAGAATCTCACTTGACCATAGACGCAAATATTAAGCTATACTCCCCGGCGTACCCTATTTGGTTTTATGGTGACTCCATCTCAAAACGAGCAAGGGGTGTGGCTATCGGGTTTACAAGAGGCTTTGGATTTACGCTTGAGGCGAGGCTGACGGATCCCGAAGGGAGATTTTTATTTCTCAAAATAAAGTTTGAAAATTTAATCTATACTCTAGCAAATATATACGCTCCAAACGTACACCCAATCCAATACTTAGGTAAAATTCTGGGAAAACTGAATAATTTCGCTGAGGGATATATAATCCTGATGGGGGACTTAAACTTCGTCTTTAATCCGACAGAAGATAGTACGTTCCGTGGGAAGGCGACAAAAAATGAGCATTTACAGAGAATTAAACATAAGCTACACGAATGCCAACTAGTGGACGTTTGGCGGATTTTTCATCCAAAAGAACATGATTACACATTTTTCTCCCCTCCCCACGGAACGTACTCTAGAATAGACTATATCTTGGCGGATCATAGGCTGCTCGACTCTATCACAGAGATTGAAATTGGAATCATGACGGTGTCAGACCATGCTCCAATAACAATGAAAATTATATTATCCACACAAAAGAGACAGCGGCCGATGTGGCGCCTAGACGATAGCCTGATTCGAGACGAAGGAGGGGCAAGAAGGGTGGAGGCCGAACTAAAACAATTCTTTCTTATTAACGATACAGCAGGGATTTCCAGTGCAACCCTTTGGGAGACCCACAAAGCGTACATTAGAGGAATTTTAATTGCTGAGGGCGCTAAAAAAAAAAAAGAAAGGAAAAGTAAAGCTAACTCCCTGAGGAAAGAGATAGAGACCCTAGAACGCAAACATAAAGAGCAAAGACTAAAAGAGACCTATCTTAATTTAACCATGAAAAGAGATGCACTCAAGGAAATTATGGAACAAGAAGCAAGGTACAAACTAAACTGCATTTCCAAGGAGAGGTACATATGGGGTAATAAACCAAGTAAGCTTTTAGCCAAAATGGCTCAAAAAAAGAAAACTAGGAACTACATTGAAAAAATTAAAGGGAAAAATGGGAATTTGGTCTATGCAACTCCCGAAATCGCGGACAGTTTCAAAAAATATTATGAGGAATTATACACAATAAAACACCCAGGTTGGCAGGAAGGGGAAAGGGAGGAAGAGACCAGAGATTTTCTCGTAAAGGCAGGACTTCCTAGATTGGAGGAGACGGAGATCTTGAATATGGATCGCCCCATAACTGAGGCAGAAATTAAAATAGCACTAAATAACATTACGGGCGGAAAGAGCCCAGGCCCGGATGGGTTCTCTACCATGTACTATAAGAGATTTAGCAATATTCTGATTCCAAGGTTGTGCAAATACTTTAATGGGCTAGGCTCTGAATTCGAAACCAGCAGTGAAGCAACAGCGGCCGTGGTTGCTATAATTTTGAAAGAAGGGAAAGACTGCTCTCTCTGTTCGGGATACAGACCCATTTCTCTGTTAAATTCAGACATCAAGCTGTTTGCCAAAATCCTTGCGGGGCGCCTGAAGGGGGTTATGCACTCTTTGGTGCACCCCGATCAAGTAGGATTTGTACCCAACAGAGAGGGCAAAGACAATAGTCTAAGGGCAATTCTCTTGCTTCAGACCATTAGGCAGAACAAGTCCCCCGGTCTACTCCTGTCAGTTGATGCTGAAAAAGCTTTCGACAGGGTAGACTGGGGGCTCATGACGGAGACCCTTACTACCATGGGAATAGGATGTAGGATGTCCCGTTGGATTAAAACACTGTACCTCCATCCCACCGCAAAAATTAAAATAAACGGAACGCTATCGGAACCATTCGAGATGAAAAATGGGACAAGGCAGGGGTGTCCCCTGTCACCCCTTCTCTTCATTCTATCATTAGAGCCATTGTTGGCTACTATCCGTAAGGATCCCGATATTAACGGAGTAAGAGTAGACGGGGAGGAACACAAATTATCGGCTTTTGCCGACGACATATTATTTTATGTAACCAACCCGGTCAAATCTATTCCAAAGCTCTCCAAAGTATTGAAACAATACAGTGCCATTTCTAACTTTAAAATAAATATAACCAAATCAGAAATCTTGAACATTCATTTAAATAAAAGAGAGGTAGGATTAGTAAAGGAAGTCTGTGCCTTTCCCTGGACTAAAGAACTAAAGTATTTAGGTATTAAACTTGCCAATACAGTACAGAAGATGTATAAAATAAACTATGTTCCCTTACTAAATGAGATCAAGAACGAATTAAAAAGCACGGCAAATAAACCCATATCATGGATCGGACGCATAAATATGCTGAAGATGGTTGTAGTTCCAAAAATTCTTTATAAATTTTTACTGGTCCAAATCGCCCTCCCACAGCAATTTTTGAGTATTCTTAACACCTTGTTACTAAACTATGTATGGAAAAACAAGAAGCATAGAATATCCCTCTCCACACTCAAACAGGGAAAGCTGCGTGGCGGGCTGGGTGTACCGGACATCAAAAGTTATTATAAAGCGGCGGTCCTATCGCGGGCGGTTGAATGGGCTCGGAACAGGCCAGATAAAAGATGGGTGCAAATTGAGAAAGCGTTAACTAGCAAATATTTGAATAATATCATATGGATCCCTGCACAACACAGAGCACTAGATCACAAAACACATGATATAACACGACACACTTTAAGAATATGGGACAGAACTCAGGCACAACTAGAAGGGAAATTTAATTCCCCATTAATGAATTTAAAAGAAAATCCGTATTTTGCACCTGGGGAAAACAAAATCGGAGGGAACTGGATTAGGAAAGACACTGTGCACTTAGGAGATATTATTAAAGACGGAGAGATAATGACCTACGGAGATTTGAAATCCAAAATGGACTATTGGAATCTCGATAGGTGGCATTATTCCCAGCTGCATCACTTTGTGCGGCACCTCCCCCGCCCACTGCGGATGGAGGCGGAGCTGACTCCACTCGAGAGGATTTGTAAATCTAAGAATTCAAAGGGCACTATCACTAAACTTTACGGGATATTGGTCAAGATAGGGACTCGGGGAGAAGCACCTTTTATAGATAAATGGGAAAGAGAGTTGGGTATTACGAGAGGGACAAACACTTTTCAGAGGATCATTCAATTAACCCACTCATCTGCAATTGACGTACGCACAGCCGAAGCAAATAAAAAAAAACGCAATAAGCATTTATCGATTGGTTTGCGCAAAATTTACAAAATAGGGGATAATTTTATTGCATTTTTATTAATAATTTTTTTAACTCCTAATGGCGGCGATCAGCGTTTTTTTTTCGTGACTGCGCCATTATGGCGGACACATCGGACAATTTTGACACATTTTTGGGACCATTGTAATTTTTACAGCAAAAATGGCTATAAAAATGCATTGATTACTGTGAAAATTACAATTGCAGTTTAGGAGTTAACCACTAGGGGGCACTATAGGGGTTAAGTGTGACCTCATATGTGTTTCTAACTGTAGGGGGGCGGGGCTGGATGTGTGACGTCAGTGATCGTCTTTCCCTATATTGGGGAACAGACGATCACTGACACTGCCACAATGAAGAACAGGGAAGGTGTGTTTACACATCTCTCCCCGTTCTTCAGCTCCGGTGCCTGATCGCGGGACACTGGTGGCGATCGAGTCCCGCGGGCATGGTCACGGAGCTTTGGGTCGCTAGCGCGCCGCCCCCCCCCCCTCTCTTGATCGTTGCTGAGCTCGAATGGAAGAAGTTTTGGCATAATCAGGATATTTCCAAGAGCTGGTCGCCTGGCCAAACAAAGTAATTGAGGAAAAGGGGCTTTAGTAATAAGAGAGGTGACCAAGAACCCAATGGTTACTCTGACTAAGCTCCAGAGATCCTGTGTGGAGATGGGACAAAGTTCCAGAAGGACATCCATCACCGCAGCCCTCCACCAATCTGTGCTGTATGGCAGAGTGGCAAGACAAAAACCTCTCTTCAGTGTAAAACACATGAAACTCCGCTTGGTGTTTGCAAAAAGGCACCTGAAGGACTCTCATACTGGATTCTCTGATCTAATAAAACCAATATTGAACTGTTTGGCCTCAATTCTAAACGTTATGTCTGGAGGAAACCTGGCACCACTCATCACTTGCCCAATACCCAACAATAAAGCATGGTGGTAGCAGCCTCATGCTGTGGGGGTGTTTTTTTAGGAGCAGGGACTGGGAGACTGGTCAGGGTTGAGGAAAAGTGGATAAAGGTAGCAGATAGAGGGCGTTCAATAGAAAATAAAACTACTATATATCACCATAAGTAGTGATTATACCAAATTAAATACAAAAATAACCAACCACATAGATACTAATATATATACAAAACATGCATATAAGTGATGTATTCCAAAGTTCCTTGGTGCTGCTTAGTACAATAGTGACTGATTGTTCATAAGTCCCAATAATATATATATATATGAGAAAAACCATGTGACAGATTTTCTTCAATAACTCTGCATATATTCGTGCTTAAGGTGATACTATGTTCCTTCACCAAACGTAATGATTCATCTTCACCCGAAGTGCTCAAAAATCATAATGCGCTTACCACAGATATTTGACTTCTTTACTGAAAAAGATAGTCAAATATAGCGTTGACAGGATAGTGCCTGCACACCTGCTGGATTGACTGTATCTAGTTTGAATGCCTCAATCCCGGAAGTAAGGTAGGGATAAAAGAACAGAGGATGCCCATAGCATAATACTGTTTATTTTAAAAATATTGAACATATAAAAAGAAAAGCCAAATGGCCAAAACAGAAGTTTGCTTTGGGTTCCGCTCGATCACACTCCCGTGTTGGCGTGGGCTCCACACAGCTCTGTTGGCTCCACTAGTGCCGGGGATAGCGTAGGTAGACACGTGACCAGGTACAGCCACCGACATACGTTTCGTAGGTTTTCACTATCATTATGTCATTTATGGGGTACTGAGTGTAGATAAAGGGGGAAATGTTATTGAAACAACTGAAGTATCAGGCTACAACATAATAAAATTGAAAATAGTGACGGGGGTCTGCATACTTTATGAATGCAATGCACACTATATTACCAAAAGTATTGGGAGACCTGTCTTTACCCACACATCAACTTTAATGCCATCCCATTCTTGGTCTGTAGGGCTCAATATTGAGTTGGCCCACTCTTTGCAGCTACAACAGCTTCAACTCTTCTGGGAAGGCTGTCCACAAGGTTTAGTAGTGTGTCTAGGGGCATGTTTGACCATTCTTCCAGAAGCACATTTGTGAGGTCAGGTACTGATGTGGACCAGAAGGCCTGACTCGCATTATCTGCTCTAATTCATCCCAAAAGTGTTCTATCGAGTTGAGGTCAGGACTCTGTGAAAGCCAGTCAAGTTCCTCAAACTCAAACTTGCTCGTCCATGTCTGTATGGACCTTTCTTTGTGCACGGGTCCAAATCATTTGGTGGAGGGAGGATTATGGTGTGGGGTTGGGCTTGTGTGAAGGGAACTCTTAATGCATCGGAAGACATTTTGGACAATTTTATGCTCCCAACTTTGTGGGAACAGTTTGTGGATGGCCCTTTCTTGTTCCAACATGACTGCGCACCAATGCACAAAGCAAGGTCCATAAAGGCATAGATGAGTGAGTTTGGGGTGTAGGAACTTGACTGGCCTGCACAAAGTCCTGACCTCAACCCGATAGAACACCTTTGGGATGAATTAGAGTGGAGACTGCGAGCCAGGCCTTCTCATCTAACATCAGTGCCTGACCTCACAAATGCGCTTCTGGAAGAATTGCCAAACATACCCATAAACTCCCTCCTAGACCTTGTGGACAGCCTTCCCAGAAGAATTGAAGCTGTTATATCTGTTATATATATATATATATATATATATATATATATATATATATATATATATATATATATATATATATATATATAGAAAAGAAGAAAGATACCATGCTCCTTAATGGTGACTGAACTGCATTTAACAATAAAGTGAGTGCAATGTAGCATATGCGAAGCTGCAGTTTTAAGATGTGAGACAACACATCAAAAAATAAAAAGGAAAAAAACTGCGCTATAAACCAAACATAATTAGATAAAGTGAAAAATAACCAATAAACATTCAAATATAGATAAACCATTTAACATGAGTGTCATATTGAGAGCAAACAAAATAAGTCCAATATCAACAAAGGTAAAAATCCTGATGTATGACTTTCAGAAATCAGTGCACAGTGATAGAAGTGATGGAGAAACTGGTAATAACACCCAATAACACACATGCACCTCCACCGGGAAAATTGCCTGCTTACCAAAACGCAGGCTATAACAAGCCTTGCAATCAATCAAGCTCCTGGGCAATGTTGGGACACCAAAGGAAAATAAGTATGGAGAAAACCAGACTGGATGGGGATGATCACCTCACTATCGGCAGAATCCTTGGAGGGATGCAGACTAGAATACTACAATCACTGAGCAGCAAATGATATCACCTGTGATGTATTTCAGTTGCAAACCAGATCAGTTGATATTGGACTTATTTTGTTTGCTCTCAATATGACACTCATGTTAAATGGTTTATCTATATTTTAATGTTTATTGGTTATTATTCACTATATCTAATTATGTTTGTTTTTTTTCCTTTTTATTTTTTTATGTGTTGTCTCGCATCTTAAAAACTGGAGCTTTGCATATGCTACATTGCACTCACTTTATTGTTAAATGCATCTAATTTTATAATTTTTCACTGTTCAGTCACCATTAGGGAGCGCGGTATCTTTTTTCTTCTTCTTTTCTTTATATATATATATATATATATATATATATATATATATATATATATATATATATATATATATATATATATATATATATATACTGAAACTACATTTTTCGGTGGAGGTGACTCAAGAAAAAATGAACACAAAAAAAAATTCTGCTTCGTAGATAGTGATGTAACAAGATCTAAGGCTTAAAGCCTGAATTTGCTGCATATTAAGGCAGATGAAGATAAGAGGAAAACGTGCTAACAGAATTATTACTGGCAGATGGTCAGTCAGTGTGATATTTCTATGCAAACAAGTGCAAGGGGGTTACACTTCATGTGCAATATCCGGCTTTCTGAAAAATGAACAGTTATCACTGCAGGTCAACTAAGGACAAGGCTTTAATAAAATATGCTTTAGCTGTATCCTTAAGTTTTAATTAAGACCTATAATCTCTTTGGAGAATTCCTAACATCAGTACCTCTAGCATACAATATAGGCACAACAGTAATGTGAATAATTGCATAGCCCATGTTTTATATGTCGTTACAGTAATTGAAATGCTTTACCTATTAAAGGCCAACACATCCACTTTTTTAGGCATGGAATTTGTTAATAAATTTCATATAGTCATTTTGCAGTCAATTTGCTAATGGTGACTTCAGTGGCGTGGAAACAAATTCCCTGGTGGTGCTGGTCTTGTCCCTGGTAGTTCTTTCTGCTTCTCTCATGCCATGACATCTACTATTTTTAAGTGAATAATCAAATAACATAATGTGTTACCAAATAGCTTTCAGCATTCCAAGATAGGGAAGAGGCCACCTTTAAATATATCTAAAACCAAAACTTCTGAGCTCTGCTGTACAGGGAGTGCAGGAGGATGGCACCAGGTCAAATTCAGGTACTTACACTAGTTTTAGTTACAAAAAAGTACACTTATGCGTTCATGAATAACATTTATTTATTTTTTTGGGGGGGGGGAGGGGTAGATGGGGGCGGGGGAGGGTAGGGAATTAGAAGTAAGGGTGGGTCTGGGGAACAGGGAGCATATTACGATATAGTGGATATGAAGGTAGATTTTTGGAGATCTCGTTAAGAGGAACAACGACTAATGAGAAAATGTTTAAGAAAGTGTTAAATTGTGTAACAGTTAAAGTAAGCTATATATGATTTGTACAAGGAGAAACTTAGGCCTAGTACACACGAGAGGATTTATCCGCGGATACGGTCCAACGGACCGTATCCGCGGATAAATCCTCTCGAGGATTTCCACGGATTTGGATCCGATGGAGTGTACTCACCATCGGATCGAAATACGCACCAAAATCCCCTCGCGATGACGTGTTGCGCCGTCGCCGCGATGATGACGCGGCGACGAGCGCGACGCTGTCATATAAGGAATTCCACGCATGCGTCGAATCATTACGACGCCAGCGGGGGATCCCTTCGGGCGGATTGATCCGGTGAGTCTGTACAGACCAGCGGATCAATCCGTTGGGATCGATTCCAGCGGATAGATTTGTAGACATGTCTACAAATTTTTATCTGCTGGAATCGTGAAATTCCAGCGGATAAATATCCGCAGGAATGTACACACCATAGAATCTATCTGCTGAAACCGATCCACTGAGATTTTTCAGCGGATGGATTCTATGGTGTGTACGGGGCCTAAGAGTGAAAAAGATATAAAATAAAGAATTTAACCACTTCCATACAGGGCACTTATACACCTTCCCGCCCAGACCAATTTTTAGCCCTTAGCGCTGTTGCACTTTGAATGACAATTACACGGTCATGCTACACTGTACCCAAACACATTTTTTTGCATTTTGTACTCACAAATAGAGCTTTCTTTTGGTGGTATTTGATCACCTCTGAGATATTTATTTTCTGCAAAAAAAATAAAAAAATTACCAAAAATTTAGAAAAAATAAGTATTTTTTTTTGTTTCTGTTATAAAACATTGTAAATAAGTACGTTTTCTCCTTCACTGATGGGCACTGATGGTACTGCACTGACGGGCACTGAAAAGGCGGCACTAATGGGCACCGATGAGGTGGCACTGATGTGGTGGCATTGATGGGCACTAATATGCGGCACGGATGGGCACTGATAGGCGGTATGGATGGGTTTGGATAGGTGGCACAGATAGGCGGCATGGATGGGCACTGATAGGCGGCATGGATGGGCACTGATAGGTGGCACGGATGGGCACTATCGTATGTGTTGTACTAATGGATGCCAATCAGTGCCAAACAATGTCTGCCAATCAGTGATGCCCATTGTGGGCACTGATTGGAATCCATTGCGGCACTGATTGGCATCCATTTTTTGTGTCCTTCTCATCCCTGGTGGTCTAGGGTGGCATACCTTTTTTTTTTCATCCCTGGTGGTCTAGTGGGCATCCCTGGTGGTCCAGTGGGCATCCTCGGGGGGGCTGTGCTGATAATCGATCAGCACAAACCCCCCCTGTCACAGGAGCAGCCGATCGGCTCTCCTCTACTCGCGTCTGCCAGACGCGAGTGAGGAAAAGCCGATTACCGGCTTTTCCTGTTTACATCGTGATCAGCCGTGATTGGACACGGCTGATCACGTGGTAAAGAGTCTCCGTGAGAGACTCTTTACCTTGATCGGTGCTGCGGGCTGCCAGACTGACACCCTGCAGCAACGATCGCCGCGATGCGCACCCCCGGGGGCGCGCAGCGGCTCAAAATCCTGAGGACATCATATGATGTCCAGTCAGGATTCTACAACCACTTTGCCGACGTCAATATGTCATTGGCGGGCGGCAAGCGGTTAAAAAATAAAATAAAAAAAAAGTTGCATTATTTTTTTTCTTTAATATCTGTCTGAAATATTAAAGGATGATGAACAATTTCAAGGAATTGAAGAGACTAGTTATAAATATGTACGTGTAAGACCTAAAAGAGGGACATTCAGGCTGTAATAAACTGGGACAATATTTGGGTCCTAAACTGGGACATCTGGGAGCTACCAACTACAGAGCAGGAGGTATCAAGCGGCAGAAGGGAGAAGCCATGGGATCCGAGGTTTCAAATTCTTCTGATACTCCGCTACCAACAACTTTTTATCAATTCCTATTGACAGCACAGCATTTCAACTCTTTATAAATAATTTAGTTTCTTCAGACTTTGAAAAAGATAAACAAGTTCCATTGTTTAATGTGTTTACTTTAAGAATTTTCATCCTTTTTTTTTCTTTTCTTACACTGTACAGAATACACATTGTAAGTCCTTGGGCCCTGTGATTAAACACTAGGAATAGTGTGAAACGTGTCAGCTGTCCAGTTTGCTGTGGCTTGTAGTGCTGTTTTATTTTATTTTACGAATAAAGGCAACGTTTGTTTGGAGTGCGGCTGTCCAGAAAGATATTTATTTTTATGCCTTGTAAGTCCTTGGTCCCTAAATGTAATGCAACTGAAACACAGTCCAATAAGAAAAATATATTTCCACTGCTTTAACATGTTTGTATGCACTACCAATTCCTTTAATATTATTACACTGCTAACCAAACAAGTTGATTTGCGGTCAGTTTCCCAAATTGCCAGCCTTCCTGTATTGTCTGATACCGTACACCTGGACGGGAGTCAGGTAAAATCTTCCCAGTGGTAACCGAGAAATAATAACCTGAAAAAATGCAGACATTTTTCTACTCTATAAGAAATATTTTATTTACTGCTTTGTCTGTGTAAGATTGATTTCCACTTTCTGTTCTGACATCAATCAAATAGAAAGTGAAGGAAATCTCCCACAGCACAAAATAATAAAATATAACTTCAAGTGATACTAAAGGCTCTTTTTTTTAATAAAAATAACAAACATGTTATACTTACCTGCTCTTTGTAATGGTTTTGCAAAGTGCAGCCCAAATCCTCCTCTTTTTGGGTCCCTCTTTTTTTTTGCTCCTGCCCCCCCCCCCCCCCTGTTAGAATGCATTAAGATAAAAAAAAACTTCTGGCCTTTATAAACAAAATTTCACTGCCATGGACCACCAATAAGAGGATGGAGGGGGTTAGAGGGATTCAATTGCACTGTCCGTGACCACCAATAGGGAGGTTAATGGTATTGGCACCAGTGTCTATTAACACCAATGTTGGGGGTCCTTATTGTGTCCACTGACATCAATGCTTGGGGTTAATATTGCATCCACTGAGACCAATACTGGGGGTTATTATTGCATACACTAACACCAATGTTGAGGTATATTATTGCACTCACTGGCAGCAATGTGGAAGTTGCTATTGCGTCTACTGACACCAAAGTTGAGGGATATTACTGTGTCCACTGACACCAACATTGGTGGTTATTATTGCACTCACTGACGCCAATTATGGAGAAGATTATTGCACTCACTGATACCAATTGTGGAGAAGATTATTGCACTCAATGATGCCAGTTATGGAGAAGATTATTGCACTCACTGATGCCAATTATGGAGAAGATTATTGCACTCACTGATGCCAATTATGGAGAAGATTATTGCACTCACTGATGCCAATTATGGAGAAGATTATTGCACTCACTGATGCCAATTATGGAGAAGATTATTGCACTCACTGATGCCAATTATGGAGAAGATTATTGCACTCACTGATGCCAATTGTGGAGAAGATTATTGCACTCACTGATGCCAATTGTGGAGAAGATTATTGCACTCACTGATGCCAATTATGGAGACGATTATTGCACTCACTGACGCCAATTATGGAGAAGATTATTGCACTCACTGATGCCAATTATGGAGATTATTATTGCAGTCATTGACACAGATGAAGGATTGCACTCAACGACACCAGTGTTGTGGTTTTTATTACTGCCTCCACATCTGGGGTTGTTGTGCTCTAGCTTCTTCAGTGTGCATTGTGATACACTACAACAAATCCAGCAGGACCTACATTTTGGGTGCCAAGGTCCATTATAGCCCGTGTATTTTAAATGGAGTGCCTAACTTGATCCAGTGCACAAAAATGTGCTGCAAAACTCCCCAAACTTGGTTTTATATGTGAGGCCTGTGCAGAGTATTTTTATTATACAGGGCTTTACAGAATAAAGAGAGATGGTACTGTTGCAATACAGTTCAAGATCACAGGGTTAGGAAAGTCTGCTCATGAGACAATCTCTAGGCGTTGCTGTTGGTGAAAACTATTTTATATATGTCCATTTGATTGGTCTGTCCCAGAGAGTAACTAAATCTACATGCTAACTTTTAGTAACTGAGAGTAATTGAAGATGTAATTCATCTGAATAAATGCGAATAATGATGCTTGATTACTTAGATAACGTTCTTATAAAACTCATGCTATAAAATGTCATTGTAGACAGTATTTGATGTAGACAAAGCCATAAGCTTGTCTACAAAACCTAATGACTGTTTTTTTTTCCTATAATGTAAATAACATTATGCACATTTTTAGTGATAAATTTCTTTTAACTTAAGACACTTCTGAGAACCTGCAACACATCCATTTGCCATTCCTGGCACAGAAATCGGCAGGCTTAATGATGGCTCATCTATCTACAGGATTGTTCTTTCTTCTACGGTCCTATAAATCAGTTCTATCAAACCGAAGGATATAAATTTTCCCTTTGATAGATTGAGCTTGTCTTATTGACACAATGTCTCAGAAATTTGATTTGGAATCCTTTTCTTTTTTTAAGTGAATCTTTCAATAAATGTGCAACTCTTCATGATTAAATTCCTGACATGTCAGTATATAACAACAGTATAATGTTTTTAACAAAGCTGTACCTTTTTCCCATTAAAAACCTGTCTTGAACTTTTCCAAGTGTGAGATGGAGCAATCGGGCTGCTGCTGTTAGGAGGAAGCATTTTCTCAGTCTCCTCAGGGGGGCTTCAAAGAAGCGGAGGGACAGCCAACAATGGATGCCACATAGTAAACCTATGGGTGACATCACCACACAGGCATTCAATCCATTGTTGGCAATCTCCTCTCTACCGTGAGGCTGGCTGCTGGGGAAATCATGTGACCAGAGCAGAGTACCCTGAGAACAGGTAAGTATATGCATAGTCATTCTATAGGCAAAGCAGTTAAAAAGGGGGTGGAAGCTGTTTTTAGCCCTGAATTCCACTTTAAGCATGTCCGGTTCACACTGACGTAAAAGAAAGTTGTGCGGAAGTTGCACCAAAAGTGCATGAACCTTTTTCTAAGTTGGAGCGACTCAAGTTAAAACAGTTCCATTGCACTTAATGGGGTGAGATTTGTCATGCGACATGTACTTTCAAAGCTGGAGAGCATGTCACACCAGTGTGAACCAGGCTGGTTCAAACTAAGAAGGAAGCTGTCGGGGCCGGGCCAACCAATTGCAGCTGATAAATTCTACACTCCACATACACAAATGGGTGGGGATTCTCATGATGACATTGACCTAAATATGGCCATATTAAACAGTGACATGATAGTGACACCAGTGAATGATACCAGTGTAATAGGTGTTAAAATGACCACCTGTAGCCTCCATAGGAAGCAAGTGTGACAAAGCAGGGGCACACTGTGGTACATGAACAGGGCATTACATTTTTTTTTTTTTATCAGATTTTCTGAAAAAATACCTTTTATTTTAATGAAAGCTGTGGATTTAAAACAATTAATACATTTATATATTTAGGTTTATATGACATTTTAGAAATTGGGTTTACATTTGCTTTACAATGGAAAATAAAGTTCTGATGCTAGGTCCACCTTAGTATATACAGTAAAACCTTGGATTGCTAGCATAATTCATTCTGGAAATATGCTTGTAATCCAAAGCACTTGTGTATTAAAGCAAATTTCCCCATAAGAAATATTGGAAACTGATGATTTGTTCCGCAGCCATTTATTTATAGGTCTTTCAGTTTATACTCCATATAAAAAGATTATAGAAATGTGATTGCTATAAGCAATATGGTTGTGTAACCATAAAATGTCCATCCACAAGGGGATTAGAAGCAAAATCCAGCAGGAGCTACAGAGTATAAAAGAGAAGAGAGGCGCCTCTAAGGCCCCGTACACACGAGAGGATCGATCCGCTGGAATTGATCCGCGGACCGGCTCCAGCGGATAGATCCCCTGGTGTGTACGATCCAGCGGATCTGTTTCCGCGGATTTTTGACCCCGGGGATGGATTTCCAGCGGATAAAAATTTCTTGACATGCTAAGAAATCTATCCGCTGGAATCCATTCCAACGGATTGATCCGCTGGTCTGTACAGACTCACCGGATCAATCCGTCCGAATCCGTCCCCCGCATGCGTCGTAATGATTCGACGCATGCGTGGAATTCCTTATATGACATTGTCGCGCACGTCACCACGTCATCATCGTGGCGACGGCGCGACACGTCACCGCGGATGGAATTCCGCGGGGATTTTGATCTCATGGTTAGTACAACCATGAGATCAAAATCCGCCAGAGGATTTATCCGCGGAAACGGTCCCCCGGACCGTTTCCGCGGCTAAATCCTCTCGTGTGTACTAGGCATAAGTGTAGCAATATGGTTACATTTAATGAAGGTACAATATTTAGCAACTCTCATGGTTGATGATTAAAAGAGGCACATCCAAGTATGCAGGCATCTGGGGTAAAGCTGTCCACATAGACCATCCCCCGCACCGTCGACTCACACCGCTGTCAATCTGCAATCATGACCGGGAAGATTACCCTGCAGTAGAGCAATCTGAAAAAGTGAGGCTTGAAGCGCTCATTGAGCGCAGCGTGGAAGGGATATGATCAACATGTACAAATATATAAATGGTCCATATAGTGAACTTGGTGTTGAGTTATTCACTTTACTGTCAACACAAAGGACAAGGGGCACTCTTTACGTCTAGAGGAAAAGAGATTTCACCTTCAAATACTGAAAGGTTTCTTCACAGTAAGAGCTGTGAAAATGTGGAATAGACTCCCTGCAGAGGTGGTTCTGGCCAGCTCAGTAGATTTCTTTAAC